>NC_138663.1:204260660-204860660 GCF_964273445.1 Streptopelia decaocto
GTGAGTCCTTTGTGTTTTAGCACAGATTCATCAGGAAGCAATGCAATTAATTTATTGTTTTGATTTTGTTTCTTCTGAAGGAAGATGATTTTGCAAAGATCCAAATGCTACCCAAGTCTAAAGCTGTGCTTTTATGGCACAAAAAGCCACTCTATATAGCGTATATAACTCTATATAACCTCTGGTTCATGAGGCCAAACATGAAGTCTCTAAAGGCTTCAGATTTGCAAGGTGTAACTATAGAAATCAATAGATATGGAAAAATGACGAAGGTCTGAGCTGAGCTCAGCTGAAATCTTCTAAACTGTAGTGGAAATAACAGAGATGTACCACTCAACCAGTTTCACAGATTCCTTGAGCTGCTGTCAACCCTTACATATCATAAAGAGGTTTATCCACCTCAGTGTTATTTAATGAATGAGTTGAATGTTTGCCTAGTAGATGATGTTTTCTATAAAATTCCCTCTCCTGGAGTCAAAAGAACACTTCAAAAACTCAGTTTTCATTCACTTCCCCTTCTTATGGAGAAAAGCTTGAAAATAAGATACCAGAGCACGCAAAAGCAGAAATAAACAAATTAAAAGGGCAAATAAAAAGAACAGTCTTTGGTGTCACCTCATCAATGTCAAAACATTGTGATTGTTTCTTCTTTTTAATGGTGGTTTCAATCTCTATGTAGTTGTAAATCCTCTTTAGAAATGGACTTTGAAGAAAAAAGTGCTGATCAACCACTATTACCAAAAATATTTAACGGCAGCAACATGTACTTTAGTATTTATTAAACAAAGTTGCAAGAGGATGATGCTAAACTCCTTAGCTTCTGTCCTTTAAGCATGAAATTAAGCCCCCGCTGCACTGAGCTCCTTGCAGCTCCTCATTCACTCCGTTGTGTTACCCACACCCTCCTGCCCGGAATCCCCGACCCTCATGTGCTCAAAGCAGGATTAAGGGTAACATCAGAATTTCCTGCATCCTGCTTTCAAACGTAAATTAAGAACATTTGAGCCTAGGTTTTGTTGACTTTCAATGAAGATTAGACTTTGAATTGCTAAGTGGCTTTGAAAACATTACTCTAAGCATCTTTAAGATTGACAGAATTTGCCTTAAGCTGCTCTGAGGCTGACAAGACAAAGGTTTGGTACAGTAACAGAAGCACTTTGATTCCTTGCTTCTGGATGGTGCTAGGACATAGGATAAGCCATTTTTTTCTGCTACCGTAAATGAAGTGCAGAGTTTTGGTGGTTTTGTCCATAATGACACTTCCTCGCTCTGTGTGTAACTCCGGATTTAAGCAAGGACATTAAGCAACAGAAGTGGGACCTTTCGTTTTAATACTTTCATTTAAAATAAGTCTCATGACAATAAAAAGCCTGAAAATAAATCTTCTAGAAAAATCAGCTGTGTTCTTCTTCCTCCTCCTGCCACGAGAATTTTCTAACTACAGTGGCTTAAGTGCACCCTCAGTAAGTTCTCAGACAACACAAAATTGGGTGGGATTGTTGATCTGCTGGAGCGCAGGAAGGCCATACAGAGGGATCTGGACTGGCTGGATCATTGGGCTGAGGTCAATTGTATGAGGTTTAACAAGGCCAAGTGCCGGGTCCTGCACTTGGGTCACAACAACCCCAGACAGCGCTACAGGCTGGGGAAGAGCGGCTGGAAAGTGCCTGGAGGAAAAGGACCTGGGGGTGTTGAGCAACAGTGGCTGAACATGAGCCAGCAGTGTGCCCAGGTGGCCAACAAGGCCAACAGCATCCTGGCTTGTATCAGGAATAGTGTGGCCAGCAGGACCAGGGCAGTGACCGTCCCCCTGTACTGGGCACTGGTGAGGCCAAACCTCAAATCCTGTGTTCAGTTTTGGGCCCCTCACTACAAGAAAGACCTTGAGGTGCTGGAGCAAGTTCAGAGAAGGGAACAGAGCTGGTGAGGGGTCTGGAGCACAAGTGTGATGGCAGTGGCTGAGGGACCTGGGGCTGTTCAGCCTGGAGAACAGGAGGCTGAGGGGAGACCTTATCACTGTCTGTAACTGCCTGAAAGGTTGCAGGATGAAGGGTGTTTGTCTCTTCTCCCAAGTAACAAGTGATGGGACGTGAGGAAATGGCCTCCAGTTGCGCCAGGGGAGGTTGAGATTGGATATTAGGAAAATCTTTCTGGAAAAGGTTGTCAGGTATTGGAACAGGCTCCCCAGGGATTGGTTGAAGGCTGGAGTGATGTTGGCTTTCTTCCAGTCCTCAGGCACTTCTCCTGTTCTCCACGACCTCTCAAAGGTGGTGGAGAGCAGCTTAGCAATAACATCTGCCAACTCTCTCAGCACTCATGGGTGCATCTCATCAGATCTCATGGATTTGTGGATGTCCAGTTTGCCTTATCACTTTTGGGTACATCAAGAATTTTTAATTGTATTTGCTGTGTAAAATTACAGTTAGACTTTGATGTCTGAGAGACAACACTTTCTGCGGTGGGTACAAATAATACACTTTGCTTAAAACTTTCATGGTGTATGCAGCTGAGGATGGTACAGAGATGCTTAAGCTACGTACAAGTTCAATTGATGTTCTCCATAACTCTGGACCAGTACTAACCCACTCTTAAAGGCATTATGGCCATGTAAAAGCTGTATCTCACCATGGCTGACAGTGATCTGGCAGCTCAGCCATCTTCCAGCACTGTAGACACCCCTGGTGTGACTGTGGGCTTCTATTAGGGAGGGCTTTCTTTTGTTCATATGTTGGGAAAACAAATTAGGTGCCCTGCAGAGATTATTAGATGAATCTAAACTCCCTAGAGAGTAAAGGAGAAATATAGGTACCCATGGGAAGGGAATAATTCAGAGCACTTAAGTTAAATGAGAAAAATAGGGTCATATAGGTGGTGTGAACGTTTCTTTAATTCAATGTCCTGTTTCCCTACTTGTAAAATGAGAATACTTAAGGACAGTATCGTGAAATGCTCAGAGAATACAGTAAAGTGGCCATATCAATGCCTGTGATGGGTAAATTAAACATAAAGGGTGAAATCTCTTTGATTTCAATAGAAGGAAGCATCTACTGAAGCTACACATTTTGTCAGAAAAGCCTGCAGTGTAAATGACACTGTCATTTAGCATTTGCTTATACAAAGACTGTGCCATTAAAATGAATTGAGTCTTACAGAATAACAGAATAGAGACCCCAAAAGTAAGGTTTTTTGTTGTTGTTGTTGTTTTTGTGGTTTTTTTTTTTTTTTGATTCTGTCATCCAAGGGAATAATGGAAAAACAAATAAGCAAGAAAGTGAATGAACAAATGATGTCTCTGAAGAGATGTTTTTCTTCCACTTCATTTGTTCAAAATATTCATCAACAAGATTTTTTTTTGCCTGGACCAATTCTTAGACTTTTTTACTATTTCATAGCCTCATTTGCAAGCTCTAAGAACTTAATATTTGTTTACTTCTAACATGGAAGTAGTAATGTAATTTACTGGGTGATTTAGAGGCTGAGGATGCTGTCTTTGGAGATGGGTGTGATGTACCGTGAGGAGAGGATCAGACCATATGTGCCCCACTCCTATGTGTTCCCTAAACATCTGGTACTAACTACTGTCACAGAAAGGACGCTTAGCTAGATGCACCTTTTTTTTCTGAGGCAGGGTAGCAAAACAACAAAACTGATGTCACTTTTATAGAAGAAAATTAATATAGAAGTTGGGAAACAAATTGCCTGCGTGATTTGCATTAGTGCCGACAGGAGAAAGGACATGAAAATTTTTCAGTGTTTAAAAAAACGAACAAAGCAATCCAGATAGAAAAATAATCAAACACTTGAAATACCTGCAGGTGACTAATTACGAAAACTTGCAACTAGAGGAGAATCAGATTGAGCTCTTCAGTTGGCTGACAGATTTCCTTGTGTTTAGGTAATGCTTCTCACCAGTCACTCAGTGGAAAAAGAGCAATTCCCAGTTCCCAAGATCCTGCACAAGCAGCCCATGGACTGCCAGATATCTCAGGGAGCTGGTAAAACTCACAGGGGCCAGGGAAGAACAATTACCATGGAGATGTGCAGCTTCCATGTGTGTGTCAATCACAGTGCTATATGAGGAGATGTTTGACCAGGGCTACCTTGTGTCTCTTTGATTGAAGGTTGATTTTGATGATCAGGATTGCTTCAGCCACCAAAAGCTGCTATAGTATATAAAGTGCTGTGTTGCATTGAACAGCAATAACAAGTGTAAATAGGAGTTTCAAACCACCTTCTGACTTAACTTTGTAGATGACCACACCACAGCAGCTGATTCCCAGATGTCTTGTCTGTAAACCATTTCACTACTTCAACATCCAAACATTTCTCTCATGTTCAGCTCTACCATTCCTACCTCTGGTCTTACAGGATCAAACTCCTTTTAGTTGTTTAATACAACTAATGTCTAGCAGTGCAAATGGCATGCTTTTTAGAGTTTTCCTTCTGTCTCTATCTCATTAACTGAGCATTTCCCATCAAACATCAGCCTAAGAAATATCTGTTTGTTTAGCAAAGTCTGAAATATTTCTGTTCCACAGCTATGATTTATCACTGCAGTTCTGTCATTAAGCTCTGTAAAGTGAACCAAGTTAATAGAAAGACTCTAAACAGAGTGAGCTTATATTGTGTTGAACAGCTTTCAGTTTTTCTGTGTAAACAAGCAAGTCGGGACAAGATACAATGTGATGAAATAAATGTAAATAAAAAAGACTTAAAAAATAGACTGTATAAAACTCAATTTATCTTCAAAGGTTCCTTTGCCTTATGATCTCAAAATATGTATCTTAAAATCCTTATCTGAAATTAAGAGCAAGCGCTTATCTTCCTTTAAATAACAGGTGTAGGCACTATCTTCTTCGCCAGAAAGTAATTCATTAAGCAAACCCTCATTGCAGAATGTGACTGCCTCTGAGGAATAATTTCAAAAATTCTTTCTAAGTGTCCCACACCGCAAGGCTGCATCTGAAAATCCTCCCGTGTGTCTCATGCAGCTGTAGTAATAATTTACCGCCACTAATTTATCAGTCCTGTTGCATTACTGGTCTTTAGTGAGGTGGGTTGAGATTTTTAATTTTCTTGATTTGTTTTTAAGCATTTGTGTTCATGTTCCTCCCTTTACGCAGGCTGAGGGATCTCCTGCATGTGACAATGGAGATGTTTATGCTTTCAGACAATCTCCAAGTGAGCCTATGCCCAAGCCCAGACTCGCTGTTCCCAGACCAGCAGACGCTTGGGGCAGGTGTGACTACGCATTGCCAGACTCTGCAGGGACACTGAGGAGAAGAGGATGTGCCCCCTCAAATCATTTCACAGCCAAGGTGCAAAACAGGACAAAGAAAGGCTGTCCTGGCCTTGAGACATTATTTTCAGGACCTTTGACAGACTCTTCTACCTCCTCAAATGCTTGTTTGGAGCCTGTGTAAAACCAGACTGGAGGAACTGGGGTACCTAACTCCCACTAGAGCAGGAGGGGGCCACCAAAATAAGGCTGGCAGCAAGGAGTCCCTTCCAGCTCTGAATCACAGAGACCAGCGGGGGTCAGAGCTTCAGACTCATCTCCACCTTTTTCAGTTGGTTACTGTAGGTGTCCCAACTCCCAATGTACTTGCTGCCATGAATCCAACCCTTGGCTCCTAATTCTTCTCTCTGCTCTAAGCTGATACCTTTAAGGCACTGAGATCAGTCCTTGGGAGTTCTGCACTCAAAGCTGGAGACAATTTTGAGGAACTGCAAACCTGAGTGTTTCATTACTCAATGTCCTTTATCAAATGCCTGTCTCTGGGACCCAGCTTCTCTCTTTATAAAGGAAGGATGGATGGCATTTCCCTGCCATGAAGAAGAATAGTGAGGATAACTACAGTAAGGACTGTGCAGCATTCAGATACTAGATGGCAATTACACAGGGCATTGGGGTGTAATAAGAAACCTCAGGAAGAAAAGGCCATAGAGATAAAGCTAAATGAATTATTTACAATCAACTCCAGGACGTGTTTAAGGATGAACCCATAGAAGAGCCTTTCAGACCTGTCAAATCAATGGAACTGTCTTGCACTTGATGTGTCAGTAGACAAAGTTTAATAACAAATCAATAAAATGAATAGTAATAAATTACCAGGACAAGATGAATGACTCGAGTGTGTGGAAATGGAAAATACAAAGCCAGTGTTTTCAAGACAGATCACAAATAAATGGAATCTGACTTGAGTAACAGGTGGATCTATAGTTAACCACTTTAGAGGAACAGGGAACCCATGGACCAGGATTTCCAGAAAGCTTATGAAAGATTTCCTCAACAAAAGATCATAAAATTTAAAAGATACAGTGGTCTAGGAGTGAAGGGTTAGTAAATGTTTAAAGGATAGGACAAAACAGTTAACAAATGATATTTCATTTTCACAACGGAAGAATTTGCATAAGTGATCTAAAAAAGATGGTGCAAAATGAGTCAATGATATTTACTGAAGACACTGAGGTATCAAGTGTAAGCCCAAAAAACTGACTGAGAAGACTTGCAAAGGATTTAAAAATGTCAGGTGACTGGATGATAAAATACTTGATGAAATTCAATGTCAATAAATGCAGAGCGAGTCATGGAGAATATCAGTCCTTGATAAACATACATACTGATATACACTAGCTAAGCAATTACTCCCCAGGGAAGAAATATTGGAGACTTTGTATATTTTTCTACGAAAACATGAATTCAGTGCTTGGCAATAGTGAAAACAGCAAATTTGTTCCTAGCATTAGGGGAATGAAAAAAAGAACCAAATAGATATCATTGGTATTATACCATGATACAGACACCCACGCACTTCTATGTCAGACAGTCCTGATCCCCCGATCCTGAAAAGGACCTGGAAAAGGCAGAGAAGGAGCAGAGAGGCCAATAAGGGCAATTTTTCTCACAGGGGCAGATTATATGGACTAAGACTTCTCAGCTTTAAAAAAGATGGCCAAGAAAACAGTATACTAAAAGTTAATGAAACGATGAATTTTGGGGAATAGGGAATAAGGAACACTTGTGCACTGTTCTCACAGTACAAGAAATGGAGGGAATTGTAATTTAACTGTTAAAAGATATTATAGAGTATGCAATTAACCAGTGGATGTTGTAGAGTCTGAAGATTTAAATGGGCTTCAAAAAATTCTTCCAAAGAAAAGAAAAATACACCAATGATTATTTTTATAGTGTCAGAGGATCTGCTATCAGATACTGTTTGAAACAGAATAATGGGTGGGAAGAACCTTTGGTCCAACTGAATTTGATGGTTGTGTTCACCCTCGGAATGAAACTGTTGAATATATCTAATGTCCTAATACAGTACCATATTTCTTTTTGCAGTTAATCCAAATATTCCTCATTTTTAGAGAAAATCTCCCACTATAAATCTAGGTCCTTTTGCCTTTGGGTAAAGATATGAACAGAAGGCTACTTTCCTGGAAACTGTTTCTCAGACCTCATTAGTAACAATGTTTGCATTTCTAGGGAAAATAAACCATTAAATTGGATGTTAAATAAATGCTGAAGCAGCATCATCTAAATAACTGTTTCAAGAAATACTTTCATATGCTTACACCTCATAATAAACTAAATAAAAGAAATATCATGACAATGTTCATGCAAAAAATGCCTTAGAGAAAAAAGATGTCATGTATTCCCTAAAGATATCTTTGTTCTTGTGTCTTGCTAGATGATTGACAGGATACAAAATGAAGTGATTAACTTCTAGCTGTCAGAAAACAGTAACATGGGTCTGTAATGATGGCACCCGCGAGTTGCGTAGTGTCCTACTTATCTGCACTTTAAAGCAACAGCTGCTGGGTCTTTTGCAATGTCTGCAGAATTTTAAAGAGAAGCAAGATTAGAAACAACAGTACATCTTTCCTGCAAATGCCATGAAACTGGCCCTCACAAGACAAGGAGATTGAACAGAAAGTGTAGGAAATATGTGAAATAATTGTATTGAGGCGGGGCAAGCTGCTCTTATAACCTGTGACGTCTATCTAAAAATACTCTGAGGTTTCTGAATCAACACAGCCCCCAGGTATTTCAATGTCTACCGTCTTCCTCTACACTGAGACGTTTGTCTCAAAGTTGTTTTTGATTCTAGACACTTTTCCTAAAAGAAGTTGATTATAAAAGGATGCAGATGCCTTATTATTAGGTTACATTTACACAGTTTTACATATCTGCACCAGAGACTGCTCAGTACTGCCGAAGGGTTTGCAACTTCACTGTCCAAGAGCAATTCCCTCTGGCACATCAGATCCACACACCTTAGCCTTGGGCTTAGGTCTGCTTTGAGCCTGTGTCACAGCCTACAGCCCCGAGAAACAGTTATTTTGAGTGTGGTACTCTTCCTCCTCAGAGCAGCTGAAGGAACATAATGTGTTGTGGCCACAAAGACCGTGCTCTAAAGCATGACACCAAAACCGTGTTGCGTGTCGTGAACATGAGGGCCTGTGCAGATCTCTTAGACTAAAAGTCTACAAGACCATGTCATGCAAAGGGAATCAAACCCAGTGATGTCTTACCCATGCTTCCCAGAGAAATCTCCAGAGTCACCTCCCCTAAAAACAACCTATTCACATTTGGTCTTGAGAGGAACTAGTTAGTTTTCTTCAAAAGAGAGCTTGGAAGTAAACTGCCAATAGAGCGTAAGCAATCAAGGCCCTAGGTGCAAACTGGTTGCTAGATTACCTGGATTACATAGTCATATCCAAAGAATTTTGCCACATTAACATATTTTTAGAAATCATATCATTGTTTTGGTGACATAAAGCCATATCCAACATACCACATTGCAGCAGCTGGAATTCTTATTTTGGAGTGGAATGCATTCATTAATGCGAATGTGGCTCCCACATTAACTATGATATTTTCTTTGCTAATCATTGACATTGTCTTTAAAATGGCCTGCTAGTTTAAGGGTGTCTTTGGGAGAAAATGGCAGCTCTGAGACCTCTACAGCAGCACTAAATTCCAGACTAGCATATGATTTGTTTTAGATATAGCTATGGCTGTGATTGTAATTGCCTTGGACTTGCTTGATGATCACTATTCAGAAAGCTTCAGATGATCCTGAAAATCTGAGCCATTTCTAATCTTACCTCTTTTATAGTCACTTGAAGTACAGCAAGGTAAAAGGGTATTGAATACAGTTTTTGGTGAAACTTTCTGGAGACTGATAGGTTACTCAAAACTGAGAATAAGATTCAGACTTTTAATGTGTAAAATGGACTTGGATGAAGTTTAAGCACCATGGTCTTACTGTCAAAAGTCAGAACTCCTACTCCTTTCAGTAGAGCCAGTGTTTTAGGCTAGAATTGCTCTCACATATTTATGAGAAGCTGGATGTCTTTCTCATTCAAGCATTTGTGGAATTTCTGTTTAAGGGAGAGAAATATCCAGACTACATTTAAACCCTAAAGGGCTCAATGTCATTTTGCTTTGAATATGCTTAACTAATATATACAAAAGTGAAAACAGAAAAAAAAACACAATAAGAAAGGCTATTCCCATTCAAAAATGCAGTTATGATATTTACTTTTTTCTAGTAGCCTAGGGGTTAGAAAAGTAGATATTAGAGATTTTGTCATACCATTGACTGAGGAAGTGTGAGATATAAATTCAGCTCCTTCAATAGAATGAAGGGATTCAAAGTCAGAACTCTCTCATTTTCATAAAGGGCACTAACCACCAGGTTGCCATTTGTGGAAAGGACATTTTTATCCTTTCCCTTGAAAGGGCAGTGTGATCAACAGGTCAGGAAGGTTAAGGTTTGGGAGAAAGAAGCTGGTGGGCACCCCTCAACTGGAGGCTGAGAATGCAGTGGTGAAGGAGCTATCCTGGCTGTCTTCAGTGATTCCAGCTTGGTTTTGACTGAAAGAGCAATAATGCAGTGAAAAGGGATATGCACCTGCCAGGGTGTTCTGCAAAATGTGAGGAACACCATCATCACCACTACCTCTTCCTCTTACTTTTTAAACAGACATTAAATAGGCACTGCATGCACACACTCAAGTGCCTGTCCTCACTTGTACAACTTTGGTCTTGAATTCTCAGATGAGTTGGTACCTAATACAGAGACTGAACCAAGGCTTTCAGCAAGAGTGAGAATTCAAACATATTCCAGCATTTGGTTTTTCCTCCAAGCTAAATCCAGGGCACAGTGATTGAATCCCCCCTTAAGGCATTGCCCTGCTCTGTAAGGAAGCTCCATTAAGGATGCATTTGGCCAAACTCCCTGCTTAGCACAGCAAAACTGAATTCCCTGCTCAACACATCCATTTACTGTACACAGAATTTATGTAACTAAGTTAGGCACCTTGGATCACCCTCTATAGACCATGTTTTATGAGATGTTGCAGTGCCAGAGCTTGGTTCCTGTAGCTCATAATATGGCCTGAAAGTTCCATGAATTTTAACAGTTCCACAGGTAATATTGGAGTCAGCTGTTCTCACTGCCTCTGCATCCTCTCCCAGATCCCTGAGGATTGCTTACTCCTACAAGCCACCTTGGAAAATGCTTTTAGCAAAGTCACTTCCAAGCTTCTCCACCCATCAATCAGCAGTAATGTTCTTTATACAGGCTGCTAAATTCTCTACTTTGATCAAGAAGTCTTTTCTCCTTGAGTGACACTAAAAAAACTATTCAGTATGGAGAGTGGCAGTTCAAGGTCTGACCCATTTTACAGAGTGTTTCAAAAAGAGGGAACCAATTTCAAAGATATAGTGATTTAAACTTGGGTCTCTCTTTTTGAAACACCTCTATTGACATGAAGGAGAACAAGAGTGTACCATGTTGCTGAATGGCAACATCAATTCCTTAAACACTGTGCAGTGAGATCAATGAAAATAAATCAATGCATCACTTTAAAATGGTGCTGTGGAAAGAAGTCTCATAGGCTTTCCTTTGAGAGATAAAAGAGGTAAAGAACAGTATTTACTGCAAATATAATAAACCAAATACTGGGAAAGTCCTATAAAGAATTGCATTAACCTCCTTCACAGGCTGTCACCAAATGGGATTATCTCAAAGCTCACTTACTTTGCTCCCTATGATTAAGAGGTGCAGCTCATCCCTCAGTTTTACTAAACAAAACCTAGAGGTTTACCAAACAAAATGCGATTATCTTCTGCCTGCATAGCATAAGGAAAAGGATGAGAATAGGATTTAAAATAAGGCAGGAGGGATGTGAGACCAATGAAAACATTTATGTTATTACAAAGATCTGTGAGAGCTTGAAAAAATCTGAATATTAGAACACGTGGACTATCACACTACTTGCTACAATTTAAGCATTTATTCATTTCCAGTTCACGTGAATCCGAAAGGAATGCTGTTGAAACAACACTATTTATAGGGTTGTACTAGATGTAAAAATAAGTTTTCAAGTAGTTAAAATTCTCCTGTTTCCATCATCCCACTTAATTAATTAGGAAGGTGATCTGTTTAAGAAGACAGACTGGAAGCAGAAAGCATTCATTATACTTTGAATATGGTTTAATTGATGCCTTATGAAATTTGAGAAAATGGCCAGATTAGGTAATTGATGAGAATTTATTGTGATGTATGTTTGTGTATCAAAGTGAATTGTGATGTTATTCAACTGAGCAGAACTCTTAGAGCACTAAAATGTATCATTGATAAAGGTGTATTTTTTCAACTACCATTTTATTTGTATATTGATGCGAGGACATGAACCGAGTAATCTTTTAGAGGAGCGTAATCGCATGCTTTCTGAAACCCAGCAAGGACTCAGTCCAAATTAAGCTAGAAAAATTCATTTGGAATAAACAACTGGACTGCAAGAGGGGAAATCTATATCAAGGGATGGTCTACAGTTTCAAAATGCTGCCCTAGGGAACGGGTAGAGAACAGTGAAGTCTCAATGATTTGCTTCTCACTCAATCCCCCCAAATAATAGCTGTCTGTAACTATAATCACCATGAACATCTTCTAGGTTTGTGCATTACAGCCTGAGTCCTAGACAGCTAAAATCCCACCCACTTCACAAGTTCCAGATAGATGCAAAGCAATGCTGTGAAATGTTAAATGTAATGACCATAGCTGTGTTATTGAAGTAATGAAGAAGTGAAAAGTGTGACTGATGACCTCTTAGATAATGGATTAATGAGCAAGATGCCTGTAGTTCATCAAAGGACTAATGAAAATCTACGCAAGGTACCTGCCATATACTATGGAGAAGTATGTGGAGACCATGAACCATCCAAATATAGCATTTAGAGATGAACAGAGTAAGAACAGAACAGATGTTAATCTCTTCAGCTCATATCTATATTTCATATATGTTAACCAATTAAAGCATAAAAATAACTTGCAGAAGAGCGTGATTAAATGTATAGAAAACAGATAAAACATGAGTAAAAGAAAGATGCAACTTGAAGTTTATTTTTCAAAATCTGAGCTACTAGGTAGATACTATTGTACGAGTCCTGGAGGATGGCAAGCAAGGCATGAGCCACCCATGTGCCTTGGCAGCAAAGTCACAGGAGGGTTATTGCTTGTGCCTAATCCCGAAATGCCCAGGGGATCATGGGAATGGCCTGGTAGAGAAGGAAAACAAACTGCAGCTTTCTAAATCCAAGACTATTGACCTGACCATAGGACTGTCCATGATTAGGTGTCTGTAGTGGTGACTATGTGGTAGTTTTCCAGGGAGGTTTAGCCATCTACTGTCCTTTAATATATAGAAAATGTCCACAAGAATGTGCATTCCTCACTGGGGGAAGCCACCTCCTTATTCCATGTCCCTTTTTGGGACTTGTGCTCCAGGAGGCATTTAACCTTTATGTAACGGGAATAGGAGCCATTTCTATCCCAGAAGACACGGTATTCCCATCAGGTGCCTACATGGGAACAGAAACAGTAAATACATCTCTCTAACATTACATTTTCTTGCCCATATGAGAAGCAGGATGAATAAGGTCATCACAGTTATCCAAATATTGTCATTTTACACTGCAAATACACAGAAGGCAAACTGCAAATGCTCTTTGTCCATTAAAGCATGAGGTACAATTTCATAGGCCTTCAAGAAATGTAAAGAGCAGTCACCTTCTACAGAGAATGATTGCTTAGCCACTAAAAACTATAAACATCTAATTTTTTATTTTATCAAGCACAATTATCAGTCATTAGGGAAATCTATATCAAACAAAAAATTGGCAGAGGAAACTTCAGCCTGCCTAGTAGATGGCTGCTTTTATCAGTGAAAAATGCTAAGAAATCAGCAAATAAATCCTAAAATTAGTTAATCAGATCAAACAAAGTTTCAATTATTCTTGTAATTAGGGATGATTGGATTATTCTGTACACACACTGTGAAAAAAAAATGAACAGAAATACAGAATCTCTAAGTCTCAGACCATCTTGGTTATTTAAAAAGTATTTATATTTTCAAACAAGTATTCCTCACTGGGTCTAATTACTAAAGACTAAATTAGACTAAATTACTTCTGCTGGTACTTCATTCTTCCAAGAACAGTCTGCATAGCTGATTTTTTTAATGATCTTTACCCCATAAAATCCCTTTATTGTGTACTTAGTATGAGCAGAGGTAAAGCACAGCAAGAAAAACATCCCCGGTATTTGACTTCAAGAGATTGCAATGCTTCTGGTATAAATATCACTCAAAGAGAACCTTACTGAAGCATTTGACCTAAATGTCAGCAAGTCTACTTTGTAGCAATACTCAAAAAGAGCAAAAGTGGTGTTTTTGCCCACATCCCAGCACTCGTGAGCCTCTCCTGTGCATGTAACCTTTATGGTATGTAATAAAGACACAATTACAACAAATATTCCCTGTTTGCTGGCTGAGAAGACAAGGTCCTTGACATAGAAGGCTACACCTCTAGATTAAGGGTGGAGACAGATCAGATTCCAACAATCAGCTCAGAGAAATAATAGCACTGAAAACTCCATGGGGTTTTACTTTTGTTTGTTCTGTCTCTCATATCATAAATGGATGAGAGGCCAGATATGTGATGAGCTTTCAAAGGAAAGGGTATGGCGATGTGTTTTCATTGGAATTTATTAGAGTCAACGTGATTTCTTCACAATTTGTGGTTCCAGGACCTTAATAATATGACATTAGGGAGCAAGAAACTGGTTTGTCCTTTTCTTAAACGTGTGGGGGTTTTCTTCTTTATGACACGTCATAACTACATCCAGGACCTAGGTCATATCGACCTGAAACTTAAGCATTAAACATATTTTTCTGATCCCATTAGAAAAACTCTCTGTTGAGTCTCCTTTTCCATTTTGGCTGCAATAATAATAATAATAATAAAATCCAAACTCTTTTCACACATCTAATTCAGAAATTTCAGACAAAGTTTGATCTCAGACTCTTCAGAGTTCTCACACTTAGACTCACACATGATTTATTCAAAACCTATTTTATCTCAAATAACTCTAAGCAGGTGTCCTACAATGAAGAAACAGCTCATTGCAGTGCTTCAGCATCACTCCATATCTCTCTGCCAATATAATTGTGTATTTTTAGGTCTTAAATCAATGCAGAATCGGAGCTCCTCAGCTCCACAATAATATAACTTATTTTCTTCCAGAAAAAGCTCAGATAGGATGGAAAATTCTTTGTGGTCATTAAACAGGCAGGACACTTCTAAACAGTAATTCAGAGTAAAATTTTTGTTAGTGCCAAGATTTTTAATTGAGTTATGACAGTATATGACTCCTTGATTCACACTACATTTACCTTTAGTTATACTGGCTGCAGATTGGTTTTACTGCTGTTTGTAGAAGATATAATTATTACTGAATGTTTAATAAATGCTTTCAGAATAATTCCCTTATTCCATGTACTGATCTGTCTGCTCTTACAAAATATAATAAAATGACATTTCAAACTGATGTACCTCATATCTCTGGAATGTATTTATTAATAGAACCCAGGGCAACTGATAGAGAACAATGCAATTCCTTTGTGTAATGCACCGGGATATGCAGTGCATTTCCATAGATAGAACAATAAAAGTGCAACTGCAGAGACTTAATACTTTATAAAATTTCTTAACAAAGCATAATTGAAACCTGGGTATAATTGAGGTGTTGTTTCTTAAAAATTCAAACCTCAACAAACCAAGTAGGATTTTCCTTTCACTCATCTTAATGAAAATTAAGAGCTGCTGCACTGAAGCAAGGAAATTATAGTAGTTAACAAGTTTAGGAAAAGGAAACTTTAACCCTTCTGCAAAATGTCTGTGTTAAAGGGGAATATATTCTTATGTCTATCCAGTGCCTGATGGCTTTGCTAATACAGAAAAAGGGAAACTCAAGGACCTTAAGAAGCAGCTACCACAGAACTTTTTCACACTCTATTAAGGGGAAAACAACCTCATTTTTTACAGGCTATAAATTCAGCAATGGTCCTTGCATTCAGTTGGATAATTTTCAAGCAATTAATTCAGTCAAATTCCCTATTATTTCATACCTTTAGTGAGATGAATATCCTGTCTGCTGATTGTTATTTCTTTTACATTTTTTCTCCAGATTTCCTGCAGTCAAAGCTGATGAAATCCCCCTTAAATGAAATACTATCTCTTCAGTTTTATCTGAACTCTTAAAATAGTTTTGATATTTTTAAAGGGAGCCTATAGGTGAGTGCTGCTAACTGAATCACTGTCTACCACTTGTGCAGCAGACAGACAAAAGCAGATAAATTGATTAGTGAGGACAGGGAATTAGAAAAAAAATCCCTGTATTTCTAATGTTCTCTTTAGCCATTTTATGATCGGAGCAGCAGAAACCCAATATGAATGAAAGTAAACTAGAAAAAAACATTTAAAAATATGCAATCCTGAAAGCATCAAGAAAATAAAATATGTCTGTATTAACACAGTAGCTATAATAACAAGTCATACTTATTTGCCTATGCAAGCAAGCAGCATATCATTCAGATATTGAAATAAATTCTCAGGGATTTGCTGAATGAGATCAGATTTACAGGAAAGAACAGTTATTTGCCACGAAACCAGGGAAACTCACCTGGCCTCCAGGTTTAATTTCTGTTGTGCACGGAAGTTTATAACCTGTGCTGGATGCCTGGGGTCACTGTGGGCTGTGAATCTCTAGCAGTAGCCATTAGTACTGGCTGGATAGCGGGCCCAACACAGAAACCGAGATGCAGTGTGTGAGAGTCACAGAATCACAGAATCACAGAATCGACTGGGTTGGAAAAGACCTCAGAGACCATCAAGTCCAACCCTTGGTCCAGCTCCAGTCCATTGACTAGATCATGGCACTAAGTGCCATGTCCAATCTCAGTTTAAAAACCTCCAGGGCCGGTGAGTCCAGCACCTCCCTGGGCAGCCATTCCAATGCCTGACCACTCTCTCTGCAAAGAATTTCTTTCTAATATCCAGCCTAAATTTCCCCTGACAGAGTTGAAGCCCATGCCCCCTTGTCCTATTGCTGATGCCTGGGAGAAGAGACCAATCCCCACCTGGCTAGAACTGCCCTTCAGGTAGTTCTAGAGAGTGATGAGCTCACCTCTAAGCCTCCTCTTCTCCAGACTAAACAAGCCCAGCTCCCTCAGCCTCTCCCCATAGGGCTTGTGCTCAAGTCCCTTCACCAGTCTTGTTGCTCTTCTCTGGACCCGCTCCAGCACTTCAATGTCTTTCCTGAACTGAGGGGCCCAGAACTGAACACAATACTCCAGGTGTGGCCTCAATGCAGAGTACAGGGGAAGGATCACTTCCCTTGTCCTGCTGACCACGTTATTTTTGATACAGGTCAGTCCACTTCTATTAATCAGTATTTTGTTTTTTCTTACTGCTACTCTAATTAATTATTAAAGTATAAGTAGATTATTAGGTTTCCAGAGACTTAATGAAAAAATTTAGGTCCAGGTCAGTTTTGCTGAAAGATCTGCTAAACTTCACAATATGAATCCCCACACAAATGTCAGTGATGAAGGAAGAACTCTGATTTTTTAGTCTTGGAACATCTCATGGTTCTGACTCAACCAGGGTAAAGACTGAATGAAACCCATGGGAATCAGATCTGAAGAAGTGCTCTGCACTGAAATCATGTCGTTCCTCACAACTCTAGAAGAGGCTTTAGAACCTAGTTCTGACCATACTAATACCACTGTTGCTCATCCTTTTTTTCTTTTCTGCAAAGAAGGGTAGTTGTGAAAGTTGTGAAATCATGACCAGGTACTAGAGTGCTAAACAACAATATATAGTATTAAAATATAAGTTATTTAATAACATGATAAATCTGTTATCAAATTAAGAATAAATCGATGTCATAAAAATCTGCCTGTAATGTCACATCTGGATGAAACACCGGGGCAGAGTAACTCAGAGAGCGAGTGTACTTTCCATGGCACCTCACAGGGCATGACATTCGCGGTTTCTCCCTGCTGCAGAGCCTTCTTGTCGCAATAGCTCTCCATGGATGTGGCAATGCTCCGACTGCCAGTATAGAAAGGACAAAATCACTTTCAATGCTTGTACTGAAAGGGTAATTGCATTTTGAACCTGCAAACCACGTTAGAAACGTCATTGTTTCTGCCATGTTTCCTGCAGTCCTACTGAAAAGGTTTTTGACGCTGTTTAGTCTCGGTTAATCTGTTGTCAAGATGATTTCATATAGATATTTGTTTCTTTGTACCAAAATACTTGAAGAAACCATAAAATTTCTAATCTAAACGTCGATTCTGGTACAAGAATATTTTTTTGCAGTATTCTCAGCAACACGGATCTTGAGAGACAAACAAAATCTGACTGGCTGGTTACAAAGGGGAACAACCAAAAGGACTGAACTGTGGCTTTGTACCTTGAACCATCTGTGAGAAAGTGGCAGAAGACCGCTTGATGGCCATTAGGCTGGGATTCCATTATGTGATTGATAACCTATGATCCTTATCTGTAGAAATTGTCTTACGGTCTCTGCAGAAAGGAGTAATTACAACAGTCAGTCACTGCAATCTATACCTGGTTTCTAAAACGTCTCAAGGACATCAAGAAGAGAAAGCATGTCTGCAGAGATAGTGCTTTTTAAAAGGGAAAATTACAGACCTTTTTGGCTTCCAGAAGGAAAGGAATATTGATGCTTCTTGGAAATGGAGAGAACACATATGATTAGCAGCATGCCAAGGTAAAAACTATTCCAACCTGGCATAACTAAAATCTAAGTAGTTAGAAATAAGAATAAAAAAAATAAATAAATAAAAAAAATCCTTGTATTCCATCAAGCAATCACCTCTGTCCTAATTTTTCACAAAGATTTCAGCTTCTTCCCACTATGCCAGGACCCTTTTGAACATCTAGGAGAAAGATGTAGGAGCAGAAATAGCAACACACTGTTGCCTCCTCTGTAAGCAATGGTTTGTACAGCAGCAGGTATTGTGTGGTGCTAGCAGGTGTGTTGATAATTATAGCAGCACAATCTATTGGGTGAAGGAATGAGGTTGCCTGCAAGGTCAATTGAAAAGCATAAGAAAAAGAAATAGAATTTACGGAAAGTGGGTGAACGTTTCATTATTACAATTCCTATTTAGTGAGGAACATCTGGCAAATTCTTCACCAGACATCTCTGTTATTACTTTTCTTTTATTTGCTATATTTGTACATAAAGCAATTAGAGTAAGTACTTGCAAGAGAAGTGTGACCAACAGAGTCTTCGCAAGAGAAGTTAGAGACATGGCAGAATGCAGATGTATAAACACACACCCATATTTATGGACACATAGAGATGCACTTATCTCTGAAATGTTTTTTTTTTACTTAATTTTCTCTGGATATGAGGCACATTCAGAGAGGGTCAAATCCCACCTGCTGAGGCTTGTGTGTGAGAAGGACAGAGACAGGGCAAGAGGTGCAAGCCCTACACTGGCACAACAGCCTTCTGGGACGTCCCTTGGACACAAGCTTCCCCTTTTGACCAGCACCACACAACCACCGCTCACAGCAAACTCAGCAAACGAGCCATGTCTAAACCAGGATCTATTCAACACAATGGCAATGAGGCCTGGGAGGACCTGGTCTTTCTGTTTCAGGACTTTGTTCCCTGTTACAAGCGTGAGGTGGCAGGGAATGGTCAAATGGAGTTTCTGAGGAGCTCCTTATGATCCTCAACTCTGGTAGGCAGTTCACCACATCCTCCCCAGGCTCATTGTAGAGTTAATACAGTCATTTTCATTTTTAATAAGAAATAAAAGGATTAGCAAAGCCTACTAGTCCCACACAGCCTCATCAGCTAACTTGGTGGAGTTCCCTTCTCATAGATGGACTTCCTTTGCAGTGAGACGGAAGATCCTCCTCATTTATCTTTATTGGAAGGCATTTCTAATGGGAATTCCCACTGCCCTTTTCAGCAAGGTTATGTCCCCTTTCAACAGTGTTCTCAGCTTTGGTGCAGTGCAGCAAATTTGGAGACCCTGTTCTACAGAATGTCATTATAACTTTTCCAGATAAGATTTCATAGAATCATAGAATGGTTTGTGTTCGAAGGGTCATTAAAGATCATCCAGTTCCAAACCCTTTCTCATGGGCAGGGACACCTTCCACTAGACCAGGTTGCTCAAAGCCCCGTCCAACCTGGCCTTAAACACTTCCAGGGATGGGGCATCCACAGCTTCTCTGGGCAGCCTGTTCCAGCGCCTCACCACCCTCAGGGGAAGAATTTTTTCATTATATCTAACCTAACTCTCCCCTCTTTCAGTTTATATCCCTTATCCCTTGTAGAAGTCCCTCTCTATCTTTCTTGTAGGTCCCTGTTAGATACTGGAAGGCTGCTATAAGATCCCCCCAAGTCTTCTTTTCTCCAGGCTGAACAACCCAAGCTCTCAGCACCTCTCTTCATGGAGAGATATTTCAGGTAGAAAACTCTTTAATAAGGACCAAGCAGTCTTATCTCTTTCTTTCATGTTGGCCACTATGCTAAGAGCCTCTGCTAGCTTGCACTGTGGCAATGCAAATATTTACATTTCTATCTTTTGACTGTATTCTCAGAAGCTTTATTTAAATATATTTTCTCCTCTGTGTTCACGGTCTAACTTAATGTCTTGTACTTTTCCAGTTCAGAACTGCACAAACTGATGGTGTCCTATTATAGTTGTTGACATGGAAACGTCATAAGACACTGTTTGTTGGATAAGACTGCTTTTTCACATAGAACAGACACAGCTTAAATGCATGTTTTGCTGACTCACTTTCAACCATTTTAAGCCACGGTTTATCTTTATTGTCACTTCCCCCCTCATGCCGACGGATCGTGTTCTTAGTCTCTGCTTTGAAATGAGGCTGTCTGAAACTGTGACTGTCTTGGTTATAGAAATCTCAAACAAATCCTATTCCCACACATGGTCAAGTTCTTCATCATCATCATCTTCTGGCTTGGAAATTATTCTGGTTGGCACTTTCCTGCCGAATGAGTCTCCGAATCAGAAAGTAGGCAGTCCCACTAGGGAACTGGAAAGCAGAACATAAGTGCAATGAAAAGCTATTAAAGCATCTCTTAAGAAAAGAAAAAGGTGTGCTGCTTCTTTAGAGCAGACATCACATGTCAAGCACATTACCTGTTCTGGGACATTATTTCAATTACTTATGAAACAGAACAATAAGAAAAATGGCCAGAAGTATGCACTACTTACTCCTACTGAAGCTGCTAATAGAAAAGCTGTTTCTGCAGGCATTAATAATTCAGCACTGAGGGCATGATTTCAGGTCTCAGCCAGTTACTTCGTATCTAATAAGTTTTATTGATAGTGTAAAGATAAGATGAATTAGACAAGACTGGCTTTGATAAAGAGCTCCTTTATGTTCTATAGGCTGAGCTTGTTATCTGTTATCTGAGATTACTGTAGGCTGTGGTTTATTCACACAGGGCTCTGTCCTTTGAGGTGCTCATTATTGCGTATGTTAGCTCTTAATCTTTAACACAAAGTATTAAACGATTTGCAAGGCCACAAACAGATGGAAATACATTTGCTTTTTGTCCCTTTTCAGCACAACTGCAGAAACATCCCGTGCTAGAAACCTTGCTGGGCTGTTGGTTCAAGCTGCAGCTGACAACGCATCCGACCATGTCTCAGGAAAGAATCAGTTGGACTCATTTCATAGCAGGTACCTAAGACTTACAGATCTGATAAACATGAAGATGTGAAGGAGAAAGCTGGTGTCAGAAGCAGAGATGAGACTCTTTTGACTGATGTGTTTATGTGTTCAGTTTTCACTCTCCATTAACTGCTTCTTCTTTGTCTGTGAAATGTTATTAAAAATTGCAAACTAACCTCATTTTTCATTAACTGTTCATTAGTATCAACACTGCAAAAAAATATCAGATGAATAAGAAACACAGAAAGCGTTACGGAAAATTGTAGTAGCTTGTGAGGTGGCTAATCGTTTCAACTGACTATATATCAAATATATCGATTTTACCAGTCCTCGGGTATAGCTGAGGCATCTTGGTATATTTACAGCATCACATTTCAGGGTATTTTCTTTAGTACCAAAATGCCATCAAAGTATAAGCCTAGGGGCCTTTGAATTGTGAATACTGCAAGATTAATAATTCTCACATCCATCTTTCAGCTGAGAGTGACAACACTGCTGTGTGTCTCAGTTAAGGCACTTCAGCTAAAGATCTATGAAAACTTCATAGGCGTAATACAAAAACAGTGTGAAAAGCTCACAGCTTCCACTGACATCAGTGAGAGGCCACCTCAAAAAAAACCCAGACCCTCTCCAGATATTCCTTGCTCTTCAATATTTAGTTGATTCCTTACATTTATCAGTTAGACAGTAATTAGTGTAGCAGCATGAGGAAGATGATACTTTTTGTAAATCCCCCCACAAAGGATCCTCCAAGCATATAAAGAGTCTGACTTTCATAAGAAAACATTGTATTTTCATTGCCAAAGAAAAGAATTGGTCTCATTTTCCTTCCTCATTTTACAGATAATCACAGGCTCTGTGGGCTCGAGATTTTTGCTCTAAAAATGAATTTCAAAATAATAAATAATAACTACTGGATTTATTGCCCATTGTGTTAGGTGATTCTTGTATTACAGTATATCCCTCATCCTTCTCTGTTCCTCACTGTCTCTGATAATTAATAAAGACCTGAATGAATAGTTATTCGATTATACTGAACATCCACCTGGGGAAAAAGTTCTCTCAAGCACACAGAGTGACCCTCTTTGCTTTGAAAACCAAATATTTGCATTATTTCCTTAATTCTGAATCTGAGCAGCTCTAACTGAAGCCGGTGAGAACACTGGTGCCAGCAGAACCTGGAGAAGACTCTATACTCAGAAAAAGAACAGCTAAAAAGTAGCAATTGAATATTCAGAAAATCATACTTAACCAGGACACATGAAATGAGTAATGCCCTGAGCAGGTTTCAATTTTCAAGTCTGAAGTGGCATTTGAAGTGCAAAAGCCCATTTCACAAGTGCAAGCTGTGTCCATACCTATCTGACCATTTCCAAACATGTCTGCTAAACACTATAATAAATCCCAGCTTTCTTTATTATACCATTTAGCACAGATTTTCTGAATGCATGCTTTCCTTTTGTGCTATATTTTGGACCATTCAATTGACTAGGAATAATCAGAGGTAATCAAACAAACTGTACTAAAATTCCATTTTCCTCCACTTACTGTTGAGAGAATTCAAATCGTTTCTATCATGCCATTAAAGTACAGGCACAGTAATGTACACTCTAGCTATTTCCCCATCAAAACCAGACAATAATGCCCAGGTGCCAAACTCACTCACATTCACCCTCCGGAAACCTAGATTGACCTACAGTGCTCTGAAGCTTGAAAGGAATGATCCTGCAGCTTGAATCATAAACTCATCCAGCCTGATGACCATGCACTGAGTATGTGTGGACCCTCAACAGTGCTAACAAAAGTGGCAAATTAATTTAGAAGGAATCCTGGGGAATAAGAATACGGGGGAAAAAAACCAGCCTATTTAAATAAGACTGGCAGTGTTTCAAAGCTACATTGCAATGTCTTACGGAAACACATATCCACAGTAGAGACGACAGCCAGAGAGCCTGATTTACAGCTTCTCCAAGATATGTGTATGCACACTCTGTGTGTGCGTGTGAGCAACAGAGAAAGACATTCCGTGGGATTCAGGTCACACAACTTTAAGTGTCTCCAACATAGATGTTTACATCTAAGCTAATCACCTGAGGCTCCTTCCAGTCAACTGTGAGAAATAGACATTTTTAGGGCACGATTCGCCTGAGCAATTTCAGATGTCTACTTCTGGATGAGATTAATTGTACTCTGGAAGTGCCAAGTGCGCTCCACTGACTCGAGAGAAATACTAAGCAACTAACTTAAGTGAAGATGTTTCCAATGTACATGTGGATATAGTGTATATTTAACACCAACATATATCTATTTGGATTTATCTATATGCATGTATATATAATTTCCCTCTCCTTGCAATGAGTATTTAGATAAGACCATTTCATACCTTTTCTCTCTGGTTCCCTCAGTACCTCCCTCTGAAAAATCCTGATGAAATTGTATCTTTATCACATTTCTCCTTCCAGATCTACATAGAGGTTTCCATCACCTGGTCTGACATTCTCACTTGTTCAGATTTCACTACCAGAATGTCTCCAAGAGTTGCATTTCTCATGTGGATTGCAGACTGCATTGCAACCTGCTGTGCAGCTCTCCCAGGAGAATTATGCCCATGGAGCCTTGACCTGATGTTCACTGGCCTACAGGGACTCACTGCCTCAAAATAGACAGAGAGACTGAATGGTGGCTGTAAGACACTACATAAAACCAGTCCCCATGCCAGATTCAGCCTTCACAAACTACCTTAGCCAAACTTCAGCCGTAACCCAGCAAAGTTCCCAAGTGCGAATTTCCGCGATTTGTTGAAAATCAAAGTCTCTCTAACTGATATGACATCATGCTGATTTCTAAGAAATTTGGGAAAAGTGTAAAGAGGTATCTAACGCCTAATGGAGAATTCATTGTGCTGGAAATCAGAGTAAACAACCCAAAGTACCTCAACCTTGACTTCCTCTCATCTGCTGCCAAATTGCGATGGCAAATCTTCAAATTCTGTTGCTTGTGGTTCGAAAAAAAATGAACTAGAACACACTCATTTTTAACACACAATGCTTTATGTTCATACAGCACCTATCAAAGCTGTGAAATGCTTGGCACTTATTCCAGATAGAAGACAAAAAATATAGTGGACTAAGAGGCACCTGTTTGCACTGTGCACAGTTTTTACAATTAGTGAGACACAGGATGGAACATAAAGACTGATCTTAAACTTCCTCATCTTACTGGGATGAGGCTCTGCCCCTGCTTGCACTTCCCGTTGTAATGTTCCCCCTGGGCAGCTGGAGGAGACACAGCTGCAGAACCACTTCTGAAATCACAGCTGGATCCAGCCCTGTCCCAGCTCTGGTTTCCCACCTTTGTAACCAACTGTACGATTCACATTGTGCTGATATATTTGAAAGTTGAAATATCTGCATTTCAGTAAGCTCAACCAGTCCCCTTTATACAGGGCAACAAGTAGCCATGGTTATGTGCAGTGATTTTTGATCACCAATGGTATCGAACAGATTTTAAACAATGAAGTGGCAATGAAAGAGCTGGGGTGTGTGTAAAGCTTTTGAGTTATTCCCACAGAGTGATGCACTTCCACAGTGCCTGTTTGTGGCTTTGGACAACTGGAATTTTTAATTATAGATATTATTTCAGAAGCTGCCTGGTTTGAATAAAGATTAAAAGATGCCATGGCTGTTTATTCCAAGCTTATCTAATTATTTTTCAGCTGTAAATCAACAGCAGACTGTAAGAAGGCAGTAATTGGATGCCAGATAATTCCTTGAAAACCTTTTATTTGTACTTCTAGTAGCAATTACTGAAGTATCTACTTCTACCCTCAGAAATATAGCACAAGTGCCTTAAGATCAGGAGAAATATAGTAAAACAACAGGAAAAAGTCCTTTGTCCTGCTTAAGCTCTCAGCTTCCTCCAAAGCTTGGCAATTTTATAGTTTCAATGGCTGCTTGCATTCACCAAACTTTGTAAAGGACTGTACTTAGCTCTTCAAACGGCTGTCATGTTCCCTAGTCTGTGGGTTAAATAACATGATCTGGCATTTCCCGAGAGTATTGATGGTCACCCCATGTTGATTGAAAAATTTGACTGGGGATATGAACCTAGAAGGACAAAGCAAAGCATGTACCTATTTCAATGCAACCAAATACATAATCTTACAGGAGCAGATTTTAAAACCTTGAGCCAAAAGACAAAAAGGAAGATAAGAATT
This sequence comes from Streptopelia decaocto, assembly GCF_964273445.1. Taxonomy (NCBI): domain Eukaryota; kingdom Metazoa; phylum Chordata; class Aves; order Columbiformes; family Columbidae; genus Streptopelia; species Streptopelia decaocto. The sequence continues at coordinate 204,285,992 of NC_138663.1, forward strand.
TGCATAAGAAATGCTAAAAATCCCCTGTGTATGTATATAGCACATTATTTAGCTGATGATGGGTTTGTTTTCTTTCCTCATTAATCATGAGCTGATGGCTGAATTCCAATTAATTAAAAAGGATAATAGAAGAATTTTTTTCAGCCTCTCACTTCAGTTATTTAATTCAAATTAGTTAATTCACCTTCATCAACAAATGAATAATGAATAATAAAATTTATTATATTTCACATCCATTCTCTCACTTTCTGCTCTTCTTTCTCTATTTCTTTTTCTCATTGGAGAGATTTAGTGACAAAGAGAATGTGGACTCCCAAAAGTGTTAACAGCATTTCCTACTGCTCTGTCCTCCCCGGAAGACTTATAATACTTTCTTTGCCTTTAATGTTGTGGACTTTCTGATAACAGTATCACAGTATGTTTGGGATTGGAAGGGACCTCAAAAGATCATCCAGTCCAATCCCCCTGCTGGAGCAGGAACGCCTAGGTGAGGTCGCACAGGAGAAGGAGAAGGAGACTCCACAAGCCCCCTGGGCAGCCTGTTCCAGTGTCTGTCACCATCACTGAGAAGAAGTTTCTTCTCAAATTTAAGTGGAACCTCTTGTGTTCCAGCTTGATCCCATTACCCCTTGTCCTATCATTGTTTGCCACCGAGAAGAGCCTGGCTCCATCCTCGTGGCACTCACCCTTTATATATTTATAAACATTAATAAGGTCACCCCTCAGTCTCCTCTTCTCCAAGCTAAAGAGACCCAGCTCCCTCAGCCTTTCTTCATGAGGGAGATGGTCCACTCCCTTCAGCATATTTGTTGCCCTACGCTGGACCCTCTCCATCAGTTCCCTGTCCTTCTGGAACTGAGGGGCCCAGAACTGGACACAACATTCCAGGTGTGGTCTCACCAGGGCAGAGTAGAGGGGAAGGAGAACCTCTCTCGATCTACTAACCACCCCCCTTGTAATCCACCCCAGGATGCCATTGGCCTTCCTGGCCACAAGGGCACAGTGCTGGCTCATGGTTATCCTGCTGTCCACCAGGACCCCCAGGTCCCTTTCCCCTACAGTGCTCTCTAATATGTAATTTCCCAACCTATACTGGAACCTGGGGTTGTTCCTGCCCAGATGCAGGACTCTACACTTGCCCTTGTTAAATTTCATTAGGTTATTTCCCGCCCAACCCTCCAGCCTGTCCAGGTCCCGCTGGATGGCAGCACAGCCTTCTGGCGTGTCAGCCACTCCTCCCAGCTTAGTGTCCTCAGCAAACTTGCTGATAGTACACTCAATTCCCTCGTCCAAATCGTTAATGAATATATTGAATAATATTGGCCCCAGTACTGACCCCTGAGGCACTCCACTAGATACTGGCCTCCAACTAGACTCCGCACCATTGACTACCACTCTCTGGCTTCTCTCCTTAAGCCAGTTTGCAACCCACCTCACTACTCTATTGTCTAGACCAGAGATAACATCCCAAACAGAGATATAGCGTCCATAAAACAAAAGGAAGAGGTAATATTGAAGAAAAAAATAATCAGGAAATTCCTGAGGACTATTCATTGAAAGGTCTAAAGACAGACTGGGATAAAGAAAAAAAATAATGAAAAGAAGAAACATCAGTTTATGCACAGATAAAAGATCACGTCAAAGAGCTACATAATTTCTTCTGAAAAACTGATTTTTGACCGCTTTCCTGTGGCATATACACTGCTTAGGTGTGTGTTTTAATTGCTTTCAGCCAACTACTTTTAGTCCTACATTTAACACATTATTCCCATATTATATTTTACCTCACTTCATTCAATAGAACTTCTTTTATATATCTCAATTGAAAATGCTATGCTATTTTAGTAAGGGCTGGATGGGAAAATCAGAGACTGCAAGGTAAAGAAAACTCTGGGTCCAATGAATCCCACATCCACCGGAAAATCTGCTTACAGAGCTTTGCTTTTTTCACCTTCTTTTCTGTTGGCATTTCTATGAGCAGAAAATGACACTTATATTCTATTCTTGTGACCTAGGTGGACCTTATTTTGATTTCCTTGCACTGGCTAGAACACAGTAATTTACTTTGATTAAGCTTTCTGGCTACAAATTAGCTATGCTTGTATTCAGTGAAGAACAGCAAAATAACTACATCCCAAAGAAAGGAAAACAGCAAACTTGAATCATAAACTTGGCAATACAGCTACAGATTTGCAACGTATGGTAATTTGCCTCTGATTCTCTTGCACATGCTGACCAAAATAATCCATTGAAACAGAAAAGTCCTGGGTTGTAAGAAAAAAACCTAACAACTAAATCCCAGACATTTTACATGAGTCCCTGGCTGTAAAGAGTTTATCCATAAAGTGAAAATTTCAGTCTGTGAAAACAAGCACATTTCTGAACCCACATTTATTTTTTCCTTAGTGCCTAATGTAAACATAACCTACCTTTGTAATTAGTGAATATGATTTGAAGTAACAGTGCCTAGCACAAAGCTGCAGGCTCTACTGTACCACAAACACATTATAATAATATGTTAAATGCAGAGCCTCTCAAACAGACTTCTGAAGGTTGGACACAGCCAGTTGTGTGGGTTTGACTGCAAAAAGCTTATGCTAGTAAAAGTGACCGAGGCTTTTGAGGTTTCTCTGCTTGAGAGGTTTGGGGCATTTTTTGGAACAACGCTAGAATAAAAGTACAGTTTTTGCATTTGTAGTTTGGGAAGTGATATTTAGATATGCAGCTGAGACATCAAAGATTACTGCAGTGAAGCACCAGGGCATGTCAGCTTAGTGAGACACACCACATACAGAATTCATGAACCAGCAGAAAACCAGGCTCATCGGCACACACAGAGTGATACCGTATGGAAGAACAAGGCTGGTCCAGATGCAGCACAGATTTACCAGCTTGGCTCAGTGTGCGAGAGAATAAACCTCAGTTCTCAGCGGGGCTTACCAGGTTGATGCTGACACTGGGGTAATTGAGTTTTGCTGCAGCTCAAACCAGTAAGCTGTGCTGGACCCTTTGTTAGACCTTGGTGCACACACCTGAACTGAATTGTGGTTGCTGGCTTGGATTTCTTGCACCATTGTTCCCCACATTTTGGGTTCCTGGCAAAGCTTGGGTCTGTCTCTACGTGTCCAGTCGTTGCAGCTTTTCACAAAATACAAATTCAGGGAGCTGATCCAAGCTCTTGACAATAAAGTCGCTCTGTGTTTGGTCTGGAAAAAAACTACTGTAGGTAGAATAGGCCCAGAAGTAAACACAGAGCCAGGGAGGTCAGAGAAGGTTAGAGATTCATCAGCAGCCATGACATTTCCAATCTGACCTTGCCCAATAACAAGGTCACTGGTAACAGTGATCCATACCCTTTCAGTCCTTGTTCTTTCTGGCAGCAGTACCAATTAGTGCTTCTTATGGTTGCTGCCCACTAGAATAAGACCATCCATGCTAACATTTAAGTTTTTCCTTCCTTCCTTTCTCGTGCCTTACCCCTTCATGCTGAGGGCGTAATGACAAAATGTAGAATTTAGCCTTAATTGGATCTCTGCAGTGTTATCACCTGAATTAGCTCCCCCATGAATAATTATCACTGCCTGGAGGCTGACAAATTGCTTCCCTCTACTTCATGATTGTCAGGAATTTCAAATTATACGCTGAGCATGGGGGAAAAAAATGAAAATGAAAAGCCTAGAGAAGCGTAATTAAGATTATTGAAATATTTGGCATGGAATCCCAAAGGGAGTGAGTGACAGCAAGAACTTTGCTAGAGGCAACTGGGCAATACCCAGTCTTTCTGCCAGCAATGACTATGGCAATAGACTTGTACAGTCAAAGCAGAACTATAACCACTTCTACTGCCTGACTCACAGCTGGCAAGTTACTATCTTATTCACTACCCCATTTAAGCTATGTACATCAGCTTGTTTAGCATCTCATCTGCATATTTGATCTTGCTAGGTGAATGGTAAATTCTTTGTAGCGTAGACTGATAGCAGGGTAAACATATGCACGGGGAGAGCAGCAGATTTTCATGCATTTGGAATAGCACATAATAGTCGTTGTTTTGTAAGAACAAGGTCTTGGGGAAAAGGTTCACTTTATGAGATCAGTCATTCCATGTCTGGGCAAGACCTTGCACAAAAATGCAATGCGTCACTACATCATGATATCCATTTCAGACACCAAAAGAGCTGATAACCAGTAAGAAATCTTCATATCACAAAACCAAATCACTATAAAAGTATAATGGTCTTTGACAATGGTTTGAAACGATCAGATTAAGGAATAGGGCATTATCCAATTTTCACATTAATGGTGCTGTGCTATAAGAAAGATGCATTCCTCAGTTCAAATCGATGCAGTTTCTCAAACTTCTTCCCCACCTTGCTGAACCCACAACACACAAATCAGGCATAGACAAGGTAGCTCTGACATATTGCTGACATATTCCCAGGAGAAAGTTCTCCCTGCTTACCTGACATACAGTGACCTCTTCTGATTAGTCCTCAGGGATCCAGACCCAGAACTCATGCTGTGATTCATCATCTGCTCACGCAGGTCATGGATTTTTGCCTCAAACCGAGCGTACTCTAAGGAGATAAAAAAACAGAGAATAAAGATATTTTAGTTTTCTTGACCTATATAAACTTTAGGGCTGCCAAATGTAAATTAATATTGGATTAATGAGTGTAAGGCATGTCCTGAAAACTGAGGTCTAATAGAACCTTTCATTAATATACAAATAATAATAATTGATATACCAATAATCACCAAACACATGAAGTTTAAGGGCAAGTACCAGATTTTGTACCTGGGACACATCCATCCTGGCTGTACATACAGACTGGGGGACAAAATCCTGGAAAGGAGCTCTGCAGAGAGAGATCTGGGGGTTTTGGTCAATGGCAAGTTGAACATGAGCCAACAGTGTCCCCGGCAGCCAAGAGGGACCCGTGTCCTGGTGCATCCAGCACAGCATGGCCAGCCGGGCAGGGAGGGGATTGTCCCGCTCTGCTCTGCACTGGAGCGGCCTCACCTGGAGCACTGTGTGCAGGGCTGGGCAACACAGGATACAAAGGATATAAAGCTACTGGAGAGTGTCCAGAAGAGGCTACGAAGTTGGTGAAGGGTTTGGAGAGGAAGCCGTATGAGGAGCAGCCAAAGTCACTTGGTTTGTTCAGTCTGGAGAAGACTGAGGGGAGAGCTCATGGTGGCTACAGCTTCCTCACAAAGAGAGGAGGAGGGGCAGGGCTGAGCTCTTCTCTCTGGTGACCAGTGACAGAACCCGAGGGAATGGCAGGAAGATGCGCCAGGGGAGGTTCAGGTTGGACAATAGGAAAAGTTTCTTCCCCTAGAGGGTGCTGGACACTGGAACAGGCTCCCCAGGGAGGTGTCACGGCCCCAAGCCTGACAGTGTTCAAGAAGAGACTGGACAATGTCCTCAGACACACGGTGTGAACTGTGGGGTTGTCCTGTGCAGGGACAGGAGTTGGACTCCATGATCCTGGCGGGTCCCTTCCAACTCAGGACATTCCATGATTCTAATATATTAGCTTAGGTAAATTAATGATCTCTTTATTGTGGTACCTGAACATTTTAGCACTGACTGTGTGAAAAGTCAGATAGCTAGACCTTCTCTTCTGCAGTTCCAGGAAAGGGAAGGAGGTTTAAGGTGTGTTACTAAATATCTTACAATTTGCAAAAAGGATTTTGAAAGCACTTTTCTACTATATCATTCATCTTTCCCTTGTTAGGGGCAGTGGGATGATGGACTGAAGTTATTATACTAATGAGTTAAGCATTTAGTGTAAAATCCCATCAAACTGCAGGAATCATAGAATCATTCTGGTTGGAAGAGCTAACTCTAGCACTAATCCATGTCCCTAAGAACCTAATGTATATGTCTTTTAAACACCGCCAGGGATGGTGACTCAACCACTTCCCTGGGCAGCTTGTTCCAATGCCTGACAACCCTTTCTGTGAAGAAATTTTTCCTAATATCCAATTTGAACCTTCACTGGTAGAACTTGAGGCCATTTTCTCTCATCCTAAAGGAGATACACCAAAGTCTAATTATCCCTGAAGCAGCTGTGAAATTGTTGTATGAGCAATAAGCCATCTTATTTGACCAGCCCGCTGGGGACAGGGCTCTGTTTCTTTTAAGTAGGTGGAGTCATAGCTGGGTCTTGGGCTGGGTGATCCCAGGAACTCCAGACCTGTTTAGTTGCACAAAAATGGTATAAAACCACCTCCCACACCTTGTTCTCTGCTATAGCTGGAGGCTTTGTGAGATGTGGTGACATGCTGATCAGCAACATGGGACCAGCATTGGGGCAAGAATTCAGCTAGACGTGTTTCATTTGATGAGGCTTCTCTCTGAAAGGACACATCCCTTGCACAGCCTGGTCAACGGTCCCTCCCGCTGGCACATTCTCCTTGCACGTTGTGTGACCTAATGGGCTGAGTTTTGGTTTGCCAGAGGAAAAGTTGAAGTTTTGGAGACAAGCTCTAATTCCTTGAAACCAACAACCAGCAACACAGAGAGTCATAATTCAACCTAACCCCAGGAAATCTACCTACCCGAGCTAGAAGACTAACTTGAGGGGGTGTATAAAATCCATTTCAGTGAGTCAGTGACACTTTGAAGAGTAAGAAGTTGCAGACTGATGCCAGCAAAGAGAAGAAGTTGTTCCCTGCACCTCTATGTTTTATTTCACTGCCTGCTTCCAAAGGAGGGTCTACATTTCCCCATATCAAGTCTGAGGCAGAAATGAAATGAGCAGGCAAGGTTTCCTTTGTTAGAGGGTGGAGGTACATCCACCAGGTCACACCACTTCTCAGTTTACACAAATAAATGTTTACTGTGCATTGATAACCTATTGGTCTGCTCCCTGTTTGTTGCTGTTTGAGCCATCTGAAAATGCTGTAAGACAGCAATATTCTCATTTTCTCCTAGAAGAAATCTCAGCATTATTTTTGTTTGACCATTTGCCATTCACGCTGGCTCGTTTCCCAGAATGTCTAGATGCTTTGCAACAGCAACTAATTCATTTTATTCAGTGCCCTTTAACTTTTCATTGGATAATAACATCTGACCTTTCCAAGATCCCACATTTTGCATAGATACTAGCTACCTTCAAGCTGGCTTAGCAGAGTGGTTTGATTTGGGCTTTTTTTTTTCTCCCCCACCTTGCTTCTTTTTCTTCATCATCTTCTTCTTTTTACTTGATGTATTTTAACTCCCTTTTCATTGAGTTTCTTTGGCATTACCTACTGAGTTAAGAGACAGTGGTCACTTTGCCAGTCAGCTGCTGGGAACCACTGCTGTGGTATAAGACTTTTCAGTCTTCCCACACACCTATGACTTCACTGACTGCAGCTGAAATTCTGTATGTCAGGAGGAGAGACACTCCTACATACAGACTGTAGTTCAGATTTATTCTGGAGCTTGTTTCTTGCTAATTTCTTCCACCTAGGGTACATCTTTAAGCTTCTCAGTGATTTAAAAGCCCAGATCCTCAGAGGAAATAAGTTTCCTACAAACTTGTACTGTTTTTTACAGTAGAGTTTAGTTTTGAAGTGTTTATCCCCGTGTAGGATTTAAGTTTGCTCTATATGAGTCATATTTGTTCTGTTCCCCCGCTCTAGAATTTATTTAGTAAATAATCATCTTTCGAGCAAGGCTTTGTTTAACTTCTATTTCATCATGACAAATTTAACATTTCTTCTTGGCAAATAGGAAGCGTGATCATAAAAACAAAAAAACTTGCATTTCTCTTCCTGATACAGTGTCAGTCCTCTGCAGACAGGCAGACTACTACAATTTTAAGGGTTGTCACTAGGTGTCTTTCATGTGTGGTGGATACACTGAAGGAGACAACATACAGTGTAATTCAGCTTCTTTGATGTTTTACATCTGGGCAAGGCTCAAGGTATGAATGATTTACATCAGAGCAGCTGTAATGGCAGCTTTCCCTTTAATAAGCAACCATATCGCAGGCAGAGTCTGTATGTGAGGTGTGGGAGTAACTCCCAGATTTAGACACCAATCTGGAGAGTGAGAAGAGAGGATTGAAAATTTGACTCTCTCTAGCACAGCATCCAGCTATTTGCAACTTGAACACCAGCTCATGAGATACTCGAATGACTACAGCTTGGTCAGATGATTGTATCATTGCTTGTGTTCTGACTTCAGAGCACACTTGTAATTTAACTGATTTTAACTGACTGTAAATTTATTCTAAATTTAAAATATCTCTCTCTTTCTAGAAAACATTTTGAACCCTCAACACATCTTAAAAAAGTCTAATACGTCTGTGATGGAAGTTCGGGGTTCAAGCTCTTGCTCCCTGCTTGATATTAAAAAATACTGAAATAGTAACGGCAGTTCTGTTACTTCGTGCTCTTCAGATGTTTTTTCATTAGCATTGAAATACATAGATAATTTGAAAATAACCACATTTATGGGGCTACATTTTCGCACACTACCTTCTCCATATTTATGCAACAAAAAACAGTGAAAGGTACACCTGTCCTTTCTTCCTGACAAATGCCTGGACCAAAAAGTGCAAGGCCATTAATGCAGGTAGTATTGAACCCAGCTCAGATCAGCTTCTTTAATCTCAGTCCTTCTAATTCTACTGATGCCTAGATGCTACAGCAATGGCTACATCTGAGATGTGAACAGAAAGAGTGGCGCTCCATTTCTGCCATCAGAACCACTACATTAGTCCTGCCCACTGGGAAAAAGTCCCTTTTTCTTAATGCTTTTTTATATATGGGGTCATTCCAGAGAAACCATTTCCTAATAGCTTTGCATTTGCTAGGTGCAAGTAAGTGGCAAAGCTGAAGTCCAGAAAAACACTTCATCCTTCCTTCAAAAATTCCTTCAAATAACACACTTTCAAGACTCCTACACAATTAAAAGGACACTGAGGTTGTAACATGCTGACAAGAAATCCAGTTAAAGCTGATTCATTAATTTCATGCCCTTTAAAGAAACGTAGAACAAAGAACTGTTGCTGCTGAAGTGCATCATTAGCAAAATTTCCCAAATTTGACTTACCAAAATCCATCTGCAAAGGTCCTACCCCTTGCCTGATTCACTAGTGATCCAACAAACTAAACTGGTAGCTTAGGAAAATGATAAAGTAATTCATTAGAATGAAAAGGGCAAACGGGTGAGCAAACTGTAACCTATAATGTTACTGGGGTCAGGCCAGATGATATAATGGTTGGTGCTGTCCTGTGCTCTGGAAAAGTTGGTGTAAGAAACAGGACAGATGTGATGGAGGAAAGTGTCTGTTCATACTTGGCTTTAGACCTGGGTCAGGGCTCATGGCAGTGTAGGTAGGCCTGGATTTAGCTGTCCCAAGGATACAGATACAACTCGCTAACCCTGCAGAGATGGAGCTTATGCTGTTGGATGTGGGATAGGAGATGGCTGTTCTGAGGAATGGCCAATCTACAGGGACTGCAGGGCCATCTTTCAGGGCTCTGGCATTGGCATGTTGGGCTCTGCATGCTGCCCCAAGCAAGTACCCTTTTTTCCAAGGGTCTGTTTTCTAAAGTTGACTCTGCTCAACGCCCTGGGCAGTCAGGAGAGAGAGAAGAGTCAGCTTGAATTGCTACAGTGGGAGTTGTCCCCAAGACCAACTGAGGCCAAAACTGAGTGCATTTATGCACTGATGTTTACCTGCTGATAAACAACTGATAAACTGATAAACATCTGCTGATAAACAACTGATGTTTATCTGTTTCATACAGGTTTGAATACAGCTTGAATATGCAAACAGGGAACTGGTGTTTTTCTTTCTACCTCATTCCAACATCTTGCCAAGCACTTTATCTGGGACTCACACATATTCTAACCTTTGGATATCAGTGTAATTGTTTACCTTTGCAAAGCACTTGCATATGTTGAAAGTATTGCATAGACCTTTGGGAATAATCTTCAAACACCTTGAACCTTCTCCTTAGTTCATATACTGAGAAATCGAAGCAAGGTAAATGGCCAGACACATTAAAAAAAACAACCCAAACCCTATCAGAAATGCTCTTAAACTGAAATTTCCATTTTACCTGGCCAAGATCAAAACTATGATCTACACAATCTTGCAGGCACCAATATTTTTACTGCTGAAGTGATTAGATACCCGAAATCCTGCCACCCCTTCTACAGCTCTGCAGGTGGGTCGCTAGACTGTGGAGAGGAGTTATTTTAACACCCCTCCGGCCCCTTTTGAGTTCCTATTGACTTGCTTTGGTGGCCCATGATGACTCAGTATTGAGCTGCTGTGAGTCCAATTACTCAACGCTTAAGACTCTTCACACGCTGTGAAGGAAAAGATCATGAGTTTGTGAGATCCATGCTGGATGCAGTCAATAAGGAGAGCTGGGATGAGTGTTGCTGTAACTTAAGTAATATACATGGAGCAAGGACTTTTTCAATTAAGATAAGCAGTGTATTGAAATTTTAGCTTCAAATTCTCCAGGTGACTTCAGAAATGGCCTAAAAGTCTATGATACTTGAAATTGGAAGTCTTAGAAGCATTCTGGAGACTGAAAACGAATGCAAGAAATCAAACATCAAGAATTTTTTAGAAAATCTTAGTGAAAAGGTCAAATAATTTCTTGATCTAAAAAGAACAAACAGATTTTATAATTGATGGCTTGATGCTATTTTTGGTAATATAAAGAATAAACATAATAAATTAATAAATATGCTGCAGCTTTTCTACAAGAAAGAGTTGCAGAATTTTACAAAGCTACATTACTGTTATTTTTCACTTTTAAGTTTATAATAAATACTGTAACTTTGATTGAATTTAGAGAACATGAAAACATAAAAGCCCTTATCCTACAAGTAAAGCATGGTTAAGTAACGGAAATGCTGACGTATTATACCGTATGGAAAATAATAGTTCAGCATCACAATCCAAGTCTTTATTAGTTTGAATGCTTTTAGTGCTGGCACCTTTAGAGAGATAGCAATTCTTTCTGTCAGCAGGTATCAAAATTTGCTTTCCTGTGTAATTCAGGATCATCGATGTTGGCTTGTAGATGATAACAGATTCCCTAATTGCTGCTTTTGTGCTTCTGAAATAACGTATCTCTAACCCACTTCAGCAAATGGTGAAGCAATGATGGCTATAACACAAGTGGGAGGTTGGAAAAGGCAATATATATCTCTTGGACTCTGTCAGGGGGTGAAAGGGAAGTAAAACTTGAACTGTGCAATTTTAACAGACTACAGTGCTTAAGAACAAAATGAAACAAAAGCCTAGGAAGGCAGTAGTAAGAGGCAGAAGTTTCTCACTTCAAAAAGGGTTTGTTGAATAACTCTAGACACTATAACAAAGGAATAGCTGCCAGACCAACTTCTCCATCAGTATCAATTTGGCATAATTTCAGTGGATCCAGGCCAGCTTAAACCTTCTGAGATTTTCTTCTGTTTACGGAAAAACAAATTTATGCCGCTACAGCAAGTTATGATCTTATTACCTCGGACATCTGAGATAGAAATGTGCATGATACTATTATTATGGTAACATTATTGATGCTATTTGTGTATTTTATTTTTTTCTCCCTTGGCCACTTTTTAGAAGATGTCTTGGCTGAATGGTTTAAGATTTAAAATAATAGAACCTGTTTCGTCCTACACTGTGTGTCTTCCATTTCTGCCCTTTGCCCACAGTGCTATCTAGTCACCACTGTTTTACACATGGGGGTAAAGGAAGGTTAGCAGACCAGCTTCAAGCCTTCAGAGGACTGGATCTGACTCTTGTTTTTCCAGAGATTTACAGTGTGAACCTGGGTGAGTCACAAAAAGTAAGTTCCATCATACAATGGAACCTAAGGCAGAGATTTAGGTGTTAGATTTACACTATGTCTTTAGATATGTCTGCCAGGTGCCCACCATCCCACAGCCATGGAAAGACTTTGAAACTACCATAATACAGACAAAAAGTGAGTGTACAAAAAGACATGAACTACTATTAGTATTTTATGTCTTCTGTTTACATTTTTTTTGTTTAATATTTATTTTGAGTCAAGTTTTGCTAAAAGTACCCTGACTGCTGTTTTCAGATGATTAGGAGTTCAAGCCTATAGCCATCTGAGGTTGCAGGTAATTACACAGCAGATTAATGAGGGTGAAAAATCATTGTGGTCTGTAGTAATTTCTGAAGAAACAAACCAACATCCATAATATGGTTAGGTACATAATATGGTTAGGTACCTTTAATTCTTAAATCTTCCTCTGGCATATCTGGTGTTGGACACTGCCAGGGACATGATTCTGGACAAAACTGACTTTGGATTTCATATTGTATGGCAAATGTTATGCTTTAAATAAATCCAAAAGATCAGTTAGATTTAACATCAGCTAAATTTGTCACTTGAAAGGAAAAAAATGCACACAATTCTGATGCTATCGATAGGCAGTGCAATAGTGTGCATTTTTTATTGGATAAAGCATTGCTCAAAAGGTCTCTCTCCATGCGTGATGTGCTGAGCAACAGAACATGTTCTGCTGCTATTTCTTATCAGTCATATAACTCCCCTGAGATCACTCAAAGGAAATGAAAAACACAGATTTCAATACTTGAGAAAGGAAGATAAATTTACATTTTATTAGTTTTTATTAGTTTGAATATATCTACTTGTTTTTATTGGAATATTTTCAAAACACCTTTTCAGAAACCTTTTCAAAAATAATGACACAGGTATATTTACTGATTTTACTCATTGCTTTGGCCTTTAAAACTTCAGCACAGGAGTGCCATTAATGTCTTTGTGCTTTGATATTGGCTGGTTGTCTTCCGTTACCAATATATAGAGGTATTTACACTTGAGCTTGTCTTCTAATTAAAAATTCACCCTGTATATTTGTTCTGTAGCTGTCTTCATTGCCTAAACATCACCACTAACTGTATTTTCATTTGCTTTATTATTGAAGATAATGTTTCTTCCATCTGTTGCATCATTAGATACAGTCCTCATATTGTGTTAGTTGTGAATATAAATACACCTGAAAAGATATCTTCCTCCCGTGTTATGTTCAGGAGACTAATATCGTGCTCTATTCTTAGTGAAAGGGAGTATAATTCCAATCCAAATTAGTCTCTGAAAGCTTTAGTTTCAGAGACTTCATGCCCCATAATGAAAGAGATGTACTGAAATAAATCAAGCTATTAGTGAGCAACAAGGACTTTGTATCCCACTGAGGTGTTATTTTACCTGTTCCCTTAAAGCCTATCCTTGGCTTATGAAGTGTCAGCCTGTACTTTCTCAGCTGGGAATTTCTTGAAGCTTCTTCCAACCATTGAGGAAAACTGCAAGAAACTCAATAGCTTTTAAAAACAACTCCTCCTAAGAGTTCGGGGTCTTTTTACTGCACAGAATTTTACTGAATTCTCACAAATGCATCCCCCAGCCTTATTTTAAATCGATGCATTGCTGAACTAAATGAGATTGTTTGTGGCACCTTTTCAAATTCCCTGAGTCTCGCACTGACATAACATCTCGGACAATGTTGTGTGCACACATGCCCAAGGAGGGGCAAGGAAAATAAAGAGCAGGGAGTCAGATCTGAAACAACCATCTCACAACACATGGTCTGCCTTGGCAGCACAGCATGAAATCTTGGAAAAGTTGGTCATCACTTCACCCCAGGCATCCAGCTTGCACAGCCACGCTCGCCCAGCACAGCAGCATATGTCTCATTAACCTTGATAGCTTTGTAGGAGTTGCTGTTTTGTATGGTGCAGAAATGTTTCAAGATATCTCTGGTGTTTAGGCACAAAATGACTGTCAAGGTGAAAAAAAAAATAAAAGAAGCTTCCCTGCATTGGAATCCTCTTTCTTCAACAAATAGTTATGTGGGACATAACGAAGAAATAAAACCTATTTTCTATAAATAGCTAAGATAATTCATTTAGCTATTTTGTCGCTTCAGGCTAGAGGTGGAAGGTCTTATTTTCAGACATATATTCAATTTCCACTATTCTCCATTCAAAAACATTGTCCTGGGGCAATTGTTACTTTTTATTTTTGCTTCATTGTGTCTTCTTGCTTCTGCTTTTTACCAAGATTAGTTCTATTTCTTGGGAGTTGAGCATATTACACTGATTAGCCGTATCTTTTTAATGATGATGTTGGCTTAGCCTCCTTCTAGCTCTTAAAGACCTAAATTGACATGAGGAAACAAAATGCAGAGCTGACCACTTCTAGAGTTTCCTAGGGAGGTAATAGAGGGAAAATGTGTTTGTGGTCTTGACTGACTCTGTATCTACATTGGGCAGATACTCCTCTTTTTCAGACTCTGATGGTAAATGATTCCTACCTGCCTTCAGCTGCTTATACATTTCCTCCTTCCAAAAGTCTCCTGAGTGCCCAACTTACCAGCTATATGGCTCATGTAAGTTTTCCCTATTATTTTCCCATAAGAATGAACTGCTTTAGCCTGCTTAGTGTATTTATGCTGATTGATGTAGACTGGAAAGCAGCCAGACACCAAACTGCCTGCAAATGTGAAGAGGGCAGGATATGGAGATAAGGAGCTGGGGGCAGACTGGGGCAGGTTCTATCTCCCCCAGAGCTGTTGTGTGTAGAAGATGCCAAGTGGATTCAGTTTGTACTAAACCACATTGGGAAAAGAAAAAAAAGGTATAATCCTACTTCATTATCTCCAGAATCAATAACAACTTAAGGAGACACACGAGCTGCTTAGGAACTGTGCAAGAATCTTTTTGAAATGAAACTGGAAATGTAGATCAGTCTGACCTGTCTGATTTTCAGACAAAAATAAAATTAAAAAAAAAAGAGACACTGCTAAATCAAGGCTCAAAACTCCCAAGTGAACTTTTATGAACATTTTCACAAAAACTTCCACAGCTGAGACATCACATGCCAGTTTTGTACTTATACTCCATGAAATTCTAATATACTCAGAGTGGGAACAGATGAAAAAAGGGTTTCTTAAAAGAAACTTTCTCTCTGAAAGCAGAGTGGTGGGGAAGCTAACGTGATTTTATTAATTCCATAAACTGGCATGAAAGCTGTAGCCTACAGTGAAAAACAAAACCAAACCATAACCCACAAATCATTTAAAATGCTTAAGCTAAAGCAGAAAATTCAATAGTAGCAAGAATACCAATACTACCTGATGTAATTATTCATATAACAGGATAGCCTTACAGACTAGCAAAAGCACAGAGATAAGAAGGACCAACAGTAATGCAACCAGAATCTTGGCAAAAGTGTCATGAAAATAAACATGGATATACCTCATTGGGTTAAACTGTTTTGCTATTATGATTAATACCATCTGCTAACATTGAACAATACCAATAATAAATGATCCACTCCCTGACTTCAAACTCTGCCAGGTGAAAACTACCTTCCCCTGTTATCTTCACTTTCCTATAAGCAGCTGTGCCGCTCTTCCAGACAAGGAGATCTTCAGCCATCTCCTAAGGCTGTCTGGGACACGCTATTGAATTAAAAAGAACTGAGCAAAGACTGGAAACAAACCCATCAGTTTTTATCATCGAAAAAACTTTAAAAAAATCACAAATGTCTTAAACAAAAAAAGTATGCAGAATGGAATGAAATGGATAAAAACAGTCCCACATGTGTATTGATCTTTTCTAAGGGGCGATACTGAGAGCAGCTGCAGAATTAGATTAGTTTGCTAGAGCTTCCTGATTAAGGGGGATTACTGTTTCTAATACAAACAGGTGATAGGGAATCGTTGAGCACATTACAAGTCTGAATGAATTTGAACAAGATAAATACATATATTACTTCAACATAAGTCATGCTCCCTGCATGCCTTTTAGCTTATTAGAAGGACTATTTTGAATACTGTGCAATGAGATATATAGGTTGCAAACATGTATGTTGTGCAATTAGCCACTAATTAGGCATAGGGGCTATATTTGATGGTCTGGATGCTCTGAAATGTTGATTACCTTGAGCATCAGATCATGTAAAACTGGAATAATACCTGAAAAATCAATGTAATACCAACAAATGCCGTGCAATTACTGCTGATACTCTTGAACTCATCATTCATGGAATCACAGAAACCCATCTTTACAACATAAAAGACTTAGCTGGAAAAGGCCTTCTTAATCAAGTCCAATTCCTGTCTTTACAGAAAATCAAAACCTAAAATCCTGTGCATCAACTGCTCAAATACTGTCTTACAATTAGTTCAATTTTGGGTTTCCACACGCAGAATCCAGTCCTCAAATGGTTAGAATCATTCTTCTAAATGCAACTGAAGACTACTTATTGGCTTTTGCAGCAACACAGTTCCTCTGTGTAAACTGCTCTTTCCTGTTGTATATTGATTCTCAAGACAGGTTTATAGAGAGAACACAACTTCACCTACCAATCTCCATTTCACTAAATAAACAATCCGATCTTTGTTTCAGTCTTTTCTGGTATGCTCGCCTCTCCTATAGCTGGCTTTTTTGTCCTTATTACAGTGTTACAATAGCTATGTCCTATATCATGCAATATCAAATGAATTCCTGAAAAATCAGACATATTGCATCAGTCATATTCCTCTTTCTGAAAATTAAAAGTATTATCAAAGACTGATATCAAGAAAATTTGCCAGACTATACTATACTATTTTTTTTCGAATCCCATTTTGTATTTACCTCCCTGTTTTGTTTCTAAAGCTGTGTTTTATGCATCTCCAGATCTGCTGAAAACACAGAATTCATTTTTTCTTCTTTCCTGATGGACACTATAGGTGTTATTTTCCAGACAAAGGTATTTGAGAGCCTTTTCCTACTCCCTGTGCCAATT
Organism: Streptopelia decaocto; assembly: GCF_964273445.1. Classification (NCBI taxonomy): domain Eukaryota; kingdom Metazoa; phylum Chordata; class Aves; order Columbiformes; family Columbidae; genus Streptopelia; species Streptopelia decaocto. The sequence goes on from NC_138663.1 coordinate 204,302,804, forward strand.
CTCCAGTATTCTGTGGTGGAGTAACCAGGTCTGCCTGACCTCAGCACAGCAACGTCTTCCAGTTATTATCCATCCGTTGCTGGTCCTGTGTACTACAGAAACAATGTAGGGCAACCAAGCTGGTGAAGGGTCTGTAGCACAAGTGTGATGAGGAGCGGCTGAGGGACCTGGGGCTGTTCAGCCTGGAGAAAAGGAGGCTGAGGGGAGACCTTATCACTGTCTGCAACTGCCTGAAAGGAGGCTGTAGCATGGAGGGTGTTGGTCTCATCTCCCAAGTAACAAGTGATAGGACAAGAGGAAATGGCCTCAAGTTGCACCAGGGGAGGTTTAGATTGGATATTAGGAAAAGATTCTTCTCAGAAAGGGCTGTCGGGCATTGGAACAGGCTGCCCAGGGCAGTGGTGGAGTCACCATCCCTGGAGGGGTTTGAAAGATGTGTAGATGAGGTTCTTAGGGACATGGTTTAGTGCCAGTGTTAGGTTAATGGTTGACCTCAATGATCTGGAGGGTCAGAATGATTCTGTGACTCTATTGTATTGCAGCCTTTCCATTCAGTGAAAACTGAAAATACAAAGTTAATTTGATGATGTGTACCAAATATCAGCGAGTATTACTAACCACCAAGTTGTTCAAGGTTTATGTCTACAGTGTCTTCATCAAATCAATACCTTCAGTGATTTTATTCAGCTCAGGTGTGCCAGACACAAGGATTTAGATAAAAAAGAGAAAGATCAGGGTCAATCCTACAGGAAGTAGAAGACTTATGCTGTGTCCCTGCTGTGCTAGTGAGCCACGTTACAGACAAGGCTTATGGATTAGTAGAAAATGGAAGTGCTGAAAACTTCCCGCTGGATACCCAGGTTTCTTATATTCTTTCATGATTCTGACAAGCATCCTAGAATAACAGCAACAACCTCAACAGCTTTTCCCAAGGACCAGCTGTTTGTTTGCGGCAGTAAGTGAATGCTTTGTTATCCTAACATGGTGGGAATTACTGGTTTATCAGTGGTTTACGTTACCTTACAGGAAGTCAATTCGATGCATGTGTGTATATATATATATGTATATATATAAAATTGAATTCAAATATATATATATATATATATAATGTTTAAATATGTATATATACAGAATGCAGAGAGAAACAGGAAGAGAGAAAAAAATGGGTTGTGTCAAATACTATTTATTGGTGCAGGCTCTCCCACAGTTTCCAGCCTGCAGCTACTGACAGAAGTTGGACTGTGGTACCATGTGCTCCCTTGAAAGCCAAATTTTTAGACCCATTTTCAGTGGGAAAATAATAATTTTTAATACAGTTTCAGTTTTTCATGACTGCAGTCTATGGTTTTACCCTAAGATTTATTTGACATCCGCAGACTGGCTTTCCCTTTCCTGAAGAGGTTGTTGACAAAAATGGTGATAGTTTGTAATATTTTGTTAACATTATACTTTGGTTAAGTCTTGGTAGGCTCTTTTCTCCAAGGTTCTCTGATTTTCTCCTTCGCTACTTGTGACTGTCAAGGATGATCCAGGTAGGAAAAAAGCAGCGGATCAAGATGATCCCTTCGCTTATGTGATTAAACAGCATTTAGTTCTGATAAATGTCATATCCATGTAGCTTTCAGAGGCAGTTTGGACAGGAATGGTCAAAACCCAAAAACACTTAAGAAATTTCTTGCTGAGCAAAGAAAGGCTTAAGTTTCCTATACAGATTCTGCTAAGAAAGAGGTCGATGAAACGAGAGACTTGTGTGAGATCATCTGGGAGCACGTTGTGGTCTGGGATTTGTGATCAAGTTCCTAAATGTCAGCTGTGTTGGGGCAACCAACTGCACTTTGCAAAACAAATGGAGATGATTTAGCTTAGACTGCAATGATGAAGAATTGCATTGAATTGCACTGCCTAACATTTTTCCAAGGACAAAGAGCACACGCTTGCATGGGTGCCAGGCATCAGAAACCTGCAACTGGAACATGAGCCTGAGCTCTCAGACTCAAAAGGAGACAGAGGTTGCCAGCCTCAGAGCCATGTGGGAGTAGAAAGGTCTCAGGGGGTGTAAGTCACAATTATATCTTTTTACAGATGTCTGACTAATTTGTTCTTAAAGATCCCCAGAGGTAGAGACACTTCAACCACACCAAACAGCCTATTCTGGTGCTCCACTCTCCTTTCTGCAGCTGTATTTTTTCATAAAGTCTCATCTGAAGTTTTTAAGAGCATTCCACCTAGATCACAATAAATACAAGAAAACAACATGGCAATCTGAAATATTTCAAAACTAACACTCTAGTAAAATTGACAAAAATAATGAAAAAAGGGGAACACAGCTGAACAGGCAAGCAGGGCTGGTTTTGTAAGTGAAAACCTTTTGAAAAACTCTGCAAGTGTCAGAAATGAGACCTTAAAGAAAATTACTGTGTACCAATTAGGACAAATGAAGCTCATTACTGCCAGTGGCCTACATGCTACCAAATGGGTTAGTATTGCTACAGAAACCTTTTTGGTGTGTCCCTGTAATTAGTACAAAAGTATTGCTACTCTAATTAACTGAATCCCCTAGTACCTAGTGCAGTGTTCATGGCTGTAAGCAGGTTAATGTGAAAATTAATTTGTGCTAATCAGTGATGCCCAAACCAACCTGGCTGCAGTGGTGTTTTGTGGAATAACAATGTTTTCCTGTTGACTTATTTACAGTGAAGCTTCAAGAATCTCTAAACCCATCTTAGCTTTCACTTGTGATAAAACTCTTATGATAGCTCTCTATCTTCTTTGGATAAATTTATTGTAAAACGTGCTCCAAAGTGAATAAGCAATGTACTTCTTCTGCACATAGAAATTAATGAGATAGATCCGGGCAGCTTCTTTAGCTTTTTCAAGTGACTGGTTGGTTTCAACACAGACTGTTCTCCAGGATGAGTTACCTTTTCGTCTTGAAAGGTTTATGTTTGACTTCTAGGGCAAAGCACATTGCCACATACACACGAGAAAGAAGATAAAATTCTTTCATGCACAAAACCTTAAGTGCAAGAGACTGTAGGAAAATTCAGAGGGGCTTGCACTCTCCCCTTCTCAGTTACAGGCAAGATGGGAAAATAATTAAGAAATCATTACTTGGAGAACTGGGACAGAACATGGCTGAAGTCAAATCAGTGTTGAGAGACAGGGAGAGAGAAGATAACTAGTTTCTGTACCCGTTGCTTTTTATTCTTCCACTAAAAAATCATGTCTTGCAGTGGACAGAGAATTTCTGTTGCCTGTTAACATTAGGCTGAAGAAACACTGTCATCACCTGCCAGTGCAATAGGGTAAATGAAGCTTCACAGATTGAACTAAGCCATCTTGTAGCTCTAACTATGGTTTCACTGTCTGGACAGACTAGCTACACCAGGAACGGCTAATTAAGGGTTTCTCTCTCTCTCTGTAGTCCGTGTTAAACTAAACTTTTGCAACTTGCCTAGCTCGCCTTCCTTCAAAGGACTACAGTCCACTATAAATGTTTTCATGAATACCCAGAACCATTAATCCTTAAATTTAGAGCTTCAGCCTTTGGTCATGCTTCTGCAGAGATGTGCTGCCACAAAAATGTGAAGGAACCAGAGATGAATCTTCACAATTTAGTCCCTCTCCTGGATGCCTTCTTGTTCCCTGCACCTTGAGGTGGACAGATGACAGGGGATTCATAAAGGCTGATTTCAGCCTATTTGGGTTAATCTTCCCAGCACCCTAAAGTAAGGCTCACCCACAGCTCAGTTAAGGGTCGCCATCCTCTGGAGGACCACCTCTTTCCATTGAGTACGGGAGGAGCCTGGTGGACCAGCTTTCCCTGCCCTTAACAGTAACAGCTGGGTTTTTCTCTGTGCCATGTCTTTTCTGTCCCCTGTCCTCAACATAACGAATCACAACCTTGATTTCTCCCTGTCTTGACCCTTTCTGTTACAACCCTAGGATGTAACTTTACAAAACACCACATGTTATGGTAACAGTAGGCTCAGTGTCTCTGCCCCCACTGCCCCATCAGTTCTCTTGTGGGGCTACACTGTCAGTTGGGACTAGAGATAAAGTTTGCAACGGGCACAGACTGAAGCACAGGAGGTTCCATCTGAGTATGAGGAGAAACTTCCTCACTTTGAGGTGCCAGAGCCCCAGAACAGGCTGCCCAGAGAGGCTGTGGAGTCTCCTTCTCTGGAGACATTCAAACCCACCTGGACACATTCCTGTGTGATCTGCTCTGCTGAACCTGCTTTAGCAGGTGGGTTGGACTGGATGATCTCCAGAGGTCCCTTCCAACCCCAGCCATTCTGTGATTCTGTGATTAGCCTTGTTTTTAACGAGCGTAACAGTGGGGTCAGTGAGCTGTGGTAAGGAGCTGGGTACAAGAGTGCAGAGGAGAGGTTTTCTTAGCAGCTTTACCAGCACAGCCCCTGCCGAGCAAGGAAAGCCAGAAAGCTCCAGGCTTCCCAGCTCCTCCATCCCCTTTGCTGCTCCCCGGGCCCATCCATGACCCACTGTAGGCTTGGCAGAAGCTGGGCACCCTCCCCACACCTCGGGGCTTTGTAGGCTTGGGAGCAACAACTCTATATTTCTTCACTTGCTGACTGGCCAGCAGATGCTGACGTGCCCTGTGCCTGTTCTTTGCCCAGCTGGAGTGGTTAATCCCTGCATTATTTCCTCCTTTCAGTTATCTGCCTCACGTTCCCACTATTCCTCCTAAATTACCTGTTGAAATTATTTTAAGAGTACATAAGAATACTTTCTTTTCCCTTTCTTTAGCTTAACTGCTCTTTTGCATTTTTCCCAAGTGTCCTACCTATTCTAGATCTGCCAGGGTCATGAGTTTTTTTGAAGAAAAGGTAAATTTGATTTTCCTTTCCATATATGCATCTGAGGTTTTTTTCCTGTTGTCCTAACTTCTGCCAGGTATTGAGCTTGTTGCGTTCAATTTATCTCCATTCTCACTGCAGATATCCATCTGAAGAGTGGCCCATGATGATTTCAGGTGCAATTTGCTATCATTACTTTAACTTTCCTTTTCACAAAGCCATTTAGTTGGAAGATAATCAAGGTGAGAGAGGCTGAGTTGGGAGTGGAAACAATAAAGCGAATAAAGGGCAGTGAAACAAACTCTCTATTCTATAAAATGTAATATGAATTTTGCTGAAATCTAGGCAAGTCACATTGGTTTAGATATGTTATTTTTAAAAATATTTTTAATATGGATTGTAAATATGTAAAATTGCAAAGGACAATAAATAAAGCTTTGTTATTTTATTAAAGATAAACAGAAAACTGAGAATATTTTACTACTCCAAGCTTAGAAGATACATAGAGGAGGTCCTAATGACACTACAAACACAAATTTAAAATCTTTTATAGTCAAGATTTTAACAGAACATATTAGTTCAGTTCATTACAAAAAAAAATATGTCTTTGAAATTACAAGCCTAGTTTGACTTTCATGTGTTATTAGTTCTCAGTGGACCTGAAGCATTTAAATTGATTTTAATGAGACATTAGCAGACACTATTACTGCAGCAAACCATTCCTGTTTTGAGATGGCTGGCTCAGGAGGCCTCTAAAAGTATCCTAACAGGCAGCGAGCACCGTGCACTGACAAAGGGGAACAAAAATTGGCTTTGTGGAGGTTTGCCACACAGCTGGCGTTGCTCTGCAGAACGTGCCATGTGGCTGCTCCAAAGGGCACCAGTCAAGGAGGGCAGCAGCCCCTCAAAGGGTAGGAAGGGATGCCAAGGGGTTTGCTGGTTAAATGCACATATGTTTTTAAAATATACACAAACGAATTTTTGCCAGATGTTAGAAGAAAAAGAATTAAATCTCAATGGGGAAAAAAAAAAAAAAAGAGACCAAATCAAAGCAGACTTCTCAAAGCAATAATAATAATAATAATTACTCACATATCTCTCTGACACCATGATGCTGAAGGTGAATCTATTCTGGGAATTACAAGACTTATCTTCTGACTTTTACCTCAGCTTCTTTATTTTCAAAAGCCTCTCTCAGCCTTGTCAACCCTTTCTAGTTTCCACTACCGTTTAAATACAATTCAACGAATGACCTGTGTCTGTGACTCTCTTTCTCTTTTCTCCCCTCGTATTTCTCAATTTCTTTGTTATCTAATCATGCCAAAAGCCTGGAATAGCCTTTCACAATTACCCCATTTTCATGAAGCTTTTAAGAATTTCATAGCTTTAAGACTGTCGTCAAAGCCTGTGCGTGTGTATACAGATTTTTTTTGTTTATTAATTTATAGTGATTGCGTAACCTAAATTTCTAAGGCAAGTACACTGGAGGAAAAAAAAGGATTATGAAATACTCTGAAGAGAAACCATTGCAAATGTGACAGCTGGTAAGAATCACTGTGACTTTCCTGTTCCTCCTTCCCCCAGAGGTTACTGCCATTGCTGGCCGAGGAGACAGCTGTAACATGCTCATGAAGGGCAGAAAAGGCCTGGAGAAGGCAGAATTGCCCTTTGGCAGTTTGATGTCTTGCTGGAAAGCTTGTCAACCTTATTTACATTTTAATTTGCATGCCAGCCTCTACAAGGCTTTCTATTCGGATTCTGCTTTAAAGTATCTCCTTCACTATAGTCACGACCTTTACATGTCTTAGGCCGTCACCCTGCGGGGCTGCAGGCCTGGCTCACTGAGCTTTCCATAGGACCAGCGGCAAGAAATGCCAGGCTGAGCATGACATTTATCCAAACGCTTGGCTGCTCCTGAGGTAGCCTTTCTTATTATATATAAAATAATTATTTCCTGTAGGAGATTAAAGAGTGGCGTGGCCAACGGTTGCATCCTTCTAAAGGAGAGCGTTGAGGGAAATTCCCTTCTGAACAAAACTGGCGGTGCACATCACCTGTCAGAGGCTGCCCTCAGAGCAAAGGAGGCAGGAGGGATGAAACTGGGCATTGACTGATTACTATTGACATTATTTTTACCGACAGACTGACAACAGAACTTGGCAGGATTATACCCACTGGCTAGTTAAGGGGAACACTGCCATAAACATGCCCTGCTCCAGATAAATCACAACACAGGCACAGAAGTACTATGCAGGTGTTAGCCCCCAGCCTGTCAAGCTGCTGCAAAAATACGTGGTCTTTCTTACAACCAAAATAATGCCAGTTGAAAACATACACACATTATTCAAGGTTTTATGAGAATTACCTCTGTTGCACCTTCTGGTCATTATAGAAAAGACTCTAGTGAATATATTTTGATTGAGTAAAGCTTTCAAAGTCTCTGAAGTATCCCTGGCATATGCAGCGGTGTTTTCATTGTTAGTGGCTAATCTCAACTTTCTAATGAATTCACCACTTTGAGATTTTGAAATACAAAAGCATTCTCTTCCTGAAGGTACAGAGAACACCTCTGGGGATATGGATATCAGAAACCATTTCTAACTCTATAACTTCTGCATTTTGGATTTTTATATATATATGCATATATATATACACAAAAAATCTTTGTACCTTGTGACTATGAACGGCCATTGTAAGAATAAGGCAAAGGTGGGCTGTACTACTCAGGGTTATATGAAGTGTTATATTTGGGAGGAAGGAAGATGATTTCCCTAGGTCAGATTGCAGGGACAGTGAGACTGGGTCTCCTTCACATATCTGCTTTCTGGGACCATCTCAAGAGTTTTATCAACATATTCCACGGTATTATAGGGAACCCGATTGTCCCCTTCTCTCCAGTGTCCACTTCAATGTGTCATCATGGAATCTCACACTGAATAAATAGCATCAGGCCTGAGTCAGAGTTTGTCAGTCTTTCCAAAGAAATAAATGGGAACAGCATCAGGGCAACAATGGAACTTTTACATTCAAGAGTTAATTTGAACTGTTCAGATATCATTGAGGTGGCATTATCAACACTGGGTAGAGAAGATTAAAACCTGACACATCTGTGTGGACACATCAACATTTCTTCACTTTAAGGCATAAGAACATCCTGTGTTGGCTTCAGCTTTGAGGAGAACCAAGATGCAGGATAATTCTTCTGAATTTTGCATCCCCTCAAACCCACAGATGCAAACTGACTATATTGGCACCAGTCCTTTCTGTTCCATAAGATAGTGTGTGTCCATGATAAGAGAAACAAACTATTTATTTTTTAATTTGTTTTTGACTGCTTTGTGTGTTTGATTGCTTCCTTTACCCCAAGTCAGAGACCCTTTATCATAGGGATCTGTCATTGCAAGCATGAAGATATATGGATCTGAAATGCCATAATTTCTGGTGGATGGCACCATGCCATCAGTCTGTAATTTCAGTGCTGGAGGTTTCTGTCAACCTCTCTTATGTCTGATCTGCCACACATTCTTAACTCTGAGAGTGCTGACCTAAGAGCAGAGTCTGGCCTTACTACATGACGGCTGAGACTGAAGACCTGGGCAAGAAGTGGCTGCATGGAGCACTGTGATGGTATCGCTGTTTTAATCCTTGTCATTCTTCATTACAATTCACCACAAAGTTTGGAGGCACCAACATGGACAACGATGGAAGAAATAAAACACTCAGAAAGGGCTGTGATATGCTGCCTACAACTGAACAGAAACTAAACTTCTGAAGAAAACCGGGATCAAAGGACCTGGGAAATGTCAGCTGGATGGTAGTTCTGTCATGTTACAAGTCTCCATGAAGTAAGTATGGGAGAACAAGCTCTGCAACAGATCAGAGCCAATTATCAAAGTAATCCCATTTGGCCATAAAAATATCTAGTCATTTAATACTGCTAAGCCTTGTTTGTAATCACAGAGCTTAATGAGAACAACTTAGACTGAAAGGAAAAAAGGGAAATCTCTGGAGTAGAAAGGCTGCTAAAGAGGACGTTAACAAATGCAAGTAAATTTGAGGTTTTAACTTCTTTTATATAGGCCATACTCTATTCACAGAGGATTTTTTTTTTTTTAATCAGCCAACCCAATGCTGAAGCCAGCGTCAAGATTATGAAAGCACACTTTTGTTTTCACACTCTGTGCCATGTAGGCAAGTCTCTCAATTAAGGAAAGGTTTCTTTTGTTTGAATGACATTCTGTTTAATTTCTGGCAGGCAGATTTCAGAAATAATTACCATCTACAGAAGGGTGAATAGCAGATGAATCTATAATTTTCATTACCCACCAGAATTTCAAAGTGAACTTAAATTCTAAACAAGCATTTGGAAGATCTGAACAAAGGGTATTGGACAAAAGTAGTGTTGTTTAATTCAAATCTTGAACAAGAATGATACGTAGCAATTAGAGGGACTTAACATCTGAGAAGAGCCTGAGAAATATTCTCAGAATACTGAGAAAGATCTACACACCTTTTGAGAAGTCTGTCTCCTCCTTGACATGTTTAAGGCATATTGGATGTCACGCCCCAAACAGTAGGGAATGGTTTGGTCAACACTAGGTGATCTCCAGAGGTCCCTTCCAACCCCAACCATTCTGTGATTCTGTGATCAGTGCTACATATTAAAGATTTTAGCCAGCTTATATTGTAAATTCCTAATGGAAGGGAGAAAAGAAAATGATTCTTGGTGATTTCCAGTGACAGGACAAGAGGCAACGGAGGCAAATCAAAATAGAGAAAATTCAATTTAAACACTAGAAAGAACTTTTCTTACACTAAGGATGGTTTGATACAGGAACAGGTTGAGCAGAGAGGTTGTGGAGATATTGAAAACCCGACTGTACAGGACCCTGAGCTACTTGCTCTTGCTGACCCTGCTAGAGCAAGACATGTTGGACTAGACGACCCAGCTGCCTTCCAGCCTTGACTGTTCTGTGATTTTGTGAAACAAAGGGTCTGATTGTCTGTGGTTCTATACAAATGTAATACACAAGCAAACCTCTTTCTCCCCTTCCGCTTAGAAATATAAAGCTGGTAAACCCCACTAGCAAAATAGTCTAGGGCTAACAGCTTCATGCCTTTAGAATGCAAAGACCTTTAGAATAAGTAAAATACTACACTTAGCTTCACCAGCATCCCCTGGCTCACATTATCCTCCCCAGTGACAGTGCTGTTGAATAACTGGGTACAGCGGTATAAAGATTTAATATCTGGCTATATTTAATATCAAACACCCTGATATTGGCAGTGCCCACGATGGCTACAGGTCTGTTAGCATTTTCAAAGCTTTATAACATCATAAAAACTCATGGAGTATAGAAATGAGTCAACCAGTACTTATAATTGCTGGTATTTAGCACCAGAGATGATGACTAAGAAGCTAAATTTGAAATACTTGGAGCTGGTGGAGTCCAAGTACAAATCCTGGGTAAGATCAACTAAGCGCTACATTTTTTGTGAATTAAATACACTGAACTGTATGCAGCTTACTGGTTGTAGAACTTTTAAGTGAGCACTTAAAAACACATTTATTCCGCACATGTGCTACAGACATATTCAATTATCTTGCAAAATGAGTATTGTTTTGACTTGGTTTTCCCTGAATGCAGAATATTGCCATGTTTGGCATTCAGATTCCTGCCCTTTCATCAGCAAAGGTGGCTGTATTTCACATTTTCAGAAATAATGCTTAGGAAATTCCCTGGGGCATCATTTTCAATGGCAGATGTCATGTGTTTCATGTGCTGAAATACAGTTTGACAGCATTTCAAATGGTCTTTCCTTTCTGTATTAACCAACTCTACAAAACATTAAGTTGAAAGAAAGACCTAGGCTATTAGTATTGAAAGATCTCTGATGTTTCTCCATTAGAGAAAGAACTTCATTAAAAAAGGATTTCTTAGGATTACACATTAAATTTGTTTAGAAATGGCAGTTTATGCTATGTATCTATATGCCAGCTTATGCAATTTATCTAATAAATAAATCTCCACATGCTAACATAATTTACAATTGTATTGCTTTTTATACAAAAGATTTCTGATGTGTTCCACAAACTCCACACAGTACAAACACCATATACCAATGGTATCCACCTCAGGGGTGTCAGTCACAATTACAGAAGTGATGCAAGTAAATCAAAGAACAGAACAGTGGTTAAATTAAAACAGTGCTTGATCTGCAGATCATGCAGATTAATTTAACTACAAATTTATCTGAAAGACTTACAGATTATTTCAGAGTTACACCTCAACCAGAAGGTGAAGGGCTGAGTCAGCCCTCACAGATGTTAACCAGAGGTTAGGGCAGATGTTGATCACAGTTGTGTTCTCAGCCTCGTTGTTGATTTGCATGTTTTTAGGCATATGTAAATGATGTAAGCAAGATCAGAGGCAGATTCCATACATTTCCAGATCAGTGCTTAGGCCTTTCCAATTTTCATTATTTGAGTGAGTGACTTTAATATTTGATTTCAAATTATTTACTTCCGTGTTGAACTCAAATGTCTAAGTTTTGCTGGAAAAACCTGTAAACTAAGTATAGTTGTTCAATGAAAAATTGACATTTTAATCCAAATATAATTTGCCAGTATAAAGATACCATTTTTCAGCACAGGTATTCAAAAATTAGCCCCTCTTACCCCTCTTTTCTCCCTGCCTCAAATGACAGTTTTGGGCAATGGAAGATTCAGGAGGAGGAATTAAAGGTGTTCACCAAAAGTTTCCAGGTGCTATAGCAATTTTCACTTTTAAAGGTGTTGCCTTAAATCTGGAAACTTTGCAGCAACATAGGTTACAGTTTTTTCAGTAGTATATACTCAAGGTTTTATTTTATATTTTTTCTCTCTTTTTCATAGTGATCTCTGACTTCTACAAATATTTCTATTTATATTCTAAAAATGATAACAGGAATAAGGAAAAAAGAGTTTATACTTATAGGTCTGAACAAACTGGACCTATTTTGAACCTCACAATGACCTTTTGAACCTCCTGATGAAATTTAACAAGGGAAAGTGTAGAGTCCTGCATCTGGGCAGGAACAACCCCAGGTTCCAGTATAGGTTGGGAAATTACATATTAGAGAGCACTGTAGGGGAAAGGGACCTGGGGGTCCTGGTGGACAATAGGATGACCATGAGCCAGCACTGTGCCCTTGTGGCCAGGAAGGCCAATGGCATCCTGGAGTGTATTAGAAAGGGGGTGGTTAGTAGATCGAGAGAGGTTCTCCTACCCCTCTACTCTGCCGTGGTGAGACCACATCTGGAATATTGTGTCCAGTTCTGGGCCCCTCAGTTCAAGAAGGACAGGGAACTGCTGGAGAGGGTCCAGCGTAGGGCAACCAAGATGATGAAGGGAGTGGAGCATCTCCCTTATGAAGAAAGGCTGAGGGAGCTGGGTCTCTTTAGTTTGGAGAAGAGGAGACTAAGGGGGGACCTTATTAATGTTTATAAATATATAAAGGGTGAGTGCCATGAGGATGGAGCCAGGCTCTTCTCGGTGGCAAACAATGATAGGACAAGGGGTAATGGGATCAAGCTGGAACACAAGAGGTTCCACTTAAATTTGAGAAGAAACTTCTTCTCAGTGAGGGTGACAGAGCCTGGAACAGGCTGCCCAGGGGGGTTGTGGAGTCTCCTTCTCTGGAGACATTCAAACCCACCTGGACATGTTCCTGTGCGACCTCACCTAGGTGTTCCTGCTCCAGCAGGGGGATTGGACTGGATGATCTTTTGAGGTCCCTTCCTATCCCAAACATACTATGATACTGTGATACTGTGATGACAGGAAATATGAGGCACATTTTGCCTTCATTGTATCCTTTAAAATGACTCCTAACTATAACCAACTAACAACTTTTAAAATTACTCCTAACTATAGAAATGGTTTCTGCATGGTTTCCACTATCAGGTAAGGTAACCTAACACTGTGGAAAGGTATAAGGTGTAAAAGAAAAACAGATGATAAAAGTGTTATTTATTGTATGGATTCAAAAGGAAACATGCCAGGTAGATGACTAATTTCAAGCAAAACAGTCTTTCTCATGTTAATTCCTGTGTTTTGAATCTTAAGAATATCTCCCATGATAAATACAAATCAGTAATTCTTGATCAAATATTTTTGTAAGAATTAGTTGACAGGCCTACAGACAACATCTACAGCCTAAGCTTGTTTCTTCCTCTATTAACCAAGCATACCAAAAATAAACTGAAGCAGAAAATGTCAATGTTTCCATCTTGTTAGGTTTAGATGCTTCTTCAGCCAGCCACAGATTCACACTTTATATTTAATATCTCAAACATTTTAGGTTATATGTTGGATTTATGAATAGTGTAGGGCAAAAGCCAGAGTAATTTATGAATCCCAGATAAACCTGAACTAAAAGTTACAAACGTCTTTCACAGTAATTCCACTAGAAAATGCCTAAAACATGCAGTCCTACCTGCTTTCTGCCCTCCAGCCCTTCTACTTTTATTATTTCGTATCACTACCACTCAGTTCCTATGCAATGAAATGAATTTAATAAAAACAAAGCAGGTTTTATTCACAGCTCTGAAAAAATGGGAGAAAGTTGACTATGAGTGTTCTCGTTTCAGCAGTCAGGTGAGAGCAGTTAGAAATAAAATAAAAAACAAAGGAAGATAGATATGTGAGTACAAAATATCTGCACCACATAAACATACAAAGGTCAATATGAAATTGCCATCATAAAAATATCTGAGTTGCTCCACAAAGTTATTTCAGGAGCCTTGTAAAACCAGATCAGTCTACTCTTATAACTCAAATATGATAAAATTTCAACTAAAATAGAAGAAACCAAACATAAACAGGAATCATTTAAATTACATTCAGCATTCCTGAATGATTTCTTTAATTCAAACAAGAACACTGTAGAACACCTCTAGAAAATTGTAGGGTTTTTGACTGACAAATTGCAAAATATTGTGAAATGAAAGTAATTCCATTACTTGAAAAAGTGTTTTGTATGTAGGAGTGCTATTTTCTCTCTCCTCTGAAACTTGGTTCTGTGTTGGATGGGTATATTTCATGGAAGTATTTAACTCTTGTGGTTGTACCTCAAGGAGGAGAAATGGAGAGAACTGCTGGTAACAGCTGAATTTCACCTCATGCCACCTGCTAATATTTTTACTTTGCATTTCTGAACTACAGCCCAACCCAAAACCAACAGCAGCCAACCTACAGTGGCATTTCTATACCCAATGTAGAAACACTCACCGAGAAGGGCAAGGGTAGCCCATGGGCCGTCAAGCAGATAAACATTTTGCCCATTCCCAGTTTTCCATCTGGGATAACAGATTCCTTTCTCAAGGAATATTTTGGTAGAGGGAGACACAGATTTACTACAAACAAATGGAGAGCAACAACACTGTACAGAAATACAGAGAGAAGAAAATACCATTTACATAAAAAGGTGGTGGATACTGAGGGTGATGGTATTTATGCTTATACTTTCTTCAAGCAGCTACAAGTAGGTTTTTTGAAAGAAAGCAGAGATTTTTTCTGTATTGAGTAATATTTTCATTGCATTTCTTAGACACTGCGAGGTAGAAACATTCGCTCCTCAGTATTAGCAGCTGCTTTGAATGTTTTTTTTTAATTGTTGTACACATTACTGAACATAGCAAAGCACATCTGAGAATATAATTTACTTAAAATTTAGAAATACAGAACTATAAAAGAAAACAAAATGACCAAAGTGAACGGATTACAGTCTGCCTGACTAGTTCACTTGTTCAGTTTCAGCATGTGGCCGCACACAACACATTTCAATCCGTTCTTTATTATTTCATAACGTTAAAGGTTATTACCACAACACAAAAAAGGGATAATAGCAGGTTCCTAAATTAACATTTGCTTAGCTCAAGTGCCAGTTCACTAATCTCTTTAAAACATAGCATAAATAGTATTGTAAATCATGCTTACAGAGTGGTGGGTTTCTGTTGTCTTCCGAATAAGAAACATCTCATCAAGAGTACAGTAATGAATTAGAAGGGACACACCATGTCCCACTCTGTCACTTTGCAGGTTCTTCAAACACAACACACTGACCAGTGTGATGTAAAGATGACATTAACGCTCAGGATTTGAAAACTGTTGTCAATCTAGATTACAGTTCTGCCTGGCTAAAATAATAGGAGATTTCTGCTAACACTAAGAAAATATTCTGGGAATGAGCACTCCATCTGCAGTTTTATCAGGCTGACTTTTGAGTGAGAGCATTGATAATCCCCAGGTAGAAATACGGTGATGTCATAAGCATCTCCCTGTAGTACAAAATATAAACTCTATATTAATATACAACTTTAGGCCACCAAACAATAACTTGAAATTTGCACAGAAGACATAATCTTTTTGAACACCTTGTCTTTCTGCTCCAATTGCCAAATTTGTTCCTTTCATGCACTGTTTAATAATACTTTAAAATGGTGTTTCTCTGCCCATATCTGGACATACAAAATCCATAATGTTTTTCATTGCCACGTTGTCACTCTTTACTATGTTCTATCTCTCCCCTGCCAGAAAGTTACGTTGACTATTCTCAACACTGAGGATACTCCATTTCTAACCTATAATTCCAACCAATTCTTCTGCTGAAGGACTTCTCCCTGAAAGCCCACCACTATGATTGCTGGTGTCTGCACAGCATTGTTTCGTGCCCATCATGAGTACCGAACTCAAATCTCAGAATGCTGCAAAGTAGCATGCATTGTCGCTTTATCAGTAAAAAGTAAGAAGACCTTTAATATACGGTTAATAGTTTTCAATTCTATGCACTAGAGCTCTCTACACTTGAGATTCAGTAGTATAAATTGAGTCTTTTATTTAAAAGTATAGTTTGCTTGTGAGTGAGCTTGAAAGACGAAAATAGGGGTTTTACAGGCATGGAAGCATTTGAGTTTACAGACCACTGCTGCAATCTTCAGTCACTTTTGAGACAGACAAAAAACACAGTTGCACAGCTACACAGTCACATATTAGCTATATTTACTACAAACTGAAAAGGAACTCTCCAAACAGTAATGCTGGGTTATCCAACACTTGGTTTCACGAAAAATGTCAACCATCAGCTGCCATGGGACTTCGCAGCAAACTTGAAGGTCAGTGGACCTGAGGTATTTCAGACCAAAGAAAAAAGAAAAAAAGAGATAAATTAAAAAGCTAAGGACATTTATTCAAGACGATTTCCCCCAGGAATCTCTATTTTATACGAAAGATAATCTGAACATCGGTGCCTTGGCTGGTTTCAGCTGTAACCAAAAGGCAACAGCTGAGAAAGATTCCTCTTGGACAGCATGTTTCTGCTACTCGAAAGTGCTATGCATCGGTCCTAAAATATTATCTCTCTTCAGAAATGAATAGGAATCCAACACAGTTCTTGGTGTTGAGGTGTAGTGCGATTCCAGCAGGATGGACCACTAACCTCATGGATGCTGTCACCGGGACCAGCCCTGGTAACTAAGGGGATTTAAGGCACACTGCTCCCTGGAGAGCACTGCCGTCCTTGCTGCAAGCTGGGAGGCACAGATCACAGCAGCAACCTCATATCCAGAGAAAACAACTGTGTTCTCCAGACCAGAGAGGATTTAAAATACAGTTCTTAGTCACTGTTGTTTTTCCTTCAGCATCACTCCTGGTCTGTGACCACAGAGCAGCAGTAGGCACGCACCCAGGATAAAAAGTGAGTTTTGCCACATCCTCTGGCTATATTCCTTGGTCTTATCTGGACTGAACTTCAAGAAGCTGATCTCATCTGTGCTCAAGCCTCCATCCCACTACCTGCACAGTGAACTAGTTAGTAGCTCAATTTATTGTGTTATAACAAATAGTGAGTCTGGAGCTCTGGTGCCCACAAGAGCCGTGTGTCCACAGCGTAACTTTGTCCTTTTAGGGTTGCTTTTTCTGTCTTAATTTATACTTCCTCAGTTACAGTACATACATTACATGGTTAACGTTCAGATTGCTGAGATTACACCATAGTGATGCATGCAATATAAATGCCTAGACAGATGGATGCAATATCACAGATTTCTGAAAGGAGGAGAACTTGCAAAGCCAGAAGCTCACACTTCAAGAAATCTCATTTGCTAGCACAGGGGTCACTGAAAATAGATCTGAATGCTTAAAAAGCAGTGAAACACTCTAAAATAAAGCACTGCTGACAAAGGTATATACTCTTTCCTAGAAATAGGCTCTCGTCTGTTAGGCTGCCAGGAAATGATCACAAGAAATTCTGATATTTTTTCAGATTTATGATTTATAAAGAGCAAGTGCAAATCTGTTCTGCAAAGGAAGTCTGTGGCAAAAGCCACTTTGCCAATAGCTTTTCTCTTTAAATAAAAAATGATGCTAAAATGAGATACCTTATTAATTAAACCAGGATCTGTCCTGCAGATTCAATGCTTCATATATAACTCACAGAAGAGATTATTTCTAAATGAGAAGCCACAACACAAGTTTAAATCACTACAGAGTAAACAGTTTGGACTGATGACAGATGAGAGGTCTGTGGAAGAGTGTCTCTCTCCAATTACTAATAATACAGCAATAAGACAACAGGTGATGTTCTGCCAAGCCCTCTTGATATTTTGACAAAACAAACTTGGTTCTTCAACCCACAGAGAGAAAGAAGAGCAGGCACAGAGAGGCAGGAGCAACAACTGCCCCTTTGACAATACTGCTACCGATACAAGGAAAAGTAAAATTATCACTCGTGACAACCTGCCTTTTCTGAGGAGGGATACAGGTACTGTACTGCAATGCTAATATTTCAGTTTCATAAACTCTGCTTTTCAATCCCTTCCTGGTTAAAACAACAATAAAATTGCTGGCTTACTGATCTTTAAAGGTTACTGGCAAGATAATACGGCCAGATATCAAAGGGGCTTTCTTGAAAAGATGTAGAGGATATAATGAAGCAAGTGATAATTAGAGCAATGAATTTAAAGCTGGTGAAATTCAAAAAGTAATGCAGATATTATAGGAAATATACCTTTCCTTCCCTAGCTCTGCTAAATCACGTTTACCAGTTTGTTTCAAAGTCTCCCTTTGCCTTTCATCTTACACATATTTCAGCACTGTTGTTATGCAAGATGGGGAATCATTCATTTTAATGTGATACTAGGCATATTACCACAAAAACAGAGAGAGGCTACCATTTTACTGATTATCTAGTTAAAAAAGCTCTACAATATAAATTCTTTGCAGCCCCTCGCTGCACACAAAAGATTTAATGCTGCATCTGAAAAACCACATGTACATAAAAGCAAAGAATTTGTAATTGCCTCTGATTTTTGCTTTTTTTTCCTTTTCATTCCTCTTGTTACAAAAGCCACAGCTATCGCTCTCTTTAACTGCTAATAAAAGCAATCTAATGACAGGTAGATTTGCTGGTTTGTAGCTTCTTTGAACCCCCAACACAGTCACTAAAGGAAAGTAACTTTAGCTAGAAAAGAGATCCTCGCAGCGCTATGGTGAATAATTCATCATTGCATTTTTCTTTTCATCTCATTTTGTGCCAGTAACGTATGCAACTGAAAATATTGTAAAAGCTAAAAACAACCACAGACAAGGACTTCCAGCAGCAAAATACACATAAAACTAGCAGGCAGGTTTCCCCAGCTTATATAATAATAGCTTTAGCTCAACAGAACCCCCATCACTCACCGAGGACTGAATTCACTTGAACAAAAGCAGAGCCCAGTCACCAAATGCAGCTTCGCAGGACTCTTAATGCGAGATGCTCCTGTCTGCTGTTCAGTTCACACTTGCCTTTATAACTAAGCCAACCAACAACATTCGGTTGCTGAACCTGATGAATTATAAAACGGTAGCTCCCAGACTCTCATATTTTACATCACAGGGGGTGGTCATCCAGCATACACACTGCCTGTGTACATATATTCTGCTATAACTCATCCCGATAAACACATCAGTGCTGGCAGCAGTGACAGTAATTGGTGCTCAGGATGTACAAGCACAAACCAATAGAGCACACTCCCACCTTCTGCTCCGTGCCACATCTCTACCTGTCAATCACTGCACCTTGTTAAGGTGGAATGATCAACTGCACTTCAGAAGAGAAGCAAAACTCGGAGAAGAAATCATTTACCGATACGGATTCTTCGCTTACATTTTTCTTAGTATAGTGGTAAACATAGCTTCTGTCTCCTCTAGATACAATGTTCATGATTTTTCTTTTTAAAATCTTCATAAAATCTTCCCTTCTTAAAGACACAGTTCTTATTTTGTGACTAACACACTATTTCTAACTTCCACTATCATGAATGGAAATTATTCAAGCAAATTCCACGGACATTAACAATAATAACCTAAAAACTTTGCTGTAGGCAGAATGACTGTTAAAAGTAATATACTTGCTAGGTGAAATCATGTGTATGTTTTAAAAGCCTCTTAAAAAAGTGCTGATTTGTTTTAGGAACATCCTCTAAGTTATCAATATATATATTTGTAAAGCTCTTCACTTCTCTAATGCTTTCTTTTTTTCCTGTGCTTGCACTATTTTCAAAGCAAATGTATAGATACAAAATAACAGAAGCAAACAGCTAAAACTTAGAAAATAAATTAAACTAAACATTTTCAAATGGGAGTCACTACAGCAATCACAATTACAATTGTTGTGCATGCCACAAGTCAGCACTCAAAATTAGCCCTTAACAAGCAAAACTAGTAACGGTAATGGTAATGGTAATACACAGCCAGGGTTTGGTCACTGGAAACGGGTTTTGTATGGCAAGTCTTTTATGACAAAGGAGAAGTTGGTCTTTCAGAGTTGAGTTCCTGGAATTTTGTGTGTTTTACACAAACCCAAGGGCATTTGTAACGAGTGCAGAGTGTGAAAGAATGCTTTATTTGGGATGATTTTCTATTTCTCCATCACCAGTGACAACTCTCAGAGGGCTCCATTTGGAGCCTGAACTTGATCCAGCTTCTTTCACTGCCCTGTAAAACTCTCCCAACATTTGGTACCACGACAAAAGGTTGTGCTTGGGAAGGTGAGCACAGTTGTTTGAGCCGTTGTGCATCGCCTGGATGCTTTTCCACGAACAACTGGGCTGAGGAATGCAAATGAAGGCTGAGCCGGCAACCCAACCCTTCTCACCATCTGGACCAACCGATGTGCGTCACCATGTGGGAACGGGGTGTTGCATTTCATGCATAGCAAAAGCAAGTCCTATATATATCTCTTTTCTCCCTTCCTCAGCTGCTCGTTCTCCCCCCATTCCCCACTTGTCTCTTTGTGTTCAGCACCTTCACTACCCAAGAAAATAATTTTTACTAAATGCCAGAGGCACAAGCGGTGTTTCTGCATGTGCTACTGGCTTTTGCTATAGCGGCTTATATGAAGGAAAAACTGTATATAGTTGGGTGGCAGAATGTAGGGGAGACAAATCAGGACTTAATCAGACTAATGGTTTTGATGTCCCTGTCTTTCTCAGAGGAAAGGGCAGCTGAAATCAAATAATTGGATCCTCCAGCGATGCTGACTGGGAATAATCCAATATGGGCAGAAAATCTTCCAGATGACAGAGCCCAGCTCATTGAGAAGCAGCAGTGAGATCTGTACCACTGGGTTTGCCTTATAGAGCCAAATTCTATTTTCATGTGTTTACAGATTTCACTTGCAAATTATGGAAGTTCTATACAGTGGCCCAAGCACAACAGTTTGTTATTTTGTGTGCTAATTAGGGTTGTCTGACCTATTTTTCGTGAAAGACAGGTTTCAGGCCATATGTGCCAGAATGCCCTAAATGGCATCTATTTTCCTTTTTATTTTGCCTTAACTATTCAGAATTGAAGAGGCTTCCCAAGAATCTGTGTAAACATGACACTGCCTTATAATAATTGGGTGCAGCGTGATTTAAGACACAAGCAATGCTTGATTGAATCTTCTTGACCAATATGGCATTCACCCTAAAATTCAGCTTAAATTCACTGAAGTAAAGGTTTGTAAAACTGACCAACATCACAATAATGTAAAACATTGCAATATTTCCTAGCTGTGTGTAGGTGGCATTCATAAACCACAGCCTGTGGTGTTACACAATTTCAAGAAAAATTGCTATCCCATTTCACACTTACTTGCAATTTTTACTTAGCTAGCCTGGCTTCCATGTTACCTTTCCAGGGGAAATATTTCATAGCTGATACTGTCATAATAGTCAGTAGTGTGGTGCTCTGTAAAACTGCTGCCTTCCCAGTGAATGGATACACTCATCGCACAATCCGTGGCCTTGGGGCTCTGTTCATATGTTCTGGTGCAGAATGTGAGATTTCACATTCAAACTTTCTCACTTCACTGACAGGTGTGTGAAAATCCCATATGGCTGCCAGATTTCTGTATACCTACACAGATATATAGTACGTATTTTTAAGGCATTTGTAACGAACACACTTGCTACTTGCACACTTTGAGGTTCTTTGCTTCAAGCTGCACACTAGAAATGATCTAAAAATGATTAAAAAAAAAAGAGGTTCCCATTTGCTGCCAAAACGTGACCTCTTTCTTCCATAGTCACGTGTTCTATATTGACTACACACCACAGACATCCTATTTGCTATCTAAAGAGAGAACACAGATCACAGGGGAAAAATCAGGGCATTCTGCTGGAATAACAAGAGTAGTTACCTTTGCCGCTCAAGAAGCAGCTAAGAAAACTTCAAATTAACAGTAACTATGGGCAGATTTGATACTATCAAGAGCATGAATTAGGTAGTACAATTAACTTGCTGCCCAATGAAGCAAAACGAGATCTCCAGGATCTCCACAGTGTGGACCCAGAGTGCCAGGTGACTAAATGTGCACCAACAGAGATAATGCCCAGGCTCTGCCAGCTGGAACAGATGATGAGTGCACTAGTCACTAATTCCTGCCATGTGGCCTGAGAAGCCAACATGCAAACTAAAGGGGTGTTTATTCAGCACCTTGCATTTAGAAATTATGCTCTTTAGTTCCTTTACTGAATTCTGTCAGATTTACACTGACTAAGGGAAATGCTTTTTCATCTGATAGACTGTTGATGGCCATGTCAGAGGGTATGGCTAAAGCAAAGAGCCCAGCAGGATTTATAAAATGCTCAGGAACTTATCAGACAACAGCATCCTGAAGTGCAGTAATAACAAGAAACCGAAACTCTTCAATGACCAGGGGATCTAAAAAAACTTGGTTTCTTATGGATGCTTCTCATTTGACCTCAGACTCAACCCATTGGTCTACCTCAGTCTGCAACATTTCACAACAGAACAGCTTCCCCTGAGCCTCTTACAAGGCAAAACCCAGAACCTCGATGGCTGCAGGTCACTAGCCCGGTCTTTGCCCACCTTCCTTGCAGCAAAGGTACTAACTTAGCTCTCCTTCCCTAACCCAGCTAAGAGATGCTGTGAAATCTGTATGAGTGTAGTTAATCTGAGATCTTACTTTTTTCAAATCAAAATCAGCTGAGCATACTTGTAAAGGTCTTTCATTAAATTTGATAAAGATAACCACTAGTTACGGGGATTTTCAACACCTATACTGTCTGAAGGGTAGTAAGATGATACAGGGTTGTTGTTGTACCTTTTGTGTACAGAGATCTGTTAAACTTTTCATTCCAGCTGAGACCACTGAGGATTTACAAATTTCACAATTTTCTCCACTGTCTGTGGTCTGAATCAAAAAAAAATTTTGCCTTTTATATATATATATGGTAAAAGAGCACCACACATTGATTCAGACAGAAGATCACATTGCTGTAGCCTACATACATCATACATTGCAAAATAAACACAAGTCAAAATGTAAATGAATTTAATTGCCATAGCAAGGCAATGAAGAAATTAATGTCCTCTCAGTGTAGCACACTTGCAATTATATTTAAGAATAGTTTTTAAACAGAGCTTCAGTTTCTACGATTAAGCCTCAAAAGTACAAATGAACAAAACTGTATATTTAGATTAATTAATAAATTACCTGGCACAGGGCTTTAAAGAGGTAGAGGACTGTACAAGTGCTATTACTGTAATAATATTTTTCTGAATTACAATACTTTTCTTCCTCAAGTGACATCTTTTTTTTGCTGTAAGTGCAGCGTGCAAGCTCAAGTCCTCTTTCTGAATGAGGACCGTGTTTGAAAAAATACAGAAAAAATGAGAATTAAAGAGGATATTCAGCTAGGCGTGAATGAACAGACACCCAAGAGAGAAATTTGCGTTGATCAAGGGCAATGACAAGAACTTGCCTTGCTAGTTAGGAAGGCTGAACTCTCTTAATGGTGGCTTCATAGTCTCAAGAATATGAATGATCATACCAGTAATAAAGAGCTGCTAAAAGGAAGGAAGGCCAGATGATACTTTCCCTAGAGCCCCTGGAGAGGTTGCCTAGATTTGGTTTCAAACGTCTCTTATAGCACCCCATGAACCTAGAATACTACAGCAGCCCATTTAAAAGCCAGTGAACTTCATACAAATGCTGATTTTCTATATGGATTAGATTGGCTCAGGTGGTTAAACAACTGAGAAACGTGGATGATGCTCTTCAACATCCAGAATTGGGGTGGTGGTGTTGTCTGGGCTTTCATTTTATCTTTAACCCTGTGTTTCCCATTGTTTTCTTTCTGCTGTTTCCTCTTAAAGGAGCTGAACTTGTCTGAAGCTCGATAATGAAATGAAAAACAAACCACAAAGGATTTACTAACTGCAAGAGATGGAAACGCAGTTCAAGATCCACTTTCTGTTGGGTAAAAGATAAGATTCAGAAGCAAAGCAGACAAGCATCTTTTACACAAAGAGAAGGTCCCACAGTCAATTTCTCATAAGCCTGGTGCAGGGATCAAATGAGTTAACAGCTTTGCATGGCAAAGGATGGTGGAGCCACATGAAGAACCTCCTGCAATTTGCAGTCTAACTCTGCGTGCACTTTGTGGTGGGAGGAGTAGGTGGTTGATTTGGGGAAGAAGCACAGCACAGGAATGATACACTTGACTCCTCTGAGGATGGTGACAAAAATCTGTCAGCTTGGCATAGTCTTTCACATTACCTACAGCAACTACTGATGCATGGAGAAAGTAACAGCTCTACAGACATCATCGTTAAGAGGTATGGGATGTGCAGTGGAGAGGGAAGACCTGCCTTAGTGAAGAAGCCTATGGCAGTGCTGCAAGGGACTATCCATGGAAAGAGTCACAAGGATTGTTCAGCCTGGAGAAGAGAAGGCTCTGGGGAGACCTTACTGTGGCCTTTGGATACTTAAAAGAGACCTATAAGAAAGATGGGGACAGACTTTTCAGCAGGGCCTGTTGTCACAGGACAAGAGGTGATGGTTTCAAACTAAAAGAGGGGAGATTCAGGCCAGACATGAGGAAGAAATTATTTAAGACGAGGGTGGTGAAACCCTGTCCCAGGTTGCCCAGAGAGGTGGTGGATGCCCCATCCCTGGAGACATCCCAGGCCAGGCTGGACGGGGCTCTGAGCAACCTGATCTGGGTGAAGATGTCCCTGCTCATGGCAGGGGTTGGACTGGGTGAGCTTTGAAGATCCCTTCCGGCCCATGATTCCATAATTGTATGACAAGTACATAGAACACTCTTCATGAGAAAACTGTAAAATTCAGGCCTGTATTTGTGGTAGATTGCAAAAAAATAAGCGGCATAGCTTGAGGATGCCTTCTGCACTGAGTGTGACAATGAGCTAGAACAGGAATCAGTATGCACACACTTTCAGAATAAGTTTTCCCCTCCTACAGTTTTCTTTCAGGAAAGAAAATTTGATGCCTGGATGACTAACTACAATGCAGATGGCAGAGGAATGTAGAGGTACCCATGCTAGCTCCAGATAAACCAGCTTAGATGACACCATGAGCGAATTTAACCTACTCATATTGAACTCCATGGTTATGCTGTTCCTGGAGCCTGAACATTTAAAGCAGTTTGTGATGCAGAGAAGCCAAGGATGGGCAGCATGTGATACTCAAGCTAGGTCTGTGCCAGCTATTCTTGCAAAATTTACTTCTGCAATTTTTTGCCATTACTTGCAAATGCGCCAAGAAAGTACCTCCCAGCAAGGAAGAATATATACAATTGCAGGAGTATCAGAGTGAAATATTGCTCTGAAAAGAAAGGAAGAAATAACTGCTCTGCTGGGAGATGGCAAACGCTCCTTCAGCTCAGCAGCAATCATCTGTATCCTTGCATGGTTCACAAGACTGCTGAGACTGCAGATTTACTGCCTTGGCTCTAATGTCAGACCAATTAATTCACCTCTCACCAGAAACCCTTTTGGTTAGCTAAGGGTGATGGCACCCTGGTGAACCAGCTTTGAGGGGACTCTCATGGCCAATCATTCCTCTACTCTCTGGCACTCTGAAGGCACGAATAGACATGACACTCCATCTACAGGTCAGCAGTAACCACAATCAGAGAAATGTCTGTCATTCCATCACATTTTTACCTGGCACAGAGTCTTAGCTGAGTTGGGCACTTAAGGACAAGCCACCATTTTGTAAGAATTGTGTCTGATGGGACCCAGAAACCAGGCCTTGGATTAGATGCTCTATTCTTGAACTACTTACAGTTCAATGATTAATTAGGAGTGCGAAAGTGCTCTAAGACCTTTAACTGAAGAACTGTAGAATTAAAGGAGGTGAAACATAAATACTTATTCTCAATACAGCATCAGAGTCTCTAAGTGAAACTCTACTGAAATAACTCGCATTATATAGATACAACAAGAACACTTGGGTAATAATTTTTAAATTCTAAAATCAGGGAATAGTGAAGAACGGAACAGAGAGACAGTGCATGTTAAAGCTGAGGACGTGCAGTTCCCAGCACTTAGATTTGTAGCTTTTTCATGACCAGCTTTCTGGTAGATACATGAAATGGAAACAAATCAAATGGAAAATACAGGCCAAAGATAAAAGAATAATTAAGGGCAGCAGTGAGGAGAAGGAAGATGATCTCCTTATCTCCCTTCTGCTTACAACTCCACAGCTTTTTTAGCAGAGTGTCTTGGAAAAGGAAAGAAGGAGCAAAAGGCAGGTGAGAACGTGGGACATTTGGTACAGGAGTTTTTTTCCTTTGTGTTTGTTCTCAGCTCAGCACTATTTCATGCAAGTACTGCGAAGATAAACTGAAAATAATGATATATTTAAACATTAATGCTGCAGGCCACATAAGCACCTTCAAAGAAAATAGTTCTGGAAGAGTTGGAGAGTCCAAGCAGTGATTTTCTCCATTTTTTTTCTGCTTTTAATCACAATAAGGAAAAAAAAAAACCTTTGGTCCTTCCTGTGTTAATACTGCATATGGTAATATACGTCAGTTGAAGAGATATAAGAGGAAACAATATAAAAGCACTGTCACTGAGCATGGCTACGAAATAAAGGAACTTTTTCAGCACTAGTTCTGAGACCACATGATTATTGGCCTTTAACGTAGTTTGAGGACGGAATAATCAGAGGTGACATACTTGAATGAGAACAATAAAAACAAAGTGACCCTGAGGTGACCATGGGGAAAATGGGCAATCCATACTACTTTGTGTTGGTACCAAACAAGGACTTCAACAAAAATGTACAAAAATGCGTTAAGTTGATGAAAATGGGCTACTTTTGAAGGAAACAATATGAACCTTACAGAGAAAACACTGTCTACAGTCCACCATGAAAGGATGGGGCAGTCAGGAAGATGACTTATTGTGAAGATTGTAGCCAGTTTCATATCTCAATAGAAGGGATGTGTTCTGGCAATGTGCCACCTTATGGATATCACGGTATTCTGTTAGAAAGTAATAAAAACCTACATTCCTGAAAGTATCATCAAGCTTCTGCACATTGATAAATTAGTCAGCTTGTACCACAAAGTTATGAGAGGAAAAAATTCTGCTTTTTACCACTAAATTTAAACGTTTCTCAGTAAGCATCTCACTGGACTACTGTTCTTCAGCTCTTACCCAGCGAAATAATGAGGACCTTTATAAGGATGAAAAACGCAAGTCCTGTGTGTGTGTTTACACTATACTACCTATATCCTAGCAAAAAGAAGCGTCTAGTAAACAAAGCTTTTCTGAGTATGACTTACAGAGGCGATGAACAAATAATTTGAATAATTTGCAGTGAATATATGAATATATGTTTTCTTCTCTCTCCTTTTTTTTTTATGATTTTTTTTGTTGTTTTCACAAATTAATGATCACACAAGAGTTAGTAGATGCCCTCTGCCTATATAGTTGGTTTATGAACATTACGTTTTTAGTATTTACAAAGGGAGTTTTGCACAATCATATACTTCATTTTCTGACTGGTGAGGTGTAAATATTGCCCATTTCTTGGGCAAATATTCGTATGAAACATGTTAATTATAAAAATATTATTAACAATAAGTTCATCCAGACATTGGATGGATATTAAATGCAGATGATCACAAAAACACATGAATCGTGCATGTTTCTGATAAAGTTTTTTTGGTGTTTGGCTTTCTTTCAGAAACATAAGAAACATAATTTTGAAGGCCAACCAACAACATTATTCTTCCTGTAACATAATTCCTTTACTAATAATATATAGAATAAAGAACCAACACTATATAGAACAAAGATGCACTTTTACACACTTGCTTGGTTTGCAGTTAATCGATTTTCAAATAAGCATCTGTTCTTAAACTACAAACTTGTTGACTTGATAAGACTTGCAAAAGGGTAGGGAAAATCTGTTAAAATCAATGTATGTAAAATTTAAAGCATGTTAATATTCATGGAGTCACTTCAGGGTCTTTCTTTGAATGAAACTACTTTTTTTTTTTTTTTTTGCCTGGAAGGAATAAATCCACTTGAGATCTTAATATACGCTAACTTAACACAGTGCTTCCTGCAAATAATTGATTTTCTTTAACTTCCCTTTTACCTGTGGTCAACAAAGTTAATATCAACTGGTATTAGATTGGATGCAGCCAGAAATTACTTTTGACCTTTCCAACCAAAACAAAATCCTCTTATTTCTTCCTATGTAGTAGCAAGAAAAGAGACACACCCTATGTTCAGTTCATTAAAATCTAGTAGTATACATTCTAAAGAAAAATGACAGAGGGACAACCCATTGAAAAACCCAGATTAGTCCTTAATATTGTACTGAGGAAGAAAAATGCCATCATACAGTATATAATCACTGATGACAGCACCGACAGCTGAGAAAATATCATTTTGAAAAGTTAACCTTCCTCTTTGAAATAATGGTACAATAACTGAGTGTCCCATATTAATTTAAACTAATTATTTGTTTGATCTATGTGACAGACATTATAACTGCTGAAATCTAAACAATGTTTCACATTATTTTCTATATTTGAGGACTCTTTAAATACAACTGAGTAGCAACCTGCTATGTTAAGGCATGTCCTGTACGTACTGAACATTATCAGGATCAGGATAATTTTAGAGTCCACTTGGTAAATCCAGGTGAAACTCGACAAAAGACTAATGGAACTAATCCTGCCAAAAAGTACTTCGTGTCTGCAGCTTCATGCACACATATGAGGGAAGAAAAATGACACAATTATTAAGCTTACAGTTTCTCCGATTTTCTACTTCCAGAGATCTTTGATTCTAACCATAACATATTAGTGGCTATTTTGCATTCTGATTATTAGAAAACTTAGGATTTTTTTCTGCAAAGAAAGCTACATCCTCAATGACTGCCCTAAGAGTCAAAGTTCCAGATACACTAACGTATCTGGGCCCAATATATTATGTTGTTGATGGTTCCTAAATCAGTGTCTTATTTAAAAAGTTGATCCCTTTGTTTATTTTTTTCCCTCTGTAACAAGCAAACAGTACCTGTTGATAATATCCAGATGCAGCAATCTCAGTGAACAGTTTCTCCTATTACATGACGTGTGTCCTTTCCAAGAACAATAAACAGTTTATTTATGGGGTACATGTGACAAATAAAGACTTGTAGCTGATCTTTCATGATCTCGATTTGTCTCATTTAGCCATGATTTTATTGTTTTAGCATTAAAATGCTACTGTAAGAGAGAAAACCAAAATAAGTATCTTATGGATAACTTCTCTTCTGAAAGCAGCATTTGGGGCTTTAGAATGGGAAGATCAGCAAGGTTCCTCAGCTGCTTCAGTCCAGATTCCCATACAAACCCCAACCATCTTGGAAAACACAAACCAACCTCAGTTACCACATATACAAGCATGAAAGAGACTAAACAGGCAATCTCTCTCACCGTATTTTATGCAACTTTTCTAACATCTCCTCTCGCTTCATGATCTTCTTTGCCAGTAGCATTAAAAAATGAACTGTTCTTACGGAAAACACGGTGGTTATCTGGTTGTTCTGCTGCGCAAAGCAAATCCCTAACCAAGACCACCTATAGACATCTTCTGTCTCCAATAACCAGATTTTCAGGGATCCACAATTCAGTGCAAGAAATATTGTAGTATCTGTCTTTAAGAACATATTGTTAGAGGAAAGTCTCATCCTTTTTTTCTAGGAGAACTTTGATTTAAACCTTTTCTAGAGAACTTTATTACCAGCCTCCAAATGGTAACCTGAACCAATAATTCAGCAACAGCTTTGCTAGAGCAATTTGCTACCATAAGGTTTCTAAATACTTATCTAGCCATCCTGAAAGGCAATTCCCATACAGAAGAATCTTTCACCCTTCACACTTACCTCCTGTACACTTACATGAAGATATACTACCTTGTATATGTGCAATACTTACGTTTTCACTGAATGGATAGAGCCTTAGTTTTGCAACACGGTAAACCTTTTAATACACCTCATGCAAAATAAGCCACTCCTGCAAAATAAGCTGGGCTTTGAAGGATAATTTCCTAGTGCCTTCATTAAGTAATGATTATCTACAAGAAAATAAAAGATCAAGTGTTGCCTTTCTACATATAACCCACATGAAAGAAGACAGGTAACTGAGGTCTCTCAAAGTAATTTCAGCACAGTACCAAATAATTATTTACACAGCTACAGATTTTTACCATGAACTGTACCGTGATATGCACTGTTGAATCACCACCTATATTTATTTGATTGAAGTGGAAGTGTATCTTGGAAAAGATCTATTCTGATTCTCGTAGGTACACCTGATTCTCAGAGAATCAAAAAGCAATTCAGGTTAGAAGGGACCTTCTAGAGTTCATCTCATCCAGCCCCACTCTTGAAACAAGTCTACTTACAACATCATGATCAGGACCTTGTCAAGTTCTGAAAATGCCCAAGGACTGACATTGCACAGCCTCTTTGAGCAACAACTTCCAACATCTGACTGCTGTGACAGTGAAGATTTTGTTCTTAATAACGAATTGGAATTTCCTTTGTTGTCATTAGTGTCCATTGCCCCTCGCTCCATTGCTCTGTATCTCTGAGAAGACTCTGGCTCTTCTCTACATGCTCCTTTCGGGCAGCTGAAGGCAGCAACAAGAACCCTCCGCCCTTTGAGCACAAAGCTTCAAGATTTATTTATTTACTTGAAAAACAAGCTTAGAGATATTTAAAAGAAGAAACTTAATTTTTTAATAATTTATGGCTATGAAAAATTGTGGAGGGGTAAAATATTTGATGGTGGGTTTGTAAGGATCACTTCCTCCATCAGTTTCATCTTTCTGTTTCATACCTTTTTTCACATTCTGACCTTCTCTATGCCAGGAAAGAAATACTGCACTTGAGGAGCAAAACAGTGCTGCAGATCAGAGTGCTCTGTAAGTGAGGAAGAACAATTCACAGCAGCTAAATGGACTTGTATCTGTCTGCATGAGCAGACACAGAGGTATCCATAGAAGGTCTGTGCTAAGTAGCAGCAGGGAAAAATTAGAAAATGTGGCTCATTTCTTCAGAACTGCTGTCAAAAGCTCATCAGCAGTGGGGAAGAAAGGTGGATCTTAGGTCAAAAAGTGCTATTTGTTCCTTTGGCTTTGTTCACTTGGTTTAATCTCCCTGTAGTTCATGAAATTGATTGATAGCATATATTAAAAATTGTAAAAAAGAGAGGCATTAATTAAAAATTAAAAAGCTATGCAGATTTATGCAAATTGGCACATTGTGCAGCATTCAACCAATAATAAATACACAAATTGGGGGTGACCCTCAAGTTCGTGGCAGGCTGCCATTTCAAGGGCTGCAAAGCCTGTACAGTGCTGGCAGGTTGTGTAGAGCACGGGAGCATCCAGCTGCCTGGAGATCTCCAGCTGAGCATTTGTTCATGGTGCTCTGACATTCTGACTGCAGGGGAAAAATCTCCATACCACATGTTCACATTCTGCATTCCTTGAAGCTCTAATGATATAACGATAGCCTTTGGCTTCCAGTCAGCCCTGCTTTCACACTCATCTGCTTGTTGGAAGCTGCAGATGCCTCCAGGGTTGGCTTAACCCCAGTGCCACGGGACCCCGCGCTGGCTAGAGTGGTGAGGTAGATTTGAAAGAATTTTGGACTCAAAATATGGAGGTTTTATTAGAATCCTGAAATTTTTAATTAGAGAGAACTCAAAGGCTGGTTTTATAATTAGTAACTCAGATGTTTCCAAGATGATTCCCCAGCCCTGAGGCAGCTGGTTTGGAGCAGCTCACGTCTGTGCCATCAAACTCTCCTAGCATCCCAAAATTTAACCTGGCTCCTGGGGCTGGACCTGCACCTGGGCTGGCTCCCAGATCATGTAGCACTGGCCTTGGCCAAAATGTGCCAGGGACCCTCATAACAGTTTAACAGCAAGGGCAAACACACTCCAGTTTGTGAATATTGCCAAACGTTTACTAGGCTATAAGCTATCAAAGTGATTATTTTAGATCAGAGATCTTGCAAGTATTACACATAGTCTTCTTCTGGCCCATCATGGCCCTATGGGAGAAGAGGCTCCACACTTTAAGCCATTGCTGCTGCTAACTTATGGGCAGCAGACCCCACACCAGCATTCCTGTTCCCTCCCTGCTCCTCTCTGGAACTCTTGCAGCCTGTACCTGAGCTGCAGGCTCTCGTCTTTCTATCATCCTTTTGCCTGTCAGGCCTTGAAGTTTCTCCTACCTTTTGGCACCTTCGGTTCTCCATCATGCAGGAATTCCCTCCATCTCACCCCAGGAGCTCCATCTGGCCCAGTCCTAAAGGAACTGAAGGCAATGGTGAACAAAAAAGTAAAGCCCCAAATACTGTCTGTTGCATCTAGGACTAATTTTGGGCCTTTTTTTTTTCACGTCAGAATTGAACCAGAATAAAGTGATTCTCTATGATCTTGTTTTCAGAAAGCTCTAATTTTGTATCTGTATCAAGGTGACATTTGTTTCTTCAAAATTGCCCTCTTCCTGTACCCAAAATAAGATGGTCATCAACCTCTTAGTCCTCTTGCAAATATAAAAATATTGTAGCTCTTTCACAAACATATTATTTTCAAGGACAATAATTGCAACATATACTTTGCACTCACGGATTAAAGAATCAGGCGCATGTCAAGCAGGTATCTAAGGGCTGGACTGCTATCCTGGAACAGGACCCATGAACTCGGTTATTTAATTTCTCCCTTGTTAGTCACTCTTGATACAACTCCACTTTGTTCACCCGCCTACATTTTCTCTTGGGTTGCATGCCCTTAATTTAGGCACAATCTCCACACTGAACTCCCCATGTTGTCAGGCTGAATTTATTACATTATTCCATGTCATTGATCAGCATGTCAAGCACCTAGGTGAATGCTACAGGAGTACTTAAAAGAAGACAAACTATTATTATTGTGTTCCCTCAAAGCTCTGGTAAAAATTCAGTCACCTTCTGCTTTCAAGTAAAAAATGCTATTTCTGTTAGCCACACATTTGTGCTTGCAAGCCTCTAGGCAGAATTTACCACTCTTGACATCCCAGGACACAGGAACAGGAGTCTGTTGTCAACATTTGCTGGGTTCAGCCGAGGAGATAATTTTGCCTCTGTCTTTACATATGGTTTGTTGTTTTTGTTTTTGTTTTCATATAACCATTCAAGCAAAAACTACAGCAGAACTTGCCTCCAGAGGAAGAAAACTGCCAGGCACCTTCACGATAAGAAAAAAATGCTACAAAAAAGGTATTTTCAGTGCCACGTATGCAAGCAACAGTCATCAGGGACTCTGTTGAGTGTTTATGATTGCAGGGTGACAATAAAACCCTGGCAGATGTATTGTTAACCTCCTCTCCTCCCCCCTCTCCCCCTTTTGCTTCTCCTTCTCCCCCCTTCCCACTCAGGACAGGCGATCGGGAGGGAAAGAAGGACAGAGAGAAGAGAGTTGGAAAAACTAAAAATGTTTTACTAATGCTACTAATAAGAATAGAGAAAATAATACAAAATATACAAAACCAATCTTGAAAGTCTCAGCAACTGCAGAGCTGGCACCCAAAGTCCTGGACTGGACTCTGCAGCCAACCGGAGCTGGATTCAGTCTCTCATTAGGCCTTAGTTCGCAGGGATGACTAGCAAGGTCCTCTCCTAATGTCGGCCATAAACAAAAAGGAAAAAGGGACGAGATCCTCATGATCTCCCACTTTATATGAAGTATTCACGTGAATGGAATGCTATACACAGTTGGTCAGTTTCTTGGTCACTTGTTTCTCGTTGCCCCTCTGGCGAGATGTCCATTCATGCTTATCAACAACCTCGCATTCCATTTCTATGTTTACCAAAACATGTATCTGGTTCTCCAGGAAAATGCAGCTAATATGAAGCTTTAGTTGACAGGCAAATTCACTAAAAGAGAAACTTGTTTTTTAACAAAACCAGGACAGACTCCCAGTTAACTCTGGCCATAGCCACAGAGTTTAACCCCATCATCTGCACCCACAGTTTATGTACAGGTGGCTGAAAAGTTGGCCAGGCCTTCAGGTAGCATTGTACTGAGCTATTGTAAACGGATCCTACAGCTCAGTGCAGATGCTGATGACCAGTCTTTAGCAGTGGCAGACACAGCTCTAGAAAGGGCAGGATAGACTCACAAGTTCTTCCTGGTTCCCATGTGAAATAAAGGCATCAGAAATAAAAAGAAAAAAAAAATCACCTGATGTAAGTCAAAAGGCATTGAATATAGAAAATCATACTAGTTTCTAAAAATACCAAAGGAATATTTCTGGCAGGACTAAGAACAATACAAAGGACTGTTTCAGTCTAGTTGGATGAAAGAAAGCTCTGAGCAATAGTATAGATCCATCATTAGGTGAAGAGGATAAAATATACTAATGCAGAATGCAGGGAACTATTCACTAAATACTTCCATCTGGGTTTTGGAAAGAAATAGGATACTTCTTTTTACATGAAAGTGATGAAATACTTGTCTGTTACTAGTAGAGTGCGTATTAAAAACAAAGCAAAAAACTAAACACTATTGACTGGGAATAGAAGATTATATATAAATAAGCATGACTAAATAATTGTGTAAGAGTTCTTGAAGCTACAGATGAGGATACATATTGTTTATAGATTTTCTTCCTTAATGCACCTTGGGCTGCTGAGGAAACTTCAGTAGGCTGAAATAATCGTGATCCAGATGGACAGAAAAGATGCCTGGGTGAGCACAGAGCAGTCAGCCTAATCTCAGTGAAAGTCAAATAAAGAAAAGGAATTAAAGATGAGAACATAAAAACATTCACATTGTTTTATTTAGAATATGCCTCCTCAAAAAAGCCTCATTCCTGACTTTAAAAAGGTGAGCAATTAAAAAAACTCTCTAAGTGCAAGAGTGTCCTGTGAAATGTTTGAATTAAGACTACAGGATGTGTGCCATGCAGTATCAGTAAAGTCCATATTAAGTTACAAGGAAATTGTTTATGTCTCAAAATGTTATTTAAAAGCACAAAATGATTCCTGAACGAAGATATTTTTGGGAGGGTTTTGGAGGGATAAATACAAGAACACACATTTTTCAGCATTTTGATCAACGTTTTTGAAAACTAAGACTCTTTTGACTGCATTTGAGGCTAGAACAAAGACTGGTATTTAAGGTAATAGCAATTAGAGAACATCAGACATATTTAATGATCTGGTTCATTTGTTAAGCTAGTCCCAGCTGAAGGAAAACTGTCTGAATATACCAGCTAATATTATATATATAAAGGAACAAAGAATGAAAAACATTGTTATGAATGCTTAAAAAAAAAAGACTCCAAGAGAAATTAACAGTAAAAATAGCTGGGCAATTCACATAGGTTACATGTGCTAAGATTGAGCAGAAAAAGGAGTAAAATGTAGTCTAGAAATGTGTATTTGTGTACTGAGGTCACTGGTACTAAAACACTGAAAGAAGTTCTGTTTTCCAAAAATTAGAGTGAAACGCTGGGGCAGAAGCCAAAACAGACATAAAGAAAGACAGCAGAAGAGCTGAAGAAATTGTTATGAAGGTTTTGAGCTTGGCAAAGAGAATCACAGAATAATAGAATGTCCTGAGTTGGAAGGGACCCACAAGGATTATCAAGTCCACAGGACACCCCACAGTTCACACCGTGTGTCTGAGGACGTTGTCCAGTCTCTTCTTGAACACTGTCAGGCTTGGTGCCATGAAACCTCCCCAGGGAAAGAAGTTGTAATGTAGAGCCACTTTCATGGGACAAAATAGGAGATACTTGATGACTTTCATTTAGAAATGCACAAAAAAAAGAAGAGGCTAGGAACTGGAAGACAGAAAAATCCACATGGGAGATAATGCACATATTTCAATATCTATTAAAATGAATAATGACGGGAAAAAATTAGCACATGAAATCATGAATTCTCCATTTGTCTGGGTCATCAAATCAAAACAGGATGAATAAACTTCTCAAAGATAGGTTTCATCTTTGACTTCACCTTCACAGAAAATACGGTTTTGTTCTACCCAATTTCTGTCCTCAGCAGCACGGTACCAGTGTGAAAATTAAGAGCACATAATGGGCAGGTATAACAGAATTGGTGATCCAAGCCCGTATCATGACCTTGAACACTATCAACTGAATCTTAGGAAAATAACAATGTTGCATTCCTTCAAAAAGCACTGAAGCGCAGGTTTTGATTACTTCCTTCTTAAATAGTTAAAAAGAAGCTATAATTCTATAGTAATAGAATTTTACAGTATAGCAACATCTTATATTGTATTTTCAATACTTTCAGAGATTCTCCTTTTTCTCTCTCTCACTTTAGAAGCTGGGATATTTTTGCAGCTCCTCATCAACCCTTTTCTTGTGTCTGCTATTCCATGGGTGATGGTAACAACATCTATGTGTCTAGTGGATCCCAGGGCCCAGCAGTTTGCATTACAGCCCCCAAGACTGTGGAGCAAAATTTCCCTTATGAAAAAAAGAGGAACTGAAAACAATTGAAAAGTTAAATATTGCAAATTCAGCTATCATGAATTAAACACATTCCTAAATGGGGAAAAAGAGCATCAACATATAGTGGGAGAGGAGAGACTAAGAAACTGTGTTTGATTTATGATTTGAAGAATACCTACAATGGTAATGTTATTAATATTAACTATTAAAATAGAAATATATTCCTAATTTAACTTGTATCACAGAATCACAGAATGTCAGAGAATGGAAAGGACCTCAAAAGCTCATCCAGTCCGATCCCCCTGCCGGAGCAGGAACACCCAGATGAGGTTACACAGGAAGGTGTCCAGGTGGGTTTGAATGTCTCCAGAGTAGGAAACTCCACAACCTCCCTGGGCAGCCTGTTCCAGGCTCTGTCACCCGCACTGAGAAGAAGTTTCTTCTCAAACTTAAGTGGAACCACTTGTGTTCCAGTTTGAACCCATTACCCCTTGTCCTATCATTGGTTGTTACCAAGAAGAGCCTGGCTCCATCCTCATGACACTCACCGTTTATATATCTGTAAACATTAATGAGGTCACCCCTCAGTCTCCTCTTCTCCAAACTAAAGAGACCCAGCTCCCTCAGCCTTTCTTCATAAGGGAGATGCTCCACTCCATTCAGCATCTTTGTTGCCCTATGCTGGACCCTCTCCAGCACTTCCCTGTCCTTCTGGAACTGAGGGGCCCAGAACTGGACACAACATTCCAGGTGTGGTCTCACCAGGGCAGAGTAGAGGGGAAGGAGAACCTCTCTGACCTACTGACCACCCCCCTTCTAATACACCCCAGGATGCCATTGGCTTTCCTGGCCACAAGGGCACAGTGCTGGCTCATGGTCATCCTGCTGTCCACCAGGACCCCCAGGTCCCTTTCCCCTACACTGCTCTCTAATAAGTCATTCCCCAACCTATACTGGAACCTGGGGTTGCTCCTGCCCAGATACAAGACTCTACGGTTTCCCTTGTTATAATTCATTAAATTTTTCCCTGCTCAACTCTCCAGCCTGTCCAGGTCTCTGGATGGCAGCACAGCCCTCTGGCGTGTCAGCCACTTCTCCCAGCTTGGTGTCATCAGCAAACTTGCTGATAGTGCACTCTATTCCCCCATCCAAATAACTGATGAATATATTGTATGTATTGATTTGAAACACTCTGTGTCTATTCCCCCTCTAGATTTTTACATCTGTGGAAAATTAATTGGTGCAGCCCTCTTCTGGCATTATAGGAGTTCACAAAATATGGGTTTTATTTAAATGTTTTTGGGGTTTTTTCACATTTTAATAGCTTCAGTGTCTCAAAAGCAGTATTTTGATTTTTAAAAAAAGAGACTCTCAAAATTCAGTTAAAATCTCTTGCATTACATAAACTTAATCTGATTTGTAGGCAGTTTCAGGCAAAAAGAAGTGCCCAAACCCAATGTGTATGAGCATCTCTGGAGTATATGAAGCATAACAAAAGCAGCCAGAGTGAGTCCTCCCAGTTTTGCCTCCTTGAAGGCATCAACATCGTCATAATGAGGCTCTGGGTGAGCTCTTCGTCTATCCCAAATACAAGCCTTGCTCTCTTTTCTGTGTCATTCCCAGTTCCCTTTGCACCTCTGTACCTTAGCGAGTGTAACTTAATCCTTAATCTTCCAAAGCCCTTTGGGATAATGAAATGAAATTTATTCGAGATATGTAGCTACTATTATGAACTAATTAACGAT
The DNA here is from genome assembly GCF_964273445.1 of Streptopelia decaocto. Lineage (NCBI taxonomy): Eukaryota > Metazoa > Chordata > Aves > Columbiformes > Columbidae > Streptopelia > Streptopelia decaocto. The sequence continues at coordinate 204,340,691 of NC_138663.1, forward strand.
ACTTTAAGGAAGAGAAAAGCAGGCAGCAGCAATGTGGTTTGCTCTTTGCTACAGTACGGTTTGCAATAAAAGGATCAGTCACATGGAAAAAAGATGTTCTCTTGTAACCAAGCAATGCACATCTCTTCTGTCATCTGCAATTGGCAGTAATCCATGTCAGACCTCCACAGGGCTTTAGGATAAAAGTGGGCTGGCAGCATTGCCCCTCTCCTTGAAAAGTGAGTTAGATACTCAGTACATCAGGAGATCTGCCTCTCATATGTAGTTTACTTCAGTTAACCCCATGGTAGGTATTCATGCAGAAGGAGAGGCTTGGACACTTGGGTTTGCTCATCCTTAAGAGGAAAATGCAAAGAGGGGATCTCATTGCTGTCTGTAGCTACCTAATGGGAAGGTCTAGAGAAGATGGAGAGACACCATTCGTAGAGGTGCACAGTGAAAGGATGAGAGGCAAAAACCACGAGTTGTGGCAAGGGCAAATTCTGACTAATCATAGGGGGGAAAAAAAGCTCTCTGAAAGTGGTGAAACACTGGAACAAGTTACCCAGAGAGGCTGTAGATTTCCACCCTTGGAGATAATCAGACCTTGACTGAGAAAGGCCCTGAGGAGCCTGGTTGAGCTGGCCCCACATTGGGCAGTGGGTTGGGACAGATAATCTCCAGATGTCCCTTTCAACCTAAATTATTCTGTGATTCCATTTAACTATTGGAGAATTTCAGAGCATTCCTTGTTGGTTTAACTCTGCTCCTGTTAATGTCAGATCATTGAATGTTTTCCGAAAACTCCATCCCCTAGCATCAGTAATATATGTCCTTAAAGGAAGCAGCTTCCTCATCCTATTTTTCTTTCCTTGTGCTTCAAAAAAGTATTTGTATGTACTTTTCCTTCTGTTTAAGTCAAGATTTTCAGCTAGAGACAGAATTATTTCCACAGTATTTAATTGTGATAACAAGTTAAGAGGTTGGCATTGAGCCTTTCAAAAGAGGCCCTACTGGCATCCTTTCATTTCACAGAGATCTGCTTCCCTTTCCAAAACAAATGTAAATTCCTCATGTTTTTAATATTTTTTTTGTTCATTTGTTTTTCTTCAGGTCTTCAACCACAACTTTCCTCTGATTCTGTCACCTGGGAAGATGTGACACAGCTCTGAAGAGCCAACGTCACATCTGCTGCTTTCAAGGAAGGACACTCCTTTCCGTGTTTTCTCTTTGCCTTCCCTTCCGACAAGTCTGATGCTAATTTGGCAAGTCACAGACACCAGAATTTGTTTTTGATTTTGTGTTTTAGTTTGCTTCATTTTCTAGGCATTTAGAAAGCTGAATAAAACAGTTCAGAGGCAGAAGAACATCAGAGTTCTCAAAGGGAGCAAAGAAGAGCAAGAAACTCTTCATTAGCAGTGAGCCCATTATATTGGCTTGCACTGCTTAGCATAATTTCATATTTAGGCTGAGATATCATGGTGTAATGACATCTACAGCATCTATAATGAAGACACATATATCTGGCCCAGTCATTTATGCTGCCTTAATAGTCAATGCATATAAATTAATAGACACTTGAAACAGATTGTGTGGAACTTGGTCTACAACTGCTTGTTCTAAGTTTTGGTTGCCTAAGCATGGGAGGCTGCTTCCACGTGCAAGGCCTCAACTATCTCACTTGACCATCGTCGCTGTGAGTTCCTGCACTGTATCTGTGATTCCTGTGCTGGTCCCTCAGACCCCGAGGTCCATCACTTTCTGATGCAGTGGGAGCTGGATCACTACAAATATTCACATGAGGAACCCAACTTTAGGAATCTTAAATTGATGCTGACACCTGATATTCATTGTGGGCTGAGCCCCATCTTCCAGGTAAATGAGGCACTTCCAGGCAAATGAAATGGCACAAAGAATTTTCCTATCCCATTCTCCATAATTTTGAGAATAAAAAAAGTGCTTGTTCTTGTATAGTTTGAGTTATTCAACTTGGGAGATTTCCTTTTTTTTTTTTTTTTTTTAATAAAAAGAAGACAAGAAAATGCAAGCAATTTAGTAAATTAAAATATTTTCATTGCTGTAATCAAATCCTATATTAAAAGTGCTCCAGAAACTTTCAGAAAAATAAGATAGAAGTAGAATCCGAATGCCTAATTTTTTTTTGCAGGAAGCATTTTTATTAAACTGACTTAAGACAAAATAAGCAAGCATTAAAAAAGAAATATGTACCTCATGTAAAAGTTAGCTTATAGTTATAGTTACATATGGCAATATCTCCAGATTTGCATATTTTCTGAACCTCCTAATCCTGAAGAAAAGAGATTAAATTTTTCCTCACTTCACACCTCCACATTTTGAAAAACAAGATACAAGCTGCTAAGTGTGTACAATCAGTTCTGAAGAGTTTCACAAATGATACTGACCTCTACTTCTCATTTACTGATCACAGCCACTGCCACTGTTTTCTGGGGAAGCACAAGATGCCAAACATTGTTTGCTTAAGTCTTTAAATAATCACCAGTCAAATGCCTCTCCAAAGAAGTTCATTATGCCTCTGAAGTGTGGTAGTCTGGAAAGATTATGAACAGTATTTTTAAGCATGCCCAGTGATGTAAGAACTCAAATTACCCACTTTGACTCTGATTTGCGTAAGTATGAACATTTGTAGTTACCAGACCTGCACATACTCTCAACCACCAAACATTAGTAGAGAATATGAAAGTTAATTGTGCTGGAATTACATCAACATGACTCACACTGAGCACCCAAGAGCTGAACCGCGATTTGACAGGTCAGCCAGTGGCTAAGGAATGAATTCCCGACACAATTGAAGTATTCACAGACCTCACCAGATTTCATTTTAAACATTGCTTTTCATCTTTCTTTAAATAACATGAGTGTCTAGTAATATGCCTGTACAGATAACTTCAAAAATTCAACCAAAGTGCTTCTCTTCCCACACTGTTTTCCTTCAAAAGGTGAGATGAGAAGAACTGTCGCTGACATATGTTAGTTACACTAACTGATGCAGACCTGGAAGGTGTTTTGAAATTGCAGTGACAGCACGAAAATCATCAGTTTATAGCAATGTAAGATCAATAGCTCTTTTTTCAAAAGTTTTCTACTTTGTCTGCCCTTTGGACACATGATAATATACAATCCGTGTCTCTGATAAGGGAGATTGATGCTAACCACAGACAACATCTCATGACTTTCTGTAAGTTTTATACAACTGAGTAATCATATTCAGCCTCAACCAGCACATGTAAGAATGAGTAATTGATATTCTAAATAGTATGCTAAGAGACAACACTTCCTACAACTATTGTCCTATAAACATCTGACTTCTGCACATAGTAGTTTTATTGCATAGTCTAAATAGCACCAGTTCTGCTAAAGCTTAGGAAATGTACTTTCAAAATTACTGCTGTCACAATAGCATTTTTGATAAAATAGACCAAAGAAATGAAAGTCATGAATCAATACACATCACAGGCAGAGCAACTTCTCACCTGCCTAAACACAACATGCAAACGCACTTCAATCAACCACCACAAAATGGAGAAATGAGCATTTGATGGAAACTACAACAAATTATGAAACCAGATTTGTAAAATAGTTAAGCAGTTCTATGGGACAAGTCTAGCACCAAAGCCTAGATAAAAATCTAACAAAACCGTAAATGGTCTCCATTCCAAACATTCAAACAGTAGTCAGGGTCTGAAGATGCAAGGTACCCAGTTAGATTTGTAAAAACATTTAGGTAGATGTCTAACTTGAAATCAATAGTTGTTACTCAACACATCTATTTGGTGGATTCTTGGACATCTTTTTAAGTACCTAAGAAGAATATTTTTAATCTCATCCTTAGAAGGCTGTATTTTCACTCAAAGCCAAACACATATACACTGTTAAAAACTTCAGTCATTTTTGGAAATGGAAGCCGTTCTCCTAGAGATGCTGTACGATTAACGATCTGTAATTAAAATATTTTTCCTGACATAGGTGGGATTATTAATTTTTAGCAGAGTAAATTCTATTCCACACAACTAAATCATTCTGCTCAGGCTTTCATATTATGTTTCAATTACTGCAATTTCTTTCTCTCTGTCACTAGCAAATGAAATCTTGTTTCACTGAAATCTATCCAAAATTAATTTTCCTAGCTCTTTGCTTTGATCAGCTTTTCCAGGAGACCTACAAAACTGTAACAGTGTTTAATTTGGCAGTATTATCAGTCTGTAGTCTGTCTTACTGATCATTATTGTCTTACTGTTTTCCTTGCACTCGGTCTCCTGCCTGTCTGTAAACATCTTTAATCACATCATCTGCATAAAGTATAACTGGTTTGGGCTTGGCCAAGGCTGACATGTAGGTTCTGTATTTCTAAAAAGTATGTAGTAGGAAAGGAACATGTAATTAAGGCTTACTGGGATAATACAAATTAAAAAAACCCCTATCAGTCTCTGTTCTTTGGAAAAAGTGAGTTGTTTTTGAAAAACTTTTTTATATCTATTCATGTGTGTGCACACATTCACCTATATGGATAATGGGATACATTTTATCCCATCTTCTCACATTCAGATGAGTGGACATTGTCAGATACTATTGCGTAAATATTTGAAGATTGTTTCATCCGAAGAAAAACATCACATTGGACAGCAATGTGTTCAAACGCTCGCAGAACAGCCCAGCACTAAACATCTGACGGGCTTGTAACAGACTGTGTCATTGCAATCAAAAAGCTGCCAACGGGAACATCTTGTTGATTTTATTTGTGATAGACTTGTTGATGGATTGTGAGGGCTGGCTGAAGGAAATGATTGTTATTTTGTGAGCACAATTTGTACCTGCGTGTGGAGTAGCAATGACCATCTTGCTTGACTGAAGCCCAGAGTGTCTGAACGAGGACCACAGACCAGGCCCATAGTGGAAGTGCCTGGTGGCCTCTGGAAGAAGCTGTTTTCTGCAGCATCCTTTCATAATGGCAACACTAGTTTTCAAGATTAATGATAAATACCACCAGCCCACCTACACTGCTGAAGAAGACAGGAGAAAGATCACAGAGTGGTTGGGGTTGGAAGGGACCTCTGGAGATCATCCAGCCCAACCCACCTGCTAAAGCAGGTTCACCAGAGCAGATCACACAGGAATGTGTCCAGGTGGGTTTGAATGTCTGCAGAGAAGGAGACTCCACAGCCTCTCTGGGCAGCCTGTTCTGGGGCTCTGGCACCTCAAAGTAAAGAAGTTTCTCCTCATACTCAGATGGAACCTTCTGTGCTTCAGTCTGTGCCCGTTGCCCTTATCCTGCCATTGGGCACCACTGCCTATGCCTATTACGTATTTCAAATGAGGATGAAACCAGGTTTTTAATTGCAAACACATTTACATGTTAAAAGATCCACATTGCTCCAAACAAACAGGTTTGATCCAAACCCCAGAGTGAGTCAGGCAGTATTACATGGGGGCTTGGAGGTGCCTAAGCGTTCATTATACAGAAGAGAGCCTGATACAATGTTTTTTATGCTGAAGCAGAACCTAAAGTGCATATGGAAAGTGTGTTGCCATAGGAACCACTTTGCTGAAATAGTAGGAGACGCCAAGTGCAGGGGGAGAGAAGCCTTTAATGAAAGGGAGAAATTATTGAATACTACCGCATATGAGAAGATGTTGAACTTCTAAGGTATTACCCAGATATTAATAAGGTGATTACATTCGAAAAAACAGAGCAGAAAAGGTAAACATAATCCAGTGACTAATTGGGAGGAAAAGAGCTAATTGTAACAGAACAAATCAAAAGAAAAGTGTAGTCAGCTTTCAGCACTTACAGCTAACCAAGTATCAACAATAGTACAACTTCAAACTGATGAAATCGATTCCAAACCAAGATGACATCTGAACTTCATAATACACACACACACAAACAATGCAAAAAAACAAACAAAAACTATTAGTTTTGATTTTCTTGCAAGAGCAATTTAAAGAAACATTTTGTAAACCATTCATAAATAAGCTAATATGTATAATTCAGTCACTTAGTCCACACAGTGGGTAGTACATATGGATAATAGAGAGTTGCTGGAGAATGTGAAACCAGGGTTATAGTCCCATGATATACATCCCTCTACACTCCAAAAGATGAAGAGTGACACCCTCACCTTGAGTTGCATTAATAAGGAGAGAAGCACGTCTAAAAACCTTATCATCAATAACCGTGTTACTAATGGTCAATAACTTTAGGCCAACTAAAAGTAGAGACCTGCTGTTCTATGAATTATATAGCTAGAGAATAGCTGCCTCCTCCTTAGAGATAAATAGATGAAAAAGGCAAAGGCTGTGGAAAGAGCATAACATGCAGAAACAAACATCAATTATCTTGGTGTCTCTTGTGCAGAGAGCTAATTAATGGGCAGAGAAGTGTCAGTACATGGGGCCTTTCAAGGGATAACGGGAGATGAGGTGAGGATTAAAGAGGAAGGCAAATAATCCTGGAGCAAAGGGGAAGCACAAAGACCAGGCGAGAGGGTAGAAGATGAGGAGACACACTCAGAACTGCAAGACCTGCAGGAGATGGAGATGTCCATGTGGTGCTCAAGGATGGTGGTGAGATGGACTCTCCAGCTTGCTCCTCTGGGCTACTGCTGCCTCCTGAGCAGGAGGGCAGAGATACGGGCTGGTCTGCTGTGGCCACGGGGCCAGGACAAACCACAACAGCAAAGTCGCCTGAAGCCCAAGGAGGAATTCACAATGCATGAAGAATAAGTGGAGGAAACCAAAGGCTGCATTATGCAAATGTCTAAGAGGTCTTCTAAACTAAAACATACAGACTATGTATGATACAAGATTAATGAGCAGGCAGAAATAATCCTTTATTCTTTGCTTGCAGCAAAGAAAACACCCAGGGATAGAATATTGGGGTTGATTTATTTGTAATATTATAAAGGTGGGTTGCATGGTTTTGATTTATTCCTTGTATCATAAAGGAAAAAGGAAATGCTATAACAATGCCTATAAGATGTACCACAAGAATAGAAATTGTAGAGTTTTTTTAGGTGTTTTGTTTTGTTGTTTGCTTGTTTGTTATTTCCTTGTTGGGAATAGCTATACCAATAAAACTACCAAGATTAAATCAGATTTCATTAATTCGTGCAAAAATGAGCCCTGTTCTTAAACTGTAACTGACAGACTAAATCTGGAAATTTTTACTTAATTCTCAGGCAAAACTTTTATTTTAGATTGCAATTTGCTAAATAAGTGCTAAATTAAACCTAAAGTTTTAGTGTCTATTTTAATTATAATTTTGTGTTCACTGTAGAATATATGTTGTCTGAATCACAGAACTTCAATGTATAGATTCAAATAATATCACATATGTTGATATATTTCAAAATCTATTAAAATGTATATGTATTTAAATATATGTATAAAGTGAAGAATCTGAATAGATTCTTAAACTGCATATTATCATTAAACTATGTGAGATGCAAATAAAAAGATTGTGTTCAGTTTAAGAAGTGCATAGAAGAGACTGAGTTTTCATTTTATACAGGGACGCAAAGGAGGATGGAAGAAAAGGATCACGCAGCCCTTAAACAGGGATGTTAGCGGTTTGGATTTCAAGGCAACTTATCATTTGAAGTCATGGGGCTTTGACAATTTACAGACACTGTTCATCTGCTCTTCAGTTTCCAGAACTCAACTGCATTGAAAAGGAACCCAACCCCATATGAAACAACATGAAACAAAATGAAGGAGCCACAGCTCAGAACATCAGTGAGGGAACAGTGGTAGTTTCTCACGTTTCAAACCTGTGGTTTCCTACAGTGACATGACAAGCTTTATTGTCACGGAGTATATGTTCTTTTTCATTAATTTCTGTGATTTTAAAGGTCTGGAACTGGATCTCAGAAGCAAAACTTCGTCAGTACATCTGCATCTCACATTGGAGAAGTTTTCCCACCTGATTTATTTTTCTTCTTAACTGTACGTTTCAAAGTATTATTAGCATTTCCTTTCTAAAACCTGGGATAGCATTTAAAATAATAATGAAATAACTCAGTCTTGGTAAACTACGATTCCCAGAAGCCTTATTGAATTAGCATTATCACCTGATGTTGTCAAAAAGAACTGAAACTAGAAAGGAGTATGTTAGCAGCCCTTCATTTCAGAAACATACTCCATTATGAAAGTTTCTCCCAGACTTTGTCTGAAACAAACTAGTCAGAATAAACTGCCTTAGGGTGCATCTAAACTATATCTTTATCTATTTTTGACTACCATCTATCCTAACTAGGGATTATTTTTTTTTTTTTTCTGTGTAGTTTTACACAAAGAATTTACATTTCCACATTAGCTGTGATTGCAGTAAAAGCTCACTGACCTGCATGTAAAAGAAACAGCCCCTGCAGGGCAGAAAAAACAGCTGTAGAAAAATATCTGCCACACAGACAGCCAAATAACTAATCACAATTAATGTTATTATCATAAATCCCATGGGAAGGAATAATGCTTTGCCACATTATCCTCAGCAGAATATTTAACATTGAAGCTGATACAGGACATGACATTGTACTCCATGGGTCCCTCATCAAAATCTATTCCCCATTGGAAAATACAAATTACAGGTGAGACCCCAGGGATCTTAGGAAGAAGAAAGCCCCTCAGAGCCAGAATCAACAGCAGAAGGATTCTGCAACAGAATTCAAGTATTATGTGAGACTACAGTGGTTAATTGAGACTACAGTGTGGTATAACCAGAACTGATCTCCTACTGCAATTAAACATCTGTACTAACATGAGAAAATAGCCACAGGGCAGATTTCCCTCTTTATCCCCTGTAAGCAGACATTGGCATCTCTCCTGGGGAACAGTCCCACACAGCACCCTTGATGCCCCAGCACCCCGAATAAATGGGGCAAAAGTTTCTCTAATGAAGGTTCAGCACAGAAGTCCATCACATTGAAACATCCCTGGCCAAGGAGAAATCACAGAAATATAATCTCTTGGGCTCCTCTGGCTTCAGTCAGAATGACCTCAAAGCATTGTGAAACATATAAAAATGCTGCCTTTAAATGACCTTTCACACGCAGAAGTTGCATCACAACCCATGACAGGACAGATAACAAACTATGCTGGCCTTTCCCACCCTCTTCATATGTCTAGATAGATTTTTTAATTCAACTTCGTGCATTTAAAAAAGAAGAAAAGCACAATCTAACTGTTGCTGTCCTTCCCTATCCCAACCATTTTAGTCGCTGCCCTTCTTCCCCGGTACGTTAATTGTGGATTCAGCCCGTACCTGTGTTACACAGGGCTGTAAAGCATCATGAATGCTCATGGAATGGCTTGAGCATGCAAAACAATTGTGCTATGAGTATCCTCTTCCACCACACTCTGATTTCATTAGCTGCTAACATGGAAACTGCTAAGAGTCACAATCAAAGCTGAATTTTCTCAGAAAAGTCATAGCAGCAGCTTTCCAGAGGTACAGAGCACTGAGAACACAGAGGTTTCTACTCTGGAGTGCTGCTTGCAGTCACTGTAAAGAGGAAAGACAAAGGCACTATTTAGAGATATTTTTATTAAAGGCAGGGAAAAAACAGGGAGAGTAGTGAGGAGCAGAACTATCAGATAAAACTTAGTGAAACCTAAGCTCTTCCTAGAACATATGTGCATGAATCAAGACCTTTGGGAGACACTATTTCACACTTATCTCACCAGCCCCTCAGACCACAAAGCTGCTGTTCCCTTTTGCAGCCAGACTCCTACTTGCTCTGAAGCTCTCTGGGTCAGCCAGATGTGAACTGGCTCTGAAGTAAGAGCTACTAGTAGTCGTATTGCACCTAGGCATCTGTTAGTATCTCTAATAAGGATTATTTCCCTGCCCACATTGCTCTGCTGATCCTCCTGTGCAGCTTTTCCATCAGAACTTGCTGCTATCCAGGTGCTTTGGGGTGGCCACTGCAGCCAGCGTGGCCTTGGCCTCTGATTCTCTCTATTTTTCTTTGTTTTTCTGAATAAGTTTAGTTTTCTGTTGGTTTTGCTCTCTGGGCTGGTTCCATAGCATCACTCAACTCTAAACCAGTTGTTCTGGCATTGCTGGGGAAAGTCAGCCTTGGATATGTTTCAGAATCAGTAGAAATACACTGTGTAGGTGCTTCTCTCTCTGTTGTCCACACAAGAAAATTAGGTAACTAAGTTACCTATATTTTATACCACTAAAATTAGGTGAGATTAATATTATCCTCCAAATTCCTGTCTTCCTGCTGTTCCCCATAATCCTTCATGTAATATGGAAACTTCTGGAAGAATTCATGTTGAAAGCAGTACAGTTTCACCAAAAGATTCAGTTTCAGTTAATTAGGATATTCTCACTCAAAAAATCTTTAAAAATCCTGATCTGTTTTACTTGGGAATTACCTTCTTTATTATGATTTTTCAATATTTTGATCTTCAGTTATAATTATTAGTGGCTTCTCATTAGCTTTTCTTCCTAGTTTTTTTGACTGCAACAGCACGCAGAAGAAAACTGATTTCCCAGAAGGATCTACTGTCATGGCTGATATAGTCAGGAGAATTTCTAAGGAAAAGGCAATCTTGTTTTTGCAACAAATACCAATTTTGTGAATTTGAAAACAATCATTGTATTTCTGAGAGCTGGTTTTCCTCCAGGAAAGGAAATTAATCAGAAACACAACAATTAGCAATCATGAAATAATTAATTTAGTGAAATGACAAAATATGAATGTAGGTGAACAATAAAGGATGCCTTGCCATGCCATATATTCAAGATCTGTATCTCTGACATTTAATTGGAGAAGAGCTGCATTCCCCCCCCCCCCATGTCTTTTCTCCTCTCCCTTTTGCTTCTCTTTGGCTGCTTTGCCACATTGGGACTTAATACTCAGATTAATCCCTTCTTTCTGTATTTTGTTCCTGTTTGTGTTCTTTCTTTAGGGCTTAATATTGCTTGATTTCCCTTTCCTACAGAGAAGCACACAGAGCTTTTCCACAATTACCTCTCCCATAGCACCCAGCTGAGACAGACTCCCCAATTTCACATGACATCCAACAGCCTTTAAATTCAAATCACTTCCTAAAATTACCCTTTTACTCCTAGCATGCACAAAAAGCGTCTGCTTAGCCCATGTCTTACTCAAAACAAGGGCTTACTAAATTGTAAACAAAAAAAAGTATTCAAAGAAACAAGTAATTTAATCAATTTTATCCTCACTAAAGTTTTTCCAATTTCCTTATTTTCTTAAGGTTCAAGGTAATGTCTTTTTAATGTAATTGAGGGGATAAACAATTTCAGTTTTCTAAACTTTCACAGCTAGACTTTCCCGTCATCTGTAAATTAGTTTAAGCTGACATGGAAACATAACAGATGAACAGAAACCTATGGTCTGAATCAGAAACTTCTACCTTCTTGACTGAATCATATGCTAACGTAAAGAACAATGTGCACTTTCTGATTTACCAAAAATAAATACTGCTGTCCTTTTTTTTTAATTCCCCCCCCCCTAGACTTTATTCATAACTCATAACCTTTTTTCTAATTGCAGCAAACAAACCAAATTGAAACTCACTTAGAGCACAGAACCAGTAACAGGCACATTTCAAAGGACTTGCTAGTGATACAACAATAAGATTTAGAAATGGAATAGATAGTGATGACTCAGTCAGTCTGCAATTACAATCTCTGTGCTTGGAATGAATGGGGGCAAAAGAATAAAAAGACTGGCATTGGTCCAGACTGTCAATCCAGTTCTGTGTTAGCCCAGTTTAGCTGGGCTTGGTGGTCATGTTAGGTGATGGAAAATACACCATTTTCTCCCACAAGTGCACTTGACAGCATCTCCCTGTGTCTTAGAAGGCAGTCACTGATGTTCCTGCCAAAAAAGTATGAACAAGCCTTAAGTGAAGTTAGGGTATGAGAATCTTTCTGTTGATAATCATATAAACAACAATTTTATGCTATAATAGTATATTATAGCAATTATCCAAAATAGAAGGATTCTATGAGTTTGCAAAATCTTCCATTTTCCCAAGTTGCCTATGCAACATCATGCCTTTAACTGATGCTCTGATTAGTCACTCCATTCTCTCAAACTGTAGCTGTGAGTCTCTCTGCTTATTACTAGAGTTTCTTAAGGTTTGTGAGCAGAATCAACAGGAAACATTAAATTAGTCATTATAAACAGAATGTTAGCTAATTGGAGATCAAACAAATTTAATCTTGTTTCGGAGTCAGTTGAAGTCTGATGTCTAGCGAAATTTTAGCTACAGATTTAGGAGTTGCACTAACTACATATTTAGGAAAAAATTATTTTAAAGGTGACTGAACAGCCTCTCTATAGTAACAGACAAAAAAGCTTAAATCTGTTCTGTTGAAGAGTGGTGGCTCTGCCTTTTCTTAGTTCTCTGCTTCCAAATCTAGACAGACAAATCTGGAGGACAGGGAGCAGAAGGAGGAGACAAATGGATGACTCCTTGCCTTGGTTCTCCATGACTTTCTGTGGCACCCATTTCTGCACACTTTGTCTTTCCAAAGCTGTAGAAGAGGAATCCAGTACCTATCACCACCCAGCAGAGAGGAGGCCACATGCTGACAGATATCTGCCTTGTTACCACCTCCACACAGCTTTTGGATTTCAGTTTTCTATCTCTTTACAGTCCATGCCAATTCACTAGGGGACAACAAAACAGAAAACCTGTTTTGAGTGTGAAGTCGTATCAAAGATAGGCATCAAATCACAACAACTGTCCATATACTGACAGTCAATGAGGCAAGGCTTCTAGGAATTTGAACTTTTGGTCGCAATAAATGCCATCTTTGTATTCTGGTTCATGATTGCTTTTTGGAGCAGTGTTATTTGCAGTTATCAAATGTTGTGATCACCATGGCAACACCCCACTCATTTTTTCTACGATTTTGCTTGTCAATCTGGTAGAGGTACAGAGTCTGAAGGCACAATCCTGCAAAGGGCTGAGCAATTTTGACATCCTTCTTGCTCTCAGAGAGGGAATGTTCTCAGCACCTCAACAGAGCAGCTCAGCCCATTACAGTCAAAGTCATCCTGCACTACTTTGTATTCAGAAAGAGTCTGTCTCAAGTTCAACCAGGGTGAGATACAAGAAACAGTCATTTATTCACAGAGGTAATTTTGTTATCTATGTTACAGCAGCCCCAGATGCCCTGAGACATCACATGCATTAAGACATCACTTAGAGATGCTAATTAATTAATTTAATGTATTTTTTTTAAAAAAGGACACCAGACTTTCTTGCACTTCTTTCATTTTTTCCTGTAGTGTGGAAGATGTCATCCTTCCTTCTGCCCATCTCTCTGACATGGGAAGAGCAGCAGACAAGGTGAAGGTCTATTTTGCTCTACCTGCATACTACTTTCTCATTTGTAGCAATTCACAGTGAGAGCACCCTAAACCTGGATTGACCTGTCACAGTTTATCTTCTCTGATTTCCTACTGCTGATAGGAAAAGGGAAAAGGGAAGAACATCATGAATGAAATGAAGTGAAACGAAGCCCTCAGTCCAATCCTGTCCAGTTCAACTATCACTTCTTCCATAAGATAAGCTTCACAAAAGGGTGCTCTGAACTCTAAATCTATGCCAATGCTCCTCCAGGATCTGTCTACAGGGCGATCAGAGATGTGAGTGTCACCCACACAGCCTCACACAACCACTCATGCACCACTCATGCATTCATGCACGCTCATGCACCACTAACAGAGGCAGCATGTGCTTTAGTGCAGGCTCTGCAAAATCACCTGAAAAATCAAAGGAACATGTGTGAAGCTCATGTGAGCAGTTGGTAGCAGAAATTATAGCTAGACTGAGCGTATGCATGCAGGTTTCTGAGTCCATGCGGATCAGGTGTTACCAGAGTGGTTATTGTTAGTTCCATGTTTTATTGCTGGGAACTAAGGAGCAGGAACATCTACCGGAGAGATTTGTCTACCCAACACTTGGTAGGATAGGACCTCCATTATCTAAATGTAAATGTAAGTGCAACTCAACTGGTATGTGCTTACATTATACTTACTTGTTTCATACAATAGTGATGTTGAACTCCCTTCTAGCTTACAGATGTTTCTAAACCTACAGGAGCATCTAAAATGAGGTATTGTGCAAGAATATTTGGTTTAATGTGACTAACCACAAATAGCTCCAAAATGCTGAGCAAGTCTTCTTCAAAACTCAAGTTTAGATGTTGTCAAATGAAGTCACCCAGTCATCACTGAAGATTAAAACATCATTTCTTTGGGAATTAAATGAATTAAATTTCTTTGGACCCTGAACAAGTATGAAGGAAAGATTTAGTTTTTCGAACTTGAAGAATGGAGGAAAAATATCTGGATTTAACTGTTTATCAGTCTTTCTGAAAAACATGATCTTATGTGTTTAATTCAAATATGGTATATTTTGGTGCAAACAGATTTTGTTGGGAAAAGTTATATAATTTAAAACAAATGGTAGAATTCAATGGCAACCAGAACATTCGATGTGTTAACATGGTAAAATCGTGAGTTGATGCATTACAGTACAGATGAATAACTAAGAAGACAGAATTTGTGGTATCAAGTTAGAATACTCTTTTAGGCTTAAGAGTATATCTTTAAAAATACCAGGTGGCACATTCATATCAAAAGTGCACTTGCCCAGTTCCTAGCAAACAAGCATAAAAACGCTGCTTTCAACTCAGTAATGCTATATATCAACATAAAAGCTCTGGATACCTTGCCAAGCATCTAAATGTTTGAAACAGGAAATTTCCACGCTGTATTACAAGCTGATCAGTAACCTTACTGCAAAATCATTCGTGAAACATCCGAAAAACAGCAATCTGCATTGTCCACTAGAGAACCCAACAATTTCATTGCCATCACCTGTATTTCATCAATCTGTTAAAACTGAATACCATTATAATTGGCTTCTGGTAATAGCACAGAAGACAATTAAGTGGTGCTGTTAGAGCTCAAATTTGAGCCCTTCCAGTGATGAAGGCTAACTACATCCTGGGCTGTGCTATCAAGAGCATCCCAAGTGGGTTAAGAGAGGGATTAATCCCTGCTATGCAGTTTCTTGAGGCTACCTCTGGAATATTGTCCAATGCAGAAGAACATTAATAAACTGGAGAGCACCTGGCTGAGGGCAGGAGAACATGATATACAAGGAGAGTTGAGGGAGCTGGGTTAGTCTGACCTGGAGAAGAGATCTAATTACTTTCTTCAGATAACTTACTAAGTTGGTACAAAGAAGTCAAACTCTTATTGGAGGTATTCAGTGATAGGACAAGAGGCAATGGACACAAGCTGCAGCAAGGAAAATTCTAGTTAAGTATAAAGAAAAAATGAAGTTACTGTAGTTAAAAAATGGATCAGGTTGTATAAGTATCACCCTTGCAGATCCCTGACACCACCTGGACAAGTCCCTGAGAAACCTCATCTGATTTTGAGGGCCGTAAGCAGGAAGATGAGTGCCAGAGCTCTCTTCAATGTAAATTATACTGTGATTCTACAGAAGCAATATTTCAACTGAAGTGAATTTATTTACTATTACCAAAATGCCTCTGAACAGAATTATTTTTAAAGTTTAAAAATAACGGAATCACCCATTAGCACATGACGAGTCATAGAATGTGGTAGATGTATCTCACATACTGAAAGGCAGGTAACATCTGTGATACTGTCAAAACCAAAACAGCATTAAGGTTCTGGTACAGAATTGCACGTTTGGTACATGCAGTACCTGTACTGCATTAACCCATCATGGGGAATTCCATTTCTAGATGTCAGGTTTAGATTTTGAAAATGTCCTTGTCCATGAGAACTAACTTCTTATTCTATGTATATCTGAGAGCAGACTAAAATTGAGGAGAGGAAAGGATAAAAGAAGCAGAAAATGTGAAATTATTTTACCTAGTTATGGGAACTGGAGACAGAAATATGAAAAATATTTCACCCCAAAATGTACTATTTTTTTAAAAAAAATTTTTTACAAGAAAGGTATAATTGTGCTTCTCAGGAACCCAGGGAAAAGAAGGATTAATGCAGAAACTGAAAGAAGGATAAGGAATCGGTTGCAAGGAAGATGACAGTGTCTGCCTGTCAGGATGGAGTGTCCTATGGACAGGCTTTGGACCCTGTCTTTGAGCACAAAGAGAGAGAAGCATCTTCATGAAGCTTGCTCAGGATACTTCACTGCAAGAAAGCTCAGAGTGAAGCAGAGATATGGGTGGGAACATCACACAGACAAGCTGGAGCATCCAATGACTTCACTAACAGATTCTCTGAAGTTTGAAGGAACTTGAAGCAGATACTATGGTCTGAGCTGTTGGAGGGGATATTTCCTGGTTTCAAAATAGCATCCCAAATACTGTCCTCAAC
Source organism: Streptopelia decaocto (assembly GCF_964273445.1). Lineage (NCBI taxonomy): Eukaryota > Metazoa > Chordata > Aves > Columbiformes > Columbidae > Streptopelia > Streptopelia decaocto. Next base: position 204,357,079 of record NC_138663.1, read on the forward strand.
GCAGAGGTTATTTCCTCCTACAGGGATTACTTCATGGTTGGATGCACAGCTTGATATTTAAGATTTTTTATTTTTTCCATGCCTAGTAACATCAGTTTTGAAGGACTACAATGGATTCCATGGCTGTTATGCTTGTCTTTCTTAGTAGAAATCTTGCAAACTCGTACAGAAATTGGATGCATATTGCACTCTTCACACAAAAGTTTCACCTTTAGCTAACTGAACTGATTTTTCACCCCTCTGTTCTGTTGGAGAAAGTTTGAGTATGTGCTTATGACTGGGCAAAGACAGTACCAAGTGTGAGCAAACTTATAAAGAACACAGTTTGACTCAAACGTTTTCCTAGATGATTAATTTGTTGCATGCTGCTTTGATGGGATTCAGGCAGATATTAGAATTTCCAGGTTGCTCTAAGAGCAAAGTGTATTTTTGCAAAAATCAAATACCAGTTTTGATTATGCCTTCAATGTGGTTCCAGCAGGGCCATAAACTTACAGGATTTTTAAAAATATACATCTATTTGTCTAAGGAATAAGAAGAAGAACAATGAAAAGTAAAAATTTCAAGATTACTATGTTTAGAAAAACACTATTTTATTATGGCACACTGCACTTAACCTAATAGCCATCTACATAATTTCTTGTGAAGATTTTTCTTGAAAATGGCATTTACTGTGTTTTCTCTTATGACTGTTGAGAGGCTAAAATAATGTTGTGGAACAAGATGGCTGAATTTTATTTCAATTGCTTTTGCTGAGTTTGGACAAATCACAGTCCTTTTGTCCCTTGTTTTGCTAAAAAACAAATCATACAGGCTTCTTACACAATTTCATTGCTCAATGGTTGTTAGAAGTCTTTGAAATGTTCAGATAAAAATTGTTATTGAAAATCTAAGAACTATGATTATTATGGCAAACACCCACCATTTACTTTTTAGAAATACATAGCTCATATATTTTCTGCACATCTATCATTTTCAAATGTTTACTCCATGTGAAAAAAGAACACAGCCATTATATATGCATATGAATGTATTAAATCTTTGAAGATTTATTGGATGCATAAGAGGTCTGGGCACTGCAGTTCTTGCTACTTAAACTGAGATAAATTTATTTCTCAGCTTAAGCAGCGAAATATTTTAAATTCAACAGCAGACTATGTTCAGTGGCAGAACCCCCACCCCCATAATTCAGAGGAATGAAAACAGTTTAAAACTGAATCAGAATACAATACATTAAATCCAAATTCAAACCTTCTTCCAGCTAATTATATTGCCACAGATGGAGATATGCAATTTACTGAGCATCTGTGCATAGCAAAATTTTGGACAACGTGGGTGGTGCAACTTTTAAATCATACACATGCTGTGACTGAAGCCAAGCAAAAAGTCTCATTGATGAGAGTTATTTTATGATTTCAAACAAACCTGAAGTATTGAATTTCATAGTGCAATTAAATGCATAAAAGCACAGCGGAAAGCTTCATATTGGGAATTAGAAAAACAAATGTGTCCTTTGGACATAGTTCTGCTCCCTCTGAATAAGTCAAAGACAGACTAAAAAAGGAGCATGTAGATAAAAGCAGGGTGAGAAGAAGAGCTGGTCAAAGAGCAGAAAATCCTGTTTGCGAACAGCACGTCTTCATTAGAAAACTGACTGTTCTTCTTGCCATCTTTGCTCTCCTCTAGGATGTACTGCTCGCAGATTTCTTACAGCTGCAGCTTGGCCAGCCTGACTCTTCAGCTGGGGAGCTTGTACCAAAAGATTATGATCAGATACGTAGGCAATACTTCCTTCACTTAACCCTCACTGTTTGGACCCTCTCTAACTCAGGCAATAAATACAACTCGAGAGTCAAGGAAAGAAAGATGTGATCAAATATGCCCAAGCACAGTTTTTTGGCATCTAAATCTCTGATATGCTACTAAATGCATGTCAGTGCACTTGATACAACGAGCTAACGGGATGTTTTGTGTCGCTGGTATTTTGAGTAATATTTAATGTGAGAGCGTGTATAGTCACCCTCTAAATTTACTTCAACCATCTAATACACCTGGTTAGGGGCATCAAGGATACTTTTTGTCATGAAAACTAAATCCAAGAGAAAAAAAAAAAGCCAGAAAAGTCACAATCCCATGATGTCTGCACCATCACCAGCAGTTTAATTTGGTAAAGGATCAAGAAAGGGTAAACACCTTCCCAACCACCAGCTAAACCTTGTGCTACAGACTTTCTGCTGCTGTTACATGTTGTTGCTGGCTTTATGCCTGCTGTGGGAGGACAGATGATGTTTGATTTGGCATAAAGTTAAGACTCAGGCACAGAGGGTGCCATACCAACACAAAACTGGTCAGGTTTTCTAGATACAACTGAGTCAGCAGTCTAGGCTGACAGGGCATCAGTAGATCAGAGATGAGAGATTTATAAATATCTCAAGGGTGGGTGTCAAGAGGATGGACCAGACTCCTTTCAGTGGTGCCCAATGATAGGATGAGGGGCAACGGGCACAGACTGAAGCACAGGAGGTTCCACCTGAACATGAGGAGAAACTTCTTTAGTTTGAGGTGCCAGAGCCTGGAACAGGCTGCCCAGAGAGGCTGTGGATTCTCCTTCTCTGGAGACATTCAAACCCACCCGGACACATTCCTGTGTGATCTGCTCTGGTGAACCTGCTTCAGCAGGTTGGTTGGACTGGATGGTCTCCAGAGGTGCCTTCCAACCCCAACCATCCTGTGAGATTCTGTGATTTTACATGACCTTGCAGCATGGGGTTTGGTCCAGTACTCAGAGTCCTACAGATGGATTCCTTGTAGTGTCAAACCACAGCCCGTGAGGCTACATGGTGCCATAAACACAGCGTCCTCTTTACCCAGGGTAGACCCTGAGTCTTTCTATATTCCCACACAAATTTCCTTGACTCTGCACAGGAAATAGAACTTTCACAAATGTTATGTCTGTGCAGAAAACAAGGACAACTTAGCCGAAAGGGGGGTTACGTCATTCATTTTCTTGTAACAACAGTAGGAAACTAACAATATATTTATGCACAATAGTCATGCTAAGCCTGTTTCCCATCTGCTCCCATGACAAACATGACAACTGTAAAAGGTTAGTGAATCCCAGAGCAAGGAGTCTGTACCAAGAAGACATCTCTCATCCCTGCTACCAAGTGTTTCCCAGGTTTCATGGAGAGATCAGTTCTCATTGCCCCTGCTCTTGTGGTTCACTTTTGCTACAGGTTTTTGCCTCTTCACCTGCCTCATCCTTCCCCCCACAGTCCAAACTCCTTAGCTGTGGATCTCACCATACTTGGTGCTGAGAAGAAGGAACAAGATCTGAAGCACAGGAGTTATAGCTGTAAGGAGTGACACTTGTCATCTGTCTTCTCCCTCGCACAGACACTACTTCTCCCTCCCTTACCAGCAGCCAGAAGAGCAAATGCAGTTTCGTAGGGATTTTCTCACTAGCTTTTTATCCTTGTCCCATTCTTATCTCCAGTCTTCTCCCATCCCACAACTGGAGCATCTTGGATGTTCCCCAATCCCACCCAGTTCTCTGTGGAGCAGTAGAACTGAATCTTGACATCTCAGAAGCCCTTAGCTGCTTCTGGAGATGGATGCAAGCTAAACAAAGATTAGGCTAGTTACTAAATGAGTTTAGTGTGGAAAAAGCAACAATGCCAGGAGACGCAGATGACCTGCCATAAAAATCAAACAGAAAATTTCATGTAATTGCCTGAACACCTCCTGTCATTAGTTGGCAAACAACACAGAGCTACACAGTGATCGCAAAATCTGTTCACTGAACCATATCAAGTATGAACAAATTCATAAACACTGTAATCTGATGGAAAACAATTAATGAAGAGAAGAAAAGCAAACCCTATTTTTCCCCAGTAAATTGTTTACCAGTAGAAATTTGTGATAACGCAGCTATAGAAGTAATATACGGCATCATCATTTTTGCGAAAAGAAACCCAAAAAACTGAGTCCATCCAAGGTTATTGTATTAATCAAATGAGATAAATAATTTAAATGTCTATTCAAGAGTACCAGTTTCAGTGCAAATATCAATGAAGGGACAAAGTTTGAGTGCTGTGTATACATCTGTGTTTATAAAGGGTGAAATTACTCTGTATCTGGTAAAAACACCACCTTTGGAAAAAAAAAAAAGTGCTATGAATAGCTCTGAATATCTATTTATATGAATATCTATTTATATGGTGGCTGGTTTTCTCTATATAATACTTAATTAACAGCACCTAATCTTTCTCCCTCCTTGGAGTCCACAAATTCAAGTAGCATGATGTTAATCTACATGAAATGGAGCAAAACAATAATTTTTAAGTATGACAATGCTTTCAAGAACTTTCAGGTAGTTTTATATATTGTAAAGAGGAGAAAAGTAGTTTTTCATATCAGACTTTTTAACTAGCTGTCATGCCTATATTAAGCATTTTCTTGAAGGGGTACATAAGCCCCAAACTTCACTAGATCTCAGCGTTCAAATGTAGAAGAAAATACTTTTGAAGACCAAGGTCTACTGAGGTAAGATATTGCTAGATATATCAGTACACATCCTGACATTTGAAATCTGTCCCTGATATAGGCTATGAATGCTCTGTGTTTCTGAAAAATTAAGACTTTCTCATGACAGTAGCTAATCCACACTTTAGTATTTAATTCGATACTTTTATTGTTTTAATATGTTAAATGGAAAAAACCAAAACTCAAAACCAAAGCAAACAAAATCAAAACCAAAAATCACACTCAAGAAACCAAAACCCACAAGACCTAATATGTAATATACAAACCTTGGAAATGTTCTGTAACCTACCTGGGAAGAAGCCAAGAAATGGCTTGAAACAGCCATGATTTTGTTTTACAGTATTTACAGATGCTTAGGGGTATGCAACACCTTGCATTCAGTGTAAACATCTGGGCTAGAAAGACTTCAGGACTTCATGCCCCTGTATCTTTTCTGTGTGAATATGGTTCCTTTTAGCATCCTGAAGCTGCTAATCTCTTTGTTCTCACCATATCATGGGATGGTCTGCAAGATCCATGTTGCCCAGCTCAGGGCTATACCATAGGACAGTCTTGCACCAGGAAATTTGTAATAAACTGAAGGAGGTGGGAGAGAAAGCTGGAGGGCATAGAAGATGTTGGAAGGTGGGAAGGGCTGGTGGAAGTTGATGTTCCCTCCTTGGCTGCACCTCCCCCAGTCTGACCGCTGTGCCCAAGAGGGCTTCACTCCATAGAATCATAGAATCATTTTGGTTGGAAGACACCCTTAGGTTCATTGAGTCCAACTGTAACCAAAATCTAGCACTAAACCATGTCCTTAGGAACCTCATCTACATGTCTTTTGAACACCTCCAGGGATGGTGACTCCACCACTTCCCTGGGCAGCCTGTTCCAAAGCCTGACAACCCTTTCCATGAAGAATTTTTTCCTAATATCTAATCTAAACCTCCCCTGGTGCAACTTGAGGCCATTTCCTCTCATCTTATCACTTGCTACTTGTGAGAAGAGACCAACACCCTCCATGCTACAACCTCCTTTCAGGCAGTTGCAGACAGTGATAAGGTCTCCCCTCAGCCTCCTTTTCTCCAGGCTGAACAGCCCCAGGTCCCTCAGCCACTTCCATCAGACTTTTGTTCCAAGGTGGACCCAGAATCAACATGAGACCAGGCTACATGATAGAAGAAAAGAGAGGCTTGTAAGGAAGACAACGCAGCTTTGTGTTGTCCCTGAGTGCACTACCTTATGAATAAAAAGAGATCTGATAAATCAGGTGAAATGCTAGAACTATTCCTCTTTTCATTCCAAATCATACTCTCCCACTATATCAGCCTTCTCACTTCTAACACAAATTGTTGTCTACCTCATGTGCATCAAAGAGAAACTTCTTATTGCGGTTTTGTAAAATGCCTTAAGACCCTTGTCTGAAAGGTTGTGCAGAAATGCAAATAATTTTTACTTTTCTCTGAATGCAATTGGTGGACAAATGCAGACAAGCCCAAAAGGCTTGTATCAACAAACAAATCCTTTCTTTAAAATAAACCCTGTATCAGCATCTGAATTATAAGTAAAAAGATAAAACTATTGGTCAAGGAACACTACTGGAAGAAAGTGATAAACAGGGTAAGTGGATCTGAACAGCTCTATCAGTTACACTGAAAATACAACTAATGAAACCTAACCACATACATAAATTTAATAGTTTTAGTCATGTATCTACTTAAAAATCAAAGGAAACACATGAAATACAATATGTTTTAGAGAAGAAAAAACAAAAAAACCCCCAAACCAGCACCTTCTAGCGTTAGTTTTCTGAAAGACCTGCTTTTGCTGAATTATTTTGCCTCAGAATGCAATTATACAACCTCTACTCTGCACTTTTTAGGCCACAGCTGGAATACCATGTCCAGACATAAGCCCCTCCAAGCCAAAAGAGACATTAAGAAATTGAAGAGAGTCCAGAGGAGGGCTTTGAAAATGATTAGAGGGTGGAGAAAATTATGAAGAAAAGTTGAAGGAATTTACTTTGTTCAGCCTAGAGAAAAGAAGGGTTGGGATCATCTCATTACTGACTTCCAATACCTAGAAGTTTGGTCCAGAGAAGATGGAAGTGTCCTCTTCAAGAGATGCGCTGTGACAGGACAAGAGGTAAGGAACGTGACTTGCTTTGGGAGAAAATCCATAATCCATATATCCATATATGCATATATATAATCCATATAAGCAAAAAAGAATCCACCATGAGAAAATATTAACATTGGAAGAGGTCACCCTGAGAAGTGATGGAATCACCCTTGCTGGAAATATTCAAGACTTGACCTGATGGGTGCTTGGATAACCTAATCTAAGGCCCTGCTTCAGCCACAGAGTTGGACCACATGATGTCCCTTCCAGCATGACCTTTTCTGCGATTCTATGATTTATAGCAACGTAATGATTGCTAAACAGGAGAAACATTTGACAATGTAATAAGGGAAAATCATTCTTCAGTGACTTGGGGCATATGTTCTAAAGGCTATGCTCTATACTTTTCAAAAGCAGTCCATTAGTTATCTAATATTTGATGATATTTCAATAGAAGATACAGCCGGAATAATTTAAAAGGGATTTTAGGAAAAAAATTGTTAACAAAATGCCCATTCATCTATCACCAAAACCCAACCTTTTTTTAATTTTTATTTTTTAATTTTTCTCTTGAGAGCCACTATAATTCAGACTATTTCTTCAACTTTCTCTATGCATTGTACAGCTTAAGAGGATTGGAAATTTTATTGCCACTGTCACTGTAAGTAAGAAGAAATACCCAAGACTGATCTTTGGAGAATATCTAAACAGATGCTAATACATTAAAATAAAGTTTTCCAGGGCATAATGACACAATGAACAGCACCAGAAGTCATCTGTACTGTTGGTAATTCTGTGTGCTTTTAATTTTGCAACTAATGATTGTAGACAATTTAGTCAAATACTTTGAGAGGTATGAAGAAACAGCATCAACTTATCTGAATTTGTCAAGGGTAAAAGAAAAAAAAAATGATTTATGGGAATATTCCCAGACCTAATGTGTGGATAATGAACAAATTACTCTCTGCTCTACATGCGAGTTTTTACAGAGGGGAAAGGACAGTTCTTGCAGTTTTCCTTTTACAAGTCTGGATCACTAAAAATTCCAGTTCCTGGGCTACACATACGAATTGTCTTTTTATACCCGTCAGCAGTGTTGATGCTGTCAAGTTATATCAGGCAGTGATATGTGGGAAAGTTATAAAGCATCCTCTGGGAGCTGCCAGTTATCAAGTGGTTTTCCTCAAGTCCTTCATTTCCCCAAAAGCTGTGGTCTAAAGGAACACAACTGAAATCACAAGTCCCAGATTTCACTTCCACTTCCATTGCATTTACAGATTTGGCAGTTCAGAGAGGCTTGAAGTTGGTCTCTGGTGAGTGTAAATATAAATTTTGTTCATATAGTTAAGAAGATGGTACAGAAATAATTGAACACATTATGAGTTGTGCCCATTTTCTACTTATCACTAATATGAAGGCAGGCTGTTTTTTGTAAATTATTCAATTGTCTTCCATTCCGTAGGCAAACATCTCATTAAGTTTAAATGATAAACTGAGTAACAGAGCAGAGACCGAGATTTAAATTTAAAATGCTACAAAGACCCTTTCTACCACCATCTGTTAAAATACCCTGAAGGAGTAACAACAGATAAGTGCTACCCATGGGAAGGATCCATCTAAATTAAGATGTAGACACGAAAATTCACATAAATCCTAAACCAACCTAAATTTCAAGTCAGCAGCAATGGTGCCATTTTACTTTTTGGAACTGCCCAGCCATGTAAGCACTTAATTCCATTAAACACATCCCCAACTGGCCAGAAGGTCCCTTGTGGTGATTTACATCTCCTTCAGCATGCCAATTGAACAGGATCCTGAACAGGCGAAATGTTTCACGTTTCCTGTTGACTCCTCGTGTTTTCTGTTGACAATCGCGTACCCAGCTAGAGCAGACTGGGAAGGACTGTGTTCCCTGTGCACACTGTAGGGCATATAAGGCACAAAAGAAAGTTCTTGAATTATATATCTAAAGACACATGCTTTAAACTGGATTCCACTCTAGAACAGTAGTACTTCCCAACTGTCATTATTATCTTAATATTTCACCTCGTCTGTTCCATCAAGTTCTTAATGTTATTAGAGCAAACCAGTTAGTAATACTAAATATTACTGAACAAAAGCTGACGTGAAAAAACTTAGTTGTTATGCAGTGTAAGATAACAAACACACGTTTTAAAAAATTCTCATTTCTGAGTTTAATGATGACTAAGTCTCCATTTGGATTATTGCCTTTTGTTTAACCCAAATATTAAGGAGTCACTAATAGACCCTGGCTATGTACTAAAATTAGAAAAGTCCTCTATTTGCCAAAAATTCTGAAATCCTCTAACCCAGATGTCAAACACTCTTAGACACTCATCATTTAGCAATACAAACAACTACATCAAAGCAGCAGCTTAGTTTAGTATTAAGTAACCTGAGCCCAGGAACTGCTGAGCTGAATCAAGACATTATCCTTCATGTAACAGAGCAAGAGAAACATCCCAAATGGAACGCTCTCTCAAATCTCTCCTGAATTTCACAATATTTGAACTGCTCTTTAAGCTTCAGCACTGTATTCTCTGATTACATGAAAATGTCAGTTCTAATAAAGTCATTGTACATTTTTAGTCCCCATCACGATGAGCTTCCTGGCCTGTTCATAAATGGGAGCTGTGCTTCTGTCTCTCCATACACCATCTTTCGCTGCTGCTACCTGATGGTCCTGGTATCATCCCCAGGATGTGCTGTGTCCTCAGTGTGCAGATCCTTTCTCTGCAGGTATGTGTGGGGTCTCTCACCACACAACCACCCAGTTCCTCCTCCATCTGAAACCCACTAAGTCTTCCAACAGCCCCATGTCCTCCTTCAGACACATCAATAGCACAGACAGACAACACCACCACTCTGCAACAAAGGTGTAAAAGTTCTTGTTTTTTAAACAATATTACAAATTTTGTGGTCTTATGTTTTTAGTGCTGTAAATATGAAAATGAAAAGGAGCACAACTAGACTACAAAATTATATTGAAAGATGTTGTCTCAATTTTCCCACTGTAGGGTTGTACACCTGCTGTACCATTATTGTTAATGTCACAGAGTACCTAAAGGAAGCACAATATAAGCCTTCCAATACAGTGGATGATACAGGCAATTAAAAATTCAAACTCAGCAGCTTAAATTCTATTCTATCTGGATTAATTTGTGTTAACTGACAATCATGTGTCAGACTCCAAAGACAAACTCACAGCATTGGAAAAATCTGAATTGAAATTGCTAATAGTTTGGAAGTCATGTAAGTGATGTGGAAAGCAGACCCACAGTATAAAGGTGCGGGTTTTCCAAACTCATCACTGTTTCTCCTTGAATCCGAGTCTCTGTCCTCTGACATAACCTCACCTTCAGAGATCTGAAACATTCGCAAAACAAGTAATTACTTTGTGCTGCTAAAAAGGAGTCTATTAAACCCAGAATATCTAAAACTAAATATATATATATATATATAAATATATATATATATTTTTAAACATGGCTCATATTAATCACCTTGAGATATAGGAAGCTCCTAAAAAAATAACTTTCTGGACACATTGTTCTTAACATCATTTACTGGGGACCTTAAGCATGTTTGCAATTGAATTCCACTGAATTTAATATTATTCCTTTTGGTGCAGGAGTGGAAATAGAACTTCAAAGAAATACCATTGGACTCCTTGGACTTAACTCTCATGGAGAAACACTTTTGTAGTACAATAAGTCATTTCTCCTTCAACTTATTTAAGCAATAGATCAGAAAAACAACAAGCAGGAAGAATTCAAAAAAGTTTTAAGATCAGGTGTCTCCTTTAAAGTTTTTCCCTGGCTGAAGTCTTCTTGGCATACCTGAAGGCTGACTGTCATCAGTCTTATCAATGATTACAAATATCTGAAGGGTGGGTGTCAAGAGGATGGACCAGACTCCTTTCAGTGGTGCCCAATGATAGGATGGGGGGCAACGGGTACAGACTGAAGCACAGGAGGTTCCATCTGAACATGAGGAGAAACTTCTTTAGTTTGAGGTGCCAGAGCCCTGGAACAGGCTGCCCAGAGAGGTTGTGGAGTCTCCTTCTCTGGAGACATTCAAACGTACCTGGACACATTCCTGTGTGATCTGCTCTGGTGAACCTGCTTGAGCAGGTGGGTTGGACTGGATGATCTCCAGAGGTCCCTTCCAACCCCAACCACTCTGTGATTCTGATTCTGTTTCTGCTTCACAGGGTCCCTATATATCTACACTGAGTTTCTACAAATGGGTAAACTAATGTCAAAAATATGATCCCATCAATCCCTTTCCTATCCATTCTGTACCCATTTTAGGAATATGCTAACATTTTGCATTTTCCAAAGAAGCATACCTCCTTCTTCAAAGTTCAGCTCATCTCATACTCCATGTAGTTCAAGACTTTGTCTGTAAAGATTAAGCCTAACGGAGTACAAAGAAGTCAGATTCACTCATCTTTCAAATCTGTGCCACCGTGGCTAAAACCCAACACTTCTGAGAGGTGCTAACAGCAGCCATCACTCTATGTGTCACCTCCTGATGTGTATATATCAAACTAGATTCCTTATATGGATAGATTTCAGTCTCATTTCCCATTATTCTATAAGGTATAGGATATATGAACACAGCTTGGTAAGGAAAAATATATAACAGCAATATCTGTATTAGAAATACTTCTCATTTTAGTACAATTGTATTTTGTTTTCTTCCCTTTTTATTTTTAGTGTTTGATGGCACAATAAAGCCTACGTTTCTCAGTGGCAGCAATCAAGAGGGCTGCAACCTGAAAATTAAGTACCTTGTACTTAATTCTTGACTTTTTTAAAAATTAGTGTTATTTTTACATTTTGCTGCCTGTGTTGTTTCTTTTTAGTGGCTTAAATCCTATCTGCTTTTTTAACACTAGACACATCAATTCAAGATGAAGATGATGACAACAATGAAAACAATTGAATAAAATCCACCATTTGTAATATTGATCAATGCTTTCCTCTTTGCTGCAAGCAGAATTAGAAACCAACAATGTATTTCATTGAAATTCAATGCTTATGAAAACTGAAACAACGAGTTGCTACGGTCAGCATGAAACAGGAAGAAAGCCATTGTTGCTCACTCTGTGCATTTGCCAAACATTTTTTGGTACTAACACATCAAGACATGAATTCACAGAAAGACTTATTGCCCCTTGTTCGAAATTTAGTAGTAAGGCTCCTTCCTGGCTCACTCTCCTTTTTCTTTATGCTCTTAACGTCCTTTATGTCCTTTCAAACTTGCCTGTTGTTCCATAGGAACAGTGCGCAGATTTAATCTGTAGCTTAATGTTTACAGTATAAGAAACACCTCTGAGTAAACGTCACTGGAACAAAAAAACAGAAAACAAAGTCCCTAATATCTGATAGGCCAGCCTCATTTCTGCCCTCACTTGATGTTTCTTCACTGTGCAAAGAAAGGGAAGATAGAAATAATGTGAGAAAAAAAGAAATTCTTCCATCTTTTCCCTTTTAGCAACAAATGACTTTCACAACAAAAAATAATAGCTCACCTTCCTATCTATAATTCACCTTTTCTGGCAGGTGTTTTACATGTTAATAAAAAAGAGGAAAACTGAAGTTGCATTACATTATTTATTACTGTAAAGCTGCTAAAATAAGTTCTAGTAGGCCTGAATATAGCAATTAATTTTTTTTTGTTTCAGAACATAAACAATAACATATTCAGGTTTCCTGGTTCTCATTTACTCTCCAAGTGGATTTAACTACACATAAAAATTAGTAAATAGGTAATCTGATACGCAGCATACTAGGAGGAAATCCTGCTCAAGAAAACTCTTACCAATGGATGGAAATCCTCATAATGTAACTTCGAGATCATATCAATTATTAACAAATTACACAACTGATGGATAATTCCTGACTGTTGAGACCTCCACTGGAAGTGGAGAGGTAAGAAATTTCACCTAGTGCTTTCTGGAATTTGTTACTATGTGGGTTTGGTTTATGTAGATCATTTACCATTTACATTTACCACTGAGGAACGTTTAAATAATGAGCTATTTCATAGCTAAGCTGCACTAGCAAAGGTTATTCAACAGTGAGGCAGCAGAGCATAATTCATAGTTTGCTTTTGTTATCCATGCCTGTACTTCTTTGCTAAGGGTCACAGCGGGTCTAAATATTACAATATTTGCCATCTGTTGAAAGTAAGTTCCACTCTCAGGTGGTCTTAACCATCGGTTATAAACTGACTGGAGCTTGTAGGTACTCCATGTTGTCCAAATTACCTAATCTGGGGATGTAATGTCTGACAGCAGCAGCTCTGAGATGAATTAATATTATTGACGCATCTGACACGTCTGTGAGACACAAGCTTTAGTGCCCTTGTTTTCTCCAGCACAGGAGCACGGGAGCTGCCATTTTTACCTATAGGAGTAGGAGCAGGACCTAACTGAAGGTCATATGGTAAATCTGGTAGAGCCAGGGAGAAGTTAGAGCTCCTGGTTTTAAGACTCGACTACTGATTGTACCATCTGACTGAGAGCAGTTAAATTCCAGCACAGCAAATATTCCCCCATATGGTATTGGCAATATTTTATAAATGAGATGTGAACTGCAAATACATTATTGTAGAGGGTACAAAGGCTTGCTTACAATAATTTCTCAGAATGTGGTAAAATAATATTGACAAAAATATGGAAGGCATAATTTGAAATAACAAAGAAGTGCTGGCATTCCTACAGGACTTTTCTTCCTGCAAACAAACTAGAGAAGTGCCTCTAAGTGAACTTTCAAAACTGGTTGCGGTTAACTTAATCCCACTAGCATGAGTGAGAGCAAGGGCAAGCAATGCAGAAATCTTTAAGAATCTCACCGAGAATATTTCAAACCACTTTTGCTCATAGAGTTTATAAATTGTTCAGAAATGCGCAGAAACTACAGCCAAGAGACATATATACAGGAACGGGGCCGCAGAATTCAAAGTGACGCATCCCAAGAAGGGAACACATAGAATAAGAAATCCACTTAGTGCCGCAGACACAATGTACGACACTTTCTTGAAAAAGCAGATTTTAGATCGCTCCTCTAATGACAGGCATTACATAAAGATGGTCCTTGGTGGCCTGAGAAGCATTTGTTGGGGGAGGCACATTGTGTATTGACTCACACGGCTGGGACCACCCCAGAGCTCCTGCCAGCCCCACGGGATGCACAGAACGCAGCTGTGGGCACATCAGCACGGAAGGTGGGAGGGAAGATGAGTAGAGCCCTAGCGTGCTGAGATATAAACTTCATCCTAAGCACTTTCTCAGTAAAGCTCAGTTGTAATACTTGTGTTGCAATATCAGGGAACACAGGGATTTGTTGACAAAATGAAGACTTAAAAACAAACTCCCAGATGTGGGGCTGGCGTTGGGCTGCTACATCCTTATGCTGGTCCCCAAAAAGGTTGTTGAGGCAACAGCAGAGAATAGTCCAGAGAATAGTTTTTCAGTAGATAAAGTGGGAGTTAGTGCCATTTTCTAGCTAACGTGGCTCTTTAAAGAGAAGTTTGCAAAGTGTCAATGGGTACGAAGCTCTCCCAAAGCACAGGTTTTCAAAGGAAAAACGCACTGAAGATTCTCTGCAGGAATTAAGAGGCTGCAGTCTTCCAGGGGGTAGATATACAGATATTTTTATATTTCATATCCTACTGGATAAATGCCATCCCTCTTTGCTATGCAGCTATTTTTGAATCTTAATGAATTATTTGAGTGATAACCAGCAGCTATATTTGTCAAGAAATGATCACATTTATGCGATAACACTGTATTTTAATATTTATGAATTTTAAGCTTCACAGAAACATTGAAATGTGATAAATATCAGCAAAAGTTTTTTCCGCTTGCTGAAACCGAGATTAGAAGAATGTTTTGGATTGTGGTTTATTCATTACATTTCAAAGGAAAATACAACAAAAAGTCTAAACCGTTCTTTCTGCTTTCAGGCCTACAGCAGTAATGAATGATTTACAAGAAACTTTCCCCAGCTGCAAACCACCAAACTCTTATTTTCCAAAACATTTCCCTTTTTTTTCTCCTGTTTTTTACTAGTCACCTATGCGAGCGGTTTACAAGCAGGATTTGTAGGGCTGGCTAAACACTGGAGGCAGTAGCCTGTGATGCGCATGTAATCCAAGTCTTCCCAATACTTACTGGTAATATTATTCTATAAAATTTTTAAAAAGATTTTGAGTGGACTCACTGAAAATCATCACAGCTTTCATTATGATACAATTAAAGGAAGCTCAAAAGATGCTTTAGCTGCTCTACCTAGACTTGTTCCCTCCAGCGGCATATCCCACTGTCTGTCTCCCAGCCTCTCTAACCAGGATTATTAAATGAATCAGTTAAAAAGAAAAAAAAAACCCTCAATTTTTAATTGCATTCTAATTTTGCCTTTTTTAAAGAAACGGCTCATGAGCCACAGCGTGCAAATATATCACCCCACACAGGGCTTGTGGGTGTCCCACCTCTCACATCAGCAGAATACTAAAGCTTCCCAAAAGCGGTTATTATATATTTATGGAAAAGACAGATAATGGAATGAATCAATTTATTCAACTACATTGTCTCTAAAACTGCTCAAGCCTGAGTTTTGCAGTGCGTTTTTTTTTGATGAGTCCAATCTGATGGGTGTTTCTCAGACGGTCCCTCCCCGAGTAACCTCGTCTGGGTGTTCCTGCTCCAGCAGGGGGATTGGACTGGATGAGCTTCGAGGTCCCTTCCAATCCCTGACATTCTGTGATTCTGTGATGGGCGGTGGTTAAAAACACCAAAACTCTGAACCAGGCTGGTTGTAAACTGCCTGTGGGAGGTCTGGAAGCCTCCTGAATGTCCATGGTGTGACTCACCACCTTCCCCTGGCAAAAATATTATCAGAGCAAGAACTTCAGCAAGCTTAGATATACCAATAAAAAAATTGAGGCCTATAATAGACAAAAAAAGATGATGGTTGCAGTGATGGAAATAATTAATGAACAAAAGAATCTATTTTTTCCGCTGCTGTTGAGGACACATTTCGCTACCTGAAGAAAACACGGCCAAATTTAAGCTCTGATGCAACACTCAGTGAAGTAAATTATAAGACCCTCTACTCTTGCATTACAAAACTGATTTTTAAGCATCTTATAAATGTTGTTAGAAATCTGACTTCATAAATGGAATATTTCATCTACAACATAGGTTTATGAATACTTGCTGTAATATTCTACTTATCAATTTTTATACTGAAGCTAACCGGTATAACCTTAACCCAAGCAATATGAGGGCAATAATTCATACTTCTCCTGTGATATTTCTTCCCCGTGTTTTATTTAAAGTTCATTTTCTGGAATAAATCTGCATATAATTTTGATGAAATACATTTTTAAATCCAACAAGGCCACTTCAGAACTACCTTACAGGAATTTGCTATATATAAACTGTTAATGCTAATAACACAGCCTAGTGTTTCTATAGAACTGTAATTCCTGGATATACTGTGGTTTTGTCACATCAAAACCTTTATTTCTTTTAAAAAATGTGCTTGCCTTTAATACATTAATATTTTATTTTAGACATCTTATTATAAAGCTGTTATCTTAAACTTCTGGCATCTGAGCATCCATTATAGCACATCCTGCTAAGTAGAGCTGGCTAATTCTGACAGCAAAATTAATAAAAATGAACAGAAGTGCTAAGCCTTCTTCTTAATTTAAAACTCTAATCAGGACCAAACCAAGATGTCAACTTAATAGTACTCACAAATGACTACAGTTTGAATATTTTCCTTTCCAAATACTCTTTTCTTTACATTAAACATTAACTGACAAAGAAAAAAAAATAGTAGTAGTGAACAAACATAGTGAAAAGCTTTCAGACTGAAAAACTAGTGTTTATCCAATGGATAACCTTTACGCAGGCAAGGGAAGCACATTGTGACTGAGGAAAGGAGAAGAAAAAAGGGGAATGATTAAATGATTTAGATCACAGTAATCTATAATCTGGTTTCCACTCAGTTCCATTTGCACAGGCTACAATCTTTCTTATTGCCATAGCTCAGGAAAATCTATTTTTCTTTGAAAAATAAATGTAATTATGCTTATATATATATATATATAATATATATATATACTGGGTTACTCATTGCTAAGTGCATTTTCACAGTGTTTATTTGGTATAGTTAGACTGCCAGTTAAAGCCCATTAATTGGTAGGTCATAATGCAATCTAATTTTTTTAATATTATGGAATGTATAAATATTCCTATTTTACTGCAACATCTATAAATGATAACTAGTCCTTAATCAATGAATATTACAGTACTGAGTAGTCAGTCTAATTCTGTTTAATTTCCAATAGAGCTTACTGTCAGAATGATAGGTATGTTAGTGCTGTAGCATCTCTACAAATTAGAGGATATTGGACAAATCTAATATCACACTATTTTGTTTTCATGAACAGAGATAATTTCCCAACACCCCAAAAGGGTGAAGGATTCTCTCCCTGCTTTCCATACACTTCTCCACTCCCTCCTCAGCACAAAGTTACTGTTGGTTCTGAAGAAAGGAAGGTTTTCCTTGGTAATAGTGACATCACAGCAAATAGACATGGATAGTTGGTTCTAAAAGACAAATTTTAGCCAAAGGGACATTCTGAAGTGAAGGTCCCAGGCAGAAGAAGAAACTTCATTGACTTTCAGAAGTACATGATTAAAATAGAAGTTGGGTGCTTTCTGCCATCTGACTCAACTGTTGGCCAATGAATCCCCCCATCTCCTCCCATCCAAAATTGGGCTTTCAGATCTGGATCTTTGTCTGGCTCCCAGTGAATAAAAGCCAGCACATTTGTTTTCTTTAATTCTTGTTTGCTTCCATGGTCATGCACAAATTTCCGCTGTCTCATGAGTTGCTGGAGCTCATAAGTTGAGCTTCAACCAGCTGGAGTCCCCTGTTTCAGCTGATGATTTAGCAAAGAGCTCTGCTTACTGCAGTCGAGGCTTTTCCTGCCCATATGGAGGGAAAAAACATCTACATATGGGATACAGTATACAAGGAAAATTGTCAATGCGAGATATAATTTATGATGACATTTAACTCTCTTTAGTATTGGTTTGTGAAGGTTGGATGCTGGATATTTTCAGAAAAGATCCACAGTCAGGGAATGCACTTCTTGTTTTGGTTTAAAAACGCCCAAATTTGAAAATTCTATGTCATTCCATCAGATTTTGTTTGCCTGACTCTGTGACTGCCAGGTGCAAGTGAAGGCAGCATCTGAATCTTGCAAGTTTAGTTTTCTAGGAGGCCTCTTTTCACACTTATTGCATGGCTTTTTCTCCAAGAACTCTATTGTCTGCCAGTTTATGGCACTTTGAAAGGTAATACTGAAGCTTCCTGTTTGAGACGAGATGTGCATTCATACTACCAGTAGCTTTATTTTTGTCTGGTTTCCTTGCTTTACTATACAGCCAAAACAGAGCTTTCTAATTCACTTTCTTAAGGTTGAGTTTGGTGATTCCAAATTATTCCGAGGACATCTTGGTGACACTGTACACCTGCTCGCTCAGTCCCACAAACCACAAGATCTCCATTACAAGATGACCATGCAGTTGGCTCATTAGTTGAAGATCTCATTGCTCACTGCAGGGAGTTTGGATCTCTCCTATCGGGACAGGCTGAGAGAGTTGGGGTTGTTCAGCCTGGAGAAGAGAAGGTTCTGGGGAGACCTTATTGTGGCCTTTCAGTACTTAGAAGGGGCCTGTAAGATGGGAACAGACTTTTTAGAAAGGCATGTTACTACAGGACAAGTGGTAATAGGTTTAAACTAAAAGAGGGGAGGTTCAGGTTAGACATGAAGAAGAAATTTTTTACACTGAGGATGGTGAAACCCTGTCCCAGGTTTCCCAGAGAGGTGGTGGATGCCCCATCCCTGGAGACATCCCAGGCCAGGCTGGACGGGGCTCTGAGCAACCTGATCTGGGTGAAGATGTCCCTGCTCATGGCAGGGGTGGCACTGGATGAGCTTTGAAGGTCCCTTCCAACCCAAGCTATTCTATGATTCTATGATCATATATTTTGGGTTATGCATGTTTTAGATCAAAGGAGTTCTATGATAACAAAAGGGCTGTAGAAATGGGATGGAAAGGTTTCAGCAGAGTATTCCAGGTATCATAACATGTGGAAAGAGTTCCTGTAATCGATAGCTTGCAACCCTTGTAAGCATCTTCCTAATTCCTCAGGAAAGATACCTCTTGTTAGAGCTAACCAGGGCAAGCTGTGTTTTACCACCATGCCTCCATCCTGGATCAGAGTGCCAACACGTAACCAGCTGAGAAATCGCCTCTGAGCAGTCCAGAATTGACACTGTCTACCTCAGGAGGCACCACAGGGGAACAGGATCTTTTCTGCGATCCTGATACTGTTATGCGCACAAGGATAGAGACATAAAGAATCGAACAAAAGGCACATTGAACTGTCTTGCTCAATACAAGAACTATAGGCTTTCAGTGTTTTAAACTCACTGCCAATCTTGGTGAACAATGTATTGATCAATGTTGAATTTCCAGCTCTGCTCTGGCAGGATAGACGAGAAATATAATGCAATCTGGGGCACAAAGATGTTAGGACATTGGAGATGAACAAAAAGAGTGAATTACAAGGGTTCATTGTCTTTTTGCAGAAAAATTACAGATGCTAGATAGTGTAGAATGTTTGCCTATGTGACATCCAAGCATGGTCATGATAACTGTCATTGCAGCCTGATTTGAAAATGTACAAAAAGAGAGGATAAAACTTGACTAAATAGTGTAAAGGAAACATAGGGCAATCATGGGTAATTGGGGCTAAAGCTGGGATTGTTTTTAATGTAAAATTGTTAAAGGGAACTAGATAGAAACCCTATGTCTGGGACATTGCTATCCTCAGAGTAGAAATGCGCAGCAAATAAAATATTAAACCCCACATTTCACTGGTAGGAAGATCAGCTACATGGGATGTCCTTTCTGTTTTTATAGCCTCTGATCTTTTCCAGTTCCTGAGACTGCATCACAGCACCTCAGGAGGGTGTTTCAGGGCTTTAGAGAGGCAGCATAACCCTTTTGGCTCCCGGATCTCATTCCCCTGGCAACATTGCAGAATGTAATTCTACCTCTGAGCTCCTTTACAGCAGCACAGGAGCTTTCTGCCTTTACTTTCTACATCCTCTCACATGCTATTGCTCCTTCAGTGATGCTGACTCAACTGTTTTTGCACTAAACTAATTTTGTGAAATCATTTTTGTTACATAAACCCTCTACCACCCACTTTCCTTTTTTTTTTTTGAACTTGGTTCTTTCCACTGGTCTGATGAATTATTAATCAGTCAGGGTAATAAACTATGGTCTCTGTGAGAGGAGGAAGGGATAGTAGTGACCAAGGACACTACAGAACAGGAAACTCCAACCTGCTTTCCCATCACGTTACCATTGTGAAATCAGGTTTTCTCTTTGAAGTGCATCCTCCTTTGAGTAAAACAGATGAGCAGAACATATTCATTTTGGTTTTGAGCAGCCTGAGCGTGCAGATGGCACAAGGAGAAGCTGCAGGCACCTGCCAGATGAAACACTGGGTAGGACAGAGACGGTGCCTGAGCTGTTCAACACTGCAGAGATATTCCTGCCTGCTTTAGTGAGCTCGCTCCAGCTACCTCAGTAACAAAGAAAATCATTAAAATAAAGGAGTTTTAAGTACAGTCAGTCCATTAGTTTCGGTTTCAGAACATACAGCTCCTGTTCCATTAAAATTTGGCATGGTGAGAAGGTGGAGGCACAGCTGCTACCCTACAAGTGAATCCCAGGAATGATTCTGCTATTTACAGAAGATCTACTCTAGAGATTGACGGAAGTAAATAAGGTGGGACAATTAACTGATACAGTACAATGGTAGGAACTGAATCAGTCAGGTGCAGACCATTTGGTGAAATATTTGCATTACCTGAGGCACGTATTTGTATTATGAGAGACATGCTGTTATCTCATGAAAGATGACTGGACAAGGTTATGTGTTGCATGACTGAATAGAACAAACAATCCTGAGTTTACAGGAGGAGAATAAAACAATGGATCAATAGGAGTATTTGTTGGAACAGAAGGGAACAGGATCTCTAGTCAGTTGGACAGTTTTCAGTCTTTGTCCAGTTAATATATTTATCTTCTGGTTTGTTCTTTTCACAACAAAAGGAAATTTATCAATGTGAGACTTAAGGAGGATTAATAAGATATCCCAATAATGGGAACAGCAGAATCAGCAGGACACAGCTACAGCTAATTCAATTAGGTCAATTAGATCTGCTCTATAAAATCTTTTTAAAACTACAGAAATTGCTCTGTCTTTTCACTCCTGTACATGTAGTTGATCACTACCAAAGACAGGATATTAGTCTAAAGATGCCTTTAGTCTTTCCTGTTACAGGCATTCTCTTGCTTGGACGTTCCCAGAAATGAATGAATTAAGGTCACTAAAACATTCGTTTTTCATACTGAAGAAAAACTACAGCATTTTTAATAACAATTTTTATCTACTACCAATACATGAGCCTGGAAAGAAAAGCATTAATTTTCTTTGCTGGTCTTAGGCCTTTGCTGTCATTACAATATCCCCTAGAGGAAGCCGCAAAGCCCTTCCACATTCAATGTCCAACATCCTTCCTTTGACCAGGCTGCAAAGTGAGTGGAAAAAAGAACAGAAATTTCCACATATTCTAAATGAGCTGCTGGCAAAAACAACTGTTAGGTTCATAACTGGTTATCATAAATAATTAACTTAATGAACTATTATCCAGTTGAAAGGAGCTAGTCTCAGTAGGTATCTTCTGCAGACCATGCTGGTACTTAGGAGTATAGGTCCCATGTGAGATGACAGTTTCTGTTGGTGTTTTGTGTGTAGCTGAGACTCTAAATGAGAACCTCCCTTCCTTTATTCTGCCACATTTGAAAACAAATCAAATAAATATATAGAGAAAATGACTGAGGCACTTTTTCTTTCAAAGTGTTTGTTGAATGACTGCCACTCATTCCATATTGCCCTTCTTGCAAATGTCATCTTTCCTGTTTTGAAGTATTCCTCAGCTCCTTTCTGCTTCTGTACTATATTTGAATGGTTCCCTACATTTGTTTTTAATCTTTTCACTAAAGCACCAAACGTTTTGCTTGTGGGGATGAATACTGTATAACCTAAAATTCCCTCACTGTTTACTCTCTCTTGTCTCTCTTGCCCAGGCACTTCTTCCTTTCCCTTACACATACGTATAATGTTTTGATTTTGTAAAGGATCCAGAGATTATCGTATTCCCAAATGTCACTATCCAGTTGCTCTGCTGCTACTCCCACAAAATTATTGCATTCAGCAAAATCTCAGTTTTGTGAATAATTATTTTCAATTAAACAAATTGTAGTCTCTAATCAGCATTTTACTTATGAAGTTACTTTGCCTTTTGTACCACTGAGTTTTTCTCTCCCTTTCTTACTATTCAGGTGATTGAAGCTGAAGATTTGGCATGTTTACCAAAATTTGTACCAAGATTTTAGCTGTGGC
This sequence comes from Streptopelia decaocto, assembly GCF_964273445.1. NCBI lineage: Eukaryota > Metazoa > Chordata > Aves > Columbiformes > Columbidae > Streptopelia > Streptopelia decaocto. The sequence continues at coordinate 204,379,323 of NC_138663.1, forward strand.
ACTGAGAAATCTCTCCATCTTTCCGAGAGGTTTCTTTCTGATTTCAAAAAACATACCTAATTGGTCTCTTTTCTTAGATTTGTAAGGATAAACTTTGCTTGGCTTTGGAGTTGAATAACCATTCACCATTCTCTTGTTTCTTATTGATTTTGCTTGATTGCTAATTTCCTTCTATCTTTTCACACATGGAAAATGAACATTGGGTTCTACTGTACATTTGTTTTATTTGGTGTTATAGGAAAAAAACAAACAAAAAACAAACCCCAAAACAGTTCAGTGCAGTGTTCCTCCCTATTTTTAAACAAATTCCCATTACCATCTCTAGAAAACTTTCTAGGTTGTTGGGGTCTTTTTGTAACACACAATTTTGGTTTTTAACCAACTTTAATTTTTCAGATCTATTTTTCTCTTCCATGTTGTTAAATTTATTCTGTCACACTGCCAGCATCAATCTCCAGCTACTTTTCTTCAAATTATTTTCTTTGCATTTAGCTCTTTACTGTATTGCTGCTGTAGAAGAGTTGCATAATTTGAGAGTGCTTGTTTAATCATGAAACAACTATTTGTTTGATTTTTCCACCCACTACTTTCAAACACTCATCAAAATAGTCCAAAACATGCCCTGCTGGACTATAGTAACTACACTTTGGAAAGGAACAAAAAGAGTATCTGGGGGGGTCCCAGTCTTCAATCATAACTGTGCATTACATTCCTGAAAAAAAAATAAATCTATTTTAAAATATTTGTTATGAAATTTCAGCTGCCTTTTCTTTAGTTATGATGAATCTCCCTTTCCTCTCCTAACATAATCATTTTTTTGCTTGAAAGATTCCTCTTCTATTTGTAGTAAGGATGTTGAGATATTGAAGGAGAGTTGTATTATAACCCAGAGCATACACTGCAAGAGAAAGGACAAATACGGGATAACTTCTCTTCTGCTCTTATCTCTGTCTTTGGAAATCTGTTCGCTTGATACAACCACAAATTTGAGAACTTCTTTTAGGGACATCAGTGTACATTGGGGTTAAGGTTTTTTGCTAGTAAGGCAGCTGTTATTTACTAATTTATGATGCCATTTGTTTTCATATACCATGATAGATATGATGCTCAAATACAATAGGAATTACTTTAATAGTATTAGAAGGGTTAGTTTTCTTCTTAAAATGTCTGAGGATCACATATGCTCCCAAATATTGCTTAGAATAAGCAAGTGCCTCTTAAGCTCCTCTTTGAAGTCGCTATCCAAAAATTCAAGAACGTACGCAACCAATATTAGTATTCAGAATAGATGAGAGGCTGAATATGAACAACATGTCTATGATGAGAAATATTTACCTGCTCATCTAAATAATGATTTTGTCTGCATAGAAAAAACAGCTGAAGACAAGATGTCAAGCACAAGTTAATCAAGTCAAAGTGACCCACACAAGATAAAATAAACTAGCACAGAAAGTGAAATTTTATAGACAAAGAACAGTTCATGCTCTGTTGGAAGCCTGAGTATATCAAGATGTCTGAAAGACAGTACAGAAGAACATTTCCCTTTGTAAATTGCAATATTGTAAGAAGTTCAATTCTGAGTCTACTTATTTTATGTCAGGATATTTGCCTTAAATTATTCATGGAATTATGAAAACCCGTTTCTGCTCTCATGTATTTAATAATTTTAATTCCTTCAGTTCATTGGGCACATCAAGAAAGGCAAAGTAATGTACAGTGAAGAAAATCAAGGCATTTTTTGAGACTCTGATCAGCGTATCACCTATTGCCTTCATTGCCCGCATAATTTTTTGAATTCACATCAACAGAAAAGGAGCATGAAAAAACCTTTCATAATCTAGGAACAGAGGTAAAAATAATAAAGTGTTTCTAAGATTAGGTTTGGAAGAGAAATGTCTTGTGGGCATGTTGCACAATTAGCAAAACAATAAATTATTAAGTCTAGTGGAAACCTTTAATAAAAGACTTAAAAATACCACCATGATTTATCTGTGTGTTTAGTTTCTAAAATAAATGGAAACAGTGCTTGTGTACAGAAAATGGCTGTTGGATCATTAGTGTTTCTTCCTTACTGAAATGGAATAACTATCAAAACATTGACTGCGACTGTCCAGTCTTAAAGTCCTCTTGCAATCTTCTTATCCTCTGGACTCTGACTAAACATAATTCATATGCAATCCTCTTGAATACCTTTCAAAATTTTCCAACCTTCACAGAAACACAGAATGACAGAATGTCAGGGATCGGAAGGGACCTTGAAAGCTCATCCAGTCCAACCCCCCTGCCGGAGCAGGAACACCCAGATGAGGTTACACAGGAAGGTGTCCAGGTGGGTTTGAATGTCTGCAGAGAAGGAGACTCCACAACCCCCCTGTGCAGCCTGTTCCAGTGTCTGTCACCCTCACTGAAAAGAAGTTTCTTCTCAAATTTAAGTGGAACCTTTTGTGTTCCAGTTTGTACCCATTGCCCCTTGTCCTATCGTTGGTTGTCACCGAGAAGAGCCTGGCTCCATCCTCCTGACACTCATCCTTTGTATATCTGTAAACATTAATGAGGTCACCCCTCAGTCTCCTCTTCTCCAAGCTAAAGAGCCCCAGCTCCCTCAGCCTTATTGCCTTTTTATCTGATTTTACCTTACACACCCCCCACCCAACAGAGAGCGTTGCCCTGCAAGGAGGGCATGCAAGTTCCAGGAACAATAAATGTGCCAGGAGAGAATCTGAAAGAGCTTTCTAGCATAAAAAAACCAGACCCACTGGCCCCTACATATTAATCAAAACCAAACAAAACGCCACCGAACAAGCATGCAGATATGGCCTGATCTGACATATGTGACAGGTCCCTGGGCTGCTGTCTTTGATACGTCTGTCCCACACTGAGGACAAGCACTACAAACCTACAGATCCCGTCCACAGCTGCAGCAGAAGTGGAGAGAGATGGATCCGTGTCCCACTCCTGAAATAAAACTCACACATAAGATGAGCTCTACTTGTATTGAGGAGATCTTCTCATGGTCCCTACATTCACGAGTGCTTCCTGTATTTTAAAAACAGTAAAGAAAATTACACGACTCTTCCCCCAGAATCTCTTCCACATTTTGGCTCTTTGTCTTGGCTGGTACATGGGATCGGCACCCTGGGGTCCTTTTCTGTCAAGAGGAGTCTTTGTTTCATTCAACTAGATAAAAAATATGCACAGAAAATGTATGACATAACATCTGCCGGCCACGACCTTGTGCAACCTTAAAAAGATTTTTCTTTCGCATTTTGCTTTCTGTTCTGTTTTGTTTCACCCTTCTTTTTAAAGGACATCTATATGACAAACTGTATTCATTATCCATAACAGAATACTGTTCAAACATTTAGTAGGTACTTATATATTTTCCTTGCATATAAACATTAGTAAAACCTCTGTTGTGACTAAGTAGTTTTCAGTACCCCATTGCTGTGCTTTTTTTTACTTTGCATGGACAACAGTACTTAGTATAAGAGTGATTTTGCCCCAGTTTGAAATGTCAGGTATGATCATGACCAAAAGGCACTTGCATATTCGAGCCATCACACTCTCTCCCTTGTAATTCCATAATTCCTACTTCTAACTCTGTAACATCAGAAAACATTAAGTTTAGTCTAGTTAGAAGGGTCTCCTGTAAATCTCTTGACCCATCTATAGAGGTTTTCAAGATGCCAGATGAGAGCTGAGTACGAGTAGCTCTTGCTAGCCCAAGTGCAAAGCTGTAATGAAAATCTTTTGTGTGTCCATGGGAAAATAATAAAACTTCCTGACAGCATCTTGCACTGTTTTCCACTTATCAGTGCTGTTCATAAGGCTCTGTAAGTTTTGAGAGGAGATATCTGGATTGGGAGCTGGACTAGTTTTTGCTTCTGAATGGTGTCTGCTGACATAGTTGATGTCTTACTATCATTTTGACAGTAAAGTTAAGAGCCCACCTTCAGCCCACCATCATCACTTGCCTCTGGTTCTGCAGTGTCACAGAGACAGGTGAGTCAGTGCAACGTCCCCATCTTACAGCTCCTTTGCCTTGGCCAGTGCTCTGGCTGTCAAAATAGCAGGTACCTCCACCCCGTTATTAGACTTTGCTGCTGTGATGCTCCCACTTTTTGCAGTAGGCGAGCTGTCTTTTGGAACTGGACTAATCAGCTGCTCCCTACGGGGTGGGGTAACCTTCCTCTGGTGATACTAGCCGAGCACTCATATAGTTCTGTTACATGAACTGTAGATTGATTGCATAAATTGCAATGGAGATTTTAAAAAGCAGAGTCTCTATGTTAACATTCAGAACTGGTTAAAAAAATAATTTGTAGTTGATAAAAACTCCCCATTGCAGAATAAAAAAAACATTCCCTGCTTATACCAATGTGCTTGTTCCTGCCCGATAAACAAACACATCCTGAGATGTGTGTGATCCTAACAAAACATCTATGCGGGCAGCCACTGCAACACTTCCCACCCCCCCCAAATGGCTTATTTCCCCAAATGGTCAGTTTATGAATGATGTGATTTATCATGTTTCTGGATGTAACCGCTGTGTTGGCTTCTTGGGACTGGACAACACTTGAAAAACTGATCTTGGGAGCAAAGGGGTAAATCAACCCTGATGCAGAGGGAAGAAGTGGTACCATGCTCCTGGTGATGCTGAAGGCCAGGGGGTTGGCAGTAGGGCAGGCACCTCTGCTCCCTCTGCCCCACAGATGAAAAGATAAATGCTTTCATCGCGCAGTTTCTGCTTCAGAAATTGATTTGCTTACAACATTGTGTCTTCCCAAGAAATTGTGACCCACCCATAGAATGGAAAAGCCTGTGGATTTTGAAAAAAAAAAACCCAAATATGAAAGATTTAGACAGTTGAGCAGAAATGGAGTCTTGGTTGTTGAGGAGAAAAACCTGGCTTGTCTCAGAAAGAGAAAAAAAAGGCCCTTGTGAGGGCCTCAGAAGAATGAAATAAGCATCAGTTGCAGCAGCCAAATGAGGTGCAGCACTGCTGCACTATGGAGCAACAGCTGCAGAAAAGATAGTGAACTGTATGGAGCCTAGGAGGAACGGAGAGTGCAGTCATCAAAAACTGCCTTGAAACCTGCTTTGAATCCTTATTCATTTGCTACTTCTCCTTACAGTCTTTATTATTTTGTATGTTACTTGTGCTGTAAAAGGCAGAAAATAAGCAGCACAAAAATCTCTGTGTTGAAGGCAGACTCGTAGCCTAGAGCAGAAGAAAGTCTGTGGTGGAAAAAACAATAACACTTGTGAGACATATTGTGTCAACACGTGTGACAGATGCCAATCAATAGGACTCCAGCTGAGCCTCAGCTAGAAATTTAAAACCAGAAAAGCTCTGAAGGAGGGCTGAAGACAATAATGTCTTTTCACAGAGATCAGTTTGGGCTCTTTGCACCTGCTGAGCTCATAGGAGTAAACCTGCCCTCAGGCACGTGCCTTGTGGGTCAGGCAATTTGAACACAGGACATACATTTAATTGATATGTGATTTCAACTGAAGTCTTCTTTATTTTTTTTTTTTTTTAGCTATTATTTTTTCAGTGCCTAGCGGGTGCAACAACCTCTGACTCATTAAATCCAGCCCGTGCTGCTGCCTGTTGCTCTGGCTTTACTCATCCTTCCTCCATCCCTGGCAGCGTACCCAGGTGTGGGGCTGTCAGACCACAGGGGCTGGGATGGCCCTACAACATTCGTTTATACAGTGCGGAGCCAACAACGGGCAGTACAACATTTAAACAATGCCATTAAACAGCTATAGTGGTGTGTAGGCAAAGCACTCAGGAAACTTAGTATTGGAGAGGTAGTATATTAAAAAAGGAGCAAGCTCCACATGGTGAAGGTGTTGAGAATCAGCTCAGAGTGTCTCTTGAGGTCAAATTCATCCTGAACTAAATTAGCTTTCAGTAGACCTTTGAGTTGGTATGTTCAGAAACAAAACTAGTGTCACTCTTTGTGTCAGGGAGGAAAGCCAGTCACACGCTGGGGCCACAGACCTTGGGCACAAACAGCTGAGAGCTGGAACGGGTAGTTCAGCAGGTTCATTCTCCGCCAAAGCAGCGCTGTTCTGAATGAGTGGCTCCCAAGCTGATGTGTTTGGAGAGAGCCTGAGATTTGCATGGTATTAGGAAGCCCTTTGGGAACAGATGCAGTCTGTTGGGATACATCTTAACAGAAGAATCAATAGGCAGAGCAGAAGAAAGAAGTTAAACTATAAGACAGCTGGTGAATCACAAACATATGGTAAAGGACTGTGCCAAAGCAGGAAAAATGAAAAGATGTTGAAGTAGGGAGGTGAGGTATGTCTGTGGTTGAGGAGGGGCCGAGGCACAGAGATTACATACGCCAGAAATATACCCTGAGATTAGGTGTCCAGAGATAATATGGGGTATAAATTACAGTTCCTTGGTCAGAAGGGCTCTCCATCAGCACCCAGTGCAACGCATGCTCTTTCAGTGGATTGGAGAGAGCAGGAACTGCTTGAGCTCTGCCCCAGCCATATTACACTTGTATAAAGCGCCAGGATGGAGAGGTTTGCAGAGCCAGAAACATGGTCTCCATCTTAAGAAAAAAACTTGAATTTGGGAGGGAAAACTCCTCTTGATTTGGAATTGAAACTAAACTACCAAAAAAAAAAAAAAAAAACAAAACACCCCAAAACAACAACCCTTTTGGTTTTTCACTGTCAGGCTTGATCCTGAAACTGCTGAAGCAACTCGAATTGGATGGTCTCCAGGAACAGACTACTCTGAGTAGAGAGAGATGGTATGGGAATAAGGAAATTGGGAGACATAAACTCCAACTCCCACATGTAAAAGCAATATTCCTCATTTCTTGTTGCCATATAGAGTTTTCAAAAAGCCAATTCTGCACAATTGACATTTTCTAATAAAACCTACTCCACTGAAAAGTTTTCAACCAGTTTCTACTTTCTCATTACAAGTAATAATAAAAAGACAAAATAGAATCCTCTTAGAGGACTGTGGGGAAAACAAATAAATTAAGAGTAATGGAGAATGTGAACTAGTTAGACTCAAGGATAGAGACAATAAACAGAAGCAATACATGAAGGAAGATATCTGAAAGCATAACAAGATCGCTTATTTATACAGAAAATTATAAAGGATCACTGGGGAGAAACTAGTTCTTGCTTCAACTATAGTACAGAACAGAGGCTGTGACTTGAAATGAAGTAAAATGATGCATGGAAAAAGCACCTTCCATAAAAGTGGTCAGGTAGATGCCAATGGGTCTAAATGACTAAAATGAGTCCCAACACAAGAAGAATAAAATCGAACATTTTAGAAGTAATGACAGGAAGTGTAAAATTGAACCTGAACAGAATTAAAATAAACAAGATGCAGCAGCACAGGCCACAGAACAAGAAAATTAATATAATGTAGAACCAAAGCTGTGAATAGCCAGGGTTCACTGGTACTTGAGCGAGACTCCTAAAGGCCACTGCAGTTCTCTGATGTGTCTCCTCTCTGGGCTGTGCTCAGAACCAAAGTTGCTTCAGATCAGTTCTGTCAAATTCTTGACATTTCTGCAATTTCCTTTAGATTCCACTTTCAATTAAACAGAGGAGAATCAAACCTAATTTAAAAATTAAGAACAGCTTCGTCTCAAGGATCAGCAGAGAAGGCTGTAGTATTTATAAAAGGTCCATTAAAGAACTCAGATGATTTATTCCTAAGAGCAAAATCCTCCAGATTTAAATAATAAGCACTATACCTAAGACATATTACAAATCCATCATTTTACAAATCACTATAAAATCAAGATAAAATATAAAATAGAAGGAAATGAAAACTGGAGAGGGAAGAGGAAGAAAATAAAGACCAGCCATATGGGATCTAGAAACAAAGTTCTTATGACATGTGATACTGATCTCATCTTGATAACCAGTATTAAATTTCTTTTCAAAGTAATCTGCAAGCTAACGCTGACAGAAAAAAAAAAATCTGAGTTTATATATAGAATGTCAATTAAAGTATGCTCTGACTTTTAAATTGTTTTATAAGATTATGAAACCAAAGCTGCAAGAAACATTCACTTACAGGCAAATAAACATCCACTGTAGCATCCACAACCCAAACAAGAGGAAATGTTGGTAAAAGCATGAGAAACAGCCAGTGAATTAGTCAGCTTCTGGTCAATAAGTAAAATGATTATTCTGTACTCTTTGCTTACTTTGGCTAAAAGGAATCACACTGGGAAAATTAATTGGATTTTGTAAAGCACCATGGTTTGAAAAATACCAAGTGTTCTTTAGAATAAAAAGTTATTTTTTACATCATGATTTTTTGATTGCTTCTTAAATGTGAGGCACTGTAAGAAGCAATTGTTTTAAAAGAACGATAGGTCAGTGAACAGAAACTCGAAAACACCAAATATCAAAACCAAATCAGTGACAGAGGGGGACATAAAGAAAGCAGAGACCATAAGGAATGGATGTGGGAAAAAAATAACCACAGAAGGCAGCTTTTTGTCCAAACTTTTTTTTTTTTTTTTTTTTTTTTTTTTTTCCAGGAGGTAAATATTGATTTAAATCTCAAGTTCAGAACTGGAAACATCACCAATGTTATTATTCAGTTATTAGGAGAAGATTATATCCATAGCAAATCATAAAAACTCAACTAGGGTCTACCTGCCGCTAAGATGACTCGTGCAATTCCTTGTCTGTAGGAGAGGGCCCCATGGCCATACATACCCTTGATACTGGGCCAGGGACTGTTTTCTGGCTTTTAGATCAGCTGATGTATGTTCATAAAGCTAAAATAGTTTTTCTGTGTTTAAAATGCTGAATGGCATGTGGTTTGAGCTAATGCCTACACCATGGTCATTGTTTGTTAGCAAAGGTATCTCTCTGTCCAAGCCTGATATCAGTTTAAGGCTAGATATATCCCAGGTCTTTTGCTAGTATAGCTAGTAGCTAGGACTACAGCCATATATAATTACATCTATACAGTGTTAATGCAAAAAAAAAAAGTTTAAAATTTACCTGGATAGTCTGAAAATTGCCACAGAGAAAAAGCATTTTCAGTGCTTAAGGCATATAAGGAGCTGACATTTTATTAGAGGCCTCGCTCTCAAATTGTGTCTTACTGCAACAAAACAGGAAAGTGGTTTGCTTGCCAAAACTGCATTGAATGAGTCAAGGTGTTATGGCAACCAAGTACTGGAGCTCCTGTCCACAGTCATGTAGAACTTGATCTTGCAAGGAGCTGAGACTCTTTTCTGAAGTGTTAAAAACAGTAAAAAAAACCCCCTTCATTTAATGCTAATTATATTAATTGACAAAATGACACACATGTTGTCTTGTTCTGTCTCTACTATGTCATAATTAACTCTGACTTCAGAACAACTTGCCTTTTCTTTGATCATGTAAGTTAGTTTAAAAATTTCACACAAGCACACACATATTAAGCAGTCATGTATGTCCACACAGAGTGTTGCAAGTTCTACAAGACGAAAGGCCATGACTGCATATTCCATTCACTGTCTTATAAGTTTCTTGCAACAAAGAGAGAAAAAGAATATATTTTTAATGTTAGCTAACAAATTCCTCTAAGTTCCTCTCTAAAGCTTAATGTGATGATTGTCGGATTCAAGAGGCCTTCAGAGACACAATCTATGGGTGGCTTTGCAAAGGCCTTTGTCACAATCCTCCTACACGGGCTATGATAAAGTGGTCGCATTTGTGTAAAAAATAAAACAACACCAACTCCTTCTAACCAAAAGATTCTACCATAATGTGAAATGGAATGATCTAAAGACAAAGTAATGAACAGTGTTCTTTAACAAAAGATTTCTTGTAAGGTCCAAACAATTCAGTTCTTCCAATGCAGATCTGTAACCACTTTTCATAGGTGGTTGTTTATTCTTCCTACTTAGCTCATTCCTGCAGCACAAAGTGAGATGCATGCTGGAGATGGGATGTACAGTGAGGTAGCTGTTTAGCACTAACCAATGCAAGAAAGTAATTAAATCTGACTGTTTCAGACAAACTTATTCAGAAATCTGAGTAATATTAAGAAAACAACATACTTTGGTTGACATATATGCCCATCATTTTGGATGAAGCTACACAATGTCCCAGACTGTCAGATTGAATTATATCTTCTCAGCAGCATTTTTCAGTTGTCAAAACAACTTGTAGAAAAGTCTTTCCTTTTGCTAAGCTTCTAAATCAATTTCTTTGAAGCTACTGAAAACTTCTGTCCATCTCTTCTGAGATGGATTCTCAGTTAAATGTCTTGGCTAGTCATACTAAAATTTGAATGGAAACATTTAAGGGGAATAACCTGAAACGTGTTGAAAATCTTTGTGCTTTAGAATACTAAACACAAGAAGATCCTCAAACAAAATGAGCCTGCTGGTGAAACTGAAAGAGTGACAATAAAATAATTTACTTCATTATTTTCAAACAAAACCTAAAGGAAATATTTTTTATCTCTATATTTTTCTTGTTCTTGTATTCATGAACATGTAATTTTTCATAAGTTTTTCGTTGTCATCCTATTGTTAAAACTGCATTTTAATTAGTTGGATAAATTAATAAAAATATAATACAAATAACAGGAATGCTAACACTGTAGGCTTTGCAATTATATAATACAATAGGTAAAAGTACCAGTTTTGTACTTTATTCTATATTGATTATTGTGCATTTAAAACTCACAGTTAGGACAGAAATCAGTGTGAATGCATTTAACATGCTACAAATAATTTTAGATTATTTAATTTGAAAAGTTAGTTTTTATTTCACTTATTAAAAGGCTAAACAATAATTACATATTATGCATTAATATTGTTTATTTTTTAATTTCAATTTTATATTCGTATTTTAAAGAACCTCCCTGTGACCAAAAGCATGACAAGCCATCAAACATAACAGCACCATCAAGAGATCCTGGCAGTCTTACAGTAAATCTCCAAACTGCAGCTTGCACAAGTGATCTGTATGTCATCTCTCTACAATGATGAGATGTATGGTTGGAGTTAATGCCAGCAGTGACACTGGAATGGGTTTATATCAGGTTAAGTCATGTTCACATTTGTTGACTCATTTTAAATTTGTTCTCTTCACTGTTATTATGAAATTCAAATATGAGCCATGACTGTAAAATGTTTATATGCTGCAATGAAAACCTTTACAATTTCGATTTGAAAGATCCAATGTTTTCATAGCATAAAAAGAAATTTCACCAAACAGTTTATAGGAGAAAGCCAGTAAAATGCAGAGAGACAAGGGATAACAACTGGGAAAGAGCTACATGCATATGTGCCCGTATGTCTCACATTTAGTCTCGTAACCCTGGGCCCAGTGGGCTCTAGGAAAGACCGTCATTGACTTGGAGAACTTCACTTGATGATATTTTTCATACACACATTCAACACATGACATTTTGTCACATTTGTCACTGTAAGACCTTCCTGCGGCCTTGAAGTCCTCTGCTGCCTGCCCTGCGGCCTTGACAAAAGCAATGGCGTCCCTCTGGAGCATTGCAGAAGAACAGCACCAGTGTGTGGGTGGCCGGCCTGAGCTCCTCTCTGCACCAGACCTCTACCCTGATGCTAATAATTACTATAATTAGGGCTGCACACAGTCCTCTGGATACTTCATGCAGTATCTGGAGGACCCCCCTAACTCTTCCTGGCCCATGACATTGGGGGTCTGATATTGACCTGTCACAGGCTCAGACAGGTCCCTCCTACTCTCATTTGGTGATCTCCTAACACTTAGAAGGAACAGTTTGAGGATATTTTCACCATTCTTCAAATCTTCATGTTTTATCTATGCTACTTGCAGGAAAACCTGACGTAGCTGGGCTCCCACCCTGCCATGTTGGCCAACTTCACCTCACTGCTTCCTTTGGATACTTGGCTGTCTTTACCTATTTAGTGCTTTTTGTCAGCTGTCAGAGACACACAGATTGTTTATTCTTGGTGTTTTTACAGTGCCTTACTGCTGTCTTTAAGTGTGCCTTCTAGGGACTATAGCACTACAAATACTACATGCTAAATTCAATAAAACACTGCCCCATAAATGAGAGCTACACAAGCCCCAGCAACCTTGGTTGAAGACATGAAGTAAATCTCCCCAGTCAGTAAGAATACAAAAAATACTCTAGAAATTCATCTCACTATTTAATATCTAAATTTCTTACACAAAAGGCAATTAAGGACTTCTTAAAGAGCATTATATAATAATTCCCAGACAAAAACTGCATTAAGATAGAGTTACAATTGAACATACATATCAATAATTTAAGGTAAAGTACATTACAGGGATATATATTTAGCCTCAAGCAAGATTTACAAATCTAGGAAGTTTACAGATCTGGTTATAGTGAAAAGAAAACCAAGGGTGTTTAAGAATTGGAAATGTGAAAACAGCTGCCTCAGAACACTGTAATATGATGGCCACTATGAAAAAGGAGGCAGTATGCCTTTGGCATCAGACCCAATGAAAACATTACTTCCATTTTCTAAAAAGGAAAATTCTTTGTGGAATTCTTTGGAGGAAAATATATGGCAACCACTATTGAAGAAGGCACTCAAAAAATCTGACTTCAAATATTGAATAATTTAAGAGACCTATTAATAAATCTGTTTTATAAGTATGTTTCATTATGAATTCTCAAAAACATATTTATAAAGTAAGTTATATCACTTTGAACAATACATTGTGGTCTTGAAATCCCACCTTTAGGCATTAAAAGTCAACTCACTACAGAACCATTAGTTGTGCTTCCAGACTTTGTTCATTTTTGTCTGGAAAACATCTGGGCTATCCTATGGTTTAAACTAAGAGACCTAGGATCCCAAGTTGCACAAAATAAAAAGACTTAGGGGTCCTATTTTCCCGAAGCCATAGAAGGATTTTTGAAAATTGTACACAAATAACTGAATACACAAACATAATTAAAACTCTTAAAATATGGAATTATACTTAACGCAGGTTTCTTGTCCCAAAAATACATTGCTAACCATGGTGCTCACAACCATTTCTTAGGCCCAAACACAAAATCAGCTCACTCATGGCAGTGCAAACTAAAGCTTGAATAACAGCCTTGTTCTCCAGCACATCGCAAAGTACTTTACAAATGAAAATGGACTGATATGACAATTGCTGGACATGCACAGCATCCACTGCAGTCACAAAACATATTTCAGGATTAAGCCATAGTCAAAGAGCCTGTTTTTGCACATTACTCACTCAAACTCCCCCTGGCTTCAAGATCCAGTGAAGTCAGCAGGGATGCTTTGGTGAATGGGAAGTGCTGAACAGGGCTCTCATGGAAATTCACAACGTTCTTGTTATCATGCTGCATTACTCTTTGCTACATCACACCTCATCTTACAAGCAACACCATATAAAGGACCAAAGTAGTCTGAAATATCATAACAGTAGAAGAATCAAGAGAAAAAAGGCAAAAAAAAAAATCCCCAAAACCTTGTTAAGCAATGCAAATGTAAGTGGAAGAGTTAAGAAGAACCCACGATGCCTGGTTGTCAATCTTATGCTTTAACCTCGAGGTCAAGAAGCCCTCTTCTGCTGTCATTGCCACAACAGACCATGAACTGAGAGTGAAAATCTGTGGGGAAACAAGGAAAATATGAGAAAGCACCTCTTCGGTCTTGGAAAAAAAACCCTCACAGAACTCTTCTTTCTGATAACCACATTGCAAGATTAGGGACCAGCAGTTAATATACAAAGCCAGTTCAAGGCTCCTTTGAAATACAGGAAAAAATTATCTTTTCTACTCCAGGAGTGAAAGGCCAGGTCAGTCCTGCAATGGAAATGAGGGGGACAGAGAGAAGGGGCAGAAGTGGAATGGAAAAGGAGAGCCTTGGAGAGCCAGGCCAAGGAGACAAGGGACACTCTGATCCCGCCATGGCTTTCCAAGGCTCTGGCAGGGGCAAAACAGCCAGAGGGGTTATTTTGCAACCCTTTCTTTCTGCAGTCCTAGCCCTCTGCCTGCTCTTTCTATGTTTTAATCCCACCTCGTTTACATGCCCTGGTGTAAAATTTGTCATTCCTGTTAGTGTCTACCTAGACCTGACTTTACAAGTGTCTATGCTATTATTTTCCCTGGAAATAGGTATTGAAAACTGAACACTGCATTCTTTCCTATGCAGAGTTTGAAAGCTAGACTGTTAAACAATCTAAAGCCTATTTTATTAATAAATTTGCCTATCTTTTTATTTTTTAGCACTATCCACCACTTTTGTGGTGTTAGCCATTAATTATTTGGGAGTTTTACAGCTTCCTTTGAGCTCATATTTGGTTTTCCAGACATTATATTTTTAATTTCACAAACAGAATTTTAATACACTGCCTACTGCAGCCATAAATCACTTAATGTGTTAGAAAGCAGATTGCTCAGTAATTGCCATTCTGTTTACTATACTGATGTAAGCAATTTAAATTCGATTGACTTTTCAAACTTAGAAACAGTGTAAGGAGACTGAGGAGGGAATGCAGTATAAAGCGTAAACAGCAATCAGCAGTCATAGTTTTCACTTGCATTAGAATCAATGTTTTAAAAAAAATAAGTACCAGGACAATTTTATGAAGCACTAGTGACTCAATGGCTGCTGTTCAGGCCCCAGTATCAACAGCTCATCTCACCTTATCATTTTCCAGATGTAGAAGAGCTAATGGAGGCAACATGCCCTCCCTTGGATGTGGTAGGAGGAGCTGAGAAACATGCTGTGCTGTTTTTCAGACACTCTTGGCTAAGCCATTAAAAATTGAGAGATATCAAAGGCGAAAGTCTGTACGTAGGAGACAAGAGACTCTTGGTAGACTGTGACAGGGAGTCTGCATAAGTGTCACAGCAATACTCTTTAATTTCTTCACAGAAGTTAAAACTCTAAACCACTAAAACAATTACACCAGTGGTAAACATGGGTTTTCCTGGTAGATGTTTTTTACCAGTCTCTTATCATAATATTTATCTTATCAGACAGCACATCTGGACCTTTATTCACACATAAGAGAAGTATAAATCATTCTGCTACGGCTTTTGGATCCAGACTGGGACAACCTAAAGCTTCTCTGTGCCTAGCCTTTCCTATTGGGTGTATTGGCATCCTCAAAGAGAATATATTAAATATAATAATAATAATACTATTGGGCATATGCATATCAGTAGGCACATTGGTAGGCACATTGGCTTTAAGCCATCTGAATCTGGACTTCCAGCGTAACATCCTAGCGCAGTGGATGTTGTAAGACTTTCAGCACAGAAAGGCGCTACCAGCAGTTTTCACTCTGAGAAGGAATTAGTAACATCAAAGCCACTACCTTTATTCCCTCTTGTTTACATGGGAGTATGTATACCTATAAATAAATAAATATATCAATTGTTTATCTTATCTATAAATGACTTTTTTTTTTTTTAATTTATGGTCAAGCCTAACACTTACAATACTGTTTACCTCCTCAGATTTCACCATCTCTCTTCTAACACCTACGGACTTAATCAGAAAAACCATTGAAAGATCTCCAACAGCAGTATGTCAGGAAATGCAACTTACATAGCATAAACTCAACTTGTTTCATAATGGCAATAATCTGTACACCTTTTTCAGAAGATCAAGTTTACCAGAACTGGTTTCCCTCTCTTAATCCTCCTAAAATGTTCATATTTTTTGGCCCTCAACCCAAAATATTCTTTGGTGTGCTCCTTATACTTCTATTCCACTTTCAAGGCCAAGAAATGAGGCATCTTATGAGCTCCTGTCCAAGGGATATCCAGGGAGAAATGATCACAGCCCAAGGAGCAGAAAGTGTGGAGATGAGGTACCTGAACCGTGTAAACCGTAAGATACCACAAAAGCACTTTCGAATGGAAATAATTTGGACTTTTTCTGAATTCCTGTGATTTTGAAGTGAGATGTTTTAGTTGGCAGATAAAAATTTCCATGGAAACCAGCTGGATTTGTGAAAGAGCCCATTTAGTAAAACTCCATAAATGTCCATTTTGAAAGGATTTAAACAGAGAACAGATGACTGAACTTCTATTCGCTTTGGAAACAGCTCAGAGGTGAAGCCCAGGCTCCTATTCACACACTGGACTGCTGTTTCTTTTGCCCAGAATGTAGTCACTTTGCTTCATTCCTAGTACTTTAAACTTGTTTCATATAGTCACTTACCAGACATAATTGATGCCATTTTATATCTTTTAGTTGAAATAAAATATTTATGGAGACGGCACAAGCAAGACAGAGTAAGGCAGTTGCTGATACATTGCATTTTCCATTGCACCAGTTATTTCCATCAGGCTGCAGATACTTTTATTCTATTTGGGTTATTATATGACAAGACTAAATGTGTGAAGTTTGAGAGCAATTAAATTAATTTATGAGTTCTTTATTCCAATGCAGGTTGAGTCCTAACATCAAAACTTACAGTTTCTGTATGATAATTAGCACTTATATTACTCTCCGTACTTTCAAAACACGATTATTAGCTAATCCATTATACACTTTTCTGATCCTTAAGAGTGGCTGTGCTGGTTAACAAGATAACCAGAAGGGAGCTATGCAATGTCAAGGAGAGAGTCAGTACCCACTGACTGTCAAAACTCCGGTGTTCTCTTTCCCAGCACCATCATATGTTTGTTACATTTCGCTTTCGAATTTTCTTAACTGCAGACTGCATAATTTTACATTTTTACTGAATCCAACCCAGGAATGATAAGAATATGAACTCTCTTCTGGCAGTAAATACTGAGACAGCCTTACAAACAGCTGGGAAGGATTAGTAGCAACCCATCATAAAGAAGATATTTACACTGCGTTGTCTTCCTTTATAAAGGGGCTGAATGTCTAAGACAGATGCAGGTTTCAGAGCACCTACCAGAGATGCAGGGCATATAATTGCAGGACAAACTAACGCAGCTACATTACTCTTGGGACACAAGCTGGACTACATGTGTGTTATCCTCCAAGCCATGTAGGCAGATCCTAGCTTGGAGATCCTTATTCAGATCCTTATTCAGACCTAGCTTGGATTATTTAAATCAGAGGCTGCTCAAATGGTTTAGGTGGTGGGCACAAAATTTTGCACAAACACACACATACACATGTATAACGCAATGAAGATTTAAAAGAACAATATTGAAAAGTATTGTGCACACATACATACTGAAGTGGCCAGATACACACAAATTCTCAGCACTCACATGAAAAATGAAATCACAGAACGACAAACCAGAGCATCAGGTTCTTGCAGCTCTCTCCTCCATTACCTTCTCCCTTCATGCTTAGTCCCCATTGCCACACGCCTGTCTCCACAAATTTGGGCACAGACAGCAAAATCCCCACTGAGGGCACTTTGCAGGCACATTTTCATATAATTTTGTTTTCACTGGTACCCAGACTGGTGCAAAAGCAAACCAAGAAAATCCGTTCTTGGCAATTGGTCTCAGTCTCCCCCTCTGCGTGACCCACATGGGCTGTCCGCATGTGTCACAAGATAGAAGATTCACGGACAGCACTGCAAATGTGTGACAACTCAGTAATGTGCTTAACTGATACACACATATACATAAAATTTGCCACATGTCACTATTAACACAGTTAGAGCAAGATTTTAGGAAGGCTTATAATGTTCTGGTGGGGATGGACCCTGCTGTCCACAATGCAAGACCTGCCCTGATCTGTATCATGCAGTTTATCACCACATAAAGATATCTTGAAATGCCGAGCAGTGAGACTTGCAAAGGCAGCTGATGAGTTTGACATGAGTTTTGGGGGCCCAATGGAGGTGAACATAAGGGTCCAGATTTATTGAGTGGCAAAACTCAAACAATTCTGTCTAAACCAATTAAAAGCAAATATGCAAGAGGTTAAGTGCTAAAAATAGTAACTATTACTTGGGTTCGTCTCATGTGCTTCCTTTGCAAACTGCAAAGGGAATTACAGAGTCACTAGAGAGTACTTCAAGATGTCTAATAACAAACTTTCCAGAAAGGTGACTAATGCCAGACTTCTAAGTCCATGTTTAAGCTACTAAATATGATTAAAATTAAAGAAGTGATCATTCACATAATTCAGCAGTGCAGCAGATCAGAATATTTGTATTTCAGAGCTTAATGTTGAGCACCTGGCTTAGAAAATATTAACTCTAATATCTTTGAAACCATCTTCAGCCCTAAAAAATTACTTACATTCAATAGATACTAGAGCTTCTAAAAGAAGATGGATTCTCAAGGTAAAATATAATTAAAATTTCACTTTATAGATAAATGATGTTATATCTTTAAACGCTTCTTCACACTGAACTATGGTTAATATTTAATTTTTAAAAGCTCCATTTAATTCAGCTTTCACTTAAGTCTCTAATGTAGCCATTATACAGTAACCCACACAGATGAGAGAGGCTAAAATCTATGATAATATGTATATTCAGTGCATTCATGTATTCTGTAAAAGATTTTCTTACTCAAAATTAATATTAAAGAAAGGTTTTTTTTTTTTTAAGTTCACATGACATATGACATTCTTTCAATGATTCTGCAGTTAATTAAGTATTTTCAATGAGTCTGTAGTTAAGTATTGAGATTGACAATGAAGCCTAAATCTGATTCTTATTTCTCTTGTCAGTTCTCAGGTTAACAGCCATGAAAAAGAAAGCAACGTAAGAAAGAATGACGTAGATCAAGATCATGGAAAAAAGGGAATTTATTTTAGAAGTAGCTCAGTAGTAAAGATTTTCAGAGGCTTTGAACTGACTTGCTGAAAAATAGTTCTATCTTGGGCACAGCTTAGCGTGTGATACCATACTGTATAAATTCTTACTTGTCCTTCACATGCACTTACAACCTAAGAATGTGTGTCATATTGACAGCTGTGAAGAAATCTATTGCAGGCATCCCGTGCAGCTCTTAAAACCTGTCTCTGTTGGCCCTACATTCCAGTTCCCAATGGCTGCCTATGTTTATGTGTGAGCACACGTAAAAGTCTACTCAATAGCATTGCTGTTCTTTGTAAATAATTATATGATCGCCTATACATTAAGTGCACTAGAGATCAGTATTTATACTTTCACTGAATATTCCTCATGTTGCTTCTCTCAGCAAGCAGAGATAGGAGCTCTGAAACAGGAGCAGGGTGACTACTCACCATTCTGAGTGAAATCCTTTAAAAAGCTGTGCATGCAAGTGCAGTGCTCAGGATCAGACAAGAGCAAATCCTCCCTTTACCTCTTTGTCCCCCTCCATTTAAATAGTGCATGCTTTATTTTTCATTTCTCATGCTCCACCATCATTCTCACCCAGATGTATAATAAGAAATTCAAATCAACCAATCAATTTATCTAAAATCATGTTACAAGTAAATAATTATTTTAAAGTCTCCTATCTGGTATTGAAACTTTTAATTTGTTATTTTTCTACTGGAATCACAGCCTTAAGTTGCCTGTGATTTTTCCCATTTTTTTCCTACTTCCATTAAAATAATGATTATACTAACTTGCCTCAAGACTTATTTCTGAGAGAAAGTGTTGCCTAGTGATTAAACCAAAGGCACAGGGCTCAAAGAATTCATTTCTGGCTTCATTAACACTTCATCTGGTGAGCTGGAGAAAGCAATTTCAACTGTCTGTGTAGCACTTTACTAGTAGCTACTTCCCAGAGACGCCAGAAGAGTTTAATTCACCTGATCTCAGCTTTGTCCATCCAACTGAAGTTAGTAATTGAAGTTCCCTCTATAACCTGTGAGAAGAGACTCATCCCAGATTCTAAACAAGCTCAGAGAGCTTGGGCAACCAGCGCAGCCAATGGACCAATAAAGAAAAATAAAAAATAAAAAATTACTTTTTTGATTGTATTTGCCTAGCTCATCAACACAATTAAAAGAAAATCACTGCATGTGCCAAGAACGATAAACTTTAAAAATAAGCATGATGAAAGACTGCCCCTAACACCTGCATTGACCTCACTGTGAATTTTGTGCTGACAGCAGCTGCAGTAGTGGGCCAAGAAAATCCCTGCTATGCCATCATCTTCTGTGATATTTAGCAATGCTATTGTAACAGCTGCCACCGTATGGCAGACTTGCTGTCTTTCCTCAGCATGAGAGATCCCCATAAACAGGCTATAATACCCACATCCTTTGGGAAACCTCGATATCATGGATCTCGATTCTCTCCTCTAGTTGCTCTTTTGCCCTTGCTAATATTTTGCAAGGAGAGAAAAATGACAACAGAACTTCTCTGTTCAATTTGTTTCTTTCTAACTAAGCGCTAGAGCAAATTCACCTTGAACTTACAGGACAGGCTTGAAAGTGGTTCTCTAGGAAACCCCAGGAGAATATACTTCTAATTTCAACCCAAAACATTTTTCTTGCTCAGCACTTTTACAGAGAATCATAGAATCGTAGAACAGTTTGGGTTGGAAGGGACCTTCCAAGCTCATCCAGTGCCACCCCTGCCATGAGCAGGGACATCTTCACCCAGATCAGGTTGCTCAGAGCCCCGTCCAGCCTGGCCTGGGATGTCTCCAGGGATGGTTCATCCACCACCTCTCTGGCCAACCTGGGACAGGGTTTCACCACCCTCAGTGTAAAAAAATTCTTCCTCATGTCTAACCTGAATCTCCCCTCCTCTAGTTTGAAACCATCACCCCTTGTCCTATCATAACAGGCCCTGCTAAAAAGTCTGTCTCCATCTTTCTTACAGGCTCCTTTTAAGCGTTGAAAGGCCACAATAAAGTCTCCCTAGGACCTTCTCTTCTCCAGGCTGAACACCCCAGCTCTCTCAGCCTGTCCTCACAGCAGAGCTGTTCCAGCCTCTGATCATTTCTGTGGCTCCTCTGGCCCCTCTCCAACAGGTCCATGTCTTTCCTGCACTGAGGGCTCCAGAGCTGGACACAGGACTCCAGGTGGGGTCTCATGATAGAGAGAAAGATACAGAGATGCAGAGAAAGCTTAAATTTTTAGTATTCATATTCTCCAGGGATGTAAGCTGAAAACACAGGGATTGTACATAACCTGTGTTTTTGTATTAGTTTAAGCACATGACCATCAGTAATATTGACTACATTGTGAAATTTCATCCAGTTTATGGAGTGTTTTCTACTTTCAGTCATGTCTCTAAATGAAGTAATCCACCTGAAGCCAGAGAAAGCCAGGTTTCTAGTGAGCTTGTGAACTTTATTAAAAGAAAATACGTTAAACTCTTTGGATAAAAAGCATTTTCCTGAAGAGTCTTCAGTATCTTGAATAGCCCAATCACCCAGGACCAGTTTCAAGTTATCATAATAGCGTCTAAACTTGTGTAAGTTATCATGAAGACTAGGAAAAGCAGCAGCAATGAAACAGGACAGACTTTTACTAACTGTAAGTAAAGAAGGAAAAACATCTGGCACTGAAGGTAACTAAAAAGCAACACAACAAAGAAAGAAACTGCATCTTTGCAAAGTGCAAAAATAAATGAGAACGAAAAGAGAACAACTTTAAAGTAAATAGATGGAAATAAATATGAGCTTCTAAATTCCTAAGTCCTAATTCTGTGATTCTGGGATATAGGAAATGATGTCACTGTGAAAGAATTAAAATACCAAAAGTGTTAGTAAAATTTATTGCTTAAAAAGTAAAAAAGAAAGTAAACACAAAATGTCTTTAGCATAGAATGTTTGGTTATTTTTTTTTTTTTTTCAGATAAAAGCACAATTAGAAATTGAATAAAAGAAAGAGAATGAGAGAAGAAAGAAACACTAAAATGAGTGCAGAAATAATTTCAAGCTTTTCTCTCAATCTGGTGCTAAAGCGCATTATCCCTGGGCTCCCCTCTGCTGTCTCCCTACCGCAGATCCCGCTCCTTCCACTACGGTGACACTCAAACATATGGTTGCAAATGTTCCTCTATTGCCAGAGATATAAGCCCAGGGTTTTAATTAAAAAGAGAAGCTATTCCTGTACTATCGCTGCAGTTACAAAATTGTTATTCCTGTTGCTGCCGAGAAATTACTAAAAGGCCAGTACACAAATCCATACATATACTTTCCATTGTTAGAAGGTCTTGTTTTCTGAAAAAGCCGTTATGTAAGGAAAAAACCATGGGTGAAATAGATTTCCGTTTAGTGAATAATAAAACAGGGAAGAAAAAGGGAAAGACTTCATAGCCTGTACTTAATGGTTAAATTAGCAGCTGCAAATGTAACAGCTGTTGCAAAAAGAAAATCAACTCTTTATTTGTATTCCCAGTGAGACTTATTCATGGTTACCTTAACAAAACAGCAAAAAGAGGAAATTACTAAACTTTAATTAATAAATTGCTGAAGAAAAGCAAGTAATAATCTCTAGCATGAGGATTTAACAGATACACTTTTTTTGTGTCTGTATAAATATAATAAAGCAAAGAAGGTTGTATATCAACAATAAAAAACTAAACAGGACCTGCGCTATAAATGGAGCTCAAAACCCCCCCCCGCAGAACTTAATGTTATCACATTTAAAATTAAAACTAGAAAAGACAGGTTTTAAAAGGAAATAATGCTTTTCCTGAACAATTTCCTACAGTTGACATTGACAACTTTATGAAAGAATACACTATTTATAGAAATTTAAGCCTGTTGATGGAAACCGGAGCTAAATATGACTGAATTACAAAACAAGTACTCAAACCGAAACATTTATGAAAATGGGAAATGAGAAAGCTCTGGAGTGTGTAAGGAAACAGCAAACACAGTCTAGCAGACTGGGATGACTACATTAAACACAAATGAATCTGCACAAAAACATTAAGAAAATATATCAAAGCCATAACATGTTTCATGTATAATGAGTGCTCAATATTTTAGACAAAGCAAAAAAAAAAAAAAGAATTCTGCTTTTTATAAAATATTCAATGTTGGATGAGTTACACTATGTAACTCTACTGGGAGTGTGATTTTTAAATTTAACAGAGGAAATAAAATATAACCTATTATGTCTTAGGAAAGTCTCACAAAGACCTCTCTTTAAAAGAACACTTATAATCCCTGGTGCTTCTCCAGCTGTGGCATCTGAAGAGCCCTAGAAATACCTGTCCATGCTGGGGCAATGCCCAATACACAGGCAGAGTCACTTGGGGACTGGAGTTAATCTGCAGTAGAGTGGTGAGGGCAGCCCAGGCAAACAGAAAGAAAACACTGGGATAAGAGAAAATAACTTGAAAGTGGATCAGGAGATTTTTAAACTGTATTTTTCATTTTAAACACCATTTGTGGTAGGTTTGTGGTTTCGTGATTTTGGTTTTTTTTTTTTTTACTTCACCTAAATATAGTGTAAAGCTTGTAATGAAATAATGAAATTATAAAGCTGAAGACTTTACTCCAACATTGTAAAAATAAAAGCAGTGTATTCTAAATAGTATGCAGCAAAGCTATACCTGAAGTCAGTATCTGACATGGCCAGACAAGTGGGGTACTCTCTTGGCAACTGCATTTGTCTTGAGGGAACCATAGTTACTATATCAAAATGACAACATCTAACCATGCACTTTAACTGCTGACATAACCTGAAGTACTCAAGGATTAGTTTAAGTGGCAGAATTTTAGTTTTGAGCACACAAATATAACATGGTATGATTTGGTACATTTCACGAAGTTATGTATTACAGTCACAAAATACTGTTTAGCATCTTAATTTATATAGAAATCTTTGCAACAAAGAGGGAATTTGTTGCTTAGGGAACTGCTGCACTTCTGTTAGAGCAAAACATGTTAAAATTATTAGAAGAAGGAGAATATTACTTTATCATCTGCAGCCTGGCTAACCTCTTCAGTGGGCACCTGATGGACAAGCAAGGGAGGCATAGGCCTGACATTTAATCTGCTGGAGGAAACAGTTTACTATTCTGAAACTTGGTACAAAAACTTTCTGAGTGATTAAAGAAACACTAGAGTTAGGGGTGTCACTGTAAAAAGAGGGGTAAAATCAAGAGAAAATAAAAACCCACAGCCTTTGACATTGCTATCTGAATGAGACTGCAGTCCTTGTCTCCTACATAGGAGAACTTTGGTGCATTATCAACTATTATGCATAAATTAGGATCTGGAAAAAAAAACAAACAAACAAAAACCCAACAAACTTCTCTGGTTTTGGAACACAGGAAAATAAAATATACTACCATAATGTTGAGCTTCCTCATTTCTATCACTCCTTCCTCCTCAATTTTCCTAATTTAAAAACATGCACTGAACTTCTCAACAAAATTCAATCCCTGAACTTCAGCAGGACAATCTATGAAACATACCTCTAAACTGGTTGTTGATTTTATTAATCTTTAGAGTGGTGATATTTTCCAGCTGAGAACAAGGAGAGGATTTTTCAGCCCCCTCTGGTCAGTAGGACAGGATTCAGTGCAAATACCACTGTGCTTTGTCCTGCTCTTTCTTCTCCCTAAGCTGTTGGCCACTGTTGGAAACAAGATCCTCAGCAAATGGCCTTTGGTCAGATCCAGCTTGGCCATCCCAAGATTATGTTATATTCTTTAATACACATGCATGAAATACAACCTTAACAACTTGCATTCTTTGGCAATTGGATACTGGGGCTCCAGATGAAAGTCATCTGCTGTAATGCAACTTTATACAAGTAATTAAGCTACATTGATTTTCGACAGCTGGGAGTAGGAGCCTTTAACATGAGTATTCACATTTCAAAGTATAGAAGTGACCTAGACAAAGATGAATAAATACAATTATTTATTCTTCCCATATATTTTTAATCTACCTTATTCCTGCAGCATCTGGAAAAGTTAAACATCTGAACCAGGAATATATGCGATTGTTGTACCAAAACAGGAGACAAGTTTTTGTATTTTGAGACAGGAATTGGGAATGAAATGGGGAAAAGACCTAAAAAGTATCCATGAGTGCTCAGGGAGAGACCTGTAAAAGCAATCCCTGGATTTCTACTCTGAAATTTTAAAAAGAGCCGATCTCATGCACTAGTAGGTCAGACAAGCATATAAGACAAGGAGCATATTTTTATAAAAGCTGACGCTGGTTATGAACATTGGGTCTGTTGCAACTCGCTTTGTGAGCCTCTCAGATTCAGGAAGGAAAGAACTAAAAAGTAAATTTATTGCCGTAGCTGCCATGAGATCCTTAGAACTAGTAGGTGCAGCTCTCTAATAATTTCCTGAGCTAACATCTGCAAAGAAAGACACTGTCTGTCACAGTGTCTGTCCGATACTCTGACTAAATCTCAGCTACTCACTGCAC
Organism: Streptopelia decaocto; assembly: GCF_964273445.1. Classification (NCBI taxonomy): domain Eukaryota; kingdom Metazoa; phylum Chordata; class Aves; order Columbiformes; family Columbidae; genus Streptopelia; species Streptopelia decaocto. Next base: position 204,404,566 of record NC_138663.1, read on the forward strand.
AGCAGGTGCAGAGCCCCCGAGCATGCAGCGAACAGCTAATTCAAAAGGTGATAAAGCAGAAATCTCGCTGCAACCACTTTTTGACCTCTTCATTGTCAGCTGGCCTAATCAAACTGTAATCAATAAATGTTCTCCCTCTATGCAAGCTGTTAAGAAAGGAAGTTAATTGGCTAGCTGTAAAGATTTAAAGCACATGGAAGTTTGGGGTGGTTTTAACAGTTTTTCAGGGATATTGTGAGGGAAGAGCTGCAGAGACACTGCAATGCAGCACCACGGAGCTCGCAGACCACTGACACCGAGTGCTGTGAAAAAATCTTAGGGCTAAGTTCTACCTTTTCATGCTGCCACAGGGGGAACAAGAGCATTAGAGACTAAAATGTGCAATAAAGCTTTTGAGCAGCTTCTTTGGGAGCCCAGCATTCTGTCTCGCCCCACTCCCAAGCTGTGTCTTTCAGGACAAATTGTTGTTATTTCAGTGAAAGTTCACTTTCCATTCAAAATGTATTTTGATTTCACTGAAAAAAAGGTTTTGGTTTGTTTGTTTTGGTTTGGTTTGATTTTTTTGTTTGTTTGTTCTCTTAACTCCTTCCATACTGGGCTGTAAGTTACAACTGTCACCATTAAAATCAAAGTACGTCCTGCATAAAAACCTGGAAGCGTAAAGTGTTTCCCTATGTTTTATACATTTCCCATTTTATTTTCTAATTTATTACTTAATGAGGACCTGCTGTTCCAACCTAAGTTTGTTTTCCAGGCTCAGGTTTTTATTTTGTAGAAGAGAAGGGCCTACTCACTGGCTCCATATTTATATAATGTTTTAAAAGAGATCTGAGGTTGCTAAGCTGGGAGGAGAGTTAAAACACTTCCAAGAATATTAAAGATTGGAGAGCAAAGCTAAATATAAGTGATCGGTTCCTCTTCTAATTTTGTTCTAAGTAGGTTTCGGTCTTTAAATCCTCTTTAATTTCATTTCAGCCATGTGCAGAAGATTTGAGCAGCACATGAATATAAAAAGTCATCTTTCTGAAGCCTGCAGGATGGCGAGCGTGCTTTGAACACACACGCATAACCCTCCATATGAACTACACCTCCTGTGATTGTTAGAGATCATGATGCTTAACATTAGTTGACCTCCATTTACACAATACACGTGTACATAAGATACAGTACACAGGTTATTTTCAGTTTTTAAAATAAAAGGAATTACTCAAAAAGCCCAGGGTTATGGCCATTGTTCCTAAAGGTATAAACATATACTCCCATTGTTGAGTTCTGATTTTTTAATCTCTGTGATTCATTTTCCTCTTGCTCCTAAAAATATTTCCATATTTCTGTCCACAGAATTTGCATTTTTGTTTGGACTTTCATACCTCTTTTTTTCTCTTCTATTTCTCAGAGGGATGAGGGAAGCAAAGATGGTGAGTGGACGTGAGGAAAACGGACTGAAGAGTAGAAGAGCTGAGGAGTTGTTCTCAGTTCTCCATACCATCCCTTATGATTTAATATTTCCATTCAGCTTCTCATTAAATTGCTGCTTGTACCTTCCATTCTCCCTTTGTTCACTGTATCTGTGCACTTTTAGGGAATTTTCTGCTATTTCCAAGACAGCTTTCAAGCGAGGGACAGGCAGCGTGGTTCAGATAAGCACCATCACCAGCCACAAGTCTGAGAGCATTTCAAACACGCTGTGATGACATTCCATTTTACCTGAGCTAGTCTCTGCATTTGTATATTCCATACATGATGAGAAAACAAAGTGTCATGATATCAAGAGGAAAAACTATTCAAGTTGATGGCAAGCACTATATACATATATATATATTTTTTTTTTTGTAGAAGTTGCCATTCTTATGGATTTGCTGCCCAGGCTATACACGTAAATGTGAGGGGAGTTCATATGAGGCTTAGATGAACTTTTGACTGTTTGAAACAAGGAAACGGAAGTTTAAACTTTGAAAGCTGTTTCTATAGTAGTCACCTCATTTTCTCCCCACAGCAAAGTATATTATTTCATTTTCGAGACATTGCCAAGATATGTGTGCTGTAAGCTTTCGTTTACCACATAAAAACTAAATTAGTGGAACTTGAGCTTTTTCTACTCACAGTCTTAATTGCTAAACATCAGCTGGCTTATAGTATTGACTGGTACTTATCATCACTTAATACCTGAAATATCAATAGCTAAATGTTTCATTGAATGCATTTGTTTGAAACAACATCTAAAGGCTTAATAAACTGTAAAACATTAAAAAAAAAAGGTATTGGTTAGCATTTGCAGTGGTTATTCTTGGATCTCCCCAGGAAAACTAAAGCTGTAATACCAACAACTCGTAACTTCCAGTATGAAAATGGAAAACTCAAGCTACAAGCCCACTTTGCTTATATACTTTACTAGTTTTGGAAGCATTTTAAAGTGAGGAGTCCCTGAGGAAAGCACAACTGTACAGTTTTAAGACTGTGTTTTATGACTATGTTCCAATATACGCTTCAAGATGAAGTATGGTAAATAAGAGATCAGGTATAAATTGCAGAGAAAGGACAAAAAAGAGTTGTGCAGGATCTTCAGAATAAGATAAGTATTTATGCTGACATAGAGTGTGTTTATCTTTCTGTGTGACCTGTAAATTCTTAAATAATTCTCTGGGAAGGTTATTTAAGCAACTGTTTTAAATCTACTTCATTTTTGTTTTTTTTTTTTTTTTTTCCCATTAGGGATTTTTTAAAGAAAGAAATACTTCATTTCACATCTGTATTTACACAGTTTGTGTCAGATTAAATACTCCATCAGTAAGATAACACAAATGTAATACTACTATCTGAAAATATTCAATCATTTCCTATAATAAGGATAACTTTTGGGCCTGTTCTTCACTAGGTACTCTCTTTGGTGTGTCTTGAATGATTTGGATGAAACAGAGAACTGGCTGTGCTTCACTGACAACAGCCAGGACTAGTCTGCCCTCAACACGGATTTTGGTGAACGAAGCAGCATTATTAGAAAAATAAAATAAATATGCAATATAATATTTGATGGATATTATCAGCATCATTTGAACTGCATGTTCACCAAAACTGAATTTGACATATTGCAGAGCTAGTGAAATGCATGAGAAAAGTATGTCAACTAAAAGTTCAAATATAATGGGAAAAGTCTGTCAAGAGATGTATTTTGCTGTGCATTAACAATGACATAGAACAACTCTGAAATGCCAGTGATTGCTACAAGTACTCAGACGCCATGGTGATAATTGCAGTAGAAAATCACCAGACAGCAAATGACACTGCTGGAACTAATGGGAACATGGTTTTATTCAGAATCCAGTGTGGATAGCTATCTGTAATGGAATTGCTTTTCAATACTTTTTATTTGAAATCACTGATTATTGCTTATGCATTTTTATATTAATATGTTCCATTTATTTAACTAAAAATAGATACTTGCAATTTCATTTGCTCTAATCTGCCCATTTCTTAGAATGGTCTAATTTATTCTGCTTGGTGACTCAAGTGTGGATAAACCAATAAATGGATGCATGATACCAGATCTGAAGCACAATTGTATGTTTGACTAAAATACCAGCTGTTTTTCTCTTTGTGTGCCATCAGAAGGATCCAGAGAAACAAAAGAAGGTATCATGCTGGATAAATTTTGGCACTACTAATTAATCTCCACAGTGTCTCTGAAAAAACTGACTAGTTGAACCTGTTATTAGAGCTGTTCTGTTTCACCTGAGACCTACATGTGTCCTAGGCTGGGCTCAATCCGGCAGAATCAACAACTTGTGTTGACAGGTCATAGCAGGACTTGTGAATTGGACTGGAACAGTTTACTGAAAACTGATAAAATGGTGCCACCAAGTCTTCCCAGACACCTGTGGTTGCCGAATTCACTTGGAAAGAGTTTTGAAGTAACAGCTACTGCAGTGGAAAACCATCTTTATTTCCTATCAGAAAGTAATATTCCTTCATTAATTCCTTGAGAGCCTCAAACAGGAAAAAAAATAGTTCATGGACAATGGGAAGGAGTTCTATCACTTAACTCTGGACTCATAACATCCATCAATGTCTTCTTCTTCCCACTGAAACTAGCTTAAGCTCTAGAAGTCTAAATATCAAGTACCAAAAGGTGGATGAGATACATCCCACCCTAAATGTCTGATATTTTGCTGAATTTCCTGTTGATGCTTTTATTTAGAAAGCCATCATTTTCCCTAATAAGTACTTGTTATCTGGTGCTAATTGCCCTGGAGGTACGAGGACACTCATCCAAAAGTAATAATGGGAAACTCTATGCATTTGGCAGGAAGCATTTATCTTTGTTTAAATCTGATCTGACTTTCTGAAGCAAATTCAGATCTTCCTGGCATTTCTCTTCATTCTCAAACTGTCTTTTGCACTGTCTCCAGAAGGAGAACAGAAAAGAATGTAGATTAAGCAATAATGAAAATAGAATGATTAACTAAGTTTTGATGACTGTCTTATTCTATGCACATCTAAAGTTATTTCTTATAGTTGCATAAGCTACTATGTAAGACAAAAATACAGCCATAGAATTGCCCCTTGAAATTTCATTCCAGATGACTTCTGACGATAGCTGGGAAAAACACTATCTAGAGTAGCCTCATCCTGTTAAATGGGTGGCTTTAAAACACTTAATCTTTTACCATATGCCTTTAAGTGTATTATTTTGCTTACCCTCCGGCTGGTATTGTGCTATGATTGTTACCGTCTGCCCTGCTCCTTTCAGCGCAGCCGCAGCCTGCTCATGGGTAGCACCTCGAAGATCAATGCCGTTCACCTACAGAAGGGATGCAAACAACAACAGGTCTGAGTAGTTCAACATTAGACAGAAAAACAGAGGTGTTTTCATTTTTTTTTTAATAAATATATATATATTAATATCTTATGGATGTAAAGGGAAATTACAAAGTCCAAAAGTCTGAGAAAATGTTACCTGTGACTGGCCATGAGGATCTGCACTAATACTGGACGCTGTAGTTTATGTACACTTATCTATGTTTATTCTCTGACCACTGCTTTTGGGGGGTTTCCTTCTCTACTGAGTTTACATTTTTGGTAATTTCTTCATCAATCAATTTCATTTTATATCTAAAAATGAAATGATAAATTTTCTGTGGTGCTTGAAGGTCAGTGTCAAATACCATGGGCAAGAAAACTGCACCTTCAGCCAGACTCCGCAAGCCCAGTCTGTAGCATCAGGGGAACCTTGAGGTATACAGGGCATCTCTAACAAAAACTGCTAGTTAGAGAACTTCCAGATCAGAAACACCATTTACCATTTTGTTTTCATGCAGCCCCTCCTTTTATTGCCTAGAAATAACCCTGTATCTTGCACATCACAGCAACAGAGTCTCTGCCAGGTACATCTGTGCCACCTCTGGCTGTTGGACACTGAAAGGTCTCTCCATGGAGTTCCTCTGACCTGATGATCATTTTTGGTTGCAAAAGCAGTGGAAGTGGAACAGAGTAGGGAACCACCTATGAAATTCATGGACAGCTTCAGATCTCTTTTGATCTGCAGTTGTGACATTCAATGTTTTGTCAACAACATCCCCAGAAACAGGCACTATTTGTATATAGAGTTATTAACTGTTCCAGTAATTTGAATCTTGCTTTTCGGCAGGAGTGTTACTGTCTGACTTTATTGAAGCATGTGAGGTTTCGTTGATTTATTTTTTTATTTGACTTTCCTCCTCACTTCTAAATGTTTCACCTTCATAATATTTCAGTGAAGTACAGGAAAATTGTGACACATAAACAGCCTCAGCAGGACAGAAATCCATTTCTGATTGTTCAAGAAAATAAAGGAATAAAGTAAGGAAATAAAGGGTGAGCAGAAGTGAGAGAACAATGCCATAGATTTCACAGACAAGCAGGCCAAAACACAGACCTCAAATTCTCAGCAACAGCAAGATTCTTTGTGTTTATTTTTATCAAGTACTAACACAAGATGGATAAGCACAAATTGAAAATATGGATTTTATTTTATTTAAATGTTAACAACTTTTTAAGCCTTATTAAAATAAATTTTGATTCCATAGGACTTCACAAATAATGTATTGAATCCATTATGAATACATCTATTTTGATCAAATACATTTAGAAACTGTCCCTTCTTAACTTGCCACCTTTCACCAACTTTTAGAGAATGTGATGCTTTGGGAACACAATTTTTTAGCATAGAATCATAGAATAGTTGATGTTGGAAGAGACCTTCAAAGCTCATCCAGTGCCACCCCTGCCATGAGCAGGGACATCTTCACCCAGATCAGGTTGCTCAGAGCCCCGTCCAGCCTGGCCTGGGATGTCTCCAGGGATGGGGCATCCACCACCTCTCTGGGCAACCTGGGACAGGGTTTCACCACCCTCAGTGTAAAAATTACTCCCACATTTGCATGACAAAACTATTAATCTTAGAAAAACTAATTTGTGATAGCAATAATATGAACCCCAGGAGATCTCACAGTGTCTGATGCAGAAGACTGCATGATGCTGTAGAACTGTTGACTGTACACAGAAGTGTAATTGCCTAGCTGAGGTTTCAGGTTTCTGAAAATATAATTCCATAAGAATAAAAGTTTTCCCAGTTCAACCTGTCTAGAAAAACATCTTTCTTCAATTAGGTGGTTTTGTTTTGTTTGTTTGTTTTCCTTTATGATAACGAAGGAAAAAGCGCACACCTACAGAAACATTCAAAGCAAATGTCTGTGCCAGAACTTAATGCTTTATGAGAAGAGGTATGTGGGGATCCCCATGTAGTTACAATCATACAGACAATCTGAATGTAAGCTGTGACAATAAATTGGTAATAATTCTAGTACTGCCATGTATTAGTGTCTTTGGCTCGTATATTTCAAAGCATTATATGCCGATACACTGATAACTTCTACTTTTTTTGTCACCTGAAGTGCACAAAATTCATGTTGCTTTTACAATTTTTATCTAGATTGTGTAAAGGGAAGTGAATATCTTTATTCACAAGTAATGCTCTAATGCTTCTAAAAAGAAACTCTGAGCATAGGGCAAATGTAAGATAATAAACTTCGTAATTTGTCCAACACAAGAGTTATCAGTTGTCCCATCTTCCTTTTTGGAAGAAATTGATGTAAAACTGGCTGGTGGAAGCTTTCAAAAAAAATCAGCCAAAGGTTCAAATGCTTTCATCAAAATTGTGTACTTAACCCTCAAGTATAGTGGATGGCAAGACTAACATAGACTCCTGCAAAAAACTCACTGAAATTCAGCCTAGGAACAGTGCATTCCAAGAAACAAAGGAGAGAATCAGAGTTTCAGTGCCATCAAATTTAATGTATGTTAATGCACAACACTATAATGTTAAGTAATGACCTGACCACACTAGGATGCCAGAATAATGATCACCCTCTTGAAGATGCAACAGCCACACAATAAAACCAAACAATCATGGCCAAATAAGTTGGTAGAAGTCTGTTTGCATGCTATTTAGCTCACCAATACCTGACAAGATCTCACTGCAGAATAATAGATGTTAAACTTAGGAAGGACTTGTAACTTGTCTGACTCGCTAATGAACAAGAAGAATAGATGGTAACTTGATTTCTGGGTATTATTTCCCAATATGTAAAAGAAAATGTAATCAAGTCCCAAAACTTCTAGTTAAAAAAGCATATTCAAGTAGCTTGCTGAAAGATACTATTAATATACACATTTTAATCAAATTCTTACCTTCAGGCCAAAATGAACATGTGTTTTGGAAGAAGTAAAACAAATACTCTGTCTTGCCTCTTCCTCCAAAACAGTGTTTGAATTATAACAATTGTGTACAGTGATATTTTTCCCTGACATGATTACCTTGCAAATTGTTAAATTTGATTTTGATTACCACTTCAATGGATTTAATGTTGTTTGTTTGTTTATGTTAAGAACAGAAAAATGTTTCCAGAAAAAATTGCAAGTGTTTGCAGGAAAGTTTAATACTTTTTTTTTACCCTATTAAATACGCTGACTTCCTTTAAGAAGTGTTACACAATAAGCAAAGTAGCCCTGCTGTTTTGAGCTTGACTGCACAATCCTAATGTCTTGGCCCAGAATGAACTTAACTGCACAATTTGTGATGCCTAACTCTAAAATGAATTTGACATAATGGAAATAAGAAGAGCCTCCAGCTTATGCAAAAGTCTGTCTCTTCTACATGCTGTAGCAAAAAGCAGTTAGCTTACGAAGAGAAGACTGAGAAAAAGATGCAATTATAGTTCATAGTAACTATAGTAATTGCCTTTGCAGTCATTGACTCAAAGTAAAGTGTGATCTACTTCATTAAATACTGAATTATAGTCTAAATGAAAAGGAAATATAAGATTTCTATTTTTCATAGATCAAATTCTTCTAAAATTGGAAGAGTTATATTCCCTTTCAAATATCTGAACAGCCCCTATTAGTAAAAATTGGTTCAATTTGGAACAGAGCATTTTAAAAACTTACTACAGTCTGGCTGTCTTCTGTTAGACTGCTTGAGTATGATTCATATGTAGCTTGTTCAAATAGAGGCTGGCAAAATAATGTTTTATTTAGCCATTTATTTATTTAAGCCACTTTATTTTGTCTTTGTACAGTGATTAAATGAACACTTGGAATATCTTGTGGAATGGGAAAAGAAAAGAAAAATACATCCCTTCTCTGGGGAGAAAACATAAAGGATTTATTTTCATTTCTTCTTTGAATTGTCACTGATATAGTGAATTTATACAGTAAATTAAAAGGTGGTGATGAAATGGCACCTTTTCACCATGGGAAAAAAATACAGGAGATTTATTAAATTCTGGCTGAGTTATTTTCTTTGTTGAACTCATAAAATTAGAGCTTTTGGTGTCTGAAAAAAGCAAACAGAAGTTTGAATAAAGACAGCTCTCTACAACTAATATTGCCATTGTATGCATTAAGAGAAGATACAAAGAAGCCTAGTTGTCTGTCTTAACTTTGCATGTCAACTTAAGTAAACTCAAGCACATTAAAAAGGGACGAGGAAAGCTGAAACGTTCTCTGGCAGTCCTGCTTAGTCATTAGAAATGGAATATATAGCACTGACCCTTAGGTGATGGAAATACAGTGTTCCAGCAAGAGGGGGAACATTGGAAAAACACACATGAGGGATAACCTGCCTTGAGCACATCTGAGGAAAACTTTCCTGCCAACCAGGTGACATAATCATTGTGCACGATGGCCCACTCGACTCTGATGACTGACACACTTCAATGAAAATACATGAACTAGTAAGTTTGCAGATGACACCAAACTGGGTGGGAGTGTTGGTGTGCTGGAGTGTAGGAAGGCCATACAGAGGGATCTGGACTGGCCGGATCATTGGGCTGAGGCCAATTGTATGAGGTTCAACCAGGCCAAGTGCCGGGTCCTGCACTTGGGTCACAACAACCCCAGGCAGCGCTACAGGCTGGGGAAGAGTGGCTGGAAAGTGCCTGGAGGAAAAGGACCTGGGGGTGTTGAGCAACAGTGACTGAACATGAGCCAGCAGTGTGCCCAGGTGGCCAACAAGGACAACAGCATCCTGGCTTGAATCAGGAATAGTGTGGCCAGCAGGACAGTGATTGTGCTACTGTACTCGGCACTGGTGAGGCTAAACCTTGAATCCTGTGTTCAGGCTTGGGTCCCTAATCATAAGAAGGACATTGAGGTGCTGGAGTGACTTCAGACAAGGGTGATGAAGCTGGAGAAGGAGCTGGAGTACAAGTGTGATGGGAGCGGCTGAGGGACCTGGGGCTGTTCAGCCTGGAGAAAAGGAGGCTGAGGGGAGACCTTATCACTGTCTGCAACTACCTGAAAGGAGGTTGTAGCATGGAGGGTGTTGGTCTCTTCTCCCAAGTAACAAGTGATAGGACAAGAGGAAATGGCCTCAAGTTGCACCAGTGGAGGTTTAGATTGGATATTAGGAAAAAATTCTTCCCAGAAAGGGTTTTCAGGCATTGGTACAGGCTGCCCAGAGAAGTGGTGGAGTCACCATCCCTGGAGGGATTTGAAAGATGTGTAGATGAGGTTCTTAGGGGCATGGTTTAGAGCTAGAGTTAGTTAGGTTATGGTTGGGCTCAATGATCCTGAGGGTTTCTTCCAACTGAAATGTTTCTATGATTCTATGAATTCTAAGAAGCTCGTGCATGTAGCCAAACACAGACCTTGAGCAACAACCGCTTTCAGCTTAGATGGGCCATTTTTTTGCAAAGTGAAGCCCGCACATCCAGCTTGACGCTGAAGCTCTGCAGAGCCCTGCAGGAGGGAGCCGGCTGGGCTGAGAACACTCAGCACCCCTGACCACTCTGGAAACCTTGGCTGGGGGCATGGCCATGGGAAACGGCACTCCAGGGGAAAAAAAGTTAATCTAGGGGAGTTTTTTGCCTTGCTAGTGAAGAAAAAGCTTAGAAATAGAAGGAAAGGAAAAATGCACAGGTGGAAAAGAACCTTCACTCTCCAGCTAAGCCTCTTTTAAATTTTCAGGCTCGCTTTATGGCTTTTCTCTCACTTTTCTCACTTTTCCTATTCATTTCTCTGCCTACACTTCTGATCTGATAGAACTCCTTAGTTTGGCACATATAGGCAAACTGGTTATCTCATCCTGAACTCCACTGAAAACATAATAATGTGTCATGTCTGCTGTTCTCCATGCCCAGCATCCTCCTTCCCTCTTTTTCTCTTTTTATGGGCCAGCAGTTTCCATGACCTTTTCAATTTTCCCTGTCTTGCTACCTCAGAGTTATGACTTTTGCCTCTAAGAAGCTGGTCTTTATGCTCTGGTGAGCTGGGTATTCTAGAGGCAAATTCTTCTCTCTCTGGAAAACAAGAACCACAGTGGGTGTACGAGCTTTATCATTTAGTATGCCTTTTTCTGCCAGGAAGTTTAAGGAGGCAGATAAACCAGCTGGAAGAGGTATTAAAGCACTACATCTTTGAAGTAGGAAGAATATTAATATTATGTTATTGAAGAGGTGTCTTGCACACGCTGCCTTTTCCAGTAGGAATCAACAAGCTTTATGACTCACCAGACTATATGAATCATTCCACATAGTACTTGTTAAACCTATAACCATAGTCAAAGACTTATTCTTTTTAATCCGAACTGTACAGAAATTCTTCTGATAGAAAATCTGCTTCAGATTGAAGCTTTTGTGAATGATGCCAGATTGGCAAACTTTGAGACTGGAATAGTTTCACTGAAGAGTTCACTGCAGTGGCAGCTTAAGAGCCACTTCTCCTCAGTTCCATCAGAACTTAAAACCTGTTTGAACTGTGTTTGAAATAAATGATAACTTTTGAAAAGGACACATAGGTTTACTGGAGCCTGAATGAACATGAAGCTTTTTTCATTCAGATCACTAAATAGCCACCAGTTAGCTCTATTACCAACCCGGACTGGATGTGATTCAGCAACTATGAAGAGATCAATGGCATTTTGTTTCATTGCTAAATGGTAAAGTTGAGACAGAGGCACATGTGTAGTCTTTTCATATTAAGACAACTTGTATTACCAGTGAAAAATATGAGTACAGTGCTAGCTAGTAACACAGGCCAATATTTATCGACCAGTTCTTACATAGATATAAATATAATTTTCATTAATTCTAATACATAAAACACTCATCCACCAAACACGATACTTAGTAAGTAAGAATATTCATTTATGTAATAATGCAGAGCTCATCATTAGTTCTTAAATTCAAATCCAGTTGCTGCTTTTTTACCTGCCTTCCCCATGTGGTCAAACACCCATACATTTCTGCCACCTCTAATCTCCTGGATCTCGCTACATCGTCATCTTCACGTCTTTACACATTCCTTCTCCTTTGCAGTTCCTCCTGTCTTCCTACTCCAAACTGATAAGATATCAAACTGTTCCTCCTCCCTCCTACAGCTTTTACTTTACACGACTGTTACTTCCATTCACTTTCCTGCCTTTCTGAAATAATCCTCATTCTCCTAAATTCTTTTTTTTAGCATTTGGATTTCCCTGTCTCCTGCTCTCATCCTGGGTCATTCACAAATCCCCCTCTTAGCAGCATTTATTCCAAATACTTTGGCTTCAACACAGTTCTAAAAGGTATTTTTCCTTCCAGCACATGTATATAGCTAAACTACCATTGATCGGTTTTCCTCAAAATGCTGCAGGCTTCTTGTTTCACATTTGAATTTCAAAGGATGGTGTAAGCAGAAATAATTATTGCCATTCTTCTGCTTCTGAAATGAAGGTTTCCATTTGAACAAGTGCCTTATAACTCAAAGATGATAAGAACTTAATTGCATCTAAAGCCAATAAGCAATTGGTACTCAGGAAATGAAATAGCAAGTTAAAACAATTCTAGGGGCTGCTTAGAGACAGAAGGGCTTTGGTGATTTGTCTGACGCCAAGCACGGAGTTAGCAGTGAATTCAAAAACTGAAATCCTTGCCTTGATCTCTACCTGATAGGTTTTTCCATAGTTCCATGACCACAGAATATGGCAATGTGGCCTGGAGAGGTGAAATGGGCATTGGCTTGTGTCACAGCAAATCTACACTGAATTCAGTCCAGTGACCATGGGGCAACGTATCAATGGTTGAATGGCAGCTGACGGGGATCCTTAACTCAAGATGAAGTGTTCAGTATTCACATTTTACATTAAAACTACCTGAGTCACAACATTCATAGTTTCTTTGTGGCTCTACCAATTAGGATTATGTGACACAGACACCTGGAATAGATGATGCTCCATGCTCTCAAATAAAGTATGTTTTTTAAAACCAATGGAAAGGAAATAGCTTTTGTATTCTATAAGTACTTTTGCTTGCTCAGATAAAGGCATATCTATCTTGTGATCTATTTTGTGGGGGTTTTTTGGTTTGTTTGTTTATTGTTTTTCAAAAATATGTCCAAAATCTCCCCCAACAAATTATTGCAGATACCCCTCAAATACTTTGTTTAATGGATGGCCAGTTTCTATTATTTTGCATTTCATGTCATGCAACAATTTTTTTAATCACTCAGGAACCCAAAACTTACTGGGCAGTAGAGCAGAATGGTGGCTGGAATCTAACTGAAGTACAAGACAACAGTCCAGCCGGGGGCAAATCTCTGAATGAATAAAACTTGGGAATTTAGCCATTTTTTTCCAGTGGTAGCAGTTTGGCTTTCAAATGTGTGGTTTTATTTTCCCTTCATTATGATGCTGACAGTAAGGATCACTGAGGGTTGCAAACCTTGCTCCAAGTCTTCACTGTATCAAATGTGACATAATTCTGTTGGACAGTCTTCAACAAAAATTTGCTAAATCAGAATGTTTGAACCAATTGTGAACTCCTCCTTAAACTATTAGGAGCTGAAGAGCAATCAATCTGGCATCAGATCATTTCTACCCGTTGAGGCAATTGTAAAATGAATGTTTCAGAAGCAACTGATGATTTCATCACAGCAAAAATACACAGTGTCTAGTCTAGGTCTATTTACTAGCTTTGCATGACACAAAACTGACAGGTCTGATAGCTAACACTGCTTGGCAAAAAGAACATACCTTATTCATGAGGACTGTTAGTATAACCTATTAGGTTCTGATCATGTGCTTGGTGTTAATTTAGAAAATGGTTGCTGCGTCAAGGCAATTACAGTATATGTTACAGATTGCAGAAATATGGGAGCAGGGGGGGAGTGAGAGAGAGAAATCCAGCTGGAAGACAGATGCCTAGATTAACAGAAGACAAAAGGGAGCTCTATAGTCACCAACGTACATAGTTATCCAGCATACACAGGTGGTCATTTTTTCCCTGGAAGCTCCATTAAGCTTGTATTCTAGAAAGTAATCTGTTTTCTTTTGAAGTCCTAAACTGACAAGTCTACGAGCTTCTATGGCAATATAACCCAGCTACCCTGACTACAAAACAAGTACATCATGTTTTGAGGCTGAATATGTCTAAGTTCAACTTGTAGCCATCAGATTGTGTGTATCTATCAACAACACTGAAGAACAGTTTGCTACCAGCTGTCTTCTCCAAGGGTCTTTGTAAATGGTAGTATTTACATTGACAGAGTTTATACTTCATTAAAGTGAAATTTTGTGGTCAAGCAGGATGCTAGGGCTTTCCTGACATGGGTTCCAAATTCCAAGGCTTTATGGGAGAAAAAGATTATTTTTAGTAAATAATTTATTTAAATATATAAAAGAGTGGATTGCCAAAAGAGTAAATTTCCATTTGCACCCAGTTCCTGTTCATTTGGTGTCCCGTTGCCTTCTGTGCCTCTAAAAATCTCCTCTTGTTGTACAGGGAAGTTGCATGGGTGATTCAGTTTTGTCATGGGTAAGGTTTTTGGTTCATGCTGATGACAGCAAGTACTGAACACGTCTGCATGCATTGTAAAAGGTGTTCATCTGGAAAGGTGGAGCATGGTGCAGATTATCTCATATAAACGTAAATAGCTTGAGGACTCTTAGAGACCCACTGTCATTTCTAATGGACCCTCAAATCCCAGAACTTCCCAATGTTGTTGGAAATGTCTGAGCTTGCATTAACCCACTGTTTGCCCCGGATCTTCTCATTAGATCGTGCCAAGCCATAATCTTTGCTTTTCTCTATTTTTTGGTGTCTTGTGTCCTATCACTGTATGTTGACAGGCAGCTTACAGGAGCAGCAAGTTGCAGCAAAATAATATCTATTGATTCTTCTCCAGCCCTGTGGCTGTTGTCCTTTCGGAAATGAAATCAAGTTCGAGAATTTATTTCTAAACAATTCATAAGGGTTATTACTCCTCCTTCTGTTGTATTCTGAGAAGCTCCAAATATACTGCTTATTTCTTCAGAAGTTTTCACTGAAAAGTGGGCACGCTTCTCTATATTCCCACATATTCCTTGAGTTCTTGAAGGAAATTATGAATACTTCCTTAAGTATCTGAGGATAATTTTCGGCTGGTCTTGAAGCATCTTACTTCTCGAAGCATCAAACTTCTAACTTGGTTTTTGCCTTTGCCTGTTTTAAAGACTTACTTCTGTTTCTTCATAACTGTCCTAACTGGATGACCACTGATCATTTTTAAAGAAGACAAAGGCAAAAAATGAACCAAACATTTGAACTCTCTCAGTCTCACTTTTAAGTAGTCTTTCTTTCTTCCAACTGTTTAGGAATTTATTGCTTGGTTTTCTATTCTTATCAAATACTTCTTTGCTGCCTTTCCTAATCCTTGCTACTTACAGTCCATTTTACATCTTGTCCTTCTTACTTTGTCCCAAAACTTTACTTAGGTAAAATTTTATAAATTTATACATTTTTAGGACTTAACTTTTTAGAACTGCAGTAACTTGACTCAGCTTCCACTTTTTGAATGTTGATTACTTGAGTTTCACAACACCAAAAGGCTCTCAAGTACTGAGGTTTACTTCTTACTACACTATCGTTCCTTTTTTTGTATTTTTTTCTTAAAAGAGCAGCTACCACTTCTAAATTAGCTGTTACTTTAAAACTTGCTCCTTGTGGGATTTTCCACATCAGCTGTGAATGCACAGCAGATTGGTTTTGAAGTTCATGTTAGTTACTCTTCTGAGCTTCCTCATTCCCCTCCAGCACAAAATGATAAACTTTGCCACTACACCATATGGTCACTCAAGGGCAAGTTGTGTTTCATTCTCCCATTTTCAGGCAATTCTTCCTTACTGGTTGGAATAAAATCTGGAATTACCTGATTTATACTTGTTTTTTACATATTGCCCACCAATAAAACGTTCACAAATGTTCAGTCAGTTTGGGTGGGATCTATTGCAATAAAAGTCATGCCCAATTCTCTATAATCTGTGAAAATGAATATACATTTTTATAGCACAATGGTCATCTGACCTGTGCAAAATATCTACTTTAGGGCAAGGTAAATTATAGTCCAGAATGGGCTACATCTTTCTGTTTGCTACAGAGGGAGCCTAAGGGGTTATATGCCTTAATTTAGATTAATCCACTATTTGTTCCTATGGAGCTTAACCTACTTGCACTTCTAGCTGGTGTTATCCTATTAATATATGACAGTTCCCTTTCTCTCCGGAGATTTTCTTTTTACAGATCTATCACAAATATCACCTACCATGCAGTATTTATTGATCATTCGGATGTTTAGCAACACATTCTCCCTTGATTTTCAAACAAGTTATACTTTTTTTAAAATAGTCCAATCATGTGAATCTTTATGGACGAGTGCAGCTAAAAGCTGCAGAAGTTCACAGACTTTCCTATGTTAGAGAACAGTCACGCATTATCCACACCACCTCAGGGAAGTAAGTATATGGTCAATTCCTCTGCAAATAAGCCTTGCAAGGCAAAAGTATTATCAGTTTTAATCCTAACGCTATTACACAAGAGTGACAAACTGGTGCTCCATGCAGAAAAGGCTCCATGCCCTACAAAGATGATTGAAACATTTTCCAAGCCAGTTACAATTTCACAAAACGACAACAACAAACCACAAAAAACAAGACCCAAAAAACCTGAGATGCGAGTATTTGCCATTTTTTGTACCTTTGCAACTAGGTCACAAAACGCACTCTTTGCCCTAAGTGGTTTTACTGCTTTTACCATGAGCAAAAAGACATTTTAAATTAGGAAGCTGAAAGCTTCCCTACACTAAAGCAAGGGAAGTCAATCTGAAGGTCAGTTCTAACTGTAACAAACATAAAGCATAAATATTTGCTATAAATAAGCACAGGGTTCTTAGACTCTGTTCTACTCCATAGTAGAAACTGAGGAACATTATATTTTTCCAAATGCATATTGTATTTTTGCTACAGATGTGAGTGAGAAGGCGGGTAGGAGTTGTGTGGGAGGTACTAAGCAGAAAGAAGCATTTAAATTGTTCATAAGGGAAAGCAAACATCTCTCGAGAAATGACAGCAGGACGATGCACAGACACAAGAAAAAATCTGGTCAATATAAGAGATCACCCGCCATTTACTGGGGAGAAACTTGTATAAAAGACCAGAGACAGGACTGAAGGGAGACACTGAAATATTAATACCAGCGTTGCAAACTAGCAGTATATAATGTCATGAATCAGTGACAGAGAACCCCACAGATTACCTCTGGTACCCCTGTGCCAGTGAATAGTTGTTTGATTCTCAGAAAGTAGCTGGAGAAAAAAGATACTGTCTCTACCCACATAGGAAAACATCCTGGTACTGTGCTAGATCAAGGGGAAAATCTTACTGAATTTAGTTAACCTCATTCATCTGATTCAGGTTAAGTAGTAGGGAAAATGGAAGCACTACAAGAGTACTACCTGCATCTTCACAGTGCAGCCTGTTTGTTATCTACTCTTTTTCCTGTTGCTACTCAGCAATTACCCTTCAGGAAACTTGTTTTATTTCCTTAAGGTAACTGTGGGCTCGAAAACAAGAGGTCTCCTTTTTCTCTGGATTCTACTTTCAGGCTACCAACAATGCTTCATCCTGCCATTGTGAACCACAAGATGCTAAAGCGTTTCTCCAGGAGAATTAAATAAAACTGACACTGCTTTTATGGTCCACAATTTAATTATACTTTTCTTTGTAATGAAGAAAGCATGATGTTAGGTGAAAAAGCAAACATACATTATAAGAGCAAGCACACAGGAAATGTGAGGTTCCGTTTAAGACACCTAAATATAGACATGCACTCATGTGGTAAGTGTTTAAGCTTGAAGTCAATGGATACTCAATCAATACAGGCAATAAAGCTTACAGAGCAATTCAACTTGCTGAACACAACTCAAAGCTGGCCAGCTGAATCATTCCCCAGCCTCCATTGACATTAATGGCAACCAGACACCCAGCAAGCATGTAGGTGTCTAAACTTAAGTATCTTAATCTGATGTTTAGTCTTTTACAAAGACACAAAATTCAGTATTTTAAAAAACTAATATTCAGACGCTAATACTTGCTGTTACCTCCTTATGGCTATCAATTCACCTTAATTCTCTCTTTCACATACACTTGATGCAGTCTTATAAAAAAAATTAAAAAACTGTTTGAAAATCAATGTTATCTTAGGAGTTCAAGGAACAATATGCACTAATTATTTGTTTGTAAATTGTAAATCTGAATTCTGCTGCTGAACTTAGATGTGTAAACTAACTCTCTGTGCTTTAGGTACTGTACCTACAGATTAAGTTGCCCACTTAGCAATGAAAGTGCTTTGACGCATACAAGTTAAGACATCTAAAATAAGTAGATAAGTTTTTAAATAATTTTCATTTGAGATGGTAAACCAACAAATGTTGTGGGAATTTTGTTGCAACAGGCCCATATTCCTCCTCCTGCCTCCCCAGGAATTTTCCCTAAAAATTACCTCTTGTACCTCTTTCCTGAAATGACAAGATTTTCAGTGCTTTCTGTCAGCAAGGGTGTATGAAGTGTGGGGCCCTTTTATGAATATGGCTCTTGAAAATAATTTGTTCTCGTGCAGGTGATATTTACCAAACAACACTGGGTCCCCATTGCTGTTTTAATAGATAATATATCCCTTAGCACTGGAAGTGGAATTTTAAACTCTGAGGATGGCATCAAGGAACGTGACATTTTATTTGTACTAGAGCCTGCATTTTCCTAACAGAACTTGGGGTTAGATCAGAGTTCAAGCAGCCTCTAAGTCTAGACTTGGCCCCAACTTCTCATATGATTTTAAACAAATCAATTAACATTAGGGTTCCACTGCTTTAAAAATGAAATAATAGTTTCATGATATTCTGAGCTGTTTCATTGGGTTGTACACACATGAGGCAAAAGTTAATCTGTTCATACACAGTGCCTGGAAAATCAAGTCTTGATGTCAATTACTATTCAAAATGCTACTTGATGATATTTACATTACATATGATAGAAGGACAGTACTACAGGGATGGATATATTCTGTTATAGTGATGATCATACACGGATAGTTTGTTCATCGCTGCATTTTAAAGACGTTCAGAAGTGAGAAGGAAAATGTTTAGTTAGGTGGTAATTCACAAGAGCATAATGAATTATAACAAGAAGAAACTAGCATTAAAAAGTCCTACCTTTTATGGGGAAAAACAGCCAATCATGAATGAAACACTTTTTTTTTTGCTATTTGAAATTTTTTACTATTTGAAACAACATTTTCTGTTACTTTTCAATTTGCCTTCAAGGTTCAGACGTGATTCATTTTGTCTCTGCACAGAAACATTGGGAATGGATGATGGCAGAGCGGTGGATGTGGTCTACCTTGACTTCAGTAAAGCCTTTGACACAGTCTCCCACAGCATCCTCACAGCTAAGTTGAGGAGGTGTGGTCTAGACAATAGAGTAGTGAGGTGGGTTGCAAACTGGCTTAGGGAGAGAAGCCAGAGAGTGGTAGTCAATGGTGCGGAGTCTAGTTGGAAGCCAGTATCTAGTGGAGTGCCTCAGGGGTCAGTGCTGGGGCCAATATTATTCAATATATTCATTAACGACTTGGACGAGGGAATTGAGTGTACTATCAGCAAGTTTGCTGATGACACCAAGCTGGGAGGAGTGGCTGACACGCCGGAGGGCTGTGCTGCCATCCAGCGGGACCTGGACAGGCTGGAGAGTTGGGCGGGGAATAACCTAATGAAATTTAACAAGGGCAAGTGTAGAGTCCTGCACCTGGGCAGGAACAACCCCAGGTTCCAGTATAGGTTGGGAGATTACATATTAGAGAGCAGTGTAGGGGAAAGGGACCTGGGGGTCCTGGTGGACAACAGGATGACCATGAGCCAGCACTGTGCCCTTGTGGCCAGGAAGGCCAATGGCATCCTGGGGTGTATTAGAAGGGGGGTGGTTAGTAGATCGAGAGAGGTCCTCCTTCCCCTCTACTCCGCCCTGGTGAGACCACATCTGGAATATTGTGTCCAGTTCTGGGCCCCTCAGTTCCAGAAGGACAGGGAACTGCTGGAGAGGGTCCAGCGTAGGGCAACCAAGATGATTAAGGGAGTGGAGCACCTCCCTTATGAAGAAAGGCTGAGGGAGCTGGGTCTCTTTAGTTTGGAGAAGAGGAGACTAAGGGGGGACCTTATTAATGTTTATAAATATATAAAGGGTGAGTGCCATGGGGATGGAGCCAGGCTCTTCTCGGTGGCAAACAATGATAGGACAAGGGGTAATGGGATCAAGCTGGAACACAAGAGGTTCCACTTAAATTTGAGAAGAAACTTCTTCTCAGTAAGGGTGACAGACACTGGAACAGGCTGCCCAGGGAAGTGGTGGAGTCTCCTTCTCTGGAGACATTCAAAACCCGCCTGGACATTTTCCTGTGCGACCTCACCTAGGCGTTCCTGCTCCAGCAGGGGGATTGGACTAGATGATCTTTTGAGGTCCCTTCCAATCCCAAACATACTGTGATACTGTGAATATCCACCTGCTTTCTGAGATAAATTTTAAACATTTCCAGCCAGTGAACTGAAAACAGAAAAATACAGTTATCACTGCTTTTCCCAAGTTTTAGCCAGCTCCCAAAGGCAGATCTCTATCATTACTGATCCTGTAATGCCATCTGGTGGCATTTGAGAAAAAAGCATACGAACACATACACTCATCCACGGTGGTCAAAGACTATCACAGTGAGCAGGCAGAAAGGTTGTGGGATTCATCCAAACCCTGTGGGCTGACTCTGGGGCTATATCCTGCGTGTCACTCAAAGGCAATACAGATCCTTAGGTTTGTTGGGTCTAACTCGTGGTTTTGCAGTCTACTTAAGGTATTTCTATAGGTACCTTCCCAAAGGTGAGTGTACACATCTCAAGCGGTCAACACTTTGCCATATTCACAGCACAGGCATGAATTAGGAAAGTGCTGTGATCCTCCTCGCCCACATGAGACACTGAGGCTTAAAAAAATCCAACACCTTGCCTAAGGTCACAAAGACAACAGCAAAATCAGAGGATTAAATCCAGATCACCAAAGTTTAAATCACTTACTGTGCTTCCTGCCTGAAAGAAATGTAACCAAGCCTGAGTTAATTAGAAACACTTGCTTTGAGGGTACTATTTGTTCTTGGTAAATCAGATTTGTCATGTTTTGAGGAACAAATGGAAAAACTATTGCAGTAGGGAAATAGGTGTTTCTGAGGGATGAGACAAGAAAGAATAAACAGAGAGAAACAGACCTATTTGCACAGCCTTTATAAAATTAAGGTGTCTGGGACCCTTCTCCAGACAATGGTCTAAGGTTAATCAGCTCTAAAAGTAGCCTGTGCATGAAAATTGTTTCATTTGAATATGGAAAAATGGATTCATAATAGTTATTTGTGGCTAAATAGGTCAGCAGTGCCTGACTTGGTGATTGCCTGGGGATATGCATGCAGACTAATTTAGTAATAATTTCCATCCCCCTCTGCTCAATGAACAAATAAACTACTCTTGCATGACAAGTAAATGCTATAGCAACACTGGTCACTTTAATTAGAACTTATGGAAAATAGTGCTATGAAACACACAAAAATCAGAGTTAAAAATTCAACTGTGGCAGTAGCCTATAGTGGTAAATATAGCCCTGCTTTAAAATAAGAGAAAACGATTCTTAAATTTGTGTCTAAGTTGCTGGATCTCTGAATACTATGTACTGTGAAAGGCTTTGATCTTATAGTTCCCTTTTAGTCAGTCTTCTTTTGCTGCATTTAGTTAAAGAAAAATAAATTGCATAATTGCCTTGTAAAAATTTCCATTTCTACTCTTCAGGTTCTTGGCACAGGCCTTTGCCTTCTTTATCTCTTCATGTTAATAATCTTACAAGAATCTGTTCTGGTTTTCTAGTGGTTTCTTAAAGCTCTCTACTCAGGAATCTCTTTAAGGCACCTAAACATCTTTTACTTGTCCTTTCTCAATTGTTCTTAAAGCATTTTCAAGAAATAGATCTAGATAAAATATACTATTTTGATCCTCACAGCTTGAGGTTACTACATCCCTTTGGTGCTAACTCATCAGATTTTCACACACCAAAACTTTGACAGCTGGAGGGTAAATTCACTTTTCACAGGATGGGCCAATGGCCAAGAAACTCCTAAGTAATGTAAGAATACCAGTTCCAGCTTCCTCCTGAAGGCATTTAAACAATGATCAGGAATCTGCCACATAACCATGCCCCAAACCAGCCAGGCTACAGCCATCCCCTGCCCCTGCTGTCAACCGAGGCAGAACCAAGGCTGCGAGAGCCACAGGGACAGAAATGATGACAGCAGGAGTGTGACATGGCAGCCTGGTGGGTCTGTCGCTCATCTGGGATGAATAATTCCTGTGTTTCAGTTCTTTGCTTTAAGGCTGTTTATACACTTTGCATGAAACAGCCACAACTGTATCCATTTGGGCTAGTGAATGGATATTTAACTACATTTTCAGGGCTTTCATTGTCATTCAAAATCCTTTACGTTCAGATTGTTTCAGTCAGATGTTCAATTACTTGACAGGGCCTAAAACATAAATGCTTTGCTTTTTAAATGTGTGCAAGAAATATGTACATGAAAGAAAAATTAGAAGAGATGTTGTTGAGTGTATGCAAAATACAACCTCAGGCTACAAAGTCTTTTATCCTCTAAAATTTGAAAATTACTTTCAGAGTGATCATCAAATTCATTAGAGGCAGAGAGATAATTAACATAACCTAATTAATCTGCTTTTTTGTATTGTGCCATTGGCAAAGCAGTTTAGTGCACACTAGATGGCACCCCTAGTCTAGATGATTTCAACCTACTGCCTTTTCGCCTCAAAGCTGAAATTGGGAAGTATCTTTGAATGCAGCAGTACATTTTAGGGAAATGGAATTGGATGATGGGCTAAACTGGGAGATGCTGAGGTCTGTACTGTGTTTAGATATTCTCAGTGGTGTTGCCATACTGTAAATAGCATTAAGCAGAGAAAAGTCTCACTCTGAGCTAATGTATAATAGTGGTTGAGACTCATAGTCCTGGGCCACGTGCGTACCTGGATACCCAGGCAAATAGGGCATGTTGGGGAGAAACAATTCCCACTATGCGAGTGCAGTGAGATGAAGCACTGAGACACCACCTCCATGCTCCTGGAGACTGGGAAAAGATCCCGTTCTGCCTGAGAAAAGTAGGAACCCAAGGGAATTGCAGGAAGATGTGCCAGGGGAGGTTTAGTTGGACATTAGGAAAAGGTTCTTCACCCAGAGGGTGCTGGACACTGGAACAGGCTCCCCAGGGAGGTGTCACGGCCCCAACCCTGACAGTGTTCAAGAAGAGACTGGACAACGTCCTCAGACACACGGTGTGAACTGTGGGGTGTCCTGTGCAGGGACAGGAGTTGGACTCGGTGATCCTTGTGGGTCCCTTCCAACTGAGGACATTCTATGATTCTATAAACCTTCCATCACTACTGACAGCTTAATGCACCTGTGCCTCCCTTGATACCTGGATCGAAGCCCGAGCTGGATGGTACAGAACTATATGATCTAAAAAGTTCTCCACATAGATAAACAGTGAAAAGCACCAGAAATTACCTCATCCTAAGTGTGGCCAGAGTGGAAATTTATTGACTAAAGTCAATGATGTGGCAACCCTATAAATAGGGATGCTAAAGTGAGACACTCCAGGCTCTCCGGGATTGCAGAGGGCTGCGCCAGAATCTCCTTATGCGGACACCTGAAAGGCCTGACTGTGAAAACTCAGTAACCGTCTGCTAATGGTTCCATGAGGATCCAAAGGCCTCACTCAGTGCAGTCTGCTGTCACGGTAGATTTCTTGAGATCCAACAAGTGCGGAGACATTCAAACCCGCCTGGACACCTTCCTGTGTAACCTCATCTGGGTGTTCCTGCTCCGGCAGGGGGATTGCACTGGATGAGCTTTTGAGGTTCCTTCCGATCCCTGACATTCTGTGATTCTGTGTGATTCTGTGAAGTGCTCATTGAGAATGAAGCACTAAAAGTGAGTAGATTCACTGAACTCGAGAGGGAAATGTTAGCGATTGGTATACTTACACATATATTAGACATATATTCACATATCCATGGATTAATGTGCATTAGTGTGTGTGTATGATTTATAAACCTGTATGTGTGTGTTTTATTGCCATATTTACGTATGTGTTTAAGTGTATATTACTTGATTTATTTCTTTTGTAACATAGTGTGACTCTGCCATCATCAAATCTTTAATTACATTGCTGCCTTGGTTATAACAAATTTCATTGAATTGTTTTAAATCATTTTATTAATCACCTGTTGATTCAGAGTTATTAGGAATCATATATTAAACTTTCATCCACCTCAATAAATCTCAAATGGCAGCTTAACCAAAAGAGTGTTATAAATCCATTCCATGACAGCTAAGTGAAGCATTAACAGAAGCAATAAAACCCAAGAGCAAATAAACAAAATATTCAGTGATAAACTCTTTCCACTTTGGACTTCACAGCATGGAACCCAAAAGGAGTTTTTTGGGTGTCCCTTGCAATATAGACAAAGAACAAGATTAAGTAGATGGTCAGTAAAGCCCGATGCAAATACTTACAGACAAAATTTGATCTCCTCTCTGCAGTTCTCCACTGAGATCGGCAGGCCCGCCTGCTAGGATGAAAGACACGAAAATGCCTTCCCCATCTTCTCCTCCCACAATGTTAAAACCAAGTCCTGTGGAGCCCTTGTGCAGGATGATTTTTCGAGGCTCTCTGTATAGAAACAAAATGATAATGTTTATCCATTCAACACTGCGTGCGTATGCATTTTTCAAGGTGTCTTAAGCACACTAAATATTGTTTAAGCCACAATGGCCTGTAATTGCCTAAAGAAACCATTTAACAAAGGAGATAAATCTGTTAATTGGAGAATATACAAGGTAGGAATTAACCAGCATTATCTTTTTTTCTTTTTGGTCCTCGTGGTTGAATCCAAACACCTCTACTAATTTCAGCCCACTGGAGTAATCTTCACTAAATTAAGTGATGGATTTATTAGAAGGAAAACCCAAAACATTGAAGATATTTTATTATCCAATTTATAGTCATACTATATATACAAGTAGAATCAATTTTCACATTATACCTTTTTTATTTTAAGTTCTAGTCTTGCTTTCTAAACAAAAGAACAAACTGAAATTTCAAAAATCTAGGCAAAGTGATGTCAAGTCTGTTTGATGCTGACAGATTTGAAGCAAGTAACATTTGTACAATCAAGCTAATAGAGCAGAATCTCATTAAAAACTCTGGTTTGACATTATCAGGAGCTTGTAATTATAAAGTCACACAGCAGCTTTCATAGAATCACAAACTCATAAAAATATAGAATGGTTTGGGTTGGAAGGGACCTTAAAGATCCACTAGTTCCCACCCCCCCTGCCATGGGCAGGGACATCTTCCACTAGATCAGGTTTCTCAAAGCCCCGTCCAACCTGGCCTTGAACACTTCCAGGGATGGGACATCCACAGCTTCTCTGGGCAGCCTGTTCCAGCACCTCACCACCCTCATGGGGAAGAATTTCTTCCTTCTATCTCATCTAAATCTCCCCTCTACCAGTTTACAGTCATTACACCTTATTCTGTCTATACATGCCCTTGTAAAAAACCCTTCTCCAGCTTTCTTGTACATCCCTGTTAGACACTGGAAGGATGTTACAAGGTGTCCCCAGAGACTTCTCTTCTCCAGGCTCAACAACCCCAACTCTCTTAGCCTGTCTTCAGAGGACAGCTGTTCCAGCCCTCTGATCATCTTTGTGGCCTCTTCTGGACTCACTCCAACAGGTCCGTGTCCTTCCTATGTTGGGTGCCCCAGAGCTCTATGTAGCACTGCAGGAGGAGTCTCACGAAAGCAGAGTAGCAGGGGACAATCATCTCTTTTGAACTGCTGCCCATGCTTCTTTTGATGCTGCCCAGGCTTTCTGGGCTGCAAGTGCACGTTGTTGGTCTTGTTGAGCTTCTCATCAACCAATATCCCCAAGTCCTTCTCCTCAGGGCTGTTCTAAATCCATTCTCCACCCAGCCTGTATTTCTGTTTGGTATTGCCCTGACTGATGTGCAGGACCTTGCACTTGGCCTTGTTGAACTTCATGAGGTTTGCATGGGTCCCTGTCTCCAGCCTGTCAAGATCCTTCTGGATGAATTCCCTTCCCACCAGCATGTTGACCACACCATACAGCTTGGTGTCATGGGCAAACTTGCTGAGGGTGCACCCAATCCCACTGTCCATGTTGCTGACAAAGATGTTAAACAGTGCCAGTCCCAATACCAACCCCTGAGGAATGTCACTCGTCACTGGTCTCCACTTGGATATTGAGCCGTTGACCTCAAATCTTTGAGTCCGATCATCCAGCCAATTCCTTATTCACTGTTTGGTCCATCTGTCAAATCCATGTCTCTCCAATTTAGAGACAAGGATGTCATGCACAACAGTGTCCAATGCTTTTGCACAAGTCCAGGTAGATGAGGTCAATCATCAGTGAACCAGCCGTGCTTTTGTCTTACTGGTTTAGAAAATTGTTCATTATGATGGGAATCAATAAATAATAACAGCTGCATCTCATACAGCAATTTCATCTGTAAATTGAAAATGGGCCCTCAAAGGATGTAAACATAATAACATGCATTTTACTGATGGGAAAACTTATGTCCAAAAAGAGTTTACTTTCCTAAGCAATCAAAGTAACATCCTTGAGAAAGTGTCCCACGTATTTCAATTCCCCGTCTCTACACTACACACCAGGCCTCAGATTTGTCTCTCCCATAGATACACAAGCCCATACAAGCATATATACGTACACACAGATCTTATTTATTGGTACTTATCCAATTTCAAATCCCTCTAACAATTTACTTTTCAGAAAAATTTGTAAACGCTCTTGCATTAGTAAGTGTAAATCTGAAGACCAGCCCTGCAAACACTCACAAACACACTTACATGCCTGTGACTCCTCACAGAGAAACAGGATGTGCTTCTAATTCACAATTTTTACAAAAAAGGTTACCAGCAAAGTGACAATTGGAAACACACACACACAACACCTACAGAAACATGCTCCAGAACGCTTACTATCAAAAAGGTCTAATATTTTGTGGGTGCTATATGACAGTTCTACATCATCCAAATGTTTTTTTCATTTCCATTTTGTTTTTAGAAAAAATTAAAAAAGAGGAGAGAGAAAACTGATTCGTCTAGGGATGTATTATTTGATGCGAGTTAAGCCTTGCAGCTGTATACATGGGGACTGAACCTTTACATGCTAATTCCAAAATCAGTAGGTGCTTGTTCACCTTTGCCCAGTGCTAAGGTTCAGACAGTATCCCCAGCTTGATCATGACCTTTAAATAACATCTCAACTTCCTGAAATCAAAGCTTAATGCTTGTAATGTTTTCTTAATATTTTATAGTCAGAAAACAGCCTTTTAAAAATAAAACTGTGAGTAAAAGATGTATAGTCATGAGTTCCTATATTCTTGAAGTATTTTTAACTGATCAGGACATAAAGGGGTTTTCTTTTCTTTTGGATCATTGCTGTTGATTTACCTTGTAGCAACACTTTCAGGACCTTCTTAAACATGTGCAGGTAAGACATAATGCAATCCAGATCTAAGAAGTCTAAACAGGTTTTTAATCAGCAAAGGTGGCCTTGGGGTTGGAGCAGAACTAGGACAGGGAAGGATGGATTCCTCCCCCAGCTTAGCCCGTGCTCTGCTGAGTGATCTTGGCAGCTTCAGTTTTCTCATCTACAAAATGACACGGTGACACTTGTCATCTTCGCATCCTACAGATCAAAGACACCTTGCAAGGGCTGAGCTGCTGCCATTTTTATTTACCTGGGTATTGAGGAAAAAGGGGCAGTAAAGTCAAATGCATTTGCATGCTCAGCTGGCAAGAAATCAGAAGAGCTCTTGTCCAAAATGAAACTGAGTATTTCCACATGACAGGCAGCTTGGATCATAAAGTTGAAAGCCAGTGCTATGGGCAAAACTAGGTCAACACGACTGGGTATCCACTGCATAGTAAGCTGTGTAGCTCAAAAAAATGTTGGCCCAGTTATTAATCCCTGTCTCTGGTGAAGTCAGCAGATTTATGTCTAAAATGCTGTCAGTGCTGTTTTGTAATTTTGGCCTGTTGACAGCAAAATTCACATTCTGCTCCTGGATAATTATGTTCAGAGGAAGCTCAGACAATAATGGGGAAATGTCAGAAGCCGTGATTAGAACACAATGTGTTTTGGTTCCTGCTCTGTAGCCTAATCAGGTCATTTTGGTCATGACTCAAATTTGGCTGTATAAAGACTGACCAGTCATTAAATGTCTTCATATTTCTTTCATGTCTGAGCATCCTGCAGGATCTGAAAGGATTCAAGAACAAACAAGTGTGGTTGTCATCGTTGTAGAAATAACCTTTAGCCACAACGATATTGCAAAAACTACAGGAAGCAGAAGGTACACGCTGATTCACTGCAACATAATAAATGACTAAGATTGTTTCAAACATGTAATGGTTTACATTTGCGTAGTGTACTTAGTATGAAAATGGAAAAGGAAAGAAAAAGAACTTACGAAGATAAGCATTGATGATATGAAAAAAAAAAGAACTTATGATGATAAAGTGTTGTAGCATGTTACGAAGTTATTTCTTAAGCAAACAAACTACAATGCCAGCCACTAACCAGATGATCTCTTAAGAGTAATGCAGAAATAAGTTATTAATATCTGTCAATGCTTCAGCCACAGCTGAAGAAAAGGCTGGTTTTGATAAAGCTAAAGATGAAGATGTTACGTATTTATTCACCTGGTATAAAAGTTTATAGTAACCTCTTTTAATATGTTGATTAAGGAGATCTAAGGACAGGTGCTCCAATTTTCCTTGAATATTTGGGAAGCAACATTAGGCGCCTATTAAAATTCTTAATGAATGTAATTCTAATACATATGAAAGAACTCCAGGCAGAATGCAGATAAATGTGATAAAGAAGGTAAAAGGATCAAACACTAAAAGGTGATATGGTGATGGGAAATAAGAGGTGAAAGTAACTCAAATGTGAATGATGTTTTCTTGCAGTAAATGTGTAGTTCTCTCCAGAATAAAGCAACTGAGGCAAAGGTAATTCAGGGTGACTTATTTTAAAAGCTCAGTGTTTTTTTTTTAAGGCAATAGGTGGCACTCTGTAGCTACCTGGTAAAAAGGAACAGTCTAACATCCAGACTCTGAAATTCATCCTCCTGCCTCCAGCTTTAACTCCTTATCCCGTTTACAATTTCTTCAGTGATAAATACGGCTGAAGGTAAGTTTCTAGGTGCTAACGAAGTGCACTAGCACTTTAATTCTGTGTGTGCATGTTTTATGCCCTCCTGCAGCTTTGTACCAAATACAAACAGAGAAGAGCAGCAGGGGAAATCAAGCAGGAATTAGAAAGGAGTGTGAGATGAAAATATTGCTGGACTGACAGAAGGTAGCAGAAGGAAAACAAATAATAGAAAAAAGCAAAGAAAAAGAGAGAATAGGATGAAGGGAGACAGTGTATCTGTAAAGGAAAAGAGGGGAGGAATTAAAAAGGTAGAGGAAGGAAGAAAGGAAGATTTATGATCATAGAGCCAGGAGCAAATAAAGTGCTGCAATCCACACAAATTTACAGGCTCAGAAATCAATGGGAGAATCAATTTGTATGGACTTGGTTAGTTGCTTCAGGGAATGCATCAGATCAGATTCTGTAAAGCACATTATAAATTGCAGGCCTGATGTAACAGCGAAGTAATATTAAATTAATATTTGAAACCAATAAGTAGTAACAAATCAGAGTGGGTGAAACTTTGACACTGAAGGAAATTTCTCCTGTCATAAAAACGTGATTAACAAAAATAAATCAAAAAAATGAGACATATTTCCTCCTTAACATTTTTTTGTGTGTGTTTGGTTTATTTGTTCATTATTTTGAAAACAACTAAGTGTTTTCTATTTGCTACATTTGTACTGAATATTTGTTTTGATCAGTTTACTCTTTTACAATAAGAAAATGGTAAAAATCCCTATCACTCTTTTCTAGATTGCGAATCCACCGTAATTATAGATTTAATTTAAGACATTAAAAGCTGGACTGATAAAGGAAGGGGGAAAGCTTTCTGAAAACAAGCAATTTTTATAATAATCAACTGAAAGAAAATCCATTTTTAATTTCCTTATTTTGTGCTGCGGGCTACATTAAAGAATACAGTCAATTTCAGTATGCATCTCACACTGACACAGCTCTGCCTCTGTTTCTTTTGCATCATCTATAAAATAGGGGTGTCGATTTTGTACTTTTTGGAACATCAACAGAAACATTAAGCGCACTGGATGCTCTCAAATATCAGACACTAGAGAGGGTCCCACATCCCCTCTGCAAAGCACCACACACATATAGTGCAACAAAAAACATCCAAGTGACTTAAAGGAGCAAATAGCAGGAAGGAAAATTGAAGTAGAGAGGAACTCTATTAGTTGTTTAAAAAGTCACACATTAGTAGTACATCAGGGAGAAAAAAATCCTCAAATCTAAGAGCTGAAAGCACCTTTTTCTTGAGCAGTGTGGTGTTTGGTTCTGACAATGCACTGTGTGAGCACTGAGCTATGTCTGCTAAGAGTCAGTTGGCTTATTAAGCCATTTATTTTTGAATACAACACTTCTAGTTTTCCTCTGAAGCTTCAAAAAGTGTTGATAAATAACCGCAGGCTTCTTTCAGACAGCCAAAGGGAATTTATACTGGAAGGACCTAAAATGGGTAAATAGACTGATCGTTCTTCTTCACAGCATTTAACACAGAAATCTAAGATGGACAGAGAATGTGCCAGTGTGGATGATGTTTTAAAATCCAATTGATCACACAAGAGAGAATTCGAAATCCTAAGTGGCTGGAGGCCTGGAATATGCACACACACCTTTACAAAAGACATCAAAGTTCAGGCAAAACCAACCTTATTCGGCTTACTTAAATTTTCTTTAGTACCTTCTACAATTCTGCTTCACAACAACTTAAAGAAAAATCTATCTGTGATGCTGTCATATATTGTTTTATTGCAATATTACCTTGCTTTTACTTTTCCCCTTGTTATTCCCCCCTTAGGCCTGGCAAAACCTTTCCATCATGATATGAGACAGCATCACCCCTCGCTTTCCTCCCCAGCCCTCTCTCTGATCTGCCTTTGCTGTGACATTTCCAAAATACAACATCCTGGGGGTCGTGGGGACCTGGTAGAGCCTCCTCCCTCCAGTCCCCATCCCTCACTGCCTCAGAGCACCAGTGTTACCCTGTGGGGTCTGATCCCTGATCTGTGGCTTCTTTAATTATTATTATCATGTTTTCAATAATGATTGAAAGTAACAAAAATACAGAAACATTCTTTGTATCTATTGTTGTCATCTGAAGCATCACAGTTCAGAGGGGTAACTTTGTCTTAAACTGAGACACTGTTTTGGTCATGTGCAAAGCATTCGTTTCACATATATATTTCATATAATTGGTTAGTGACTTATTATTTCATTATACTAAACATGGACATACTAACAACTAAGAATTCAGCCTTTAATGAAATATTTACCACATCACATAAAAAAATATAATTTTGCTTTATACAGTTACCCATTCTTCTTGAAGCAAGTATTTTATCTGTTTATTTGACTATGTTTTCCTTGGCATTTCTTGTTGTTGGAATGTTGGCATTAATTGTAGAAACGATACTTCATCCTAACTTAAATACTGACTACATTTTTAATGCATTTATTCTTCAAATATCATGCCTAACTTGTCACAAACTTTGAAGTATGTTTACTAGGAGAGAGCCTACTGGGACCCAGGCTTCAACCTGACTGATGCATGCATGAGGGCACTGGCTTATACATGTGCAACTTTGTTTTGTGGGAGCCCCTCTGGACTTCAACAGTCTTTCATTTTGCCTTTTGTAGAGAAATTAAAGCCTGCACACCAGGCAGTGTTTTCTGCTTGCAGCTGGCAAGATGGAATTGGCATACAGGAACAATCTCATTCAAAGAGTGAAACTGGTCTGTATTTTTGCCATGTTGCCTGACATTTACTTTAAATGCACAGGTGTACGTCTCCTAGATTTGAGAAATCTTACTGATTTCTAGAGCGACAATGTAGGAGAGTTAATATGCTCTTTAACTTTGAAAGGGAGATGATTATTCCAGTACACTTATTCATTTATGCTTTGTCTCACATAAGCACTTGTCTCTGTTCCCTGATCCAGGAGGTGCATTATTTACATGATAATAATCAAAATAAATCCTGAAAACTGCATCTGTTCCACCTGCTATCCCCAGCACAGGCAGCTCCATAGCAGAAAGATTGCTTTGCATCCTGTTTTTAATAATTATCAGTTCTGTATTCTCATAGAATCATAGAATGATTTTGGTTGGAAGAGACCCTTAAGATCCCCAAGTCCAATTGTTATCCTAACACTGGCACTAAACCATGTTCCTGAAAACCTCATTTACACGTCTTTTAAACCCCTCCAGGGATGGTGACTCCACCACTGCCCTGGGCAGCCTGTTCCGATGCCTGACAACAGTTCCTGTGAAGAATCTTTTCCTAATATTCAATCTAAACCTCCCCTGGCACAACTTGAGGCCATTTCCCCTTGTCCTATCACTTGTTACTTGGGAGAAGAGACCAACCCCCTCCATGCTACAACTTCCTTTCAGGCAGTTGCAGACAGTGATAAGGTCTCCCCTCAGCCTCCTTTTCTCCAGGCTGAACAGCCCCAGGTCCCTCAGCCGCTCCCATCACACTTGTGCTCCAGACCCCTCACCAGCTCCGTTCCCTTCTCTGAACTCGCTCCAGCACCTCAAGGTCTTTCCTGTAGTGAGGGACCCAAAACTGAACACAGGATTTGAGGTTTGGCCTCACCAGTGCCCAGGACAGGAGGACGGTCACTGCCCTGGTCCTGCTGGCCACACTATTCCTGATACAAGCCAGGATGTTGTTGGCCATATTGAAACCACTTTTCTATAAACTATTACTTAATGCATTCAATGGCTCTATTCACCATGAATGCTCCAGCTTTTCGGTTTGTTAGTGAAGCTGGATGAGACGGAAATGTTGACAGGCAACTGCATTGCACTGTCAGGAGACAGAAGTGTTCAAAGACCCAGAGAACACCTAAAAATAGCAATGCCTCTGAGCCATGTTTCGAAATATCAATACACAGTCTGTCAGTAGCAAGCATCCTGAATTACTTTTATGAGACGCTTTTGAAACACGAAACAGTCTGTAATATCTGTCCTGTTCAGAATAAAAATTCTTACCCTTAGTCATGGTTCAAATGCTGTTTATTTACATATAAATATTTATATATATTTGAGATACTCAGTGATGTTGATAAATTTGTTTAAAATTTCCATGAAAACACTCTTGATCAAATAAGTTGAAATCCCAGTTTCTAAGCAGCTCAGCAGAAGAGATTACGGGTAGCATATAAAATACAATTTAGTCTGAATGTCAAGTGCAGAGAGAATATCAATCATACACCACTAACGATATAACTTCATGCCATAGTACAGCAGCATTTCCAAATAACAGGTTCTAGTTTTCATGCAATATTTTTCCTATTTTGGATACTCGCACTTAAAATTGTTC
Organism: Streptopelia decaocto; assembly: GCF_964273445.1. NCBI lineage: Eukaryota > Metazoa > Chordata > Aves > Columbiformes > Columbidae > Streptopelia > Streptopelia decaocto. The sequence goes on from NC_138663.1 coordinate 204,438,123, forward strand.
ATTAAAACTCTGACTAACAATATTTTCAAGCCCAACAGTGAGAGCTTTCTAGTTTTTAAACCGTGCAAATAAATCATTAGGGACGTTGCTTAATTAGACCACACTAACAATGACATCAACTGCCAGTGGAGTGCATGCTTTTATACATATAATCAATCTGTTCATGTCATGTACCTATGAAGAATATATGGCTTGAATATAAAGAAAATATAATCTTTAAAGATATCTTGATTTTTTTTCACCTTGCTACTCATTTTTTTACTGTGTATGAAGTCCACAAAAGCCCTTCTTTAAAAAAAAAATATGTTTATACATATTAATCCATTCCTTATATGAAAAAAAAGAAAAATTAAATTCTGTTCTCACCAGCTCAATTGTCACATATTCAACAGGGTGGAAAGTAATAAATGCTAGCAAATACAATTTCCCTTGTATTTTTTTAACCCTTCACAGGATGCAATAATTATCTTATTTCAGTGACTACACAGCCAGTCGCAGTCCCAGCGCCAGCATGCAGGCCATTAATCTTGGTGTGCACCAGGGATGCCTTGCCAATAAAGCAGCTATTTACAAAGTGCCTCTCAAAAGCAATAGGATGAGTCACCTAAATACAGGACTCTGCTTATGGAAACCCAGTTCCTAAAAGAGAAAAATAACTTTGTTTTGACCTCAGAGTGTATTAGTTATAAACATACTTAGCAACATGGACTTCGCAAAAACACTAGAGTAAATTGAGCCATAAGATAATGAAATATTTAGGGCTGAGCTGATTACTTATTTTTGCTCAGCAGTATAATAGGCTAACAGCCCCACTTTCCTATGTGGAATGAAATATGACTCAGTGTTAAGTTGATTAGTAATAATTACAAGCCAGATATTCTCTACCCCCTGAACAGCAGGAGACCTGCAATATCAATTGCAGATTTCCTGTGCTCTAGTGATACATACACAATATATGCAAGTTGTCTGTGTGGCCAGTACAGATTCTGCAATTTATCTATAAATTCACATAGACAGATTGGTTTCCAAATTTCAATAGGAGTTTAAACCTGTAGGCTACCTCCTGAATTGTGGAGTCCAGTAGATGAAGCCAGAGACACCATAATATAATTTCTTTCCTTAAATCTCAGTTTAGCAAATTGGTAAGCTTGTTCTTGAAGCTCAGGTTTATTTCAAACATCAATTTATTCATGAAATGATTTGAGGAAAAGACAGGGCAATTTATGTCGACTTTCTATTGCTTATAGAGAGAGAAAGAAATCCCAAAAGAGGGTGTTTAAGTACGGAGACTGGTTGCCCAGAGCTTGTGCAATCTCCACATTTGGTCAATAATCACAGCTTCACTGGACAAGACCCTGAGCAACCTGATCTAAATTGAAAGTATCCCTGTTTTGAGCAAGAAGGCTGAATGATGAGGGCTTCATTTATAGAATTACCCTTATGATTATAGAATTACCCTTATGATAACCCTTGAGCCATATGCACCTTTCCTGTAGTAATTTCATTATTTACTCTTGGTTTCAATGAGTAATAACTACAGCTGTCATTTTAAATAAAAACTTACAATCTTAGATCCTAGATCTAGATAAGAAGGAAAAAAATTGAGACTTGTGAGAAAAACATTTCAGGCTTCACTTAGTGGTGGATTATTTCACATATCTACCATTTTATTTGCTGACTGCACCACAGTAAAGTTGTAACATAAACCAAAATACAACAAGATAACATCTTTCCTCTGTGTAAACTTTATAGATTCTTGCTTTTATCACAAGAAAGAAAAGCTTTGTAATCGGACCTGAGAGCAGCCAATGACAAGTTATTACCCATGTCTACAAAATATTTCAGACAGTTCCACACTCCTGTGGGAGGGAAGAAACAAATCTAACACATTTTGTAAACTACAACAGCTAGTGTAACCAAAATCTGTGTTTGTTAAATATCAGCTTTTCCTAATATCATAAAGATGCAAAAATATTAACTTGTGAATTAGTCATATTTTACCCAATTATTTCTGTTAAAATGGAACCAGTACTCAGAGCTATCACTCTACAATTAACACATTAACACAGATATACACCAGAACAGGATTATTCTTCTCTATCAGTACTTCATCCTTAGTCTGCTTTGTCAAAAAGAACTCATGCACACATTAGCAAAACAAAGTAAAACTTCACTGGATATTTCTAGGATTAATGGGAAACATTTTACAGCTAACGTGTAAATATTAACACTAGCCAAGTGAGATGAAGAGATTGTAGGTAATATATCTCCATGACCGATATTCTCATCCCCATGAAAACCAAAACTTTAAGTGTCTAAGAAGGATCAGCACTAATTTGAAAGTATTTATTTCACAGATTTAGATGCTGTGGCATGCAAAACCACATCTAGTTCACAGCCACGTGTGTGTGGGTAGTTCAGTTTAGTGGCATCTAAGAGCTCTAAGCAGCTTCAACAGAGAATCATCTTACCCTTCCACAGAAATGGTCCGCTGCAAGCTCACCGTGGGAGGACGCGTTGCAGTGCTGTGCTGGGAATGACTGGATGGCCAGGGAAGAATAAAGAAAAGCATTCGTTAAAGAAATACAAGTTTCTCTTATTGTCTCTAGCAGTACAGCTAACGCCAAAACAGAATTAACAATCAGATTGTTTTACACGTGCTTAAAGCATTTTGACTTCAGCGATGCTCATCGCTTCAAAAGAGGCCTCAACGCTATAATGTCTCTTATTTAAAAACAGATTTAACTCCTCACTAAGAGCAGACAATGAAGAGATTAATTCCCCCTTATATTTCTTATTATTTTAAATATATATATATGTACAGTTCAGCGACTTAAAATAACTTAGATGCTAGTTTTTCTGCTAAATATACTAACTATAAAACACAAAGTCCATTTCAGAGCAGAAAGTAAAACAGTAAACGATTATGTTATCAGTCTAATTCTTAGTGTTTCTGAGGTAGAATGTTCAATAAAAGAGGACAAGCACTGTTTATAATTGCACCACATTGTAACTTTGAATTTTACAGTTTTCCGCCAACATTCACTATTTCTATCAGATTCTAAGTAGCTTGAGTTTTTTTCTACATGAAATGACACCAATCTAAGACATAACATTTAGAGAAAAAGCATGATATTTTCTAAGCAAAACACAGGTTCTGTCAAAGAAACATCTTTTAGATAGAAAATATTGAGGTCCAATAGCTTCTCATATATGTTTTCATGGTTGTGGAACCTTGTTACTGTATTTCATAAACCAAATAAATAACACAGTATGAGATAACTTCAGTATTGTACTATTGCATTATAATATTGTACCATTGCTATTCCTGTAAATACAAATGGATAGCAAAGTAGCATTAGTCAAATGCAGTTCTATGATAATAAATTGCATTACGTATCCAAGACAATGTGTTTAAAAGATAAAATTAAAAAGGAGAAGCATCTGGGTGTATCTTCTGATTAGTTTAAATGGCTACATCACATAGTAAGGCCCAGTATTTATTATGCAAAGTAGACAGTAAAAATAAATCTTTCAGTTGTTTTTATATCACTGATTCTGTTAACTGCAGATTTTGTCTTGCTTTCAAGTTTTGTATACAACTCAAGCTGTTTGTTCAGAAGCAGCACACGTTATTTTTGTTAAAAGCCAAGACATTCAACATTTGTGAGCAACACCTCTGTTTTACACGCATTTTGTCTTGTAGCACAGCCGACACTGCCTGTCTGACAGAAGAGATAGATTGGTTCTGTGCAGCACATCGAGTTGTGACACACGGTGTCGCGCCACAGGATGAACAAAAGACCTGCTGGGATTCCCCGCTGCCACCATTGTGCTCCGGTGTCATGTTCGTAAACCGCTGCACTCACCCTTGTTTTGAGTATTTCAGAAAGTCTGTGGGAAAGTATGTTACCCTTATGAGGAGAATTACAGAGTTTTTAATCATTTTTATAGCAAAACATAGGATGCGCAGGAGTATCATGAATATCCGGCATCAGGGTGTGAACAGAATAATTGAGTTAGACAAAATTTGAAGAATAATACTTTAACAATATTGCATAAAATTTGCATCTTGCAAATGACTACCTGTTTTTAGTGTCTGCACATTTTTAAAAATTTAAAGTTTAGGTTCTGTCCCTCTACAGACCTGGAAGGGCACATACATCCATAGATTCCTGGGCCCCTCAGTTCCAGCAGGACAGGGAACTGCTGGAGAGAGTCCAGTGCACAAAGATGCTGAAGGGAGTGGAGCATCTCCCGTGTGAGGAAAGGCTGAGGGAGCTGGGGCTCTTTAGTTTGGAGAAGAGGAGACTGAGGGGTGACCTTATTAATGTTTGTAAATATATAAAAGGTGAGTGCCATGGGGATGGAGCCAGGCTCTTCTCGGTGACAAACAATGATAGGACAAGGGGTAATGGGTTCAAACTGGAACACAAGAGGTTCCACTTAAATTTGAGAAGAAACTTCTTCTCATTGAGGGTGACAGACACTGGAACAGGCTGCCCAGGGAGGTCGTGGAGTCTCCTTCTCTGCAGACATTCAAACCCACCTGGACACCTTCCTGTGTAACCTCATCTGGGTGTTCCTGCTCCGGCAGGGGGATTGGACTGGATGAGCTTTTGAGGTCCCTTCCAATCCCTGACATTCTGTGATTCCGTGATTCCTGTCCTGGCTTCCCACACAAAATTAATAAGAAAGGGAACCGCCTCTCTCCTGAATTTCCCCGCTCAATACATGAGACAGAAGGGGCACGGCAGAGCCATAACTCCTCTGTCCTTTCCCTGTGCAGCTTGACTCTCAGAAACTTTATTCCCTGAAGCTGCATCAAGAGATGCAAAAATACGGTTGGTACAAGGAACAGGAACCCAGCAGAGAGGAGGGACGATGATGGATGTCACGGCTCTCTAAGTCACACTGTGTGTCAAGGGCTGTTTCTAAGAGAAGGATGGTAAAGCTGCGCCTGAGCTGATGCCAAATCCACTGTGGAGACTTTAAAACAAGCAGCTCAGATACTTGCAAAAAAGATTTTAGTATTGCCCTATTTTTACTACAGCAAACTTATTTATATAGCTCTGACCAGCTCCAAAATGAGCAAAATTATAAGAGCATTTAAGGTAGGCTTTTCAGCTGCTAAGTACCAAAATCAAATAGTTTCCCTTTTATCTACAGAATTATTAACTGAAGGTGGTCACAAAAACATATTGGATAGTAAGCACTTGGGATGTGGCTATGTTTGGGTGTTGCAAATAATGCCTGTATTCAGTAAAGTAATTTATGGACAGTGAATTATTGCTTCTTCACAGGAAGATTCAAAATGAAGAAATGGACCAGTCTGATCACTGTGATAGGCTCGGTCCCCACAGCAATTGTACACTTTACTGATGAATTAACTACCTTTCAGGATTGATACATAACCCAGGCTACTTTGTGCAAAACCTGAAGATTATAACCTCTCTGTTTCTAAGCCTTGTATATAATGGATGAATAAAACCTAAGAATTTTGTCACCATACTATTCATAATGGCCTTTACAGAATTAGCAAAACCGCTTAGTCTTTATAAAAGATCTCTGATTGACATCACACACATGGAGTGAATTGCTTTTCTGAACAGAGACCTTCCTAAGTCTAAAGCTGGTATCAGCTGCACTCTCATAAATTTATGACTCGATTTCACTATTCACTTATGCTAAAAAAAATGAACATCTTTTTACAAATGCAAATTATGATAGTATAAAACATATGATTCTTACTTGCAGTGTTGGTGAAAATGCTATTTATGAATTTTAGAAGGAGAGTCATTGTTGAAACACAAAGTTGAAATGCGAGCAAACAGCATTTCCAGAAGTGATTGGGAGAACCAGGTTCCTTGATTTTGAGTGTCTGCTCTAAAACACTTCCATAACCACACTTTGCCAAAAGAGGATATTCATCCCTTTCAGAAAATCAGATGTGTAACATCTCAGCTGAAGGGCAAGTACCCAGAACTCACTAATTACTTTCCTCACCTACTTGAGAAATCACATCTGCTTGGTATAGTAGTTGCCCTCATACAGTCTTGTTATGGCTGGAGCAGGAAGCACCAAATTAATGCAAGGATTATCCAGACAGTCTGGCAAAAGAATATTCAGAGGAACTAGCAGATTTTTGGGAAAACAAAATACATTTCCATGATGGAGTGGGGGAAAAAAAAAAGACTAGGATGGCAGTATTATTTTCTATTATATCAGGTGCTCTATTAAGTAATGTGATCCCATAACAAGTATGAATTAAAGCAACGATTTCAGTTAAATATTCTCCTGAAATCACTAAACCATTCAAGCACTAGATGTCACCACTGTCCCTCACTGGAATGATTACCTTGTTATGCAAAGCTGTGGAAGGAACCTTATATTTTATTCCATCCAAGTGAGGGGCTCAGCTATTGGCAATATTCCACTCATTAGAAACCCTGTTCCAATCCTAGGTATTTGTGACACAGAGTTCAAATGAGTCTTCGGCTTTTTCCATGAAAATAATTTATAACTGGTGATATGCAAGCTAATTTTTTGTACATGATTATAAAAATCAAGTTCGATGCTCAGTATAAGCTTATGGCTTCTAAGGTGTCATCATGAATACAACACCTAAAAATCAAAAATGTAGTTTAACCCCTGCTTGACACAAGTGGATGTCCAGTTGAAGACAGAAACAACAGTCTGATATCATTCCAAACAGACTTATTAAAAAGATAAATCTCTTGATGGCTTCTGTCAAAGCGGTGGAAGCAACAGAAAGAAGCCATTTCCGTCATATACTTAATATACTTGTGCATGTGTAATTGCTTCTGTAGAACAAAAGCAAATAAAAGGTATGAGTTATTACCACCAACATTTTCTATGCTGAATTCCTAAACACAGACATTTACATCCCTATTGAGACATGTAGGTAGGTAGCATATTTTTATGCTTACAGATCTAAGTATTCAAAGTTCGACATTTAGGCTTGTAAAAATTCAACCTTTCCCTGAAATTATACAGAATGAACGTCTCAGTAGTTTCAATAATATAAAGTTATAATGTTTCAATATACTACTCAATACTACCGCCACACAAGATGGATTTTCCCTGAAGAAATGAATCTCTCATTCTATAAAATACCTGTTTTAACTTAATTCCATTGAAATTTAGTTAATGGAGACAAGAACAATATACTATTCTTGTAAGACAATTCATATGAACGAAGAGATAAAAATGAGATTGTAATTGAATAATAAGGGGTGAAACAGGGAGTAAAGAATCCAAACTCTCTTTTTGAATGAGTTGAAGTTGTTTTTTTGTTTTAAACCTATTTCTTGGGCAAGGTCTGCCTTTTCTTAACTTTGTTAAATACTAAAAATAGAGAAGTCTTGTGTCAACATGAAAAAAAAATATTATTATGAAAATAATACTAAAAGAAAAAAGATCGATAAATACATTATTGAAAAAGTTTCTCTGGAGGACAGTGAAGGGAACACTAACACTGGTTGTATGATGTATTCTCAGAATGTCGTTTCTTATGTCAAGGATTGGAGGTAGCAGTGCAGTTTTTTATAAAGCTTTTAGGCCTTTGCTTTGATGGATGTGAGAGTTTAAGAAGGCAATGTGCTTTAATTCCATTAATCTGGAGTTTTAATTCAGTTCAGTGAAGTGAAACCAGTTTTTCCCGACACTGCCAACAGCTAAACTTTTAACTTAAATGAGTTTTTGCTCTCCTGTGGGATTAATTAGAAGACAAGAGAGTGCTTTTTTTGGTATTAATTTTATGTCAGCTACAAACAGCTTGATAATATCCAGTACTGACAGTTACTGACCCGTGTTAAACGTGTCAAACTAACCAGACAGTCTCCCATCAGACGTAAATAGGAAACTTCAGAGAAAAGGACATTCAACCCTGCTACTTTCAGATCACCCTCAGGCAACCAAGCCACGCATGAGATGTGATGCTGTTTTCATGCACAGGCACATGCAGTGAGGATTTTTGCAGTGACTTAATAACTATAATAATTTATTTTTTAGTGACATCTGTACATATATTCTGCAAATAGTATGGCTAGGCTAAATACCTACCCAGTGGAAAACAGAAAAGAAACAAAAAGATTAAGCTGTCACTCTTGGCTACAAATATAGAGAATAAAGATCACACTGCACCTTTGTTCACGTTCGCTGGAGTAATTTCACTTGCAAAAGTCAATAAGGTTGCTGATCGCTTCCTCCCTTCCTTCATTCTTTCCTTCCTGCCTACCTGCCTCCCCCAAACAGTATCCACAAAGAAGTGGTACCCACATTCCGCAACTTAAAGTATTTGAGTTATCACAGCCCTACATTAGGATCAAATAGCTATAAGGAATAACGCAAGGTGAAACTGTGACTCAGAGGAATGCTTCAGCTCCTGGAATAAAGCTAATTATCCACCTTTGTTAGCAGCGCGCCCAAGTCAGCACCAGTCTTCAAGTGGTGAAACATCCGCTGACTTCAAATCTGCATCCTCATGGCTGAGGTAATTGCAGGACATAATGATAAGCTTTAAAATATAAGAAGTATTCTTAGCTGAGAAGGAATTGTTATTTTAGTTTGGAATATAATATCTAAAGCAGCTTAAATTTGCAATGATGTGAGGGGAACTGGAAATAATTAGGAATGCTGTTTAAAGGAATAGAGTGGATAGGATATACTGTTGGTGAAGTTTCACATGTAGCCTGATTTTGCCATGTAGGGTAAATACAGACTTACACAGCACTGTGAAGGGCACAGCGCTGAGCAAACTAGGCATACCAAAAATACAAAATACTGTGACAAGTTGATACAAAACTAAGTGAAACAAATTTTAGGAAACGTGAGACGTGCTTTAATGACAGACAAGATACCTGGATCTTTTGGGAGGTTACTCTTCTAGATGTCACTGTTAAGTACGGATTTCTGTTATAACATACATTTTAAAATTTTGCTTAAATTCTTCCCTTTAGTCCCATCCTTCTTCTAATTCATTATGTTCTTTGTTCATATCTTACACTTTGGACAGACTTGGATTGGATTTTGTTACTCTTAAAAAAAGTAAATCTGAAATCTTCCTACTAGTCTCTCACTTGTTTTAATGTTGTTGTTGTTGTTATTATTATTCATTATTGAAATGAACATGAGCAATGATAAAGCTGCACCTGGGAGCTGAAATACTCCCTGATGAACTCAGTTTGACAGTTATACCAGCTGAGGACTGATGTTCACATGCCAAAATACTTGCAACAAGTGGAAAACATGTAGGTACACAGAAAAGAAAAGAGGGAGAATGGCAGAAGAAAATCTCACCTTCTCCATTACTTAAGTAGTATCAGATGGAAATGGTCCATGAACATAACAACTGAGTTTGGCTCTAGTTACAGTTGTAGAAGAGGATGTTGTGCTACTTACATGAATTTAAATAGGGAGCGTTTGTTTAGGAATGACAGAAAACTTCCTGGCACGCTCTGCATGGTCTCCCAATTACCTGCATCTCCTGGCACCAGCATCTAATACAGTGCTGAGTTTTCAGTTCCTCATGGAGAAAGCAGCTGTCACCCTCCTCCCTACTCTTTGACATGATGCTTTTGTAATTCAACATCACTAAGGGTTTTTAGTTGGTTTTGTTTTGTTTGGTTTTGTTTTTTTCTATGCGCTGCCCTCGAGTGCCATACCCCATTTACAGTTTGCTATCACTCCTAATTCTCTTCTGGCATTAGTGCTTTCCAAGCATTACCATTCCAATGATTCACACAGGGTGTAAGACTATTGGAGAGAGTTTGATTTCTATGTGACAGAACAGCAAGAATTCTTGCTGGGTAAAAAGAAATCAGCCTCAGCAAAGGAAAACACATGCTGTAGTACAGAAAAATGTCTTAAACAGTCAGGTCTTCTGTAATGTAAAAGACATACTTCTACTAAGGCTGTCTGGAGGCACTAAATAACCAGAACATGTTGAAAAATTTCAAAGGCAGAATGCCAAAGCTTGTGGCTTTATATGACTGGAAGGAGTCACTCAGCTTCCCACTTACTTTATATATATGTATTGGGTTTGCACAGCAAGGTTTTGGTAGTGGGGGGCTGCAGAAGCTTCCTGTGTCTGACAGAGCCAGTGTCTTCTGGCATCTGGATGGACCTGCTGCTGGCCAAGGCTGAGCCCATCAGCAACGGTGGAAGCACTGCTGGGATAACATTTTTAAGAAGAGGAAAAAGACTGCTGTGGAACAGCAGCTGGAGAGAGGAGTGAGAATATGGGAGAGAAGCAACTCTGCAGACGCCAAGCTGAGTGAAGAAGGGGTAGGAGGTGCTCCAGGTCCCAGAGCAGAGATTCCCCTGCAGCCCGTGGTGCAGACCATGGTGAGGCCGGCTGTCCCCTGCAGCTCATGGAGGTCCATGGTGGAGCAGATCTCCACCTGCAGCCCAGGGAGGACCCCACGCTGGAGCAGGTGGATGCCTGAAGGAGACTGTGACCCTGTGGGAAGCCCATGCTGGAACAGGCTCCAGGCAGGACCTGTGGCCCTGTGGAGAGAGGAGCCCACACTGGAGGAGGTTTGCTGGCAGGATTTGTGACCGTGTGGGGGACCCAGGCTGGAGCAGTTTGTTCCTGAAGGACTGCACCCCAGAGATGGGACCCACGCTGGAGCAGTTTGTGAAGAACTGCAGCCTATGGGAAGAACTCACTTTGGAGAAGTTCATGGAGAACTCCCTATGGGAGGGACCCCATGCCGGAGCAGAGTGTGAGGAGTGTGAGGAGCGTGAGGAGCATGAGGAGGAAGGAGAAGCAGAGACAACGTGTGATGAACTGACCACAACTCCCATTCCCCGCCACCCTCTGCAACTCCAGGAGGGGAGTTAGAGAAATTGCGAGTGAAGTTGAGACCAGGAAGAAGGGAGGGGTGGGGGGAAGCTGTTTTAAAATTTTGATTTATTTCTTATTACCCTACTGTGTCAATAAATTAAGTTGATTTTCCTGAGTTGAGTCTGGTTTGCCTGTGATGGTATTGGTGAGTGCAAGTAACAACACGGGTATCTACACCAAATTCCTTTTGGAGTTTAAGCAAATGTCAAAAGCCATCAGCAAGGACTTGAAAAAATGAGCCCACTTTTAAGAAAGTTTGAATGGCAAAACTCAAATAGAAATCAAGGAATATCTCAGAAGTTTTAGGAAAACCCGTATAGGTACATTAAGAAGACTCACATAAGATTTGCAGTCCAAAATACCAAATTGCACATGATATATGTATTTACTAGTTGCATCGTTGCAGAAAGAAAGAAAACAAAAGAAAACAAAAGAAAAGAAAAGAACAGAAAAGAAAAGAAAAGAAAAGAAAAGAAAAGAAAAGAAAAGAAAAGAAAAGAAAAGAAAAGAAAAGAAAAGAAAAGAAGAAAAGAAAAGAAAAGAAAAGAAAAGAAAAGAAAAGAAAAGAAAAGAAAAGAAAAGAAAAGAAAAGAAAAGAAAAGAAGAGAAGAGAAGAGAAGAGAAGAGAAAAGAAAAGAAAAGAAAAGAAAAGAAAAGAAAAGAAAAGAAAAGAAAAGAAAAGAAAAGAAAAGAAAAGAAAAGAAAAGAAAAGAAAAGAAAAGAAAAGAAAAGAAAAGAAAAGAAAGAAAGAAAAAAGAAAAAGAAATGAGTAGGGAAGTTTTCTAATAAGGAACTTACTACTATTGTATAAAGAAAAAGCTCCTCCACTTCATAGCCTGTAAACAGAGCATAAATTCTGTAATACTATAAACTAGTAAATTGTTCATAATGATGGTAACAGCCAGTAAGACCTTGAATTTCAGAAAGTGTTAAGAAAGTGGTGTTTTATGAGCTGGTTTATTATCATCAATAGAACTGGGTGAACCGCATTATTTTTGTCAAAATTCAATTTCATAGGACATACGTACTCAGTAGGAGGATAAGAAAACAAGTGGTTAAAAAAAGCACTAGAAAAATCTGGAAAGACCTCACATTTTCATATACTTTTCCTCCACAGTTCATAGAAGTTCATTTAAAGTTATGAACACCCCTTGTAAGACTGTTCAGAGTTCCCTTCAGGGATCAGAGACCTAATTCCAATTCAGGATCCAAACAAAGGAAGTATATTGTGATTTTAACACAGAACTCTGTGAGAGAAATCTTGTCATTAACAAAATGGACAGAGATTGTGTCTTAATGGTTACACTGATCTTGCAACACTGCATTTAGTGCCTTCAACAGCTTAGCTTTCCTTTCTCTTCTCAAATGAGGGTTGACTTTCTTTGTACTGAAGATGACACTTGAAAAATAATTGAGGACTTTTATACTGCGTCTGCTTCCTTTTTAAAGAGTAGGAAAATCACAGATAAATAGTCTAATGACAAGGCTCAAATAATTGCAACCCATTAAACTAATTTGCAAAGTTTCTGTCTCCACCAAAAGAAAAACAAGCACATAAAGTTCTTTTCATGGTAGAGTCATTGCGCTGAATTTTACTCATTCAAGATAAAGCATGTGGGTAATAACAATTAGTTAAAGTGGTTTAAAACAGCAATGAAAAACTGTCTGATGCCAGGCCATGACATAGCATTGACAAACATTTCTATATCCCATGAGATTCTGTATCATTATATCTGGACAATAAAAACTTTCCTATTGGAATTAAAGTTTTAATATTGTTTCTACATAAGACCATGTTCATTTCTTCTGTACTTATTAACTCTCCTGTGTGCATTGCAATGACTTACACTGACTGTCAAGGTGAAGCAGCCAAAGAAGGAGTGTATTCAGCTCCCATAGAAGTGGTTCATTAAAACAAAAAGAATAATCACAACAGAAAGAACATTAATTTAGAATTATGATCTAAAACCTACCAGAACAGCACACTTTATATCGCAGTTACTCCTGTTAACAATGTTTACTGCACCTGTGTGATACCTTCTGATAATGTTATCCCTCCTATTTGGATATACATTATCTCTATGCAAGCTGGGAATAGGTGTTGAATAGATCTCTTTTTTTTTAACAGATCAGAGGTGAGAATGTAATCCTACATAAGCTGCTATTGATGATCAGAGGGCTGGAACACCTCTCCCATGAGGACAGGCTGGGAGAGTTGGGGTTGTTCAGCCTGGAGAAGTGAAGGCTCTGGGGATACCTTATTGTGGCCTTCCAGTACCTAAAGGGGACCTACGAGAAAGCTGCAGAGGGACTTTGCACAAGGACATGTACAGACAGGACAAGTGGTAATGACCACAAACTGGAAGAAGGGAGATTTAGGTTAGATATAAGAAAGAAATTCTTCCCCTGAGGGTGGTGAGGTGCTGGAACAGGCTGCCCAGAGAAGCTGTGGATGCTCCATTCCTGGAAGTGTTCAAGGCCAGGTTGGACAGGGCTTTGAGAAACCTGGTCTAGTGGAAGGTGTCCCTGTTCATTGCAAGGGGTTGGACTAAATGAACTTTAAGGTCCCTTCCAACCCAAACCATTCTATGATTCTGTGATGATTTAATCTGAGTTTCTGTCATTCAAATCAGCCCAGCATGCATGTGCACGTTGGCAGCTATACCAAACACAAAAAACAAAAATCCCAGAGAAATACATACAGAGAAAAGCAAAAAAGTAGAAATAACACAATGCACATAAACAAATGATATCCCAACAGAACATATACAAACAGCAGTGAATGGTAATTTGAAAATGCAGAAGTATAAAGAATGTATTGTCAAAATGAATGATGAATAGTGCAGAAATTCAACAGCTTAAGCTTTACTGGTTTTAATCTAATCCGTTTGAACCATGATTCTTGGATATTTTTAATTTGATAGAAGCTGGTGTTATTCAAACCTTTCAGCATTTTACACTATGAGAATTAGATTAAAAAAAAAATTAAAAATCTATTAGTTTTTCTCATTCTAGGGTACTCATAGTGGGAATGTCAGGCATAAACATCTCCCATAGTAGATCACTATTGTCCAAACACATTAGCAATTAATTTTGCCTGCCTTTGATTATAGGTCATAGATTGGAGTAGCTGAATGATGGGGTAGATAGATTATTTATATGCTCCATTATGTCAATCCTTATATTCCTAATCAACATATAAACCACTGTTTATTTAAAGATGCTTTTTAAGTTCAGTCTTTGAAGGGAAATTTAGCTATTTAGGAAAGAATTGTGAAAGGAATTTATGAAGGATTTTACTCTAAGCCTGTGATAGTCATTAAGGTGGATTATTTAGTTACAAATTTAAAAGATAAATCATTTGAGTAAAGCATTGTAAACTAGTTTTAAAAGATTTGAAAAATTAGCAAGCATGCATACATGACTGAGCTGATAAACAGTCAATTTGTCGTCCTCTGGGAACTGATTTAGTGTCATTAAGATACTTAATAGTATAAGTCCTGGACAACAGTCTGAGTTTCCCTCTCTAAACTTTTCAAATATTTCTTGTAGGTTAGTGATAATTTCTTATAATTACAATCTTCTCATTATTCAGACAGCAAACCCAAGGTTCCTGGGTTATTTCGAGGTTATTTTAGCGTGAAGGGTGAAGATGCTGCCTTGCTTCTTTTAGTTTCAGCTTTCATTTATTAGATAAAGGGCTTTATCTGGAACTAAATCTCTCTTTGCTGCTTCCAATTAATCATTTCTCTCTGCAAGTACCTTTATACTTTGGTTCCCAAATATTTTGGCCAGAACCAATTGCACTGGGTACACTGAGAGAAAAAACACTGCTGTTTAAAAGAAAACACATGAATAAGAGACAGACAGGGAAGCACAAAGCAGCATAAATCCATCAACAAAAATGCTCACAGTTGGATTGTTGGATTTATACTGACAACTCCTCCAACCTCAACAAGGACTAAAAATAGAATTACATTATCATTTAGCTCTCTAAAAAGAAATAGCCATGCAAGGAAGCTGTGTTTGGAGATCTTGTGTCCATATTTATCCTGAGCACATGAACTGAGCTAACATTGCAGCTTTTTGCTTCAGTTCTTCAGGCATTATTTTTGAGAACAAAGCAGTTCTGCTGAAAATCTGTGAATACCCTGTGATCAATGAAACACTTCATATATGAAATATGGATTACTCAGATGATATAAAAATGATGGAGTATAAGCCCATGCATTGGTTGGTCATCCACATTTTTCAAATCTTACATTTGCAAGATTGGCAGGAAATTCCATGGCAATAGGCTCTTGAGCTTAGAATTCATTTAATACACTATCTTATTCCAACTTATGCCCCTCTTCCAACTTATCAGGGATGTCTACTATTATAGAAATATCTGTTAAAATAATCATATTTTTAACCAGTGGAATTTTCCAAATAGATTTGGCTAAACATACATCAAGAAACCCAAAGAAAGTTCTTTCACTCATCAATTACTTCTAGATATAAAATTTGGTTTTTGTACTCAAGTGGAACAGCCTGATTGATGTTTTTACTCCTGGCCGAAAGATAGGCCTGGAGACACCCTACACCGCTGAGGTATTTACATTCACTTAACTTTGTATTTTATTATTAACACTATGATAGCTACTGTAGCTGCAGAATCTTTTTCTATACCAATCAGACATTGCTACACGTCAGTCCCAAACACCAGCTCTTCCCTTTTGATGGGAACGAAGAATGTATAAATTAACACTGGAAAATATTACTGATTTCAATTTATGTATTTCACAGATATTGCAATCCAAACCTGTTAAATACTCTTATGGTAAATGTTATACTATCACCCTTCTGATTGAGAACAGAGGTAAAAGAGGCAGCATTTCACAGAAGAAAATACATCTTCTCACATCACAGCTCATCTTGTTCTCTAGAAGCTAGTTTAAACCTCGAGACATGAAATGCTAATACTCTCTAAAAAAAAGGAAAAAAAAAGTATTAGGACCTATTTTAATTCACCTTGCTTTTTATTTATTTATTTATTTATTTTTGTTAGAAATACAAAGTCTCTTTACAGTACTAACAAATTCCTGTATATTGGTTAATCAGCCTGTGAATCAACATTCCCAAACCAAACGGTGGCTTCCACTTTTTTCCAGCAATTTATTGTACGAGTCAATTGAAACTATCCAAAATCTTCGTAAAGATAGTGGCACTGATTTAAATTCATATATATGCTACTAAGGTTTGAACTTGCAAAACATATTCTTCATTTGTGTGCTTTGTTTGTTGCTCCTTTTGGCAACTGAGTGTGAAACATTCCAGCCTCAATGTGGGATTACATTTAGGACCTTAGTAAAGTCATTTATTCTCCCTGTTTGTCAGGTCTGGGTCTCTAAAAAAACAAAGATATATGAGACATCCAGACTCGTACAGTGATGAGAGCAATACTAGTACATTTAGGTACACAGCATTAAAATTAATTCATGCTATTCACCATTTCTATGGGCAAGCTGAAGAAAACTTGTCATTTCCTAAGTTGCATCGAAGTTGCATTTCTGTTAGTTGACACTAACAAGGCTGATTTTTTTAATTGCAAAGTGGTAATTCAAGAATAGCAGAATTGGAAATTTTAAACATGAAAACATGAAAGGTTGACATGGACAAATTGTATAAATGTGATGTGAAAAAATACAGCATATTCTGTCTTACTGAAGAGCTAATTTACATTAACTTTTATAAAAATCTTCTCTCTTATGATAGTGGTGATTACTAAGAACTACAATTTTATATAGCAGCATTGCATTTTAAGGTTTACTCCTTAGCAATGGTCTACGATGCTTCATTTATTTGTCAACAGCAAACAGATTTACCATTCCAATCATTTAAGAATTTATTTTCCATGTGATGCTATTCTTTATGAAAGAGAGCCAGTAGTACATTCAAATAAATTCTGGCTTTTTCAGAAATTGTCTTTGAGATGCTGCAAATCAGGATGCCAAGTGATTTGGAATTTAGCCTTAAAATGAAATTATGAACCTCCTTAGAGTATTATGTTGCCATGTTTATTCTTGGATTATCCAAGTTCCAAGGAAGCCAATGTAATTCTCTTTTCGACTTCACTGAGATATTATTTGGCTTTGATATTGTGCTGATCTTCCTTTGTGAACACCTGCTGCCTAATCCCACTTTAGTCAAGACAGAAAACTCTACACTTCTTGTCATTAATTCAAAGCACTGTGGTATTGTACAGGATTGTATCATAAAAAATGGAAAAGAAATAGGCTGAAGATGATTCTAGTGTTCTGATCATTGACAGCATGGTTTGGATCTTGAATTTTTTTGGTTCTAAAGAACAACCTTCCAGTACCCTAGCTGAAAGACCCAGTTCTGTAATCCATGGCATAGCAACGCTAATGCTAATTGTTGAGTGATGACTACAAAAAGTGTCTGGGAAACAAGGCAAAATCTGTAGGAAAATTATACTAAAATTTTAATGAGGAGTAAATTTCCCTCTTTGCATATTTCTCTTTCTAATTGCTCTGCACATAGCAACCAGGAGAAGTTTCAATCATTTGAGCCTCAGGATTCTAGACAGCACCTGTGATTTCAATGACACTCATAAATTCATTGCCTACTTTACATGTCTTCATAAAACAAGAATTTTGCTACACTTTCACAAAGTAGTATAATATATAAAATGACTGTAAAGGCTTGATAAGAAAAAATAATGACCTTCACTCATACCATTGAACCTGAAATGTCAAAAGCAAATTCTCTTTTGCACAGTGCAATGGCAGTATTATGTGAGTCTGTATCCTCAACCAAACCTGTATGACTTCTGCTTCCAACCAAGACTGTGTGGCCACACTCTTGCCACAGATGCTACATAAATCCTCCTACCTCCAACTCTTAGTCACTGTTCTGATTACAGCTAATGGAATCTTCACCCAACCAGCAACTGCACCAGCTACACATATTGCTGATTGTACCCAAGTCAACTATTAATCAATGACGGCATTTATTTGAAGCAGGTTAGACTGCTTTGTCAGCTGAACTAGCATGTCTAGAACCAGCTCAGGAGGATTAGAGTGGTCTTGCATTGGGCTGTGCAGATGCACCCTACTACCAGTAGCAAATGATGTGTGGTTTCTGCACTGTGCACTCCCTCCGTGTGGATTTTGCTGCATTTCAGGTGTCCGTGCTGATGTGTTTTCTCTTTACACGGTGTAATACATTATAATGGTTTCAGTCTGCTTTTTAGGAAAGCTTGTCTTAAGGATACAGTCATTGCCATTCACAATTCAGATGTTAGGAATCAGTGTAATGAAATCTAAAGCAATTTGTGATGTGCAAGATCATATACACAAATATAACTCAGACCGTAGAGTTTTATTTCTTTCCCTGCTCTCCACTTCATCAGTGTAACGATTTTAGCAGCATAAAAACAAAAACTGCAATGATCCTCAAAAGATACAACAAGTAACTTCAATTATCTGTGTAATGATTCATTTTCTGCGTGGAATAGGGAAGTACTCTGGAAAAAGAAGTTGCCTATGCATCTCCCTGGGGATTGTAATGTTTCTGTTCCCAGATTTCCTTAAAAATACTGAAATTTTAATTTTGAAAGTCAAACTAAATCTTCCTCTCCTTGCTTTTGTCAGCTAAGAAAAATGCATTTTAATATCTTGTCACTTCCACTCACATTGTTTTTTATGCAAAAACAGTGGTGGTTTTATGCACTATAAACATTATTTAAAAATAATCTAGTTTCTTCTAGTGTTATTCTTTAAAAATGAAATAAAAACCTTTTAAAGAATAAATTGTTTAAGATCCCAAAACACTAACAAATTCTGCATGTAAATTTACAATGACAGCTTAGCTAAAATTAGGTTCAACCCAAAAAGGTCAGTTGCATAACTAGACTTTCACAAAATTCAGGGATGTTTAGAGCTTGTAACCCTTTCTGCACACCTTATGTGCACCTTACGCACACCAAACACATAGCACCTCCAACCAACCAAGAAATGCAGTAATAGCTTTAAAATGTTTTTTGTGAAGCACTGAGCTACCATTCCTCACACCAAACAGCGAAGTGAGAAAATAGAGAAGAATCAACTGGAGTGAAATTGCTTTAATCAGGATATAAAAGGGGCAAGTGTATACTCAGACTACTTTCTGTTTGAAAGGCAAAGAGATGGAAAATTCAGTATCCAAAGTGGGATATAGATCAAAAGTGTCATAGTTTGCAAAGTAACCACATGCCAAAATATGGAATTTAATCAGAGATTCTTGCCTATATATGTCTGGTCTGTACTTCTTCAGTAGCTCACATTTCACTTTCAAATGTAATTTAGATAACTTCCAATTCTGTATTTTATTGGAAATCATTTGGACTTCAACTCATAAGATCATCTGAAAGCTCACTTTGTATTTTACAACAGCAATTTTCTCACTCAGCTAGTGAATCACTTAGTAATTTTAAAAAATGTTATTCAGTATCTCCTGTTTCTCTTAAATATTACAAACATTTATGGTTATATTTACATGAAAATGAATTTAAATCAATAACAAAAAAAAGTTCAGCAGTCTTCTCCACATCCAAATGCAAGCTTAATCTAAAATAAGGATGGTATTTATTCAATACCCATATGTTATTTAAAAATGTCTCATTAACACATGTATATAAATGTGCTGTGTAAGCAAAAAGGAGTTTAGTTTCCCACAATCCTTTATTTTCCTCTCTGTTACTTTCCCCATTTTCCTAAACCTCTTTGTAGTATTTGTGCTGCCAGACTAAATCAGGGAACAACATACAACGACCCCTCAAAGCTCTGTTGAGAGTTTCAGTCCAACTCAAATTTAGATAAGCAGCTTAAATTTTTGAGGATTATGGTGATCATTTCTTGTATCACACTGAAGACTCTGCAAACAGATGGTTCCAATTATATAGTCAATCTTTTCAAAGAACAACAAATGCTTTTTTGAAATAGGAAATGTAATGAGTACTGATCAATAAATATTTCTGCAGTAACATGAGAAATATGTAACCATTTGGTTACATTTTTGCTAATGGCGTTCATATGCTGTCTTTGTCTCAGTTGGGATAGAGTTAATTTTCTTCCTAGTAGCTGGTATAGTGCCACCTTTTTGATTTAGTATGAGAATAATGTTGCTAACACACTCTTATTTTGTTGCTAAGTAGTCAAGGACTTTTCAGCTTCTTATACTGGCCTGTGAACAAGAAGGTGGGGAGTGACAAGAAGTTGGGAGGGATACAGCCAGGACAGCTGAGTCTGACTGACCAAAGGGATATTCCACACCATACAACATCAACCTGTGAGTTTTACATCATCTTTACATCAACCTGTGAGTTTTATCACTTTTACTGTTCTGATTCTCTCCCCCATCCCGCTAGGGGTGGAGTGAATGAGTGGCTGCGTGGTGCTCTGTGGCTGGCTGGGGTCAAACCATGGCATATGTCTTTTTAAAAACAAAGAAATGGCAGAAGAATCTGATCTTACTGTTTTAGACTTTGGCTACTGAAATTAACTTTACCCTGAGAAATAAGTATTATTCTCATTGACCTGTGAAGGTACAGATCAATTCTGATAGTGGTAAAAAAATCTGAAATGGAAAACAAAAATATGTAGAAATTTTAGAGGAGACCCAGAGGGTGGATACCTTCACAACAGCATTTTTTTTTTTTTAATCTAAGTATTTTTGTGCATCTGTCTATTCTATCAATTAGTATTTCAGAGTTGTTGGACAGAAGATGTCAAGTGCTGTGAAATGAGCAGCTACAAGAGATGAGGATCTAGGTTAAGAAGCTCATTCAGTTTTGCAACTCCTTCCACAACAGTGTCATCAAACAGGCTTGTAGTATCATTGGCCTAGCACAGACTGCGCAGAGTGCTGCCTCCCAATTTCTATACACAAACTTATTTTGAGACATATCTTGTTAAGTCAGACCTTACCTGACTTGGCAAAACTAACAGAAATGGACATATTTGCAAGTATCTACATATGAGGCTTATGTCAACAGTAATAAATGGTGATAATTAAATACAAAATAATCTGGGGGGATGAGTCAGCACTACATTACTCCAGTGGGATAAGTGTCGTGTAAAACAAGACTAGCACAGCGCTGAGGAAATGTTCATTATTACTGTTATAATTCTCTCGCATTACCATGACAAATTACACTGCTGTAATTAGAGGTCCTGCTTGCTTTTCATGATGCCTCCTATCAGTCCGCTTGGTACTAATGATCACTCTTTTGTATGCAGTGCAGAAAATAATGCATATCAGCACCTGCTGGAAATATCTTTGAACTCTGAGGCCTGATGGTGATGTCTATGGACGCGTGTCACGCATTACACTATTGGACAAAACTGAAGGAAAGTCTCAAATTTGCCAAGGTCATACAAGCTGTCAGTGGTACAGGCAAATTTCTCAGTTCCCAGCTCTTTGCTCTAAGCTTTCTTGGTCTTTTGTGTGCAGCTACAACTCTGGGAATTATTATTTCCCCAACAGGTACAACATAGGTAGCCACAGGGTAGCTTTATTTACCCTGTCTCCACAATAATATTTCATTTCTAAGCTTAAAGAACTCTCTCTCGAGGTAAAAAGAGTAATTTGTTCTCCAGGTTAAATCTATTATTGGTTTCTCTGATGAGCCGAGAGTTCAGCAATTACTGTGACAGATGGAGTGATGATTTTTATGATGTCGAAACTTGTCCACAGGAATGAAACTGAAATCTCAAACCCCATTTCTCATATTGGCCTTTAGACAGTTGTCAGGTTACAATTGTCATTAACTTTCATTACTGTGGACAAGATTTGAATCAGTGAAGGGCTCCATTAGCTGTTACTGGAGCACTCCTATGCAGAGTGACACTTTCTGTCAATATTTTATGATTTAAACTTGAATATACTTGAAGCAGATATGGAACCAATATTCAAGATGCGTCTTTAAATTTCTCCCAATACCCAGAAGCATTTGAATAATGTGTCTGGAGTTTTAGTGCTCTATCATTTTGGAAAAACTGTTTCAAAGGGATTTTCAGAGACCAAAACAAGATGTTTGAAAGGGCGCTTACATAGGTTGAAAACAAACAGTAACGTGTCTCACAGAAATGAGCATTTCAAACCATGAAGTTATTGTGTGGACTCAGTCATGAAGTGATTCGATTTTCATGAGACAATCTGAGGCAACATTCCTGCCTTGTATCTAGCCAGATGGTGTCATCTGAAGCACACATCAAGCAAAATGACCATTTTGAGGGTCATGATCCACCTCACCCTGCCCATGCTGGATGACTGATTGCCCTGGCAAAATCCTTGGGCAGAAACCAGTTAAAGGTGGCCTGAGAACTTTCTAGTCTCCTGGTTCCAGTCTTCACCATTAATCTAGAAAAGACATAGGAACTGGCATTCAATACCTTGGGAGCATTTTCTGTGACTTAGAGACTGAATTTCAGGGCTGGTTTATAGGCGCAGAAAGGAAGGAGACATCTTTCTTTTGTTCCCAAATGTCTCTCTGTAGATCTGCTTGTAATCATAACAGCAGGAGAATTTTAATAGTAGTGATTTACAGACGCTTTCTTACTGAGAACTGATTTTATTTTTTCTTCTCTAAAAACATAGTAAAGAAAATACTGCTATTCAACTAAACTGAGTTAACATTTCTGTCTGTTTTCTGAGCTAAGAACATGTGGTTTAATTTCCATGGGTGCAGAATATGAATAAAAGAGAATCCACAGCACAAGAAAGCACAGTGTCTGTGAAAATCAGACTGAATATTCCAAAAATATGAAACATTTCCCAAATGAGGGAACAGAAAGAAAGCACCTTAATTTTTCTTTTTTAAAATTTTTCTTCTGTTTAATAATATTACTTACTCTTCTCAATATAACTGAATAAGAATATAATTTTGCTTATAGACAAAGCAAAGCAAATAGAATTAAGTGATTTGCTCAACTAAAGAGAATTATTCAGCAGCACAACTGGAAATAAAGCCCAGCAGCTCTAACCTGAAGCATCCCATCTCAACCTGAAAGGCTTCTGTAACTTTACATAATCGAGCACTTGAGCAGGAGAGATTTTATGCCTTTACAGGTTAAGGTTCTCCTGCAGTCATGTCTCTGAGTTTTCAAAAGGTGGATCTTCCTAATCATTTTAATTAATAATGTCCAAAATAGAAGACTCTTCATTAAAAGAAGGAAAGAGCATAAGACAGTCTATAGGAATGTTTGTGCTTATTAGGGTCAGAGATTCATCCATGCAAAATAACACTAAAGACGAGGCTGAAAGGCAACATAATTTTTCTTTTGTTAACAGTTATATGACTGGATCACTTACTTGAAGAGAACAATTCTGTACGATTAGCAGGAAATTATAGGAAACTCTTCCAGACAATACTTTTTAATTTTTTAATTGAAAGTGATAAGGAAAATCTACAATTAATTTGTATCATTTCCAAAAGTTCCCAAATAATTTAAAGGCCTCAGCAGTCTGATTCACAAGCAGAGACAATCTACATTGAGACACTCTATTAGATTTGTAGACAGTTAATCAACAAAGTTTATGCTGATTTTGTTTTATCTTTTAATATATAACTATAACATATTGCAGTTCTGGAGGTGCTTTCAGAAGCACCACAGCCAAGTTGAGCGTGGTGAGTATGGAGTTGTGTGCACCTGGGCCGCGTCTTGTCAACCACCACAATATGTGTTCCTGCATGTGAGTCAAGGACTCCAAGCTTATATACAGAAAGGCCTGGGTGCCAGAGTTAACGAAGTACTTGATTTTCCAAAGATGTTGTTTAGGGAGTGTAGGCCATTGCACTTACATACCTAATTCTCACTGAAATCAGCAATAACAAGATATTTCAGTTCCCATCACTATGAACATCAGTACCCAAGCCAACCTCAGTGATGACCAGTTTAATCTTTGAAATTGCTTAGGTTTTGATATATGCTCTGTGCCTCTGAATGCCTAAATTTGTGTCTAGATATACCTTAAAGTCACTTCTCAAAACAAAAAGTCAACATGTTCATTTTTTAAAATGCCACCTTATGGTTTTAGGGAGCTAGTTTATCAAGGTATTTTAAGTAGATATCTTTTATTTTCTAAAGTTTTTTTTTTTTCCTTATGACTATAGGAATTACTTGTTTCCATTGACAGTGAATAAGTTGAACCTCAGTATTGCCTATTTTACCATTAAAAAATCCACAGAAAGAATTGTGCACTTATTCCTTTTCAGTGTCATTAAGCAGTGCTATTTAGTAGTGCCAGTTCACCATATATAAGCTGGCTGCCTGTGACTGGATTGTGTAAAGTCCAGATCAGTCCAGAAGTAAATTCCAAGGTTTTAGAATAGGAAAAAATAGAGATCTGATATTAAATATTTAAGTATTTAGACCCATTTGCACAAAACAGATTAATTTCCAATTCTGCGATTATTATTGGAAATTTTCACAAAAAATAAGTAAATGAATACAACTAATCGGTAAAAGCTCATTTTAAATTCAAGAAAGATGGTTGTGTTTATGTGGGGCAAGTCGAAGACTCAGTTTCATAATATCATTGCTTTTTACTGCTTGTTTGATAGGTCCCATTTTCAGGTTGCCAGGCACTTCAAAAAAACCTCAAAATATGGCTAGATGTGTTTTGGGAGATATAATTCCTATATTAAACACATGGGACTGAAACAGGGATGAGTACTCCCGTAAAATGTGAATTTCAATAAAGTTGACAAGAGCCTCCCTGGAAGGCAGCCACACACAAGTACCGTTACAGGCATCGCATTGACAATAAGCTTGTTCCCAGCAGATTATTGTGAAGAATAAGGCTGCACAGATATTAACAAATGAGAAAGGACACTATAGCAATGACTGCCAGAGAGTCCCACCAGTCGCATCTCCAGCTAGGATCAGTGAAGAGTGACCAGCACCTTCTCAGTTGCCCCTTCATGGTCAATGGAGGGATCCCAGGGATCCCTCAGCTCCAGTGAGGTGACCACAAGCAGCAGCATTTGCATTGCAGACATACATGAGTCTGAGTGTAGTGAGGAATTCAGCCACACATTGTCATTAGCCTCCTGCATCAATCATTAAGATTCTGGACGTTATAGGGCTCCTTACCCTTATGTCCTCCATACATTTCAGCAACACTTTGTTTTGTGTAGCTCTTTAGAATCATTGAATCATAGAACAGTTTGTATTGGAAGAGACCTTCAAAGCTCATCCAGTGCCACCCCTGCCATGAGCAGGGACATCTTCACCCAGATCAGGTTGCTCAGAGCCCCGTCCAGCCTGGCCTGGGATGTCTCCAGGGATGGGGCATCCATCACCTCTCTGGGCAACCTGGGACAGTGTTTCACTACCCTCATTGTAAAAAATTTCTCCTCATGTTTAATCTGAATCCCTATCTCTAGTTTAAATCTATCACCCCTTGTCCTATTACAACAGATCCTGCTAAAAAGTCTGTCCACATCTTTCTTACAGGCCCCTTTTAAACACTGAAAGGCCACAATAAGGTCTCCCTGGAGCCTTCTCTTCTCCAGGCTGAACAGCCCCAACCCCAATATAGAGTTATACAATGCTCCGTTACCCTTGAGTACCTATGCAAACAGTGCACTGTTTTCTGCCAAAGACATTGCTCTAGAGCTCTGTGCCAATATGTTCTTCTCTCCCTAATCCCCATCGGTGAGAAAGTAATGGTTGTCCCAAAACTCATGTCATTAATCTAATTGAAATACCTTAAAATCATTTTCATGTTATTAAATAACAAAACAAATTGCCATTAGGGATAGGATGCTATTGTCTCTGATCGATTCAGTTTTTGAAGAAGCCCTATGAGATCATTGTTAAACCTCTTTCACAGACTGGGAAAACAAAGCACAATATCATTAACTACCTTGACTAAGACTCCAGATCACAGTGTCAGCCAGAACAGAAGATGGCTTCAAGAAACTAATCTTGATTTAAAAAGCAAGCCAAATACTTTCAAACAAGGCACCCAAGGACCACAATGAAGATCTGCTAAACTTAAGATGAACAAAATTTTAACTTTTTTTAAATTTTCTTGGGAGGAGTCGTGTTTCCCAGCTTTTCTCCCATGACTACAAGGCTTGAAACTCTACCTACAGTTCCTTCTCTTACATGTAATCAAAAAATATTGATGCAATCACATAATCAAAGGCTTAAGAGAAAAAAAAAATACCTATTTAAAAAACAAAACAAAACACACAAACCAACAATATCAGGGCTTCCTTTTAGCTAAAACTGTGCTGGCAGCTAGAGTGCCCAAAAGATTTCGGTGAAGACAGGGAATTGAGTTCTGGGCAAAACTGAAGCATTTTGTAAGTGTGTCCATGTAGTGTTTAATGTAATGACAAAGACTGAGAAAAAAAAACGTTTTGTGTTACATAATGCAGAAACAAAGTCTCATGTTTGTAGAAAGAGCTGTGATTTTCTTTCACTGCTAATAGTCTTCTAATTGTACACATAATTGTCAATAATGACAGAGGCCAGAACGTGAATACCCTACACCTGTTCCCATGTGGTGTTCTCAAAGGAAAACTTACTACTCCAAAATTCTCTCTATTCCTGCCTTCAGTGGGCCAGATTTTCAGCTGTTGCACGTTGACATAGCCGTGCTAATATCAATTCACATGAACAGTGAAAAAATGAATTACTTTTATCCTAAAATGGGAGTATATAGTTCTAGATCTCCAGATCTCCGAGGAGCTAACACAGGCCACTATAAAATTGAGGGTTATAAACTTGAATTCATTAGGTTTTAGCCTATGAATTCTCTTTGCTTATTAAGTTAATGAGCCTTGAAAAAACAATCATCTGAGGAGTAGCTGACAAATTATCTGGAGCAGCAATTTGAAAGGCGTTGGCTGGCTTACAAGCGTTTCAATTGGGAGAAAATGGCATCACATTCCTCTTCCTCTGGAAGAATTATTTGTCAAACCAAATGTCTTGCAGTTCGGCAGCAGAGTCTCAGTACTGCAGCACTGAGGTACAACAATGACAGCAGTTACCAAAACCAGCAAAAAATCCCTGTCCCTTCCTCCCCAAAACCGAGGCTGACAAATTCTGATGAAAAACACTTTCTAGAAGGACAGGGACATATCTTTTTACATGTGACTGGAGGCCATGGAAGTTTATAATGTAGAGGACGAATTCAGGTAAGTAAATTGAGATCTTTCAAAATAGCTGGTCAATATTCGGAAGACTGTTTTGTAGTACAACTTCCAAAACAGGTGGTGGTATCACAGCTGTGGATTTAAAACAAGGACTTTTTATGGATTGTTTTGTCTGAAAAATCAACACAGTGCAGTCCTGGGACACATCACTTTGTGAAATACAGGACTGCGTACAGTGAACACTTCTGCAAAAATAGCCACTTGGATTAGGGCTAAAATGGAATTAGTACTTTTCTAAAATTCATTCTCCAACTGTGAATACCAGTCCTTTTGGAAATCAGACCATGGTATGTGTTGTAAAGCTGTCACTTTCCTCACTAAAGGCATTTGGTGAAATATTATTTCAAAAGTCTTACTCCACAGCCAACTATTCAAAGAGTCCTGTGGAAAAGATGACAGTATTTGAGAACATCGAAAACTGTCATTTTTCCAGCTGAATGTTATTTCACAGTGGGAAGGAAGTCTAAATTCTAGCAATCAGTTCCCCCTGCCACAGCATGTAGCAGCACATAGTGCAGATCATTTAACCATGAATTGTGTCTTTTCTCATATTTCATGTTCTTTTTGCAGTTTTTGTTGGACTGTTGAAATAAACAAACTGATTAAATATACAGGGACTAGAGCTTACTCTTACACCAAAGTGGAATGAAGAGAAATGAAACCTTGTTCTTGAAGAGAATTGTTCTCAGTAAAACAAAACCCAGCTTTTTATGTCCTGATGTCAGGTCATCAAATGTTCGATGACCAAATATTCAATCAATCAATCAATCAATCACACAACAAAGCAAAAGGATGTAGCGAATTATACCTTCACCTGGCAAAATGGCCTAGTTCTATGAGCTCTCCAGAGGTTCCCTGATTATCTGGTGTGCAGGAAACCTTAACAGATTCACTCTTTTTCCCCCATCTATTCCCATAGTCCTGACAGTCGTGTCTATAGAGATCAACCACTTAGCAATGAATTGCACGTCTGTTTAGCAACGCACAGTCTAATCCTCAGTGCTCCCAATACACATCTCCATGGCCCCAAATTCCCCTAGAACTCACTTTTTCAACTTTCTAGTTCAAGTTGGTCCTTTCCTTTCTAAAGGGACCATTTTAAAAGTAAGCTTTTTTATAATGATCTCTTCTGTTGTCGGTTTCTAAACACATAGAAGCACTGAGATGCTTAATAGATAAATTACTCACATGTACTCTCTACCTAGAGACCTGCAGTCTAATTTTTGGCTAGTTATTTCCTTTAAGGTAATATTTGCAGAGAAATGTAAATATTGTGGATAGATCGGTTAGCGCTTGACACTCTTCTAGAGTTATTCATACTGTTATAAAACATTGCCCTCATCAATGTTATTCACCTATATTTGCATTGGCCTAAACCAGCTGGACTAATCACTTTGTCCAGTGACTAAGCATATTTTTACAAATTCTAGAAGCTACACAATTTCCATTCTAATAAACTGACAACTTCTGCATGGTTTTACCACATCTATTGCATTTTTTACTAGTATCTGTCTTATTATTTTTTAAATTTAGCTTCTATTTCATATACTGCAATGACTTTCACAGCTGTTTTTATAATCCCTTGGGTTTGTTTCCTATTATGATATCTTAAATTAATTTACCATTATACTTTCTACTTGCACATCTCTGCTCTCCTCTTCCTACATTACACTTTTCTTTGAAAAATGTTTTCTGTGGAAAGTCTCTATGATCTAAGCTCCAAATACAATTTTTCTACTACCAGAGAATATAGAAGATGAGAGTTTTTTTCCTGACAAAGGAAGCATTCAACACCTTCTTGAAAACTTGTGCCTAATTCTTCCTCTACCTCCCATGTCTCGTTTGCAAGTAGTTTACTACTATCCTAGTAGAATATAGAAAAATAGGTGGGTTATACTAGAATACAGTTTTGAACAGTATGTTTTTATCTATTACATATTTCTCAGGAGGCAATCGCTGACTATATTTTATAGCAAGGTGTTCCATTACTTAAGTTATGGAAATGTTCTTAACTTTAGATTTTGCTAACAGTCCTCTTAGAGTTGGCCTAGAGAATACTAAATTTTAAATGTACTCTCAACCATGACCTGGTGAGAGAGGTGATTATTTTTTCCTTAATTTCTTCTGGATGGCTTAGGCAGCCACCCTGTAAACCTAAAGACGCTCAGTGAACAAAGTATTCACAACACAGAAATAAAATGACTGAATCAAATCCAATTACTACAGCGTTTCAGTGAAGTCTTAGTCACTTTTCGTAGAGAAAAACGAACACTGAATTCAGTTGTAAAATGTAATAGGTAACATGTAACCTATTTTAGAGCACCATTCCAATGGATCAAAACATTGCCTGTATTCATCACTGGATTTTGGATGACCAAAATTATATACCGAGGCAGCATACATCCTCCAGTGGTGCAGATGTGAAAGCATGGTTAAAAACAAGCGCGAGCTGTAGAAAAAAATATCTGTGGTGAAGCCGCAAACTAAGCAATAAATCTAGCGATGTTCATGCACTAAAGAAGGAGGTGAGGAAGAAGCGCATGCAGTACCTGGTGATCTCAGAGTCAGGGAGCAGGCCTACGTGGTAGTGGGGATAGGGAGCTGTAAGGAGGAAGCTTTTGTCACACTCGACAGGGGA
This sequence comes from Streptopelia decaocto, assembly GCF_964273445.1. Lineage (NCBI taxonomy): Eukaryota > Metazoa > Chordata > Aves > Columbiformes > Columbidae > Streptopelia > Streptopelia decaocto. The sequence goes on from NC_138663.1 coordinate 204,467,847, forward strand.
ATAGTGCCTAGGAGAAGGTGGTTTATCACACAGTTTGTTCACAGTGCTGTAAACAGGTTCAGGAGGCCTGGTGATACAGAGACAAGAGTAAAAGATCAGGTGTGCATTAGTGGCCGAGAGTATCGAGAAAACACAGCAATCATTTCAAAAGCATGCACAGCAAATCTGTCATGACCTTTTCAGCAGGGCTTTTCTGACAAGTCAAGTGTGCTGCTAAAGGAAATGTTACAATTTGAGAACACAGTATCACGGCATACAAGCAACTGCATATAAAGATATACATAATATAAGTGGGTCATAAAACTGGCTGATGGGAAGTGTGGTCGTGAAAGGGAATATCTTATCTCTGAAGTTCAGTGGTAAATCTTCCCACATACTCCACTTTCTTTTATTTTTAAATCTAACAACATTACTTCTGCACAGCTTTCTGTGACCTTAATTTTGAGCATTGCATAAAAGAAACTATGATGTTTATTACCTGAAAAAGATAGTATTTACCCATCAACTTAAGATAAAGATGAAATACATACCCATTTTTAATACAACATTCTCCTGCTCCAATGAGCTGGGGTTTTGCAAGTAGAGTGGTGCTAAAAATGTGCTATATCCTATAATAACACTGACAATGACAATTTTTGTAAGAAATTAATCTCTTTGGCAGGCAATTGATTAAATCTCAAGAGTTCTTTGCTCTCTTTTCAGATTCAGCCTTCAAAATCTGATTATGCAGACCACGTCTCAAACAGTTAACCTTGTTGACAAGGCTACTTCAATCGACTTGCGGTACTGCTCCAAATTACAGACAGCAGTCTGTGAAGATAGATATGAAGAATAAGATCCGAAAACTGAGTCTGAGAGGTCACCCAGCACTTCTGTCCTGCTGCCCAGAGGCCAACCGCTTGGCATAGTCAATACTTACCATGAACCTCCGATGGAGCCGCTTGGAGAGAGGGGAGAAGGGGATTCAGCTTTTGGTACCAACCAGCCAGAATCCACAGGAGACAATCAGCAAACAGTTTTCAAAGCAATGCACCACATACAGTACATTTCCCGTCATGCAGCTTCTCCAGCTACTGTGTTGGCCCCGGCAGATACCTCTGGGCCTAATGGCAGAAAGCAGCTTGACTCATAATTTCCCAGTTTCTGCTCTAAATGTTGCCAAGGCTCAACTGCCGCCATATCCAACGCTTCTGCCAGAAGGCCCAGGGTCTGCCACTGTTTTTAGTCACAGCAATACAGTGTTAACTGGATGAAAATCCTATTTCAGAAGCCTGGAAATATCAAGAGGCCAAGCAGTTAATGAACTATTTTCATTTTTCTGGCTGCACTGTGCCTCATTTGTGTTGTTTTTGCGGTGAGTTTCACATGTACCAGAGTTTGTTATGGTTGTGGGTGCCCTGACAGATACAAAGAACAAATATTCCTGTGTTATTAGCTTCTGGTTTTGTCCTTTAAGGGAAAAGGAATAGCTGCTTTACTTAAAAATCCGTCTCACTCAATGCCAACACTATTCATAGCAATCTGACATAGGATTTGAGAGCTCTCTGTGCTCGAGTTTCCCAGTGAAAATTTTACTGTTAAAAAAAAGGCAATTTAAGATTACCTTATATCAAAAGAGCAAATCTGTCACTCGTTTGGTTACAAAGCATTCTGTCAAGCATTTTGTACAATTGTTTTACAAATATTTAAGGTAGAAATTCTGTTTTTTCTCAGTACATTTCACACTTGTTTCAGAGAAGTGGATTTAATAATTTATTTACCAAATCAATTGCTGCTCCTAATACTAAAAATCCAGAGGAGAAAACAAAACAAACCCAAAACAAACCACTTCTATTATTGTATTTTAGACCAATACTGCCTTTTATTCTCTCAACAGTTACTCTTACTTTTAGGTAATATACTAAAAAACAAGTACAAATATCAAATATGAATGATATCTTCTGTGAAAATTGAAGAAATACTTCCCCAGTGAAGGAAGACGAATACAAACTGTAGATTTCGCATGGCTTAGAACTCTAACCAGTCCATAATCGACTTGCTAACTTCTATATTCAAGTTTCTCATCTCCTCTGAGTGGTAGATAACATGAGTGCTGCCACCCTTTGGATATATTGTGAATGCTCAAACTACACCGAGTCATCAATGACTGACCATCCAACCTTGTGCCAAGACACAGGTCATGCCACAGAGGTGAACAGACACAAGGGATTGATGTGTTAATTGAGGGATACAACCTGCTTCCAAAAGCAAAATGAAAGTAAACATTTAGCATCTACCTAGATATGGAGACTAGTCCTTCAAGTATAAACACAAAGCCCTAACAAAACATCTTGCAAAGCCCAGCAAATTGCGAAACATTCAGTATTTCTCACTCATTTTAGTCTTGCTGGATGGCAAAATAACAGAAAATTGGAACAATCCTTTCTGAAGTCACTGCCTAAAGTCCTCTATTCGTTAGTATTATAAAAGTGATACTGCGAGCTAGCTAACAACACACCCTCTGTAACTGAGACAAGCAGAAGGGTCTTAAGATTAAGAAAAGGAATTCAATTTTGTTATCCTTTTAACGTTTGGACTCTATGCTTTGAATAGGATTTATGTATCAGCTAATTCCAGTTATGAGTGCACTTCTCGTAAGGCCTATGAACTGGTCTGAGATCAGCATAGACACCTGTTTACCATCAGATGCCATTCTTTGAGGTCATTAAGATGATGGACTGAGTTGTTTTTTTAGATACCTTCAAACTACTCAGATGTATAAGCCATTTCTGCCAATTGCATAGCTGGGCCCTGGCTGCACATTTCATTGGCACAGAAAAGTCAGAACTTGAAAAATACAGAGTACATGACATCAGGGGTGCAGCTCAGATCAGTATAAAGTTATTTTATCTCTCAGTTTGAGTTAGTAAATATCAATTAAATAGTACAAAAATAATAGAAAGTTGGGATGGAAAATGGAGAGGAGAAGAAGGATTAAACTGTACTGGGCAGATGACTGTCCTACTCATACAAACTGTGCTTCATGTAGGCCAGAAATCCTTAAAAATAATATGAGATACTTGCTGCAACAGACTATCTTCAAATATCCTTGTGACTCCTCACCTTCTCTATGGCAAACTGGTACTTATCTACCATCGTGCCTGCCTACTTTGGAAGAAAAAAATCCCAAACTATATTAAAAAAAAAAAAAATAGAATTAGTAAGACTACCCAGCTTCATGAAATGATTCTTCTAATGCAGTATTTTCTCTTGTTATCTGTATTTCTCCTCACTGTAAGAAGAAGGAACTTCTCTCTGATGGCATCAGCCCACTTGGTAAATCCTGTCTGGCATATCTTTGTCTCCAGTGCTATGACAGAGACAGGTTGTCTCAGTTAGCAATAGGACAAGGGGGCATGGGCTTAAACTCTGCCAGGGGAAATTTAGGCTGGATATTAGAAAGAAATTCTTTGCAGAGAGAGTGGTCAGGCATTGGAATGGCTGCCCAGGGAGGTGCTGGACTCACCGTTTTTAAACTGAGACTGGACATGGCACTTAGTGCCATGATCTAGTCAATGGACTGGAGTTGGACCAAGGGTTGGACTTGATGATCTCTGAGGTCTTTTCCAACCCAGTCGATTCTGTGATTCTGTGATTCTGTGAACACTTATTGCAAAATAATTTAGAGACAGACTGAACGTAAACATTGAGGCCTTATTTTATGACACATTAATTGTCCAAATGAATTTAAAAACATGTAGCAGGCCATTTAGCATGCTGTAACAGAAGTTATATAGACATATATAACTAGATATATATTATTTAAGAACTGATTTACTGTAGTTTATTTGCAATCAGACCACTTTCAGATACAGCAGGTATGGGTCCAGAGGTTTTGTCTTATTTAAAATAAATATGAAGCATTTTCTGTAATTTTTTAACATAAGGAAGAACAAGGAACTATGTTATGGAACTTATTTCGTCCATTATCTCCATTAAAAAAAATACTTATGCAAAAATCCCCTTAAAATGCCAAATATGTGAATATTACTGTATGCTTCTTGGATAATTTAGATTATTGAGCAATTATCTAACATGGGTCTACTCTGAAAAATAACTAACTGCTGCTGTAACTTCTTAATTCACAGATGTGCTCCCTTTCTGTCTTTAAAATGTTTATTTAGTGAAAAACCTCCAGTACAGTTCTCTCTCTTTATCAGTGAGCTAAAAACCAAGCTCTGTGACAAATGTGAGCAGCAGCTACTAAGTCTAGATGGACAGCAATAAATAAATTAGGATGAGAATCAGGCACACCGCAGTAGAAGAAAGGCAACAGAAAACGTAAGTAGTAGCACAGGTTTGTTTGAGTAGATAATTCAATCACAGGAGAGAGCACCAAGTCACTCAGCGCCACAAGGCAAGCTTTTAAATGGTACTATGAACAGCAGAATAGTCAGAAACTGCTTTTCTAGCTAAAACAAAACGAAACGAAAAACAAACACAACACAAAACAAAGCAGAAAACAAAAAAAAAAAAAAACCCACAAAACAAAGAACAACCCCACAAACCAAACCAAACAACAACAACAAAACAACAAAACTGGAATTGTTAATCAGTATAGACTTAACTGCAATGAGGCACGATTTCCACAGAAAGGTATAACTAATTGATAGAAAAGCTAACAGTAATAGTGAGAGGTAGAAGATCAGTCTGACACCAGTTTTATTTATTTATTTCATAACTGTGTAAAGAAAGCTCTTTGTAGTCCTTATTTTTCCTTGTTTGGATCGTCACTGAATTATTGTTTCAGATTGGCTTTCTTGCACAGCAGAAGTTATAAGAAAATGGCATTATTAAAACCACTCTTTCCTCAGCATTGTGCTGGGTCCTCAATTTAATTGTAACTTTTTTTATTGCAGAATCCTCTTTGGTAGGGTTCAGTTGCCAGCATAGGACATTAAATGTTAACAGTTTCATTTTTTTTAAATTTTAAAACCTTTTATGATTTGGAAAGAAACCAGCTAAGCTCTCCCAGCATATTGAATGTGCCTGGCTACAGCCAGGAAATACTAAATTTAATCTGAGAGAAATAAATCTCACAATTCTACAAGTTCCTAACTTTTTTTTTTCCCTAAGTAGCAATTTTTAATTGTACACAAGTTCTGTAAAGACAATTAATATATTTGTATTGCTAACATAATGTTTCTGGGAAGCGTGAAATGAACTGCCTTTAAAAGTACATCACTATTAAAAAAAATCAATGGCAATTCATTACATAAGACTCTTCCAGTTCTTGTAACCAGTGATTTGTATATATATGTCTTTGGACTTTTAGTGTCTTCTTTATATAATCTTCTGGGAGAGACACATACCTTATTGTGCAACAGGTTTATTTAGAATTGAAAGTTGTTTTTATTTCATAGGTTATGAGCTGGCAATCAAATAATACCAAATCACTCATACAATATATTTATTTCAACTAAATGAAAGACAGAGAAGGGGTGTGAAGAGCTGGAAGAAAATACCGAAAGTACATTACCCTAGTTCTTTCTGGAAATCCTTCTATAATCAATGATTTCTTGGCTTTTCCATTAGTAACTGCTATTTTCATGAGCCTTTAAGTTTTCTGTAACTGCAAAACCAGTGCTTAAGATCATGGCAACTTTTTTAGCACAATAATGAAGACTAAGGGTTTTCAAATGAAATGGTCTACAAGAAGGCATAAGTATAATTTGGAACTCTTAATATGCTACAGCCAATTCTACACTCATTATTCTTAGCCATTAGGAATTAGAAAATGAAATTACTGCTTAATTTGAAAAAAAATAAAAAGTCAGTAATGATTTTCTGTTGCGATAATGGGAAATAAACAGTTTCACATAGCAATGGTGAGACTGTCAGACCAGACGCTCCAGTCCCTTCCAGTGACTTTTTGGGAAACCGGGTCAGTAAAGAATGGCCCTTTCCTGCTCAGCTGCTGAAAAACAGCAAGTTAAGGACTATATAGTCCAGAAACTAAATCCAAGCAAATTGTGGTCAGTAGGCCTATCCACCACGAATTTCAGCACTTATCCTCATCCGTATTTGAATGTTTTTCTTTTCTTAGGCTTTACAACGCTCTGTGGCAATGAGTCCCACAAACTCGTCACTTGACACACCAAAACCTTCTACTTTTGTGAACTGCGAGCCTGTTACTTGGTTTCACACTGATAACATATGGTAACATTAAATAAAAAATCCTTCTGTTTTTCTGAATTTTAAACCTGGCAATATATTGTAAACTACCTGGGTCTGAGTTGTGAGAAAGTGCTAATAATAGTTGCTTGTTGCCTTCTCTATGTCATAGGTACTTTTGCAAATCTCTGATCTCCCTCTGACATCTTTTATCTATACTGGAATTACTGGTTATCAAGCTCTGCCTGGAAACCGCGCTACACCCCAATCAGCTCTGTCACCCTCTTCTGTGGCTTTTCCCAGTTGCCTCCATGTAGGATTCAAGACCTGGTTGCATCATAGATTCCTACAGAAAACCACTATATTTTGCACTCTTTTCCTTTCCTATCAGATCCTATTTCCATTCTTAATTAACTTTTTGACTGCTCTTGAGTACTGAGCTGACAACGTCACAGAACTAACCATGATCACCCCAAGGCATCTTTCTGAAGTGGTAACAGCTGCTTTAAGAATCTGTGTCCATGATACATATAGTATGTATTTAGGGTTATCTTTTTCCTCTGGGCACTATTAAATGTTACTATTTTTGTGCACATTATCATTGTCGATGTTACTATCTCATTTTAGAAATCTCTATTTAAGTAGTAATGCAGATTCTGATTTTTATATATATATATATATATATATATATATTTAATGCTAAATACTAAGTAGCTTCCACTGACTGTATTAGAAATAATCAAACCCTATTATTTGAGGATCTCTGACAGGACTGTTTAAATACGTGTGGATTACTCAGATGATACATAACAGATTAGCTGGTGACTTGACAATAACTGAATTTTTACTTTAACATAAATTATTCTCCCAAGTCAGGACTAATTATTTAAAATAAATTTGGGGTAGCAAAATGAAATCTTACAATAGGCAGACAATTATGCATTTGTAAAGTTTAACAATTAGTATGAGATAAAATTTGTGCATGAAATACATGAAATATAAAATGGTTGCTTTGTAATTTAGCAATTTAATGCTTTATTGAAGGGAATTAATAATAAGATACACCTAAGAAATACAACTATGACTTTTTTTTTTTCTAAAAAGCTGTTGACATGTGTTCTACAAATAGATATTTTCAGATGATAGCATAGCTAAATACTGTACTGCTGTATCTCACCAGGGGTCCAATTTAAGATTAAACAGGCAAACTTAATTTTTTATTTTCTTAATTCAACATTTAATGTGTAACTTCAATAGTGTTCTTTTAATATTTTTTTTTAATAATTCCTGAGATTGATCAAATACTAAACCAAGAAAGAAATCCTATTATTGGACACCACATTCAATTCAACATAATCATCATCAGGGCTGCCAACTTATGAGCTAGAGCATGAGAACTCTGCATTATGAGAAAAGGGGAGTAACGTCCTCCAAACGTTACACAGATGAACTGTCACGACAAACTGTCCGGTGGGATCATGTGTGTGTCATGCAGCCCCTAGAAACCTTGGGTTCTTCTCCCTGTTTCTAGAGAGAAACAACTGTAGACTGATCCTGCCAGCAACTTATCATCAACTTTTCCTACCTGCTCTCTGTCTCTGTTCCTTGCCTGATTCTTCTTGCACAATTATTGATTATCCCAAACCTCATGTCTCACTGTCTGACAGAGTTGCTGGTTCAGCAGCCCTGGAATTCATTGCTGCTCTTCTCCAGGGTATTTTTCTCCACTGCTTCTTCATGCTTCTTCACCCATTTCTCACATTCTTCACTGTCCTAAATTCCTCCTCCAAATCCAAGTTTTCTTACCCAATAAATACCAGTGTTCCCTTCTTGTGATTTCTGTTCTCACAAAACCAGTGACAAGTTCTCCCTCATTTTCACACCCCATCTCACCATAATTCCTTGCGAAATACACTCCCCCAGTTTCTCCAGTCTATTCAACGTTCAAATCTAACAGGAGCAGGCATTCAGAGCACAGAAGAGAATCACTCATGATTATGTTTCTATTTCAGAAAGAACCGGAAGAAATAAGTAGAGAGAAAATCTTTGTGCTCAATCATGCTGGCTTTTTAAAATAATGTAGTCAGTATTACAAAATTGTGAGAAGCTTTGATACACCGTAGTGTGAGTATGGAATCTCAAAGTGTTCTACTGCAAAAAAATATTAAACACAGTTTGGAGGATAAATGAATTGCAGTTTTTCCACAGACTTACATATGTTGGCATTTAGAAAGATTTTCACAAATGCAGTAGAAATACTATGTGGATTCAGCCTCATCAGCTTTCATATTTCAACACTCTGAAACTATGTATAGAATATTCCACCATTTAAAATACAATATCACCACAATTTTAAACATAGAATAAAACATGAACTAAGCCATGTAGTTCTTTCTCCATCCCTTAAATGGCCAAGCTGCTATGGCTAAAAATAAATGCAATTTAATTTAATGATAATAGTGGTTAAATGAATTTATTTTTAAAATAATAAATATAATTTACACTAAAATTCAAAGCAAAACAAATATGCAACCTTTTCTATCGTTGGGTGAACAAATCCAGCCCCAGGCAAAAACTGAGCATGGAAATATAACTTGAACAATTAGTCTGCCAAAGTTACAAGTGATTTAATAAGAAGAATAAATTAAAGGTATTATCAGCCACCCTATATAACTATATGTACTTTATTGTCTTTAAGACATAGTTAACATGCTGAGTTTGGATTAGGCCTGGTGATATGATTGTTGAGACCTCATAATTACCTGTTATATTCATATAACTGTATCAGTGTACTTCTATGTATCTTTTACTCCTCACTCATATAGTAACATCTGATCAAAAACATGGTACAAAATTTGCTGTCTGAAAGTTCTACCTACAGTACTTGATCTTCTCCACCTGGGAAACATGAGTTTCACTTCTGTTCCCCAAAAAAAACTAACAGGAAATACAGCAAACTCTTTTCAGCAAACAAACACTTTTAAAACATGCAGAGTATTTTGTCAATGGACAAAGGAACAGCTTTCATGACTCATTACATTTCACAAAACCTTTGTCAGAAAACAGTTTTTGATAGTTCTATAACACATAAACCATAACATTAGTTGTAATGTTTTAATACTGAAAAGTCAAATCTGTGTATCAATACCAATTTAAAGGTGTTTCCATAAAATATCCTCAATTCAGCTAGCAAGTTTATGTAAGTAGACAAGAAACAATTCAGGAATGCTACTTTCAATACAAGGAAAAATTCCTCTGAGAATTCAACTTAATGGTTCTTTTTTTCTGTCTTCCAATCCCCATCACCTCCTCCTCAACCAGAAAATGTTATTTTTCAAAGATGCATGTATAAAAAAATCAAACATGCTTTTCACGGCAAAACAGATAACTCAGACAGCTTTTTCATCTATGAATCTTTAATATCTAGCCAGAGCTAAATGTGAAAGTGAATTTTTTATCAGCTAAAGAACAGAAGTTTGATGTAACCATTTTCTGAAGTTAAAAAAGAATTAAAAACTCAAGATGGTAGTTCTTTATTTTTATTGATCTTTTGTCTGCGTTGTTCATTAAAGACAGAAGGAATGAACAACTAAAACCTATGGGATTTTTAGACTGTAATTTCAATGTTGCTGGAAATATGGGGGCAGATATTTCACAACACTTCTAAGCAACCTGCTCCAGCACTACTCTGCCCACTCAGTCTCTTTTTTTTCTTCTCAAATTGAAATCAGAACATCCTTAGCCAATGTCTGCACCCACTGAACCTTCTCTACTGAGTTTGGTTTCATGATCTTTGCTACTGAGTACTTAGAAGGTGCTCTTAGATTGCTCCTTAATCTCTTCTTCACAAAATTAGACAAGCTCCTGTTCCCTCAACATCCCTTCAATCTCCATGTGATTTAGGACTCTGAGAATCTGTTGTACCACCTCCTGTTTTTTCACATCCATCTTGAAGTCAATGAATAGAAACTGGTCAAAGTCTTCAGGAAATTAACTCATCTTTTTCTGCTGGCCGTGCTTCCCCTAATATATCCCAGTATGCTGATTACCTGACTGGCAATGAGAGGGCACTCCTGGGTCCATGTTCAGCCTGGCATCCGCTGTGATGTCCAGGTAATTTTCAATGAAGCTGCAATTCAGATGTTTGACTCACGGCCTGTACAACAGCTCCAGCTGAGGTGCACACTTCTTCTTACTAAACTTTGTGAGGTTTCTTCTGGCCCAGTCCTCATGTATATCTAGATCCCTCTGAAACACTACTCTGCCATTTGTCATGTTAACCACTCCCCCTCAATTTGTTATCCTCTGCAAATTTGCTGAGGGTGCACTCTGTGTCATGATCTAGGTCATTGATGAAGTTATTCACTGGCGCCCAAGGTATCCTGAGTTATCCTGCTCGTCATTGACCACCTGACAGATGTCAAGTGATGATCATTACCCTTTGAGTCTACTGGTTCAGTCAGTTCCCAACCCAGACGCTTATTTTAGTCCACTCTTCCTAACCTTTCAAACAAGATTCTTGTTGGAGACTGTCAAAAGCCTTATCAAAGTCTGTCACTGCACGCAAATGAGCATAGCTATGATGGGAGAAGGTGACAGCATATAATCCAAAAGGTTTCCAAACCTTTATAAATCACATCTTCTTTCCAGCTACTGATTAGTTGTACGTGTTTATCCAATACTTCCTCGTGTTAGGATGAGAGGCTAGAGGAGGTTTCAAGGGTGCTCCCTGTGTTACAGCTTCTCTTGCCCACAGAAGAGGTGTGAGAAATACCTTTGAAGCCACTCCCCAGGGCAACTCATGGAGAGGAGGAATCACAACGTTCCCCACAGCAAACCCCAGATGCGCATCTGTGGGAGTTCTGGCGTGGGTCGGCTATTTCTTTGGAGTCAGCTGTGTTTTCACCCACCAAAGAGGCATTCGTGCTTGAGGTACCACCTGTGCTGTGGCACTGGTCGGTACAAGGCAGTCACTGCTCTCCCCTCAACCACGCGGCAAGTCATTTCACCAGGAAAGACAACCAGGCTGGACAAGAACATGATTTGCTTTTGATAAATCTATGCTGACTGTTCCATTTACCTTCTGGTCCCGTAAATGGCTGGCAAAGATGATGTTGAGTAAGTCAGCTTTTCTTATATTGTCTGTCATTACATTGTCTTCCCCATTCATCATTTTTATCCCTTAATCAAATTTTACCTTCATTTTTGAAACTAGCACACCTGCAGAATCACTTTTTGTTATCCTTTATGGCCCTTGTAAGTCTTAGTTCAAATCAATCAACTTTCTGATTTTGTCATTGAGCAGTCAAGCAATGCTTGTCTGCATCTTGCACTTTAAGCCATCAGAAAGTTCTTTGCTTAGTCAAGAAGAACTTCTGCTGAATCCCCCTCCTCCCTGGTCAACAGGGGGGTTCATTTCTGAGTTCTCAATAAGTTTTATTTAGAAATCATCCATCTTTCATGGGCCCTCTGTTTCTGTGGCAGCATCCCAAGAGTTTTTGCTTAGCAATTCTCCAAAAAGGCTGAAGTCTGCTCTTCTGAAATCTACAGTCATAACTTGCTGACTGACTTTTCGGACTTCCTTTGAATCATGAACCAAACTGGCTTGTGGTCACTCTGATCCCAGCTGTTATTTAGCACCATGTTTGCCACTAGTTCTTCCTTTTTTGTAAGCAGCAAGTCAAGCAGAGAATGATTCTTGTTTCTCCCTTCTAGCAGCATCAGGAAATTGCCACCAATGCAATCAAGGAATCTCCTGCATTGCCTGCACAACACTTTAATCTTACTAGAAACTGAAACGAATAAGGACTTACTTGCAGAATGATGATGATTGTATTGACAGTTACTTGCCATGTAGCTTTTATCCACTTTTGCACCCACATTCTACTAACCTGAAGCTGTGCTATTTGAATTTTAGAAGGTGCCAATCTTTATAAAAAAGAAGGCAAAGGTTTAATCACAAGTGAATTCAAAATGAATCCAATGAAACAAAAAGTAAATTATGCCCACTACTAACAGAATTTTGAACCAATGACACACAGAATTTACAAAAGCTCACTAATTTAAAGACAACAAGTAGCTTCATTAAAACTTGTGACTAAAGGCAATTTACTTTTCTGTCCTTTGTGCATAGATTAAGTTATTTTTCCACAAAGTTTTATTAAGTAAAAGTTGTATTGATTTTTATTCAGAAGGAGAATTAATATCAGACTAAAATATATGTGTGTATATATATATATATATATAATTTTTTTTTTTCCAATAAAGAACAATTTAGAACTGGAGCAAAAAAAAACCCAAAACAAAACAGAAAAGGCAAGAGAAAGTGGTCAAAGTTGACTGTTCAACCATTTAAACTTTTACCAACAGATTCATTACAGCAAGTAAATTAAAAGAAAGCTTGTCTCAGCGTCACTCAAATCACATGCACAAAGAACTACAAAACTGCAAAATCCTCTTACTGTGAAGTTACTGTTGCAAATATTTCTCCCTGGCACAAATTAAAATCTGCTAGAAGTGCTGTCATATTATGACTTCAAGGGTAATAAACTTCCTATGTGACCACCACATAAATTAGCCCGGAAAACCTATTATAGCAAGAACCAGGTAGTTTTAATGGATACCACTGGAGAAGTTGGCCATCATCTTAATTATAAAAAAATGTATCAGGAAATTTAATTATAAATGTTGTAATTGAGGGATCTATGGGGTTCACTAGAATTATCAACATACTAATCAGCTTCCCAAAAGTCTTTCTAAACTGATCAGCAGCAAAGACTTTCTAAATATATTCTTATTTTAAAAGCAGACTCATCAGCAAATCCCATGGCATTGCACAGACGGTACTATCACTATTCTCATCTTAGAGCTGTGAGAATTGAGTCTGGCATTTTCAATAGTCCCATTTCAACCAACAGGCAATAATTAGCTACCTGGACGTTTAAAGGAAAATCGGTGCAGCATTATTCAAGGGTTAAATGGTTTGGTTTTGAAGGTCAGAGCTTCTTAGTCATTGTGGTCAGAGGAGAAACTTCAGCTCTTGTTTGGGTGTCTCTCAGACAGTGCTGAATGATATATGTCCAGTGAGGGAATGCAATGGCAAGAAGTGGCATTTTTCTTACAACTACATTTATTTTACCTTTGTGCTTTTGTACCCTGGGTATCAGTGTAGCATATAAAATTATTATCACTAATATAATATAAAGTCCATAATAGCCTCCTCCTTTTCAATAGGTCAAGGTAAAGGCTTGTTTAGAACGATGAGATTTTAATTTGGTTTGCTCTGTTGCATCCAGAGTCTGCTCCTATTACTTGAGACCTTTACTTCTGCCTGTGCCACGCACATTCCACAGAAGGTCACGTTTGTGGAGTCGGTCTCTCCTGTTGAAAGTGCTTATGTCACAGAAAACTTTAGGATTCAGCCCTTCATTAGACAGCTCACTAATGCTGGAATCCTGACAGGAAGAACACAGGAGTATTTCATAGAATATTCACAGCTTCTCTGGGCATTTATTTTCTCCTGAAATAGCACAAAATGAAGGTTGGTATGCATACCTCAGTCAAGAACTGGACTGTGTCAGTATTTGGTTTTATTGTCAGGAGCGAAACCAACAAAATTAACTTGTTTAAAAAGAAACTAAATGTATAAGGATAGGAATACATATTTCTTCCTAAAAATATCAAAAAAAGACACACTAATTAATTTCAATATATATCCTGCATGGTTTTTGAGCAGGTATGGTTTCTACTGGATATGTACTAAGCCAATGGGCTGGGACTGTTACTGCCTTCTCTTCTGTGACTATATATATATATATAAGTAATTAGAAAGTTTAAATCACGTACATGGAACACAAAGAAACACAGGACTGCCTAAGGATACTTCTTCATTACCTTACAGGTCTTCTAGCAGTTTAAATGGCCTGTTAATTTTCAGGGCAGCTTTTCTCCTTTTTTTTAGGATTAATTCCTTCACTTTCTGTGACTTCTTAGTCTCCTTAGTTATTATCTACTTTTAAGGTTGCATTTTTTTTCTGTTTTTAAACTTTATCAACTCTTTCTCAGTAATAATGATGCTGACATCTCATTACAAAGGGAGACATATCAGCAATACAAGCTTATCCACAAACCCCACATCATAGTAACCTAGATATCATATTGGCATTTTACCTATATATAGGCATTTTAGAAATTGTGAGCACAGTACTGGCCCAGGTAAAGTCTTGATGAACAATTTAATGAAATCAATGTTTTAACTATTAATTAAAATGTGTAACTTCTTGGAATCCTTTGGAGAATATGTATCCTAAATGAACATCTTATAAGTTCAAGGGATGAAGTCAGCTCTGCATCCTCAATCAAAATAAAGGAGGAATTCTTTTAGCCAAGACAGGGAACTAAGGTGTGGTTTCCATTAATTTACGTCCTGATTAAATGCTGTATCATGATTTAGTTACTCTGAATCTCTCTGATCCAAGTTAAGCAGCTTGAGATCGTAATCATATGCAACGAGAAAAATGAAATGCAAATGAGCAAGTTATGAAGCTGATGAATACGTAAGTGGATGAGATTCCTTTCAATAGGTCAGGTTAGATAATCAGAACAGACCCCTCCTAGCTTTAAACACAATTAATTTATGAATACTGAAGAACAGAAAAAAAGTGAATTTCTCATTTTCTGTGGCACTAGACATTATAATGAGAGCTCATTTTGCAAACTTCACAACTATCATCTTCTAAGTGAATGGCAGCGCCTTCAGACAAAAAGATAAATACACACTGTCTCATCAGTGACATTCAGTGTGGTTCTAACACAAGGCATAAAAGAACCCTCTCAGCATTTTCCTCTGTGTCTTTTCTACCTGGAAAGCAACCACATAGATACAATTCTGCTACCATACTTCCACATAGTAGTCACAATTCCTTTGGGATTATTAAAAAGAAACAAACAAACAAACAAAAGGATTAGAAGCAACTTCCAGGGTAATGTTGCTGATAATCACACCAAAGAACCCATTTTATAAAGGCACCAAGTGCCATTGCATAAACAGTTTTCTTTTAACCTCTGTGCTCTCATAGAAAACTCTTTCATGATTACTCTAATGGTTAAGAAACTTTACCCAGTTTCCCTCCCATGTTTTCATCCAGTTTGTACTTTTTTTTTTTTTAAATTTTCCCATAGTGTTTTTTCTCCATGACATTTATCTCTCAATGTGTGTACACAGAGAAATTACAGGCTATTTCAGCCTTGCTTTCACTAAACTAAACAAGATGGACCTTTCAGAGAGTTCTGTCACAGACAGGTACAAATGCACACGCAGTCCCTCCACCCATCCATGCAGTGAGGCAGATGAGTCACTGATCCTGAGAGCTCCTCACTATGTTAAGAGGCAGAACATTTTGTGTAGTGCCAGCCGGGTTGCTTAGGAACTAGTACAGGGTTGCACCCAGACAACACAGACCTCATGTCAGCATTCATACGTGTGATGTTTCTCTTAGTTGTCTTCATACCTGTAACACTTTCCACTCATCTTCCCCTGAATAAAAGTGAAAAGAACTATAGGCCATATTCAATTTGAAGAGCTTTACCTACATCCTTTGCAACTGTCATGAAAATAAACAAATAAAGAGAAGTGTCTGACCTGGTGTAGTCGTCCTCCACAAGCATGTGCTTTGGAATGGGTGAGTATCTTCCCGGTGAGATAGGGGCCAGGGATGCCTTGTACTCTAAAGTGCCATTGTTTCCAGAAGAGAGTATATGATTTTCCATCGGTGGAGAATAAGCTGATGGTAAGAATAAGCATTTCTAGTTAGATACTTTCATATTTTATTAGATGTCACAAGAGCACTGATTTTTAGTTGACTACCAAGAATGTCCTCATTGCTGTAAATAACATCAAAACAGACAGTCCTTACCTGAGAGACCTTAAAATCTAACAAGGAAGAATGAACAGCTGGAGTTTTCCTGAAAGGTTCATACCACTACTACTACTACTACTACTACTACTACTACTACTACTACTACTACTACTACAATTAATGTTGGCTCATTTGCAGGGATTGTTTCCTTACAGGGGATCTGAATATGAAATAATAGTTTAAGAGACAGGAAACCTGTTTTTTCAATTAGTACTGACTCGAAGAAAGAAACGTGTATAGAAGAGAATGAGAATAAAAACACACTCCTCTTTTTGGCTCCAACATAAAGCAATAGGAGTAACATAGTAAGAACTTGATGCAGGATAAAAGCAGGAATTTTATGAGTGGCAAGAATTATGTAAAGTGAAGATTTAAAGCTGTGATCTACTAAAGGTGTCAAAATTCCCAAATAATTGAAATTTCAGTACCAGCATAGATGGTATTTAGATCACAGTAACTCTGTATATTTTAAATAGAAAGTGGATACAAACCTCTTACATATTAATGATTAGTAATGAATATTGCAGTACTATACTGTCTGATTCTGTATTGGGTCTGTGGGTTTTGTTCTTTGCTTGCTTTTTGCTTTTCTGAAGTTACTGGGGATATTTATGACTGGAGAGATTTTATAATACTTGTACTCAAATCTCTACTTAATGTCATTAGAAAATGAAATGATAGACAGGAAAAACAATGATACATGCTTCTGCAATGAGCTGTGATTAATTTTCTCATAAGAAGAAGAAAGCTAAACTTTTTAGTACTAGTTTCAGTCTTTCTTTCAGATGTGGAGACACAGAATGTTCCAAGGCAAAATATCTCTACAGGGAAATGCTGTTAGTCGTTCTGGAATACTCTGAAGGTGTAGGTATAATGAAAGGTTCCCTGAGGATAAATGAATCCGTATGCACCAACAGCCTGGGATGAGCTTCTGCAAATCTTTTCAACCTTTACTGTCCCTCTGGAATAACTTCTGTCTTCTCATATGCTGCTGATCTATAACCTGACATAATAAAACACACTGTTTTAGAACTCTCAAATTATTATGTTGGGAAGTATTATGAAGTAGGAGACTGGATAGGGACATTTAGCATTTTTACTTCTTGGGCTTTGCTAAGATTCAGACCAGAATGCTACTGAACAACATGATTGCCATCTGTTGTAACATTTGCTGAGTAAATAGGTATCCTCAGCGAGGCTGAGTATACCACCTGATGTGCATGTTACAAAATCTTCCCTTCTATTTTTATGGAACAATTTGAATAAGGAGGATTATAGATATTTATCTTTTTCCCTCAACTTCATCGATCCACAGTAGCAACACTATGCAAAAGTGCAGAAAAATTTATGTCTCCAGCATTTACTGGGAAAATCTGCCCTTCCCAGCCTTTGGTTGGCCTTACATGCCCTTAGGATTATTGGCAGGAGATCAAGATGCGTATGGCTCAGTTGTTGACGCTCTTGTCAAAAATTAAACCTGCACCTAGATTCATCAATAGGTCATCAATACATAACTACATGTAACTTATCAGGACAGCACCTAAACCCAAACTGAAACAAAGACTTAAGCCATTAAGAGATGATGGTAGGAGATAAAGGCTAGATTGGAGCCTAGGACACTCAGACAAGGAGTCGAAAGAGGAGTAAATCCTGAAAACATGCGTATGTAGGACAGATGGGAGAGACAGAAGATCCTAATTGCTGTCATCTCCTTAAGGGTGCAAAAAGCACATCAGCTAGGAGGTTGTCAAGTTCAGAAGAAGGTATATGTGCATGATAAGGACTCCACAGTCACCCACTCTTGTACTTGATCATCTCAGGGAGTCCTGGTGACGCACCTGGATGCTCGTCTTTGTACATGAATGCTGGACATGAGCCTAGATGATTTTGAGTGTGTAGATATGACAGCCTGATTGAAATCAGTTTGTTTTAAAATTAAATATCTACCCATCCTATGAGATCCTGCACTGAGCTTTACTACATTGTTTCAACAGATTTTCCTACAACAGAGTATACGTTGAATGCAAGGACAAATATGGCCTTGGTCCTCAGTGAAAAAATAGAGGCTAAACATATATAAAATTAATGGACAGACAGAATAAAGCAAAGTGGAACAATCATTTAGGAATTGGATATATACAGAAGATAGGTACATTTGTGTAAGTAAAGCAGTGATTTTTACATTCCAGGTAAATATTCAAATATCACATATATTTCTCTCAAGCTTTTCATTAGGTTTCTACAAGATGGTTTGCTGCTTGTTCCATTTTTTTCTGTGGAGAGAGGACTCCAGTCTGCAAATCTAAGCATATTTCAAAATATATTAGCAGTTATCACAAGAGTTACAGTCCAGTCTGATCACCTGGACAAGGGCTAATTGGAATCAGCAGAGCAGTACATGAACTACATTCTTACCTTTGTTGAGAAAATACTTTAGCAGAGTTATATTATTTACAATACTTCACGAGTATAGAATGCTTAACTGGCAGTAAACATTTCATTTTTGCAGCCTTCCAAGCTGTTTCTTAAAATTTAATGTGCTACTTTAGACAAGCTAGGAAAAAACAGTCATCTGACAAACTGATAGCTCCTACAAAATGAGTTGCAAAAATCACTTACAATGAGTAATATCTGGTGGGCCATAAGGATCAGTCATGTAAATGGTGGTGGGCTTTCCAACTTTCAGATACACGACATCTGATGTGTTCTTCAGTATTGCTACTGCCTCTTCATGGGTAACTTCTTCTAAACTGTAATTATTTACCTTAAGGGAGAAATCAGACAGGTGAGTTGGGATGCAGAAATAGACACAGAAAATGACACAGCCTTGCAGTTATCACAAAGAGCACTGAGGATTACAGATGCAGTATTGCAGCCAGGTAGAAAATATGGTTTTCCTAGTACCTGCACATTCAAAGACTGACATAGCAATATTGATAATCACAGAATCATACTGGGTTGAGGTGTCAATTGGTCATTTCAGTAGAAAAGTCCCTTGTGATATTCTGCTACCAGTAGCATCATTAACATAAATCTATATTAAATAATGATTTACTAGCTTAACACCACATCATTTACGGAAACTACCTACGTTATTTGACCCATCAATATGAACTGTCCAAATTCACATCTAGCATGCATGGCTGGGACCTCAGAAATGATTAACACCTCCCAATCTTTCCATCTCTGATATGCCATTTACCATTGAAATAATAAGAGGTAGAGAGTGGTGTACAGAATAAGGGGATGCCTATGAGGTACAGGAAATGAAAAAGGGCAGTTCTGGATGGGGAAAAGGGAGTTTCATTGTGAAAGTTTTGGTTTTCCGGTAGCACAGGAAAGAGACATTGAAAAAGTAAGAGAATATAGTACTAGTTCTGTGCTTTATCAGAAAAGAAAAAGACTAAACAAGAGCAAGGATATAAGGACGGGACTAGAGATTATATAGGGAAGGAAATTGTGGCAATAAACCTTGCCTATTTATGCTTTACTCACAGAAAGAGAAAGTGAAAAGAAAAGTTTCGGTAGTTTATTGTAGAGACGTATAAAATTTATTCAAGTAAAAATCCCCAATATCCATAAAATGTCAATAATAGATTTTCCTCCTATAAACAGAATAGTGAAGGGACCCAGCCCCCAAAAGCATACATCCTGAACAGAAAAATTATAGGATGGAAGAAAGATAGAGGTAGATGCAGGTTTCAGATATGTGGTGTAAGTCGATAGAAATGTTAGAATCCTAGAATATCTTGAGTTGGGACCCAAAAGGATCATCGAGTCCAACTCTCTGCTCCTCATATATTTACCTAAAATTAACAATATGACTGTTGCCCAGACACACCTTGAACCATGTCAGGCTTGGTACTGTGACCACTTCCCTGGGGAGCCTGTTCCAGTGACCAGCATTTCAAGGTGAGTGTTGTATATGAAACATTTTTTTTTGATGTAACATGCCATCCTCCAACTTCTACAGTTATTGCAAGGATTCATTGTAAAGCTTATGCAAAATGGAAGAAAAAGTAGCTCCTCAAGTATAGTATAAAATAGTACAGCTGTAATTCATAGAAAAAAATACACACTTTCCAGGTAATTTAGTATCAGTATATCATCAGAGACCTGGTTATGACAGTAAGCTACTGTCATAAGTAAGCTAGGTTTGGTAACTGGGAAGAAATCCAGCTATTATGAATCACCGGAGGACTCTTCATACCCAGACCACTTTATCGGCACCAAGAGAGAATGATTGCTATGGGGCAGTATTGCTAAATGGAAGGATTCTATTTAAACTTTGTTCCTTGTATAATTCTCAGACTTGGTTCTAAGGTTAATTGAAAGATGCAATGACAGGCATGTTGTGACAATTTGACATGAAGAGAAATGATACAACCTAACACTCAGAAGAGAGTTGATGACACTCAATGCTGTATTTTGACAGGTCTTCTATTTAAATAAAAATCTGATCCCTATCTTCCATAAATTTATCTGTTTTTCTTTGTTACAAACAGCAGTAACATATAAATGCACTTTTAATGAAGAAATGTCTTTTAAATTACTAGGTTGATAGGAAGAAGTGACTGAAATTATGCCTTTCTTGTTTACATATTTCAAAACTGTCAAATACTGAAGATTCACACTTTTGGAAATATTACAGCACAGTTGTCCTTTACCTTTTCTCCTTCCCATGCTGTCTGTACAACGTACCTATCTTGTTGTGTTTCATCCTAACCACAAGCTTTTTGAAGTAAAGAAACTCTCACACAACAGCTTCCCACTATACTGCTGCTGTAAATAAATGTTCTTAGCCAAAAAAGACACAAAATGCAATATCATTGTACTGTCTGGATTTTGACTTTCGGTCATTTTAGGAGTGTGTAAAACAATCAAGACACAAAATTATTGGTTGTAATATTTTTTCAAAGTTTTCTTCCTGGAAACCTAACTGATAAAAATTGTGGTTGGGACTGTTGTACTTCCATTACAACACACTTGGATGTCACAGTTGTGCAGTTAGAGGATAAACAGCCATTTTAGAAATGGAAAATACAGTATAATACATATAAAATTTATATTTGACATTACAGATTCTACTTCTTATCTCTCCAACAATAACTTTACAGGACAGGTATTTTACCAACGCTCTGTACAAGTTGTCCAAATCTTAAAGTTAAGAATTAAAGACCAAGTGATTCTAAACTAAGAATTAATGTCTGAGCAGTTGTGCATTATGTTTATCTTTAGACATTTTGAGATCCTGGAGATCATTGCAAAGTTTATGTACAATGACTTTTTTCCTCATCTCTGAAAGATGAAATATGTAGAGCTGGAGCTTGGTAGAACTCGAATGCATGAGTTACAAAGTTACAAAGGAGAACTTCAGAGAAAAGACACTGGAATAAAATTTGAGGAGAAGAAAGAAACCTTTAAAGTAAACAAAGTTCTGCTAGAAAAAGTATTCCAGCAACATACACCGAAATTGCTATTCAATCTCATTCCAAATATACATAAAATTAGAGGTTTCTCATCTCTAGAGAGAACACTCCTGGAAAGAAAGTTTGCTGCTTTTTAATTTTGTCGTGGACTACTCAGTTCTCAGTAAACAAAGAAATAAAGACAGACTTAATGTACATCAAGAGAAAATAAATAAATATAAACCCACATTGGTTCATTCATTAAGACTAAGATCTCAGTGGTGTTGGAAAGTAAAATGTGGGAAAGCAAGATGTGCGGTTCCAGCCATCTGGATGATAAAGGAAGATCAATACTAACATGACCATTTGGACGGTCAAAGACATAATACTAACATAATAACATATAAAGGGCCTTGGACAGATTACGTTGAGGTACGTTTCTCATAATTGTAAAAAGTTATAGCCCAGACTCGTGAGAATGGTATCTCGGGCTGGATAACCACCTCCAAGTGCATGGGATGTGTGAATGTCCTTGGGCCTGGTCTGTGAATGAGTGGAAAAACAAGTGAGACAAACATCACATGAGTTTAGTGTGTTTTTAATAATAATTAGTGGGAAAGCACCTTTTTGTAAACATCTTAGTCGAGGCCTCTACCTGTAAATCTTATAAATTGTCAATGGTGAATAAAGAAGGCAGTCTAGGCCTGGGTCAGCTCTCGGCTTGGCCAGGCCCTGCGCTCCTTTCTGAACAAGATCTCTGCCTCTGCGTGAATTTCTGTCTGTGTCCTGGAATGCGTCGTCTCTAATCGCCGCACAGTGGTGCCATGGGGTGCCTTTTAAATAGGAGCTCTTTGAGAATGATATAAAACCCGCTTCCTTAGTCATTACCAACATCAATTTAGAATTACTGTATGCAAAATACACTATGCATTTCCCAGGTTCCTTCAGAAGGTTGTCCTTGCTTTGGACCTGGAATTTCCATTAATACTGCTATGTGCATATATGAATATATTTTCTTCTTTTTTGATCATAAAACAATGATTACAAATGAAGACATCTGTATGTATTTTGATATACAAAAATGAAAACCCGAATACACTGAATAATTATATTATTCATCTCTATAGATATTATTGCAAGATGTCTGTAGTCTGTAATTATTTTCACAAGGAAATCTTTGGATATTGTTCTTCAAAACATCATGCCAGAGATGGTGATTATTAGGAAATATGGTGTTACAGTTGTTTTTATGGTAAGATTTATGGTGAGAGAGGAATCTCTCAGAATCTCCAAGAGAGACTGTTCGATGAGTTTTTTCTTGTTACCATAAAAGATGCCTAATTTAAAGAAATTTGAATACTAAATCTGGTATTTTCAGTAGTTATGGCACAGTCAACACATGGTACCAAAGGAGCTGAAGAATGAGACACGCACGCAAAATAATAAATCCAAGTGTAAACAGCACACAGACCTCTGAGATTCTGAAACTTTCGTGGAGAAGGGCTGACACCAGAGCTGAGTGGGTAGAACAGGTACTGCATGCAAACTTTCTGGCTCTAAGAAGCTGACTTAAGGAGCATTGAATTAAGGGGGAAATAACCCCTAAAGCAAATGCTAAAAACCAGATTTATCTGAGTGGTCAGCTTAGTTAGAAGAGTTAGGTGTTTGAGTCACAAAATGCTGTGACAGGTGTCAAAGGAGAGGAGTCAGAAGGAAAACAGGCATGGAGCAAGTGGGGATTTTCTAATGGGAAAAGCTCCACATACAGAAAATTCAGAAATACAAACAGCACCTGAAGTAATAAAGAAAAAATTAAGAAAGCTGTTTCTTTAAATAGAAAGTACGTGATACGATAACATACTGATATTACAGGAAAAGAATAAGAGGAAGAAATAATACAGCAATAGAGAAAAAATTAAAGATACAAGTCCAATCAAAGAAGCAATTTGAGTGAGGGGGAAATTAAGTAAGAAATGCTGCCAAAGAGATATAAAAACACTGGGGTAATTTTTTTCCTAAATAGCATAATCAAAGCAATGAAGTATAAACCTAAGCAAGAATTATCTTTCTTGGATTTTTTCCTAGATTCATACTGGAAAAAAAAACCACTGGGAAGTAGCTAGAGTGAAAAGCTTAAAATTCCCAAAATGACTGTATAAGTGCTCTAAAGAATAACTTCATTCACAACAGCACAAGCTGATAACAGAATAAGAGCCCTGGAGGAAGAAGTCTGTTTTATTTAATCTTCTTTTTCTTTTTAGGAAAAAAAAAAAAAAAAGATAATTCATTTTTTTCCTTTATTGATTTAGGGTAAGAGAGATTTGATTCAGTCAGTGAAAAACTGTTGACCTTTCCCTTGCCAGTGGTCATATTTGCTTTTGTGCAATATTCTACTTTTCATTCAGAAAGCGGATTTTTCTGAGTGAATCCCGAGTGAACATTTGCCGGTAAACACCTGTGAGTTGCCAGCAGTAAATCTGGAATGCTGCTGGCATTCTTTACAACTCACTATGATTTAAAAAGCTGTGAAAAGTGAAAGGTTTTTCTGAGTTGAAGACCAGTAATTTGTCCTAAGGATCTAAAACTGTTTGCATTAAGTAACAATTTATAATCCTGAGGATTCCTGAGTTAGTTGTACAAGTGCTGGACTCTGAGTTGAAAGAAAGCGGCTATCTTTGGATGACACAGTCTGTTAATCCTTCTGAAATTAGTTTGCTTAGACTATGAATAGTTATGGATTAAGTGTCCTAAACCAGAACAGCTCTTTACAGGGAAATGCAAGAGTTTGTGCTTCACGAACTGAAACTCAGTCATGGGCTTAAGGCTTTGAGCAGTGTAATGCATACACAGGGCAAGTGGCACTGTACTATATTGGACCATCATTTTCCAATCACAGTTTACATGATTTTGTTAAAAAAAAAAAAAAAAGTATTTAGGATTAATAAAGTGGCATGAGAAAGATACAACTGTGAGGGAACAACCAGATGACATTATCATCAGGAATAAATTGGGAAGCTTATTGCTAGGGTATCACCTAAAGACCAATCCCAGGAAATCTATGTTTGAATGCTAGATGAAGCCTCACAAGGCCAGAGTCAAATATGGTTTAAATCTGGCTCAGAACCCAACACTGTATCAGAAAAGATGCAGCCACCAAACCCTCTGTGATAGTTCAGTCCTAGTTCAGTCTGTCTCAGTACTCTATATTCTAGTGTTTCCTTTGTGCTACTCATCCAGTACAACCTACAGATCAGGTACTACCTGTTCACACTGTTTTCTTCCTTTACATCTAACTGGGTAACACCTGTACTCCATCAACTGGTGTAGCAGCGTAATGTTGCATCTGTGGATGCAGCGGCCTGAGTGAAGATCGTGTGCACTTGGAGCAATTCACAGCAACAGAGGGTCTGGATGAGATGACAACCATGCTATACATATTTTGCTTCTGGACCATGTTTTCTGTTGCAGTTTCATTAAAAAAAAATAATATATTATATATAGTTTTCTAAAAGATCATCCCACAAGTCAGTCAAAATAACTTTAAAAGAGGAATTCTGATCAGAACTAAATACTAACCTAGATACATCTTAAATTATATGCTCTGATTATTTTAACACAAACAGGATCCTACATCCATGTACAATCTGGAAAGAAATAGGTACTGGTAGGGGATCCAGTAAGGAACAACTGTGGAATCACAAACCCACTGCAGCCCTATGAAATCACCTAACAATAACATGATTTTTTTCAGCATGGAATTGGGTAGGAAGCAAACCTATATTTCTGAAAAGGAAGGTTACTTCTGTTTCTTCCTTCTGTTTTCAGCAGGAAAACAGAGTCAAATTAAATCTGTTGGTATGTGAGTAACGTCGCTTTTCCTACAAGTATAAATACCTCAAGAAAAATCTGATTTCTCTGACTAGATGGGCCAAGAAGCAATAAGCTAATGGATATGGTCCAAACATGCAAGAGTATTTTGCACAGAAGACAAATTTTTTAAAAGCTAATGCTTATAAGATATAAATATTAGCTCAAATTTTCTTTCAAAGCCAAATGTTTTTAAAGTTTTTCCTGAAGAATACCTTGTTTCTAGCTATGAGTGTTGTTTATAGTCAAACCACACAGCTTTATACTGATTTCTCCTTTATCCATTCTGTAGATAAATTCTTCCAAAGTGATACGATCAAATCAGATAAAAGAAAGTAATTATTATCTAGAGGTAATAACTCTTACAGCATTTTTCAGTTCTTCCTGATCATCCTTATCCAAGAACTGGAAGAAGTGAGAAGCACACTCTCCTCCAGTTTGCAGATGACGCATCACTGTGGGGGCAAGTCCCTACGTACAAGGTCTGCCGTCCTGGATAGGTTGGAGGAAGGGGCCAACAGAAGCATTAGGATATTCAACAGGGAGAAACAATAAGTCGTGCTCCTGGCACAGAGTAAACCCCTTCGAAAGCACAGGCTGGGCACTCACAGCCTGGCAGCAGATCTGCGGAAAAACTCTTGGGGCTCCCAGTGGAAAACAAACTCAGTATGAGCCAGTTGTGTGTCCTGGAAGCAAAGAGACCAACAGCATCCCGGGCTTTACAAGCACAAGCAGAAAAAGGAGATCCAGGGAAAGATTGTTCCCCAACTGCAGTTAGATACTGTGGTCAATTTGGTCCCCTACCATAGGAAAGATAACAAAGTGGAGCAAGTGGTAGACAGGCTCTTTGGAGGGATCCAGACCAGCTGGATCGTTGGGCTGAGGCCAGTTGTATGAGCTTCAACAAGGCCAAGTGCCGGGTCCGGCACTTGGGTCACAACAACCCCAGGCAGTGCTACACGCTCAGGGAAGAGTGGCTGGAAAGTGCCTGGAGGAGAATAACCTGGGGGTGTTGAGCAACAGTGGCTGAACATGAGCCAGCAGTCCCTGTGCTGGGCACTGGTGAGGCCAAACCTCGAATCCTGTGCTCAGTTTTGGTCCCCTCACTACAGGAAGGACCTTGAGGTGCTAGAGTGAGTTCAGAGAAGGGAACGGAGCTGGTGAGGGGTCTGGAGCACAGGTGTGATGGGGAGTGCTTGAGGGATCTGAGGATGATCACCCTGGAGAACAGGAGGCTGAGGGGAGACCTTATTACTGTCTGCAACTACCTGAAAGGAGGTTGTAGCATGGAGGGTGTTGGTCTCTTCTCCCAAGTAACAAGTGATAGGACAAGAGAAAATGGCCTCAAGTTGTGCCAGGGGAGGTTCAGATTAGATATTAGGAAAATTTCTTCCCAGAAAGGGTTGTCAGGCATTGGAACAGGCTGCCCAGGGCAGTGGTGGAGTCACCATCCCTGGACATGTTTAAAAGAAGTGCAGATGAGGCTCTAAGGGACATGGTTTAGTCCTAGATTTAAGTTATGGTTGGATTCAATGATCTTGAGGATCTCTTCCAACTAAAATGATTCTAGAATTCTGTGTTTCAGGGGACTGCTGCTGGGACGGTTGGGTTTGGAGCACTTGCCCAGTGAGGAGAAGCTGGATGAACTGGGCTTGTTCAGATTAGAGAAGTGATGACTCTGGAGACAACCAACAGCAGCCCCCCGGTGCTAACAGAAAGGTCATCAAGACAGAGCTAAACTTTTCAGAGTGACACGTGGTAATGGAATGAGAGACAAAAGGCATATGTTGAAACATAAGAAGGTTAAACAAGTTATAATGAAAAGTATTTTCCCCATGCAGACACTTGAGCAGTGGAACATGTTTCCCAGAGACGCCGTGCAAGCCCCATCCTTGGAGGTTTTTGAGATTCAATTGGAAAGATTCCTGAGCAACCACGTTAGAACCTAGAGATGACCCTGAATATCATGTTAGCCTATGACAGTTGGTATGTGACTTCCCTTTACTCCCTTCCAACACAAAGAAAAGCAACCTAGCTGAGACACCCACTGTAGTTGTATTCTCACTGTGGGCATTTTCACACCAGTAGTAGACATTACCAGCAGAATACAGTAAATGACTATTTTCCTTCCTGTAAGTCTTCCTCCAGTCATTTCACTAATGGGGACCTCAGGAGTTTCTTACAAGGGAGCATTTTCTTGTGGAAGAGCTCAGGATAATAAGCCCTATGTACAGGCTTGGTGCCACAGAACGTGCCCTTGGTATAGATTTCACAATAGTCATAATGCTTGGTATTTACAAAACATATCTTCTGAACACTTAACACACTATTAGCAATCTGCATTTAATAAAGGTAGCGTCACCAAACTGCAAAATGTTCAGATAGAATATAATTGCATTATATTTCAATATTAGTTTTGATTTTGCAGCATCTCTTTTATTATATTTTACATTTTAATGCATTTGATCTGGTTGCTCTTTGGGGTCTGAAAGCATTTCAAACGTATCAGAGCACAGATACACTGGTAAATTTTATAGAGAAATGGTGGAAAAAATAAAGATCAGGAGAGGACACACTACTGAGAAGAAAAAATGAAAGAAAAAGAAGGAAGTGTTCAAATATATAATCAATAAGGAATCAGTGAAGCAGAAATCGGGCTGTATAGGTGACAAGTGTTGATACACTGCCAAAAGAAAGTAATAAATTCTTTCACTCACTTTTCAGAAAGGAACATGAAGTAAATGCCAGGAGCTGACAGATACTTCACAAAATAGAAGAGGAAAAAATATTGAAGGCACACAAGTTATAAAGAAATCAGAGACTCTTGCTGGAGAGAACCAGAAAATGTGGCTGTATCTGCATGAATTTCAGAAATAGATTTTTATATTTGAAACTCATCTCCACATTAATGGTTAAGGTATACAAAGAGCAAGCTGACTAGGATTTTCTTATGCAACCTTGGAAAGCTTGATCTGGAAGTACATGACTAGCAGAGAGTAATATTATGATTGTTGTTTTTTTTTCCTCATTACACATGCAGTGATAGAAGGAGATGATGTTAAATCAAGAACTGGTCCAGATTGAAAGGAAAGCAGTCTAAAGATGTGACATTAAACACACTGAGAATGACCTCTGCGTATTTTCAGAGGTCAGATTCAGGAGTTTAGACTTGTCACAATGAAGAAACTCTTATTAATATATCTGACTGCAGTGAGTCACAGGTTCAAGACTGAGAAGAGATGCTTAATATGCAAATCCTATAAACATCTGGAGAGAATGAATTTATACATAGTGGTGTATAAAATAATTATTGGTGCATACAGGAGTGGGGTTTTATTTATTTATTTATTTGTTTGTTTATTGTATATGATTACCTTAAGTGATTTGGAAGAGTAAGGTAACAAAACTTTACAGATGACAAAAACTGTGAGGAATTCTCATCATAAAAAATACAACAGCTGAACACAAGCAGATTTACTACAAGGTGCGAAATTAAAAAAAAATAAGCTGCGACTTCAGCAAATACAAAAATACATTTCTATAGAAAAATGAGCCAAAATTTCATTATAAAGCAGTGACTTGAATTTTATTGTGCTGAGCTCCTGCAAAGAAGAAATGCCACAGAAATGGTAAGGTCTAGTTTCATTTTGCTTTGAATTTGATAACACCATTTGATCCTTAAGCTGCTTTATCTATCCACTTGGGTTAATTAAAAAAAGTCAAACAGTCACCAACCCAGCAACCAAGTGACTTTCCTGTTCTGTTTAATACCCTGTATAAAATGAATAGTCATCTTCACATGACTGGAACACAGTGTCTCTAGCCAAATAAAGAAAACTTCAATTAGACACAGTTTTGCAGGCAGCAGGAAAAGGTCACAGCAATTTTTTACTGCTTAGATATCACATCACAAAACAGAGCTACTGCAGTACATTTTTTCATGGCACTCATTCAGAAAATATTTCACTGCCTGCTGAAATCTAAGCAACTGGACTGACATGAATACAACTTGACATAGATTAGCTTCTGCTGATTCACCAGGGTCAGGATTTCCCCCTTAACAAAGAATTAAACAAGCTCTGAAAGCGGGAAAGAATTATCTATGGGGAACAATGTACTGGCACTGCAGATATCGGAAGAATTTCCTAATGTGAGATCCATCAGAAGAATAAGTACATTTCCACAAGGGAAAAGATGGAAAACATATATTTTGGGACACCTATAATATATAGTTCATATACATAACGCATTCATACCTGTACTGAAATGTAGGCACTGACAGTGGCTACACATGAGAGTTTAGTGGCATGTTTTCACATCTTTTGATTTTCTTAAATAGAATCAGTACCACCATAATTAACAGTTCATCTAAAACCCTGCTGTAAATTTTCATGGTACATTTTGACTTTTCACTAATATGCACAATATGTTTATTTTCTATGCAGTTGAAGGGTAGTCAAAGTAATAGAAACCATTGTCTTCTTTTCATAAAATGTTGGTTTTCTAGTGTAATGCTTTTTTACTGCAGTCTCAAAAATATATATAAACAATGGGAAAAATGAAGATGATGGACATATAAAATAATTATAGATGTTTTAATAGTTACCTCTAGCTAAATATATGAATTAAATTCTCGGTATTAAACAATTTTCAGACAGATAAAATGTGAATTAAGTTTGCCATACTTACCATAAGAAGTCTATCTCCAACCTGCAACCTTCCATCTTTTTGCGCAGCTCCTCCATCAATAATCTTGGTGACATAAATGCTGTTGTCCCCAGGGATGTGTTGGTTTCCCACCCCTCCTGCAATACTGAAACCCAGACCTGGAGAAGATATGGAAAGGAAAACATTAGCAATACAATATATAACATTAAAGAGGAGTGCAAGAGTAGCACGCATTTAAACTACTGTACAATTAGAGTATTTTTTACAGAAATAAAAATAACATAAGAGATATTTGTGGGGTCAATACTCTCACACTTTTCCTGAAAGGTCAGGGACAGAAGTAAATTAAGGAAATTCTTTCTTATGTACAATTATAGAAAGGTAGAGACAAAAAGAATTGAACAAATGAGGATTCTAAACCCATGGCTTGTCCTTGCCAGGGTCCAGTGCGACCCACATCAAGACATTTTCGCACAACTTGTCATCACTACGAATAAAACGCTGAAGCTTTGAGTTTCTTTTGCCTAATATTGGTATAAGATACTTCACTGTCTATCAGAACAATATTAAAGTTACTCTTAATTGTCCACACAATTTAGAAAATCCTTGCAGAGCTATACAGCAGATTTCACAAGTTTCTGTAGTATCACAGTAAAGGGTCTGTGAAAGTATAAACAGTGTAGATATTTGAATTGAAATCGGTTTCACATATTTTCTCTATGGCAGAAAGAATGTCTATGGATAAATAAAAGAAGAAAGCAATAGTCCTTTGTACATATATAACTTCCGCTCAGTGATCTGTGAAATTCCTAGATAAACACCCAAAGAACCAAATTTTGGAACAATGTCAATAATTCATGCCAATATGATTCTAGAAAAGGAAGGAAAAATAAATAAGTGTTGGGGGAAGGGGAAAAAAGACAGATTTAACCTTTTCCTAATTTTCCTATCCTCTGGCACATTGCAAAAACAGACAAACCACTGCTTTCATTTATAATAACATTTTTAGCTCTCAGAGAAAAGGCAGAAACTACTGTGCTTTATTTCCATAAAAATTTACTTCATACAGCTATTTTTTCATAGAACATATAGCTAATGGCAAGTTCCAGCTGAACAAATAAGCTGTTACTGACAATAACCTGCTTAGGCTGTTGCTTCAACCAGGCATTTCTCTTTTAGCTGTACAGAAAAAAAATAGTTACAGCTATTTAGAGACTAATCACTAGTTTTATCTATGAAATCTATGCTGTTCAGTTGTTCTTAAAGCAAACATGTTAGTAATAGCTTCAGCCTGAGGAGTAAAAGACAATAGTAAAAAATGATTTGCCTGGAATTGGGCATTTTATTGCAAACTCACCAATCTGATTGGTTGTACAATAAAACTTAAAGTAGGGTATCTATTATTACACACAGGCTCTTTTAGAAGTGAGTAGGGAGATTAACTTTTTTGAGTGAATTATTATCTTTTTTCTCACATTATTTTCATTCGATATTTTCGCTTAAAAAAGATTAGAGATCAGATAACATAATGGACAACTTAATAGACCGTGCCAAACCAGTAAATGACAAAAACCTCTGAATTATTATCTCAAATTGAAATACTACTTAATTAATTGACTATTAACAATACACATGAAGTCAATTCAGAAGCATGGGATAATTAAAATAAAACATCATTTAATTTCTGGCTAAAGCTGGTGATCACTGTTACTATTTATGTACTACTGCCAGGACAACTACAAGGATAAAAAGATTACTATTTCTTCAGCATTGAAAAATTTGTTCATTACTCTAGGACCACTCACAAAGAAGCAAGAAGATATTCTATGAAAACATCAAGAACTGAGATTTTCCTTAAAACATGAGTTGTGGACAAGGAACAATGATTGAAGAATGTTACTCGGTGATATAATTATTAACCTTTTGACCCACAAAACATCTGCATACACTTCTACCGGTAAAGTGAAGATCTGAGAGTATTCCAGAACGATGATGAGAGCAAACGAGTGGGCTGGACTGCAGCTGGAGAGCTTTCTGCAGCTCCTCTGCTCACCTTGGGCATGACCTCAGGAAGATTAGGTTGGGGTGAGCTTTGATCCTCTTCTCTTCCCTTTATTAACACTGTATGCTTGTAAAGGGCAAGGTCATTTCTGATCATATAGCTGTTCTGTATTTTGTGCAAAGGTCCCCTAATGCAGCCAGGTCCTGCTGCAACGTAAGTAAATAGTAGCAAAGATCATCCATTTTCTGCAGTGCTGAGTGGGTGCTGGTGTTTTTGCTGTTTGCATGGTTATATCGCAAATGGCGTGTGAAACTGCAAAATGAGAGGACTGAAACAGGCTCCCCCCATTACAGAAGTGATTTTTACAATGATGAAAGGGGCATCTTTTTCTGCTTCTCTAGTCTACAGAAAATGCAGCTGTGTTGGGACTACATTGTGTTTGTAAGCAAGGCTTGCCTTTGGGATCCACAAAACCAGCACTGAATATAAAAATAAATATAAAAATATAAAAAAGGTGTAAAGGAGAAAAACAAGGGGCAATACTGCAGGGTGTAAAGGGAGGGTGGGTGGGAGGGACAAATGAGGGCATTTTCTTGGCTTTCCTGTCGATAATGATCTAGTTACATTGCCTAATCACACTTGCCTGCTTTAAAAGATTTCCTCTTGGGAAGAATGTGGAATGGAACAACAGCCCATTTAATTTTACTTAAATGGCTTTTGCTAATTGCTAGGACACCAGGAAAGTATACTCCAATAAAATTTTTGTGTAGGATTCATATGGCCAAATGACATCAGACAACTATGTTAATCATTTATGCTGCCTTTATAATCAATGAAAATTCATTAAGGGCTTTTAAAGTATGATTCATCTCATCTGAGAGACATCTGAAAGAGATGAGATGAATCACAGTTTTGGTTTCTGAAAGGCTGGGGGCTGGATGTCAGAAGTAGTGGGCGGGAAGATGAGTGCTATAGAAGTTCACGACTTGACTTAGAGTCTCACCTCCATTTACATGGAAGGTTTCTCTTTTGTATTAAGACCTCAGAAAGGTTTGTGCATCCGTGGTGTGGATCCCTCTTGTCACTAGCTACATCAGGTTAGCTTCATATCAGATTATCACTCTATTTTGAAAGCAGAGAATCATTCAAACATTTGGGAACAATGGGAGCAAGGCACTTTTTTAAAGTTGGCCCTTTTCATTGCTCCATTGCATTAAAAAAAATAGCATATTTAACTGCAGAGCCTTTTTCTTACTGACTCCTGTGGTTAGGAAGGCTTTGCCATCAGAACACAGAAGATCAGGAGTCGCTTTATGGAACATTCTGCATCTCACTCCCTATTTTACTCATGTGCAATCTGCTTCACAGCAGCACCTCATCTTGGACAGAAAGCCCAATTTCCTCACAAGAGGAATTAGATGGAGGGAATATTTAGAATGGATATAAGGAAGACATTTTGTACTATGAGGGTGGTGAGACACTGGAACAGGTTGCCAGAGAAGTTGTGGATGCTCCCTCATGGAAGTGTTCAAGGTCAGGTTGGCTAAGGAAGCTGGTCTAGCGGAAGATGTCCCTGTCCATGTCAGGGGAGTTGGACTAGATGATCTTTAAAGGTCCCTTCCAAACCAGACCATTCTATGATACTGTGGTTCTATGAAGAAGAGAAGACTACTCCAAGAGGAAAAAGGAAAGAGAACTGGATTTAATACTGGTGTACATCCAAGTCCCACTTGGCTTTGTTCAAAACCCCTGGAGAGATTAAGCACATATAGGATTGGGACAACGTGGAAACTAGGAAAGATCAGTTAAACTCTATTTCTTTCCATTGCCACTGGATAGGTATTAGTAAAATTAATCTACCTTTGGGTTCCACAGATGCAGGAGCTGGTGCTGTCAATAATAACATGTAATAGTGCAATGAGACAAGAGACATTACTGTTATCAGAAAGAGAGAAGGAACAGGGGAAGGAGCTATTCCATCAAAACTGGAAACTGTAGGAAAACTATTGATATTAACAATAGTCAAGGATATTTATTTATTTCCCCTCCCCCCTGGATTATCAGCAAACAAGACATTAAAATAATTTAAAAGGTAATGAAGTCATTAAAAAAAAAAAGTTGCAGCCAAAACAATTCAAAAGCCTCCCAAGTCTCAATCATAGCTATTTAGGAAAAACGTAACCAGTAACTATTTACATCTCTTTTGCATTATTTGCTGCATCAGATACATGTTTTAAATGCATCACTATATCAGTAAAACCATACATCCTAATAAATTTTCTGGTAAAAAGGAGGCATGGAGGCACTCCTATGATTAGTCCCACAACAGGTACCTCTATGTGATAATAATAAAATCACTGTTTAAGACACAGGGGATGAATCACACTGTGGGCATTTCACTTTCCAGTAACCAAAGAGGCTCCCTCCTAAAAGATCAAGTACAGCCAGTTAATGTCAGCTTTCTAATAACTTAAACTATAAAAAATGTCTCACTCATAACTCAGAGGGTATGTTGCATTTTGCTACTATCCTACACAGAAAACCAGGTTTATTATAAGCCAGCAAACAGAATGAGGATTTTAAAGGGTAAATCCAACATGAGTTTCATAGTCCTAGCTGGCAACCTCCAAATAATGTGGCAGCCAAAGAAAGTCAAATGTAAGTCACGACCTTAAAATGTAATTAAGAAGTGTTTGATTTGCAGGTAGTTAACCAAAACAGTGTGATCTAGAGACACAAAAGGCACAATTCTTAATTGCTGGATTCCTGTCTTTACCACAGCATCCTTTACCACCATCCAAGTGACCTGTTGAACACAGAGTGAACTGGTGAAGCCACAGTATACACAGAATATGTAATAGAAATATTAGGTTAGAAACAAATGAAATATATGGGAAGGTTCATATAAGCACCAGAATTAGTAACAAAGCTTAGAGGCATTCTGTGTATTGACAATATAGAACATTCCTAGTGATAAAACTAAAAGTGATTAATTTCTGTCAAGCTTGGGCAGAATGTCTGGACCCTGTCAAGACCACAGCACAGCTGCCTGGTCAGCAGAAGACCACGCACTGTAACAGTGAGGTGTTGGCAGTAAGATTACAGCACATGACATTTGTCATTCCCTTGCCTGTAAGCCCAACAGGAAAGCAGATGATAACAAAAAAGACAAGTGTTTACCAAATTAAGAAAAACAGGCAAGAAGCAACTGCCTTGTCTAAGACTTAGAGATTGAAGAAAGAAATAACGAAGTGAATGACCATCTCATAACAACAGGGGACTCTAGAGGCTTTAAAACATCTGTCCAAAAAGTAGTTTATAGTCACAAATAAAGAAAATGCCATGAGATGTGGTGAGGGTTCAACATCCCATGTATTTTGTGTCGTGAGTGAGCCAGACCACTTTGGCATCCTGGGGTTTGTGAGGATAAGGGTGAAATGAAAAATGAATGAAATATACGAGAGAATGACCACAACTAGGTAACTCATTTGGAGATTTCATAAATAAATATCACCCTTCTTTCCTATATTCTCTTGTATTTTGCCACAATCATTTTCTACAGGTGCAAAACAAACTGATTTGGTCCAGAACACTGTATGAACTCAGATTTTCCAGAACTGTTTCAGGCAGCAGAAGAAAATAATACAAGTAGAAGGTTCCCATACAACAACTTGTCCCACTGAGGACCTTCCCTGGCACTGCCAACCCACCTGTGCTGTGGGACACGACACATGGACCATGCTCCTGTCAGCACCTGGACAAGTAAATGAGGAACCCAAGCTGAGGTAGCTCCTGCCTTTCCACAGAGCAGCTACTTCTACAACACTTAGTTAAAAATATACAACTCACCATTGTTTTATTGTTGAAATTACTTAAGCATACAGATTCAATATTTATACATTTTTATTTTTTGTTTTCCCCTCTGAAAGGGAGAGCAGTATCAAATTGTTGGATCTACTGAGGAAATCATCAAACCTGGAGCACTCAAGTCCAATCCAGGTTTCCAATTAATCAAATTCCACTTAGAGGGAGAAAAAGAACATGAGTAATATAAAATGCTTTGACTGGTATCATTCGATTGATTTGTTTTGACGGGTATCACAGCTATATCTAGTGCTATATGAATAAACAAACTGAAACAAGGTTAACTATATACAGAGGGGCAGCAGGAAAAATCTCCCCCTGCCCCTTTGTTCAAACCTCTACTTTCCAATTCTAGTTTTCTTGGAGGGGAGATAAAGCACATATGTAAAAGTAGCACCCCACAGTTGTGGAAGTTTAGTAAACTTGTTATAGTTGTGACTCATTATTAGTGTTCATTATCGACAGTCGATTCCTTTATTATTTGGTACATCAAGAAATGAAATACATTACAAAACAAAAATTAAAATATGTTTCACAATAATTATACAACGTTACAAGGAGGGATTGATCTTCCTCTGCAGAGGTGTCCCATTCTGTTTTTATTTTTCATCTCATGAATTAATTTCTGTGAAACTATTAATCCAAAACATAAGAAATATCACTTTATATACCTCGTTCTATCTCCTTCATTTTGCAGGGGTGGATTCAAATATCAATTTATTTGAGTGAGTTCTTGTAATAATTCCTATTCCTGACTGATGTGACAGCTTATACTAGAAGGGCTCAGATGAATAAAATTTGACTACATTTTGTTCTGTGGGTAAAAAGTCAATCGAAAGTACAGCATGATTTATAAAACTTTAACTAATATTCACTTCAGAGGGCTCTTTTTGGAACCAACAATTTGATAATAGCCTTGATCAGCAGAAATGTCCAATCCCCTACAAATCTGGCTGGGCCTATCATTATCTAGTGTTTCTAACGGCCTTGGGTTAAAAACATCAAGCATCTTCCTTATTGTTTAGACATTTTTTTTTCAGAAATATCTAGTGTTTTCGGTTATTTCCCAGTTGTTGTCAGATAGAATAAAGATGTCGTACACTGCCAGCAGGTAGGAAGAATATTCTCTGAAACCACCTTACACAAGGAGAAAATTATTGTCCCCTCTATACTGTGTTTCATTATATTCTCATGCTTTCAGCTATTTATCCAGCAGTTGTTACACAGTTCCTTTGTTCTTGCCCACAGCTATTTTTATAGTTATTATTTTCATTAGTCCTTATGTTCTGGCTGCCAGTGCATCACTGTTCCATACTACTGAAGCAACAGAGATGTCAGATTTCAGGAGAGCCTTTACACACACAACACAATATTTCCACAGAACATGACTGGCATGCTCAGGACAGACGCTATGGCTGGGTATTGTTTGGCAGTTGCAATTATACAGGAGGAAAAAAACCCCTTTTCCTTGCAAATGAGCACTGATGGCACAGCAACAGTTACACTTCTCTCTGAGGGACCAGACCCTTCTACAACTTCAGCAGAGAGAGGGCTTAGGACTTTCCTGCATGGAGGCAGATTTTGGTCAGGGTATTTAGTACAAAGTAGCTAGTAAAATTTTTCATCTTTCATGTGCATAAAGTTTAAGCACTTCAAATTCAAATTTTAAAAATAAATTGCAATAAAATAGTTAGTTCTAAGTTCAATTATTCTT
Organism: Streptopelia decaocto; assembly: GCF_964273445.1. Taxonomy (NCBI): domain Eukaryota; kingdom Metazoa; phylum Chordata; class Aves; order Columbiformes; family Columbidae; genus Streptopelia; species Streptopelia decaocto. The sequence goes on from NC_138663.1 coordinate 204,505,440, forward strand.
AATTTAATAGAAAAAAGATTAAAACATCATAGTAACAAAATCACAGGGTGGTTGGGGTTGGAATGGACCTCTGGAGATCATCCAGTCCAACCCACCTGCTAAAGCAGCTTCACCAGAGCAGATCACACAGGAATGTGTCCAGGTGGGTTTGAATGTCTCCAGAGAAGGAGACTCCACAGCCTCTCTGGGCAGCCTGTTCCAGGGCTCTGGCACCTCAAAGTGAAGAAGTTTCTCCTCATGTTTAGATGGAACCTCCTGTGCTTCAGTCTGTGCCCATTGCCCCTCTTCCTATTGCTGGGCACCACTGAAAGGAGTCTGGTCCATCCTCTGGACACCCACCCTTGAGATATTTATAAACACTGATGAGATCCCCTCTCAATCTTGCTGCGCAGCCCAGTGCAGGAATCTGCAGAGGTCTGTTCTCGTTGCTTGCTTGATGAGAAAGAGAGAGCAGAGATAATGATCTCACAGAGATTAAAATGTCTTCAGTGCACTGGTGCATATGTACATTCATACTACCCCAAACAGCTCTGTGAAGGGCTAAAGGTTTGGCAGAATGGCAGCCAACTAAAACTCAACGGAAGAGAGACAGTGGCAGTGGCTGCTGGCTGGTGATCCAGGACCTTTAATTAAGAATATCTGAGCAGGTTTGCAGTCTCCATTTTAAACTTTAGAAATGGCTATCCATACCATCAGGAAACACACGATTTTAAAATAGGGCTACCATGTTGCTACCTACAGCTCCTTATATCTGTTCCAAAGGCAAAAACATTCACAATATTAAAAAAAAAAAAAAAAAAGTCTTCTGGATATTTCAGGGATCTTTTTGCCAAGTTGCTCTGCTCTGGCCTCAGAAGCAAATTTAAACAATTACATCTCTTTTCTAACGGCTTTTTCACTCTTTTGAGCATCAGAATCAATCATTGCAGTTTAATCTATTGGCTTACAACAAGAAAGAAAGGAATCTATTCTCATGATACAGGGCTACATGGCTTGGCTCAAAAATTAACATTTCCAGCCAGACAGGGCAAAATGGAAAGTGAGAATATGGTGCAAATGTTAACACACCTGCAAGGCAGAAAGCGCATGTGTAAAAACAATCGCGTTGTAGCTACAGTAGATATAACATTGTTTTTTTATTATCATAACAGTAAAGCTAATCTTTCTGTAATCTTAAACAAAGCCTTGAAAACACATCTTGTTACATTACGCTCTTATTTGTAGAAATTTGTAAAAAAACCTAACATGCAAATGAAAACAGTCCCTTCTTTTCCATTCAGTTTTGCAGTTAAATGTTTTTCCAATTATGATTTTTTTGCCTGCATGTATTTTTCCCTAAAGATACATTCCTTTCAGATGTAGTTGAAAAAAAGAAAGAAACAGCACTCTAGGAAAATACACTTAGAGCCTCATTAGAAGTTGTGTTTATTCTATATTTTTACATTTATTCAAATTAATTAGGAATAAATTGCCCAGAAAGCACAGACAATCAGCAGTGGCCTAATTGCACAACAGGAATTTTTTTAAGAATATTTTAAATTTTTTCTTGAAAAGAGAAGGCAGTATTCCTAATTATTGACAATAAGTTGATTTTTAAAGGACTCATCAGGATTTAAGTTCACTGAAAGTCAAATTAAATCACACTGTCACAATTTCACAAGTGTATGTGCGAGAAAGAGAAAAATATTTCATTTTTGAAGCATATTGCAACTCCAAGAATTATAGGAAGCAGTTCAGTGTTTTTAGGAAAGACCACTTGATACACCAAGTCTAAATATTTCACGTTAAAACCAATAAAATTATGTGGGTTTTTTTTTTTAAATAAAGGTAAATGTAAGGCAGATAAATCCAAGATTTGCCACTTAGGACCAGTATTAACTGCTTGATTTTTTAAAACTTCTTTTATATTCTTACATTTCCATGCCAGGTTTGCATATGACTACACAGAAGCTGCACATGCACATCGACTTTCTGTTCATGCAGGAAGTTGTTGCACATTTTTGGTGCACCCACAAGGACAAATAGTTCTCAGATCCAGAGTGACTAAAAATCAGAATCTTTGATTAGGGTAGACATCATCTGTCTGTCTCTCTGTGTGACAGAATGTCCTGGTTTTGTAAAAAACCAAGTTTCTCTTTTAGTAAATTTTGCCTGTCAGCTAAAGCCTTCATATTAGCTGCACTTTCCTGGAGAACCAGATACATGTTTTGGTAAACATAGCAATGGAATGCTAACTTATTGATAAGGACAGATTCACATCTCGTGAGAGGGGCAACGAGAAACAGGTGACTAAGAAACTGACCAACTGTGTATAACATTCCATTCACGTGAATACTTCATATAAAAGTGGGAGATCACGAGGATCTCGTCCCTTTTTCCCTTTTTTCCTTATGGCCGACATTAGGAGAGGACCTTGCTAGTTGTCCCTGCGAACTGAGGCCTAGTGAGAGACTGAATCCAGCTCCGGTTGGCTGCAGAGTCCAGTCCAGGACTTCGGGTGCCGGCTCTGCAGTTGCTGAGACTTTCAAGATTGGTTTTGTATATTTTGTATTATTTTCTCTATTCTTATTAGTAGCATCAGTAAAACATTTTTGATTTTTCCAATTCTCTTCTCTCTGTCCTTCTTTTCCTCTCGATCACCTGTCCTGAGTGGGAAGGGGGAGAGGGAGGGGCAAAAGGGGGAAGTGGGAGGGGAGAAGAGGAGGTTAACAATGCATCTGCCAGGGTTTTATTGTCATCCTGCAATCTAAACCCTCAACACAGAATCATTTACATCTTGCAGGGAGTAATGCGTAAGTGACTCTATAGCTGAATGTGATATGGACTGTTAAAAGCTACCACTTTGTTCTTATTCTATTTTCCTTGGCACTAGCATAATTTTTCTTATCAAGAGGGTTTGTATTGTATTGTTTTATTTTGACCCATCTTCACCCTTACCCTTTCATTCACTTGGGCAAAAATCAACTGGATTGTGCATGACTACAGATGAAGAAGATGTCCCTGGGAGTGTTCAAGTTCAGGCTGAATGTGGCTTTGAGTAACTTCATCCAGTGAAAGATGTCGCTGCCCATGGAACGGACATCAGACTACATGATCTTTAAAGGTCCCTTCCAAGCCAAACCATTCCATGATTCCATCATTCTAAGCACCCAGTTGTCCTAATTAGAAGCCAAATCCAAGCTGGGAGTTGCAGGGTGCATTTTTAAGATTGACATATGCTAATCTAAAGACTCACTATTGCCAAAAGAGCTGACTCTGCTCTCCTCCATGCCTTTGGCCACACTTTCCCACTGCCTGCCTTATGTCGGCCATGAAAATTTTCAAGCCAAGTGGATTGGCAAGCTGAAAATGGTGTGAACACCAAAACTAATCAGTCTGAATCACAGAGCAGGTGCATATTCACCAGAATCTACAGAGATGGCAGCAATAACAGCGAGTGGCTGAGGATGGTGTCGGGTCCATGTATCCCCTTTCCCGGCAGCACAGTTTTCTACAAGGTACTTTATCAGGAGTTGTAACCCCTATGGAGAGCACTGTAATCTTATCAGTGTTGTTCAGTGAACTTGAATTGGGGGATGTGATAAGAAGGAAAGATGCAGGGACAGAAGCAAGTAGCTGCAGTGAGTAGGACAGAAATGTGTATCCAGGCTAGCAATGAATCTGACAAAAATTCAGGAAAAATATGCCTTTTGAGCATGGGTCCTAATGCATGGAAAGGGAACAATAAAACTGCTCTCCAAAGCTTAAGAGAGAGAAAGGAGTCAGCGATCATAGGTTTGCTAAGGTCCTTAGAGCTAAGACAAATCTAATATTGCTATAGGGGAAGCAAACTGTAATAATGCTTATTCCATATTTCTCAAATTTTTACTTTGGCAGATACACTGGTACTATGAACCTTTTCTGATTAGAGAATGAAATATCAAGCCTTTAACTCACCCTGTCCAGAGAAGCACCGGGCTTGAGAGATTTGGATTTAACCACCTTTGGCTGCCTTGTGAGGATGCTTAATTCAGAGTAGTTATGCACATGAGTTGAAAGCAGTGGGAAATCAGATGAAGTCTAATGTCCTTTTCTTTTTCCTAACAAAAGTTTTTAAGGCAATTAGCCTCATTACCATAATATGTTCTTGTAGCTGTATTTATTTTAACTACATACCCTGTTAGAAATCCCATTTTCCCTTAATATGCAGCCAATAGTCAAGGTTTTCATTTAGAGGAGTATCTGGAAATGGGAACAACATGGCAGAGCTTGATCTCACTGGTGTAAAACTGAGAAAAGTCCCCGTTCCCTGTCTCCTCTCTTCATCAGAAAATTCAGACAAAATCTTAAAGGTCTTTTTCCCTTTCACTCATAGCTCATGCACTTAAATTTCACTTGACCCTATTTAAATCCTGGTGACAGTCGATCATATTTTTCTGTCATTAACTAATAGTACCTACATAATTTTCTGCACCAATTACTATAATTACTGACAGCAGCACAAGTTATTTCACCTCCTAATAGCATAAATGAAGAGCATTTGATCCTGTAGATGTGCACACATAGATCTGTTTTAAAATAGTTATTAGCTTTTGATGAGATGTTAGGTTTTTTTAAAGTCATGGTACTATGTAAAGCTGTGCTTTTCCAACCATTTTTCCGATCAAGATTCATTCTTGAAACCTATGGACTTGGCATAGCAGATAACTCTTCTAACTCATGAACAAATGCCATTTGTTTTATACAACTTTAGGTGATATATCTTTAACTGAATACAGCTGGGTCACTGCTTTCTAAGTTGGATGGCTCTTCTAGACAAATATTTAATAATTTGCCACCAATAAAATGGAGACAGAAGAAGCAGACTCTCAGTTTGGGATCTGTTCAACAACCATAAATGTCAGGGAGAAACTCATCAGTTTCTTTTGTTCATCCTCCATCTAATGAGGAGAATTTAGCATTTATCTTATTATCCTTGTTGCAAAGCTGAACAGAAATACTATCTTTAAAAGCTTACTGCCAATTATATTGAAGCTTGAAAATACAAAATGAAATTAAAGTTCATCTTGTAGCTTCTTATCTATTTGTGATCAACCCATAAATAATTTGCCATCCATTCAGTTACTTCCTTTTTAAAAAATGGAGAGAGAAATCACAAAACAAATTTACAAGAATATTAAGTAAGGGAATTTACATAGCCCTGATGTTAAAAGTTTACAAGCCCATCAGTGACACAGAGAAAGAAAAGAGATGGTGCTTATTGAACTGTAGTAATAAGGTGAAGACACTCTGAAAATGGATTCATGAGTCATTGCACTTTGCTTTGACTCTTTTTGTCTCTCTGAAACTATGGTCCCTTAGTTCAGTTTACTGATGATGCTTTCTTGCAATACTCTAAGAAACAAAGTGAAACAAAAATGTTTTATTTGTCAGTGATAAGCACCCTTTACTCTCATAGAGTAAAATGAGTAAGAACAGACACTTGGACTTTTCAGAAACTACACTAAATATTCACTACGGGAATTGTACTCTAGCAGATGTAACTAGAAAGATAATGTGAACCCATGTTTGAAATATGCATTCAGAAATACAGATTTTTTTCGGACTTGTCCAAGATCATCAAAGAATTTCTAAGAGCTTGTACTTAGCAGCATTGAGACTCGGACCTAACACTAAAATCTGATTGTTTCAGGCTGGGTTATGCTACAGATTTTCTCTGAGTAAGAGTTTCCCTGATATTTTTCATGAGGGCTCTTAATGAGATATAGAATAGCACACGACTCTGATATTAGACCCTTGAGGGGTTCTGTCTAGAAGGGGTGTGAACAGGGTCTTTCCATCAGCTATTTCATTTAACAATTCCTGGAGTTCCCTGCAATGCCAGAGGTAAGGTGTAGGTCTCAATATCTGGGAATGATGTACACAGAATTCCTAACAAAAAGTGAAACCCTGGGGGAATGAATGAATGAATGAATGAATGAATGAATGAATGAATGAACTAAAGTGTTGATTTATTCCCAGACCACTTCTAGGCCACCCTTTGGAAATATTAGGTGGCTATTTGGATGAGAAGATTCATTCTAGTGAGACTCACAACTGTAGAACCCAAAACCCACAGGACTGATTTTAGGTGCAAAAAAACTCAGCTCTGCCTAAAGCTGGACAAAACTGTTCTGTATGAAGTCTTACTATTAAAAGCCTTAGTATGGTCCAAGACAAAGGAGTCTTGACCAGCCTCCAAATACTGAGACCTGCTTGGGAACAGCCTTTGGTGAAGAACCAGCCACCCACCTGAACAAAATGTTTCCTAAGGAGCATAATTCTGGCATGAGAAACAGAAAAGTTGGAAAGCCAGGGAAGTCCAAGCTGGATGTGAATAAATCAATGCAGATCGAGACTGCAGTTTATCTGTTCTAGTATTCATTAATATTTTCATATGTGGAGAAGTTTATTTTCTAAAAATGTTTTAGCCCTCCTAGCCACAACTAAAGCAAAAAAAAAAAAAAGAAGAAAAACAAAAATACTAAATTACTGTTGAGAACAAGTGTCCTGGTTTGGACCAGGACAAAACAAATTATCCTTTCAGTGATTTTTCCTCTTACTTAAGTTTCTTCTAAGTAACTGCCCTTTCTGAAATTGAACACATTTGTCAGACAGCACCTGCTATTAGGATTGATATCGCCTGATGTTTATAGATGCTACCAAGGTAACAATAAGAATGTTATGCAGAAAGGCCCCTCATTATACTTGAAATAAGTATAACCAGTAGTAACAAAAGGTCACAATTAAATCTTTTATGTTCCACATGTGAAAGCACCATATTAGGGTTTCACCTGCAGGGAGGAACAGACAGAACAGGTGGCCAAAAATTGACCAACAAAGTATCCCATCCCATCCCATCCCATCCCATCCCATCCCATCCCATCCCATCCCATCCCATCCCATCCCATCCATGTTATTCTCAGTTTAAAACTGAGAGATTACAGGGGTCGCTCTCCCTTCTTTTATGGTTGGCATCTGAGGAAGATTCTGCCCGTTCTTATGCCTCTGATCCTGATCTAGTTCCATTCATTCATGAATCCAGTTCCTGTCTGCTGCTGGATCCAGTCCAGGACTTCCTGGTCCCTGCCCTGCAGCGTCAGTAGTGAGACCCACTGTCATGTGCTATTTCGCTTAATATTGGGTTTGTATATTTTTTTTTAACTTTTATTATTATCAGTATTTATTGCTATTGTTTTATTAAAGCTGTTTTACTTTTTGAACTCGTAAGTCTCTCTCCATTTTCTCCTTTCATTTTCTCTTCTGGGGCAGGAAGGTGTTAATAAGGACCATCTGTCATTCTGCTTAATGACTTAAGTTCCAGCCCAACCTTAAATGGTGACAACAAGCAAAGGAAAAATCTGTGTCTTTTGTCTGGAAGACACCTTTTTTATTTCTGCAGGTGCAGGACTTAAATATCCTTATGCGTACTGTTTGCTTTCATACTGCAGTGAAAAAAGAAAATATTGTTATGCTCACTGAATCTTGGGGCTGGAAGAAACTCGATGGATCATTTACTCCGTCTTCTTGACTTGAGGCTGAACCAACTATAGTTGCATCATGGCTAACAAATGGCTATTCGGCACACCTGGATATTTCCCATGCTACAGACCAGGTTACCTGCCTGACAATCCATCACATCACAAACCTCACTTGTGCTAAATCCAGTCCAAATCTCACTTGTGATTTGTCTGTTAAATTTTGTTCCCCGCCCTCCCTGGGGGGCACACAGAGCAAACTCACTCTTCAAAGATGTGCTGCAAGGCAAGAAGATTGTTATCAGGGGCCCATAACTCCCCTCTAAGTCTTTGGTATTTCAGATAAATGACTTCAGATCACTCATTCTTCCCTAGTAGGACAGGCTTTGTAAATCTCTGATGATTTTTACAGCTTTCCCCTGGAGTCCTTCCAACTACCCTTCAACTGGCCTACACCTTTCTTGAAGTGGAAAGCTCAAAGCTTTACCTATGAAGGATGAAAGGATTGCTCGTATGTGTTATAAACCGTATCTCAATTTATAAATCCCAATATAGCATCTGAATGTTTTATCACAGCATGACATTAGCTGCTACAGCTAATCAAGTTCTAGATACTCTTCTACAGGATTGTTGTCTTGACAGTCTTCTGTTAAGTGCTATTTACTAGATTATTTGATTATTTCTGCTTAAGGCACCTTGCAGTTGTCTCTGCTAAATTACACCTTTTTTTTCGTTGTTTTCTTTTTCACACCACTTTTAGTGTTAAACCCTCCCAGCACATGGCATCACCTGAGAAAAATGTGAAAAAGAGTTGCAAAAGAGAAGTATGGCATCCTCTGCTAATCATTACTCTTCAAATGTTTTTCTAGGTGCTTGTAGAGAGATTTACTGCCTGTTTTAGTATTCTGGGATTCTGAAAGGAAACTGATGGCTTTAGAGTCCCTTGGCTCCTTTTGTTCACTCCAACGAAGATAAGTTTTCTGCTTACCCTTTCTAGTTTTCAATTTACCTTTTTCACACAAGTGTTCAGAACCGATCATTTTCAGCACTCATATCTCACCAGCTAAGTTTCTGTCTGGGATCACAACCATCAGGACTTGCAAGTACAAAAATATCTGACTTCTTTAAGTGCTGCCTGGCCTGTACCTTCTTCATTTGAGGCCGAGGTCTTGTCCCTCTGTTGCTGGCTTGAATCACAACAGCCTTATCACAAATGACCTTTCTGTGAAAACTGATGCCAGCAAGAAGCTGGGCACTTTTTAATGCCATCTCAACATCTCTCTGTAACTACATAGTACAATCCTAAACTACAATTATTTTCACTTCATTAAAGAGGGGATGTGATCTGCTATAACAGAATTTTAAAGTATTACTTTAAAATAACTGTCAGAAATTTTGGCTATGGCATTTGATAACTATAAGAATTTAGAAATCATACACATCTGACTTACAGGCTGTGGATAAGATTTACCCTTGGCCTACCATTTACACTGAGTTCATCTTTCAGTTTCCCTATATAAAATGTAATAGTGCCTACACTAAACGACTTTACTAAATTATTTGCTGTAAATTTATGTTTGTTTATTTCAGGTCTCTCTGTTGTAGGTATTTTTATTGATTTTATAAGAAATTCTACACATTGTTTTGCATAAGAAATAAAACAAACAAAAAACTGAACAGACCCTAGGGTAAAAAAAACAAAACAAAACAAACATCTGTTATGTCCTTATTTGCAAATATCACTTTCCAAAATAAAAACTTCAAGTGTGCCTTGAGGATATTGTTCTTTTAGCTTATGCAACATATCTTTTATCATATCTTAAACACTTTTTGTGTCATTCTATCCTTTTTTACATCCATTCACCTCTAAAATCTTGCTTTGCTACTGTTTCTTCCTCTCAATGACTGGAGAATATTCTTTCTAAAGAATTTAAGAGAATGTTTCCTATTTGTTCATATAAATCACTACTGAAAATTCAGAAGTCAGTATCTGGGATACTGAACACGGGGCTTTGTGGTCTTGGAATACTTTGGGTATTCTAATTAGTGTTTTTGGTTTCACAAGAGGTTCCCTCTGCAAATATAATTTGCCTTTTTAAGCTTTCAGAGTTGCATTTGTCTCAGAAATGAGGCACTAAAGACATAAGCATTAAGTTGTCTCCTTGCCTTTCTCAAAGTCAGACAAAAATATACCCTGGAAGAGGTAACAGGATTTTCTTTCATTTACCAAGCACACCAAATGCTTCATGTTGAGAAAAGTATATCGCTTGTGGCAGAATTTCTGAATGAAACAATCTTAAATGAGTCTCTGCAAACAAAGGGAAGGAAGGGAAAGTCTCTCACAGATCACACAGCTTTACTGTTCACTCGAGAGAAGGGTTGAAGAGCAGCTGTTGGTGTGTCAGGGAGCACAAGTCTTTGACACAGCAAGACTTCTGCAGGAAGCTTCATCTTGCTGTGTCTGCAATACAGGAACCTCTACATGTCCAAATCAGCCACTCTTTGAACATGTCACTGATGCAGCACATATAGTACCAGAGCTTTTGTGCACAGGAGTCCCAATGCCTGGGCTTCATGGTCCTTAAGATGGCTCAACTGGAAAGTATGGTCATCTCCACAGACCACTTGTTCCGTGACAAGCAGCAAAGGACCTTCTTCTATCTAAACTCCAAAAGAAAAGCTGCCATCTCTAGGAATATTAATATCATATTTAAAGAAAGAAAACAAACAAACTGATGAAGAAAAAGCTGTTTTCCAAAGCTATTGGACAAATTATCTAAAATAGCAAATTAGAAGTTATAGGTGAAATACTATGAGGAAATTTCTTTTTGCCAAATCATGAGATCTAGTTGTCACTTTTTAGCTAAGTCACCTGAAAAGAACCCAAGTTACATTCTTTCTTTTGTTTTCATTAAGGCTAAATACAATTTTAGCTAAACGTCAGAATACTGAAAGCAAAACGAGGATGACAGACCTGCAGAAAGGACAAGGATATAGTATGGGAAACAGTCAGATGAACGCCTACTTGCAATTAAATAATTCAAGATCTGGCTTCTAAGCCAGCTATGCCCTTCAGATGTTCAGAGATGCTTTAATGTAACTCCTCCTTTTTTTTCAGCCAGTGGAAACAAAAGGATAATATTGACAATCTAGAATATTTTTAAATAGGCAGAAGACTGGTTTGTTTTTTTTTACTATACCGCTTGAATCTTTAAAGCTTCACCCAGCTTTGTCACTTCACCATCAGAATGTCTAACGTCTTTCTCATAAGAGTTAAAATAGCGTCTGCCTTCACTTAAGATTACAGCAAAAAAAGAGACAGGAACAGAAGAAAAATGAATAGCTACAGCTCCCCAGGCTATAAAAAAATAATTAAATACATTTTATTCTTCTAACAGTGGCACTGCAATATTTTGCTGATGCCTGTTGTCTTCCAGACAGCAGATTTATTGAGAAAGATATGGACATCCAAAAAACTATCATGAAGACAGAACTTGCTATGTAGATAACTAACTGAACAATAAAGGATGAAATCACTCTACTGTAATTTCACCTGGTTAATTTGCACATCTTTGAAAAAGGATGAAGCTCTACAAAGAAGCAAATATAAGGATTTTCAGCCTACTCAGTTGCAAGTGACAGATGTGTCACTGAACATATTCCACGTAGGACTCTAAAGCCTCACTGTATCTTCTGTTGCATCAGGATGTCACATCAGGCTCACAGCAATTGCTGTCATATAATTGTGTATTTATTAAAGTGGTGACGGATGAAGCATAATCATTCTCTAAAACTTACCTGTGTAATTTATTCCAAGGAACATACAGGTAGTGAAAACAGGCCAAGAAAACTGCCACTCCTTAGAAAATTCCTACTCCTCCACAAAGAAAACAGTCAAAAGATACTGTCCTCCTGTCTACAGAAAGACTTCTTCCCACACCCAGCCTCATCTTTTGATTTATTGTGTATCTGGAAATACTGATGAAACAATTAACACTCTGTTACATTGTTAGCTGCATCTCCTCTCTTGTATTTGCCTGATGAAAAAAGCAATGGCGAGCATAACGAAAGGGAACTCCCGTTTTAACTCTCACACAGCACTCTAGAATGGGGGGGAAATGATGAAACTATTCCTGACCCAGACATTTATAATTTGAAGGAAAAAAGGAGTACAAAGGCATGTTATAACAACAAAATTATGAGACCTACTGTAATTATGTTACATTTGGTTAGGAAAAAAATTCTGAATTGGAAAAGATGTTGGTCAAGATTCACTGCGAATTTGTATAACACTTGTCATAGACAAAAAAATAATATCACTTAGTGGGGGAGACAAGTCCTTGGGATTTTGAAAAATTTCACAGGGAAAAAGGCAGCAGTGTCAAATAGCATCCCTAAGCATAGACACCACAGTTTTCTGTACAAGCCCAAGACAAAAGACGTTGCAAGAAACTTTTCAGTAATGCCCTAAAGATCAGTATGTAACTGGGAAATCCATTTAGTAAGTGACTTCCTTTGAAGTGTGTTCACAAGGACAGAATAAATCACAGAATTTTTTGAAATGCTCTGCTTTATTCTCACCCAGAAGTGAGCTATATGAGCCAAACCTGGAGATGCATCCCTTACTGATCCAACAACTGAGCACAGAAATTAAAAAGCCATTTCTCTCTGTATCACAGAATCACAGACTCACAGAATGTCAGGGATTGGAAGGGACCTCAAAAGCTCATCCAGTCCAATCCCCCTGCCGGAGCAGGAACACCCAGATGAGGTTACACAGGAAGGTGTCCAGGCAGGTTTTGAATGTCTGCAGAGAAGGAGACTCCACAACCCCCCTGGGCAGCCTGTTCCAGGCTCTGTCACCCTCACTGAGAAGAAGTTTCTTCTCAAATTTAAGTGGAACCTTTTGTGTTCCCGTTTGAACCCATTACCCCTTGTCCTACCACTGGTTGTCACCAAGAAGAGCCTGGCTCCATCCTAGTGACACTTACCCTTTATATATTTGTAAACATTAATGAGGTCACCCCTCAGTCTCTTCTTCTCCAAGCTAAAGACACCCAGCTCCCTCAGCCTTTCCTCATATGGGTAAAGGAAGTGGACAAAGAAATGAAAATGCAACATCTTCCTCCCCTCAGATTTCCAGTGTGAAGTTACACCTGTCAAGGTTACAAAAACAGCATCAGGGGAGATCTAGTAAGTCCTGCTAACTGCTCTTGATTCTCAGCAAAAGTCACAGAAAGTAACTTTGACTGCAGCAAAAGGATTGGCATCTCATGAGAACAAGGTCACATTGCTACATCACATCGCTTGCTGTCTCTAGTCACAGCTGATGGAACTATCCAGGCAACTGCATAATTAAGCAAAATTTCTATGTAATTCAAAAAGGACAAGCACAGAAGATTTTATCAATTGAAATGTCAATGGTCTTCTTGGCTCCAAAGATGGCTGAATTTGCCCTGACGTGAAAACAATTTGAGATGACCATCTTCTGCCATTCAGTTGCAATCGTAACAAACAAGATGACAGATTTACTTTCTCCAGTGAAGGTGAAAAGAAACTAGCCAAGGCTTATTTGCCTTGAAACAAAATCTCAAGCTTTCTGGCACCCAAGCCCACCTGCACATCTTTCTTTCCCTGTGCTGCTCCTTTTGCTCTATTGCAGCCACAGTTCATTAAGATGAATCATGTTCTGTTGAAGCTGCCTCATCAGTAAGTATTGCTGAAGCAATTTAGTAATGATCTTAACGTGCAGTGCTGGGTATTTATAGCCACCTCAATTGGTTATTAAAATACAGCCCTGCACTTTGAAATTGCCACTGCACCACTTCAGAAATAGTTAGTGTGATGGAGTTGCAGAAAGTACTACTCATTTTGGTAGAAACCTTATCTTTTGTGAATGATTTCTGGAAATTGATACTTAAAATCTACTGTGAGATTAGATGTTCATTTTGCATATTAACCCAGGATTCTTAGAACTGCTTGGAGAGTTTTTAAGAACTGAATGGTTCCGAGGGAAAAACAAAATAAAACAAATATATGTATATAAAATTGCTGCACAGTCTTCCAAGTCATTTTGTTTATTCCTTTACTGCTAAAAATGAGAGTGAAACACAAAAGTGGGAAATAAGAATTATCACAAAAATGTAAGATTTCAAAAAGGTGATGTCCTGCAGCTCTAGTTTTAGGTGAGATAACCAACTGGCTGGCTGGCTTTTAAATTGCATTTGAAATTATCTTTGTTTGTCTGGAAATTCATTACTTTATCGATTGACTACTTAGATGGTTGATTTTGATCCAATGAAACAACAATTTGATACCACCATCTCCTGCCATTTAACTGTAATTGTAACAAAAACATGACAGAATTACCTTCTCTACTGAAGATAAAGAGATGGTAGCTAAAGCCTGAAATACTAGAATTGAAGTGCCACTATTATTACATGAGACTACAATAAATAAGCACTATTTTTTTGCAGAAATAGGAGCCACTCTACAGAATGATCATTTAAAAGCAGCATTTCATATGTGGTAATTTATATAAATGAGATGGCAAGTCTGTAGTGACCAAAGGCAGCTAATACATTTAATATCTTATTTGTGCCATAAAGCAGAAGATGATAATTACAGCAGCATGCACATATCATCACTTAAACTATAGAACAAGATGCTCAGCCTGTGAAATATGAAGGCGCAGATATAACCTGCCGCTTTTTCTCCATCAGGCATTAGCAACACTAATATGTCAAAATATTTTTGAAAAACAGCAGAGGCTTTTATAGCAATATCACAGAGCTTTCTAATTTTATGACTTTCAAGAGAAAGTAATTTTCATGCGATAAACTATGCAGACACTCACATATTCTTACATTAGACAATCCTACCCTGCAGTGAAATCATGCCTTTCAGTGATGTTAACTTATAAGTGATGTCTTTTGAATCACTATCTTAAAACTGGGAGATTATGTATTAGTGCTCGACAGAGCACCTTCTGCTAATTGGATGAAATGCAAGTCCCTTCAAGCAAAGGTACTTCACAAAAAATTATATTTAATTTCAGTTGTGGTTGTTTTCTATTTATACCTGTAGTAAGTGATAGTGTGCTACGTTAACATGAAGTGAAACACTTAAGTCAGAGTAGAGAACCTAAATTTTTAATCTAGGTTTGGGAAAGTTTACCTGCTTCCTCATTTTTCTACCACTCTCTTTTTTAAGTTGCCCCATTTTGTTCTGTTTTAGATCAGGATTCAAAAAAAAGCTTATAGCACAGAAGAGGAATAACACTCAAAACCAGAAGTAAATTCACAGCTCATGAGATCATAAGACTTAAAAGACCATAAGAAATGCTTCAAGGTTCTGTTCAAACTGTGGAAAAACAATTTTGTTGAAAACACTTTGGAGCTAGTAAACCCCACTTCTTAGCGTGAAATCAAAAATATTTTGAAGGTTTTAAGTGATCATAAATTAACAAAACATCTACCTAACTTCCCATAAAACTCCCTCTCCTCAAATGCCAAAGTTTGCTATGCAGTCTTTAGTATCCCTTAAGTCAGAGAAAATGGGCCAGTACAGTAGTAGAAGTGATAGCTATATTAATAAGATAAAAAGTATCATCAGTCTGAAGCAAGCACTTAAATCAGTTATTAAAAAGAGATCTGAAAGCTCTCAGTGTTCTCTGAAACTGGGAAAGAAATAATTGGGGCTCTTTGTCTGCAAAAGCTCCTTCTTTCATTTTAAGTGCTGTAGCTATTACCCGAGATAAAAAGGTAACCTTTGGCTTTGCTTTAGTAGATAAAAATGATAAGATTTCTCCTAACCTTACCAGGAGCAGCATTTGTAAAAATTAAAAGCCCTCTCTATTCCGCTGTTCTGAACTCAACAATTATTTGGCAGACATTTAAAAATACACATAATTCTACTGTACTTTTTTTGATTATTTCAGTTGTCACTGCAAGCTGGGATGACATCTATGTGACAAAACACAATATTTTTCGAATAAAGCCAAACTAAAATGTGTCAACTTCTATGAAACAGAAGCATGAACTTCTATGAAACTATTGACAGTAGTGGAGTGCAGAACACTTCAGTAACAATTTGAGGTAAATCTACAGTGAAATCATACCTTATATTGATGGTGAAAATCTCTGCATCTTCTCAAGAAAACTCCATAATTAAACAATGAGCTAAAAAATATGCTACTTAAAACATACTGATTCTTTTTTCAGTGTAGTAAGAAAGCGTCACTACTACACAGTGACTTTATTCAGTGCCACTAAGAATAAAACAAATGGATATGTGAAAAGGAAATCTACCACGTGTTGCACAGTCGCTTCAGGCCAGCACAGAAAACAATGAAATGGAAACTCTGGAACTGGTTATGCCCAGTGACTTCATCTAACATTTAGATGGCTATACATAATTGAAAAAACGAATGCATATTATCCCCTTTGTATTCATCCTATCTTATTTTTGAGTGTTTTATTGAAATGCCCAGTTTAGGAGCTTAGTCTCTGCTGATTAAGAAGAAAATTAAGATAAGGAGGATAGCAATCCAGAAAGAAATACAGAATTGGGCTGAACAGTGCTTAACAGATGCATTAATTTCTAATTTAGAGTCCTCAAACATAATAACACTCCAAATTGATTAAATGAAAAGTCCTGATATGACCTTAATTCTGAGAGTGGGAAAGAATAGAGGAGTCAGCACTCCCAAATATATTTTGTTAAGTGCCCAAAGCTGCGTAGGATGAACCTGATCAAAATGTATCATTGTCTGAATGAGAAAGAAGCATGTTAAGAGACCACAGAAATGAGACACAGCTGCTGACCTGTGCAGAGCCTTTCCCTCTAAAACACTGAACAAAAGGGCAGCTTGAGCCATCACTATAAGATTCTGATGCAGTTCAAACACTGTAAGGATAATTACTGTTGAATTATCATGAAGGGTGTGAGAATTCAATCCTGTTTCTCTATGATTTTATACTTAAACCACTAGAATATCTGGATGGAAGAATCAGCTATCCTTTCTATTGTTCCTTTTTTGAGTGTTTTTAAGTCTGTCATTTTTCCTCTCAAGTTTCGTAGTACTCAGCTGTTCTCCGTCACATACTCTAAACTTCATTTCTGCAGCTGTGTTGTCTTTTAGGATGTCACATTTCCTATAGAATTGAGGTCAGAAGTTTATTATGTGATCCAACACTTCTGTAGTTACTGGAAGCATTATTTATTTATTTATTTATTTATTTATTTATTTAATTATTTATTTATTATATCAGACCTTAAGTTATCAGTTAGGTATTGGTAGGTAAAATGTCCCACAACCTCTGTGTTTAACTAGGTTTCTGATTGCCAGTAATTAGCTACAATGGTAGAAATCCATTTTACTGATTGATTCTTTTATAAATGAAATTAGAAACCCCATACATTCTATAACAAATCTAACATCAAGCATGCTACTCAATACTTCTGATTTCAGTAAAAAGTTGATTTGCAGTGTGACAGGACAGCATGGAAATCCCAGAGACCAGTGGAATTCCTTTGTTTTAAAATCTCCCAGTCAAACTCAATTGTATGGGTTTGAGCTCTGTCATCTCTGAACAGTGACTGAAGCTTGTAATTCACTGCTCATACACAGTTCCTAGCAGGGGCTTACAGAGACTTAATACATGAGTTATATCACAAAGCAAAATACCACCATTAATTGCTTTGGTTTGGGTGTCCGCATGTTTGCTCCCCAGGAACAAATACTGCAATGTACACAATTCATTCTCATTACTGTTAGTCTTGGTATGTTTCAATACGGAGCAAGAAAAGCACATCACTTAAGGACAGAAATTTCAGTAATGTCTAAATCCTATTGATTTTTAATAAGAAAGCTGCACTGTGTATCCTTCCTCCATTACAACCCTCAGCTACTGCAAAGACTGGCTGCTAAAATCTGTCCTGAGAGTGACTGAAATGAAACACCTGCTGTTTACTACTAAATGCTATGCAAAGGCAAACAGTGAATCGCTATAATTGTACATCCGAAGAGGCACACATGAGGCATACAGAAGACAATCTCCCAAGCACATGAAAGAGAGGAAAATCCTTCAATAATCACAGTTTGCAATTACCATGAAGACACAGACTATAGACATCAGCCAATATTATCAACGAGGTGTGGCAAAATGATGAATGCACAGCACTAAATATCCACACAGCTGGTGTTCTGCTGGAAACCTTGTTTTATCTGTTACACAGCTCATTTGTGTCTTTGTTTACCTCTTTTCCCAAAAGGTCAAGTTGAAGGATTATACGGCCTTTTAGCACATATGATGCTAGGACAGCTTTCTTGTGAAGTGACAGGAACAATTGAACAGGGTTCTGTGTTCAAAAAGGACCACCTGGAAGCACACGACCATGGCCTTTCCCCTGCCATGTGCCCAAAGCCATTGCTACACCATGCATACTTCTGATGTTCAAAATAGATTTGCAAAATTAACCTGTGTCTTTTATATGGTGGCAGCTAGCTAGAAAAATTAAGAGCCACTTAAAAACATCCAGTCTTTATGGTCTCAGAGATATAAGGCCCTCATTCTGAATTCCTCAGATGAAATTAAAAGAATATTTCTATAAAAAGCCTTGCAAATTTCCTTCTTTATCACCTTCAAGTGAAATGATCTACTACACGTACATAGGCAAGCTAATGATCTCTGAGTTTATTTGGCATTATGGCAGATAAGATTTGCTTTCATGAGCTAAATTCTCAACAGAGCGAGGAATGAACTCAATATATACTGACAGACAAGGAAAGAAGCAAATGAAAATGTATTTGCTGCCCCAAGTTTAGAATGGAACGGCCTTCTTGTCTGAGTACGAGGTTCACTTTCTTTATTCACTTTGCCAGTAGGAAGGAAGGATTGGTGTGGTGGGAACTACCACTTAGTATCTGAGAATTAATAAACACTGTGAACATAATTACTGAGCTGTTCTTGCACTTTATAGCAATGGTGTGAAAGAGCAGTTCACAGATAAATCACCTGAAATATGAATAGATAAGCATCACACAAGTGACTAGCACTGAAACCTACGGCCAAGATTCACAAGTTTTGTTCTCAACTTCTGACATGAGTTTGATGCATCTCAGCAGATAGTTTATTTTTCATGGAAGATTTTGAAAAATTTAAAGGAAAACTGCTATGGATATGATAATTAGTATTGATAAGATTTCCAACCAATCTATAACTTATTTTCTTCATTCTGCTTTTTTCATCAGAAAAGCATACAAGGTTTTACTTCCTTACTGCCTAAATTATGAAGATACGAAACCTGGCTTTTGCAAAGAACTAGCCCATCACCTTTTTTCTTTCCATCCAAGTTTCCAGTTAACTTATTTCTATAATATTTAAATGAAAATTAAAAATACATATATTCAGCCTGACAGTAAAATCCACTATTTACAGTACATATCTGTAGTAAACCTCATATAAGAATACAGCTGTAGAACTGATGGTTGTAGCACTAAGCAGTAAAGCTGCTTAGCTTGTCATAAAAGACACTTTTTTGGTATCCACCCTCTTTTATGAAAATAAATGTAAAAAGAAGTAGTTTCAGGCATACAGTAAAAAAAAATATGATGCAAAAATGTTATTAGATAATGATTGTCTCTTTTGTCCACTTCCACAATGCAGCAAAAATTTGGTCATAGCGAATAATTTGTACTGTTTCATTACAACCTGAAAGGATATGTTAATTCTAGTTTCTTTAGCCTTAGGTTACTCAAAATGACTATCGTATCACACACTTAGTTTAATTCCAAAGCTTTAAAAATACTGCTGCCTGCACTACTGTTCTGAGTTCATACACATACAAAATCTCATTAGAGATGCTTTCCTATTAAAAAGTCAATTTAGCATTGTAATTGACCACAAGAATCCAGACTTTTGGGGGTTTGCCCTCAGAAACGTGTTTAAAAATATCTTACTGTTCACCAAGAGTAGCGGATGATGAACATTCTGCTATGTCAAATAACTGTGATATACATAGAAGAGGCATAGTGCAATATTGAAAACAGTGCACTATCCTTGCTTACTGTGAATGGATAATCTCAGCAACTCCAAGTCTATTAGAAACAAATATACTCCATTATTGGTATAAAAAGCTATGTAGAAGTACACTGTACTGTTCACATGAGATGAGATGTAAGGGAAACCACTGAAAAAGCTACAGGCTATTCAGTGTAGATGAAACAGGCAAAATAATCTCATGTGCATGGCATATATTAAAATATATGCAAATTTCTTCATTTCATGTAAGTACAATTAATTAAAGACTTGCTTATGAAATAATTACTATGGATCTAAAAGTCTACTGCTGTTCTTTCTATTCTCACATCCTGTGAAAATATTCATTTTCTTTACCCAGAAATTAGGCATGAAAAAAAATAATAAAAAATAACATATATATACATACATATATATATATATATATATATATATTAGTCAGAGGGAAATTTCAGGCAGGAAAAAAATAAAATGAAATTTGTTAAAAATAACACTTCTGCAAAGAAATCTTTTTGCAAAAGGGAAGGTGAAAATATCATGTTCACAATCTATAGTAAAGCTTCTAGGAAGGAATTTGACTTTTTTTTTCTGTAACTAGAAGGTTCTGTGGAAAGTGATAAAGCTGATTTAGACTAATAAAGGTTTCATGCTAGACTTCCAGGTAATTTTGTTGAAGGATAAAAGAAAATTCTTCTGTGTATTGCGGTAAGCTAGTATTCTCATCTTCTTGTTCCAAAGATAACTGTAGAAGAAACCATCAACATTAAAGTAGAAAGAATAAGTTCATAAAACCTTCTGAAAAGAGGGACAATTCAGAATCTTTGTATTAAACAGCGTCTGTGTATATACTGCCAATGTAAAGCACAATATCCCTGCATCTTGTATTTCTTCAGGACGTAACGAGCCATCTCTACAGTAAACATTAAATGACACAAACCACAACTCCTTTAATTCCTTTATGTTTCAGGAAGAGGCACACAACCATGAATTCAAGTTCTACCAGCCTAAACTAACTGCATTTCAGTATTTGACAGGTCAAACAGTTAACAAGTCAATGAAGTCAGATGCCGTTTGAGACACAAGAAAGGTTAAGCATCAAGATTAAAATGGTTGTCCTTTCATTTCCACATTTACCTTTAGGTCCTTTGAACAGCTTGATCTCTACTACGGTCTCCAGAATAGGTCTCCTTCGACGAACGTACAATCGCACTATGGAGCCGGCCTCTTTTAGGGCCTCCACGGCTTTGCTGTGTGACACTTCTGACACGTCAACCTCATTCACTCGCAAGATGCAATCGTTGACCCTACGAGAAAAGCAAAGAACCATAGATACTAAATGCTTCAGCTGTTACTTTGGATGGAACAGAGTTTTGTCAGTAGTGCTGTAAAAGGAAGAACACTTATTTGGGAAGTCCGACAGATGACAGAATTAAGGCAAAATAATTAATCAGCAAGGAGACAGAGACAGAACTTTTAGTCCCCTCAAAAGACACACCTGATTCAAACTAAAGTCTCTCAAATCACCTGCATTTACCATTCTCCTTCATAAACTGGGGTGAGATCCATAGGGTGATAAAAATTAGTAATAAACATCTTGTCTTTACAGACTTCATTGAAACACTTTTTACTAAACAACATAATTTACAACATTCATGCTGCATGCTATTGCTGCTACAGTTGCCCTTAAGGAAATCAGTTGATTTAATTTAATAGAGACCAGTAATCTTTCAAATACCTCCCTAAATCTCTCATATTTCTTCATCAGAGACAAAGAATTCTAAGTTATCAAAATAAAAATGACATCCTACAGAAAGCAGCCAATTTAAGAGACAATGTTTCATGTTAAATAATTTGAGTAAATTTAATTGTATATCTTTTCACCACTGGCTGTAGGCTCCGATATCTACTGTGTGGTAATAACAACTATTTTTCATAGCTTATTGATAAAATTCCCTCATATTCTTACTTTGGGCATTTAGTATGTTATCTGAGGATGAACTAATATGTTCACCCTAAAAATGTCCTGGTTAGATGGAGCAGTATTCTCCTTATCTGACTGTTGGAATGGAAAACTACACCTTGAGAGCACTAAAACCCATCTCCAAAGCAGCAGGCTAATGACACAACTACTGAACCATCCTTTCTTTGCAAATGAGGGTGAGAAGAGCAAACTCCAAAGAACTAGATGATTTGAGACCCTATTGTTCTTACGTGAAGTCCATTTATTATGAGACACCTAAAAGTAGTTTGGGTAGAGAAGAAATAGGCATATGTTAATGAATGTGCTCTTCTGTGTGTCTGAAAGGACAATTGGTGAAGAAAATATTGGTTACTAAAAACATTCCCATTTCTGCTATACATAAAGATCAAGAGTTGAATGTAACTCTTTGCAGCAAAAGAACACTTGAGCTGCCTATTGCTCAGCAGTCTTAGCACATGAAGGAAGAATAAAGGTTTACTAAAATTTTACCTGAATTCTGGAGAATTTAGGGTGGGGTTTTGTTATGTTGTTGTGCTGCTGATTTTGTTTAAAATACAAAACAAAATAACAAAAAGACCACAACTATTTGAAACCAAGACTTTCTGTGTTATCAGCCTTTTGGAAGAACATTTACAATGCTGATAGAGGTCTTCATTTGACAACTGGTTGAACTTAGAAGGGTCACAATTGATACTTCCCTTTTGATAAAAGGTACTGAATTGCAAAGTTTCCAGTTTTCATTCAATGGTTGGGTTTGCTGCTTTCCTTCAAAGCCAGAAAATGTTCTAATATAAATTGCTTTATTCTTTTAAATAAATCATGAATACATCCTCCTACTGCTTCCAACTCAGAAATATAGTAGTTATGTCTAAGCTGCTAGCCTTTCTATTAATATCACTACATATCTGATTCTTGTTAAATTTATTACTCTTATTGTTGTCATATATGAAATACAATTGGCTATACCATGCTTAATGAAGAACTATAGGGTACTAACCATTGGATGGTTATGAAGATGAAAAATTAAGAAAAGGTTGTAAAAACACTAAAAATGAGAATAACATTTATTTTGTTTTCATATTCTCGGTGCCCTGCATTGACTAATATTGACCTTAATAGATAACCCTATCTACCTAAAACGTTTCATAAAGGCTCTAGTGATGCCTCCTGTTAAGGGAAAAAGAATCTTTCAGGGAAAGTCAATAAACAACATGGAATTAACTTGCCAAAATCAGTAAGCCACACACCTTCATTTACTGAAAAAGCAAGACCCCTTGGAAAAGGACATTTACACTCCAACAGGAATCTCACCTTAGTGTCTAAAATTTGGCCTTTTAGAGTTAACTATGTCTTTAAAACAGTAAGACTACCTTTAATGGAACATACAAAGATTCATGCTGCTGCTGCAGGATTAATGGAAGAGTGAAAATACAGAGCCGATCCAGTGATACAAATACTTTCAGACAAAGTTTTTTGTTTCATACAAATAAAAACTTTGCCAGTGCAGAAGAAGCAGGACAACAATTATCCAATCCAGTCCGCTATGACAAACACATCCAGCACTAGATGTCCATCTATACCCACCCAAACCTGTAGGTTTCTTTTCTGCTTCACAAAGAAAAATAAGAGGTTTTTAGTTTTCATAGATAAAAGAAATACAATGCTCAAGAACATACATGGACATGCATAAAGTGTGCATGTGCATGCACATATAGAGTTGTTTGAGCTTTAACACAATTATTTGGATGGTGTGCTAACCACATACTAGATAAACAGAACAGAATGATCTCAGAAGTCTACAAATCTTCTTTGAGAATATTCAGACCTCTAAAACAACAGGTCCATGCTACAATTAAATAAATTACACAAGCTGGTGAGCTGTCTCTAACCTTAACCATAATGGCTAAATGATTATTTTATCATATTCACTTAGATACTCCATAATCCTTTTTCAATTTAGAAACATAGAGTCCTTGGAAGTTAAATACAAAGCATTATTCACTAAAAAATAAGACAATTTCTGAGAAGACAATAAAATAAGAAAGCTGAAGAAACATCTCAACGCACAGACTGTGACATGGTATGTTTCTCCTTAAATCTATGTGGAAGGTTTTCAGGCCCAATACTTGTCATGGTTGTTATTACCTAAAGACAGAAGTCTTTGACAGTGGCCTTGGAATACTTTTTTCTTCTATTTAAACTCTTACAGTACAGCTCCTACTCTGCAAGAACTCTGCTCTTTTAGTGACCTATAAATGCTGCAACAATACACACCTAAAACAATAAAGATAAAAAAGTCAGTAAATTGAGTTCAAGAAAATTCTTTCAGATGAGATGATCAAGCCCTCCAATGTATTTTCCCAGAGTCATCGAGATATTCATGAGACAAATTTACGGCAAAAGTGTATTCCAGTTGATACATGGATTCCTTTCTCCATTTGTCTCTAAACGTTCCTATAGTCTGTAGGTGGGTATATACTACACATAGAAATTAGTGTCAGGCACATATTCAGACCTGTGCCAAGGAGAGGATCTGCTTCATAATCCAGGATAGTAATACACAAATCCAGCAAAAGAGATCCTTGTAGTTTCACCAATACCTACAGTAATTCAACACACAAAAATCCAGGCAGGAGGGAAAATGTTCCAAGATGACTTGTTTCCACAAGATACTATAAATACATTTTTTTAGTATTAAAGCATGCATCTAACAGTCTTGGCACTTCTAAATTATTGTTGTTCTACTTGTAGACCTTAACTTCATATAGTTCTTTAAGCAAGATCTATACATACAGTTATTTTTTAAGATTGAAAAAATAAAAGAAAAAATTTCTAGTGAATTGTAGAAAGTTCTAATGAGAGAACAAGCAGAAAATGAAGTTGTATTTGCAGCTATGGCTAATGACTGAATACAAAAATTAAGAAACTAGAAGAAATTGCATTTTCTCTAATTCTATACAGAAAGAACTCTTAAAATTATTCTTAAGATTTAGAAAACTTTAATTGCTAAGATTTAACAATACAGTCTCAGCATCTGCTGGTGGTACAGATTCACAGACTTCTTGACTCAGTTTACTCCTGTTTCAGTGAAAAACAATGTGCGATAAAAAGTATTTTGAAAACTGCATGTGCCGTGCTGGAAAGAAGAAAACAAAAAAAAGACCTAAAAGCAACGTTCACCCTATTGTTTCTTTGGAAAAAGAGGGACTTCACATCTCAATTCAGCACAGCATGTAAGTCTCTGATTAATTTTTGAGTTGTAAGTAATCCTATTTCTATTTTATCTTGGGGACTTGACATTATGCATATACTTAAATGTATTCAAGTCCACAGAATCACCCCTGCAGGTAATGTCTGAGTTAAAATGAATTAGGCAGCTCTTCCCATGGCTTGCTGGCTCATCTAAATACTTTAACAAAACAGATATATTCTACAAGATTTTTGTAGAATAATAAAGATATGAAGGACCCTGGATCGTAAAATACAGAGCACATTCTATATTCATGTCAAAACAGTTAAAAGGGACATAAGAAATGTGAGAGAGATTTTGCCATCAAGGGGGATGGTCAGACACACAGAGATTTACCAATAGTCTTTGGTAAATTTAAAGCAAATAAGAGATTTGATTAATTAAAGAAAAATACTATTCTTTAAGGTTTTATTCCAAGGTTGTTCTAAACTTGACTAGCTTCATCTGGATTTCCTGCTTACTGTTTTCAAGAAACTGTGTAGACATCCTTGAAAAGCTGATAATTGCTTCAGTCAAGTCGTAAGAAAACAAGGCGAGTACAATCCTTAGGCACTTACTGGAAATATAGTAGGTGACAACTGGTAATGATCATTCTGTTCACTTGTTCCGTGCAATATGTTGCCCTGAAGAGAAACCCAAAAGCACACTAGTATGACAGCAAAGAGCTCCAGGAGACCAAATGGTCCTGCCAAGACACATTAGCTCACTTGAAGCTCCATGAAGAGCTACTTGCAACCAACTATGGACTCAAGAACAAGAGAATGATCTATCTATGCTCTGTGGGAAATCTTGACACTAAAAGCTGCAGTAATCCGTGGGTCTTAGCTGTCATCCAGGCACCACCCTTTTTAGCTGCCTTCTTAGAAAAGCTTAAATGGATATGGACTTTATTTACTCTTTAGTCGAAGCTTAGAAACCAAAGTAAATGTACTGTTATTGAGGCAGAATGAGTGCAAAGCTATGGCATAGAATAGGTAGATATATATCTCCATATAACAGTGTGGAGGTATCAGGTAGATGGCAAAAATAAGAGAGAAAAAGCACTAAACTTTCACTTTGTTTCTTTGCTCCTGCTTTGTCTAAACTTTTTAGACACAGTTTCCCTATAGATGGTTGATGCTTGGTTTCTTTCAGGAGTTGCAAAAACACAGCACTTTAAGCAGAAGCACAAGATTATAGGTGACAAGCTGAAAGGACTGATCCTTTCTCCAAGACATCAGCTAATAATAACTTAAATACATTATCTGACCCTACGAGACTCAGGCTAGTCCTTTAGTTAAAGGAGACTGACTCTCCCCTACTTCTTTTTTGTTTAATTCTATACACATCCTTCCTATTGCACAGTAAGAAAGACTTCCAGCATATAGGGGTAAAAAGTGTAATTATTGTTTCTGGCTCACATAATTTATTTACAAGAAGAATAATTTATTTATTTATTTATTTATTTTAATTTCAACTAAGAATTCAGAATAAAGGTTTTCAAATTTACTACAGCAGTATTCAGATCTGTCTTTCTAGTTACAGAATATAGAGCTAAACCCAAATGACAATGTTATGTGTGTACTATAGAACATGCTGTTTCCTTAGGTATAATGTTCCTTAGACACGATCCAATTTCTGTAGCAAATTCACATATAGCCTCAGGCCCCTTTCTGACATTGTAACACAGTATAAAACTACTGCTATGTCCAATTTAAAAATAAACGGATAAAACTTAGAAGTAGAACAAAAATTCAGATCTCATTTGCAGTTTCTGACTATTTCTGGAAACTAGAGAGGATGTAGTGCTTATGGAAATGTCTGATCAGGCAATCCTCACTCAAAATTTGCATGTTTTATAATGAAATTCCAAATATCTCACGAAATGGTTACAGGCTGAAAATAATACTTGACAAAAGTTATTATTTTGGGAAAGAAGGAATAATTTATGAATGACACAGCAGAATTTGAGCTGAACTTAAAAACCTAGGAATTATTTTGATTGAAATTATGTGCAAATATTGGTACAATACAATTGTAACCCAACTGTATTTAACATGAAGGCACTATTTGAAGCATTGAATCTAACCTATGGTTCTAGCGAGAGTAGAATTGCTTTTGGTTCTGAGGAAAATAAATAAGGACTAAAAATATAATATTGCATTTTTGAGAGAGAAAAAAAAATCCTTAAAACCACCGAATTCTTTAGCAAGTGGCATTAATCTATTACAATGAAATAAACTGAAAAAATTACAATATTTTTCCTCAAAATGCTGGCATGGTGCCACCCCAACTCTTCGCGTGCAACCTTGAGCAGGTCATTTAACTTCTCTTTTTTCATAATCTTCAAATAGATGATTAAAACTCACCTACGTTCCACTTCCTTTGTCTCCTGTTTACAGTCTAAATCAACTTTGCAGAGGAGAGTCTACACCTTCTTGGCTCAACTCAAACAAGGACTAACTCTCAGTGCAGCCTCTAGGCACACTCAGCATAAATAACAACCACCAAAAGCGGCTCCCTGCCTTTTCTTGGCTGTCTTCACCCCTATAACCAGCCTTCAGAAGTGAGAAGTGAAGGGTAAATGCTTCCACCACACACAAAGGTTCTGCTCCACATGTGTATTTGTGTTTGTGTGCAAATACGGGAACTAAACTCTGGTGCAGCATTCCTGTCAAGTACATACACCCAGAGTGATTCTTTCTCCACCTGTACAGGCAAACCAGCTGTTGGTTGTCCAGAGGCTGAAGGCTTTAGTGTGGTGGAGGTAATAAGTCTTTCCAAAAAGCAGGGTGTACTTGTTTAAACCTGGTGCTGTGCATCTGCAGCTTCCCAATTCATACCAGCAACTGACTTGATTTTCGGCCCAAAGACCGAAATAAAAAATCCTACAAATGGTTTTGATTTAAGTAATGGAAACCCAGTCTGTCCTTCAGCGTACCACCAGCCTTCACCTCACAGCTGCTGGCGTGAGGTTTTGGAAGGTGACCTGAAATGGTGTTAGTTACCCCCACAGTTCATGGTTCACTCCTTTAAATTTTTGTGGTGTTTTTCGCCACCTGTCTTTCCAAGGGGATGCTGATCTCTAGTGTTTTGCTGGTGCGGCCTCACTGGGAGCACCGTTTGCAGTTCGGGACACCACAGGATAAAAAGGATATTAAGCTACTAGAGAATGTCCAGAAGAGGCTACGAAGCTGGTGAAGAGTTTGGAGAGGAAGCCATATAAGGAGCAGCTAAAGTCACTTGGTTTGTTCAGTCTGGAGGAGACTGAGGGGAGAGCTCATGGTGGCTACAGCTTCCTCACAAGGGGAGGAGGAGGGACAGGGCTGAGCTCTTCTCTCTGGTGACCAGTGACAGAACCTGAGGGAATGGCAGGAAGATGTGCCAGGGGAGGTTCAGGTTGGACATGAGGAAAAGGTTCTTCACCCAGAGGGTGCTGGACACTGGAACAGGCTCCCCAGGGAGGTGTCACGGCCCCAAGCCTGACAGTGTTCAAGAAGAGACTGGACAACGTCCTCAGACACACGGTGTGAACTGTGGGGTTGTCCTGTGCAGGGACAGGAGTTGGACTCGGTGATCCTTGTGGTTCCCTTCCAGCTCAGGACCTTCTATGATTCTATAAATGGCAGATGGCAAAGGAAGCAGAGAAGCAGCAGAAAATGCCTGTGCACAGCAGATCCGGCTCCCTCCCTCCATCTTGCTGCAGTGTCCTCGTCACTTTTATGATTCCCACTAGTGCAAAGTCCTAGTCCTTGTCCTCCTGAAGGCTGCATGAGAAAACATGCAAAGGAAATTCCTCCTTTGTGTACCAGGAGTCCAGTGATGGTTTAGGAGGCAGAAATACCTGTAGTAATGCAGTCAAAAATTTCAGATCACGTCCAAGGAGGGCTTAAGGTCACAGCAGTGTGACATGCAGGTGTAGTACCAGAAGACTTTGAGCTTCATTTTGCTTAAAAAACAGACTGGACCCAAGATTGTCAGGGAATAATTCAGATTTCAGAAAAAACTTCTGAATTTCAGAATGGGTTATTACCTGAAATGACTGTGTTTCCACATCCTGTTAATGACATGACCTTGCTGAGACCCAAGACACAACCAGCATGGCTACCAAACTGTCATTAAGACATTTACCTTTATTGTTGTTTGCTGTTGATTTAGTTACTCATTGTTTTTTTTTTTAAAAAAAACCAACAGTCATCTTAATTCTACGTCAACATATTAAGGGGTCTGCTTAATAGTACTTTAATTTGAAGTAAAAGTGACTGGTAACAATATCAGTGAAATATTAGTGGAGCAGCTCATCATACACAGTGTCTCGTTACTCCTCTCCCTGTATTTCATTTAGTACTCTAATTTCTATTTTTGAAGTTGCAAGTCAGAAACAGACAGCACACTGCACTATATAATTAGGAATGGAAAAGTCCCTGCAGCCTTTAAACTGTTAGAAGAAAATATATTTAGAAGCTTGAATATGTTCCTATTCACAGCTTCAATAGAGGACATATCAGAATTTATCTTTTTTTTTTTTTTTTCCTTTCTTTTTTAAAGGTCTTAAACACAGCTGTAAGACTTCACTCCAGGCACAAACTTGGCTAAAAATCAGTTTGTCTGTTGTTTAAAATACTTCGGAACATTTTGGCATTCTAGCCTAGCACTGAGAACTTCCTGGGGCAAGGCTGGGGCTCCCCTTCATTTAACCCTTTCTGCCACAGTGAACACATCCTTTCACCCTTTTAGGCAACGTGCCTTTATCACAGGGTTTTGGTTTGGTTGAAAATACCTACCAAGCTAATATCTAGAATCCAAGAGAGTCTGACCCCAAAGACAGTTCATGTTACATCAAACTGGCCCTGTGAAATCGCATGAAGAGGTATCCAAGCCAGCTCAGACACTGTCAGGGTAGATCTAGCATGGAAATCCACCCAAATTTATATTTTCTATCTGTGTACAGCCAGATATCACAGCTAAATGAGTCAGGCGGCCGCCCAGGAATCAAGCCCTTTGCCAAATGGAAATGCTGCAGCCCCTATTATCTGGATGACCACACTGTAGGGAAGATCGGGGCTAAAAATGTTTGCTCACCTGAAGGATAAAAGCTATATGAAGCCACGATCCAGACCGGGGGTTCATCTAGCCTGTTGTTTCTTTCTATCATTCCTTATCAGATGGTAAAGGAAAAGCATTAACACAATAACACAACATTTACCCAGAACACATTTTCAGCTGCTGATGACTCTGGACTTTAATGAGCAAGAGATAATTTTTTTTTTTTTCCATTTAATAACCCTGGATAGATTCTTTCCACTGCTTTCAAGACCCACATAGACTTTTAATATCCACAATGTGATATCTAAATGAATTCCACAGCTTTGCTACCAGTTCAATAAATATCTCCTTATGGATAATTCAGTCTGCTGCTTAGTGTTTTCATTTGATGTCCCCAAATCCTTTCATTAGAAGAGACAGCAAATGTTGCTCCCTGGTCATTGTGTTTCTGTCCGGCAGTTAGGGAACAGGACATAACCTCTTACCTCTTGTAACTGATTTTTGTCATAAGAAAAGCTCTGCTAGCAAACTCTTCAAGCCAAAGGCATATAGCTGAACTACTAGCAACACTGATTTAATTTCAGAGACAGAAACACCATCACCCACCTTTCTATTTATCTGAATGCCTCTTGGCTGTAGCATCAACAGATTTATAACTGAACTCTGAAAAAAACCCCTGCAGTTCAGTTAGAAGTTGTTTTTATAATGTTTTGTTTTCTTTTCTTGACAAAAATTTCATTGTTTTATCCTGATTTTCCAGGGAAACAAAATGTAAATTTCATTCTAATATGCTTTGAATGAAAATAAAATTTAATAAAATAAAAGGTTAGGCAGTCAGGGAAATAAAAATCAAAATAAAAATCTGCTGTCTTGTTATCCAATATCATCTCCTAGAAAAACACTTTCACCACATCTGCTTCCATCACTGAAGCTGCTAAACTTTATCTAATATAATGCTCTTCTTAAATTACAGTCAAAATCTCCTATTATTCAGGAAAGCATCCTCAATCATAAGGCTAAAAGGGAGATTCTGCCTCTTGCTATGACTTGATTTAATCTTTAAATAGATTACAAATATTGTAACAACAATGCAAACTGAGCACATGAGCTCGCCCCTGAGCACTGCTCAGGACACCCATAGAGAGAGGACCCTCTCTCCACCCAACTCCCAAAGCATCACGCTCATTGCAAGGTTGCCCTGACCCAATTAACATTTACTTATCTTTGGGGAAGTGAAATGACTTTGGAAAGAAAGAATAAAATACATCGATTTCATAGCCCCACCAGTTTAATTGTCTGATTACTCTGGAAGACGTTGCTCATGTTGCCCAGAGGGAGAAAGATGGTGAGTGCAGGTTTCCCTTCAGGTGATTTTGCTACTGCTTTGATGAATGAAGGAAGCCATTATTTACTCTCTTTTCCACTGAAAAAGCAATTTGGACCTCATTTTGTATCAAAAAAATATTTGCTCAGCTTTAGTATAGTATTCCAAAGTCTTCTTCCACCCGAAGTTTGTAGATAGCAAATTTATATGCAATGATGCAGCTGGCACTCCATTGAGAATTGCTCACAGGGCAAGGGAGACTTAAAAAATAGCTTATTTAAACAATTACAAGTTAAATAACAAGGCTGTATAAGTTAAATAAGTTGCCACATATATTGTAAGTTTTTTAAAATTTGCTACTGTTAAATGCACTATGCATTTATATGGTAAATTATTGATTCCCAAAAAAAAACTTGGCAAGCAGCTAATCTGAGGCAATTCTTAGCTGTAAGAGTGAATTCGTGAATCAAATTTCCAAACTCATACTAATTTCAAAATCAATAACTTGACCTTATTATTATTATTATTATTTGAAGCTACAGAAAAGCTGAAGTTTCATAAGCTATAGGAATGCTCACTGAATGGTATTGACTTGGTATTACTTAAGATTTAATCATGATGACCTCATGCAACATGGTCAATAATATCCAGGAGCTAAAAAAGGTGGTAAATTCCACATCAACTCTAAATATCATTCTCCACAACCTCACCTTAGGATAAAAATAACCTCATACAGTTAAAATTTGTCACGTATCTACTTGAAAGTTTAGCCAACAACAATGCTACACAGAAGTGCTGTTCTTTTTGTATCTGATAAAATTCAGAGAGGTTAAAGATGCTTCAAAAACAAACACGACGCAGAGTGCGGAGAGAAGCAAAACCCCACTTGGTTTAATGCCTCCCAAAAGAGCCCCACCTCCCTACACACACTTAGAGAATGGGAAGTAGTTATTAGCGAAGGGCAGCTCATCTCCCAGGGTGTAGCTATGTGGGGTTGAGGGAGGAGTAGCTAACACCCATTCAATTTGCACAAAGACAGACTCAAGCATAAACTTTTGAAAAAGTCAAGTCTAAGCACATCTATAACAGGAAGACCTCTTTTTTTCTTTTATTCTTTTTCTTTTTTTTTTTTTCATCACAAACATCCTGCAAGCAGAATGATATCCTGCCACTATATAATGCTTTTGGAGGTACAGCTGTTCTAAATCATTTATAATGAAATGAATTTCTGTGACATCAATCCTTCAGTTACTGCTTGGCTGGCATAACTCGAGGCAAATTAACTCTCTTTTGCTAGGTAAGCCACACCTGTAGTTATGTACAGAGTTTATGATCTTTCACTTCATATATTATTCCTTTTAAAATGCCCCTTGCACAAGATAGACCCCTCTCCCCACTTTGTAAATCACATTCTCTTCAAGCAGAGTTAGGACCGTGATACACAAAAGTACATCAAGGTAAAGCTGCTGCAGTGGGGATGAACCCTTTGCTTTGCCAGACACATCAGTGCCAGACACACCGGCATAAAAGACAATTCATAACAAAACTCCACCCATAAAACACCATTTTGTATTTATCAGACCTGAGATTCCCACCACGACTTACTGAAAATCAAGTAAGACTTTACTAAAAGCAAGAGAACTGAAACAGTGCAGAGCAGACACAAGCATGAGGTGACTCAGGCCGGCAGCTCCGCCAGATAAAGTCAGCGGTCACTGGCCAAACGCCCAGTTAGCGATCGATCAGCCGGGAGGCCTGACGAGCCCACGGTCTTGTTTAAATGTCGGCGTTTGATTGCGAGCTCAAGACAGCAAGGGGATGAAGGGAAACAGACGGGTAAGTGTAGGCAGGAGTGGGCAGGATGGGGAGGGGGATGCAGAGAGTGGGCAGGACACTGGGGCTGGCAGGCGACCCAAAAACGGCCTCTCAAACTTGCATCAATTTTTCTTTACTAACCACTTTTGCAAGACCTACAGGAACCACTATTTCCCTTTTCTTTCTCCCCCTCCCAAAATTAAGTTGCTTCTCCCACCCTGCGTTTGTTTTCCCCCTGCATTTCTCATCCGCCTCGGTCCTCAGCTTTGACATCCTTCGCTCTTACCACATTTTTCCATTCCTCCGTCCGTTCTCTAACTCCCCAGTTATCCTCAGTCTCTCTGCGTCTCGTCTCCTGCCACTGCCATGTACGAGGCTTTCCTTCTGAAACTACTCCCACTAGAAACCGAGCACCGAAATTCCCAGCGCATCCAGGCAGCTCGGCTGGCTCTGGGCGGCTCTGGCAGCCTCTAATGGTGGCCAGAAGCAAAACTTCTGCTCACAGAACGAGTATTCACGTCTGCCCTTCAAAGCCAGAGGCCAAAGTGGGGCAGCGGAGAGGCAAAGAATGAGAAAAAAAACGAGGTGTAGGTAGCTGTGGGGTGTTGTGAGAGGAAGGCGTTGGGATAAAGAAAGGGGAAAGAAAAACAAAACCCTGTAAAGTCTGAGATGAATGAAGGCACCAGGAAGCTGCAAAGCTCCTCCCAGCTGCAGGGCTGCTCTGCAGGTACTGGGAGATGCCCCAGGCCAGGCTCTGTAGGTGTGGTAGAGGGCAGAGACAGCTTCCCAGCCCTGACTTACCCTCCGGTTTAGCTGGTTCCAGCACTGGGCAGGGGCTTCAAGGTCCAAAGCCCCGAGGAAGAGCAGCTGCCTCAGCCTGGCCTCAGTGAGTCCAGCCTGGGGAAGGACAAGGCGCTTCCTTGCGACCCAGATACGCTTTGCCTGATAAATACACCAAACTGCTCGGTTGTTCCTCAGCTGTGGTTAAAATCCTCCTGACTGACACCCGCACTGTTTGAAGCATATTCAGGTTTGTGCAGGAAAACCAGTTACAACAGATAGCCCAGAAGGCAATTCCAGATTCAGTGTTTTTACAAGCACTTTTCATCTGGGGCTCTCAAAGTGCTTTGCAAATATGAACTCGTTTAAGCTTCACAACAAACCCCCGTGAGGCAAAGATAATGATCACTATACCCATTTGTAAAATGGGAAACTTTAGCACAAAAGAAGAAAATGTTGCGGCAGATCAGGCACAGCAAGTTGAGAACAAAACTGAGCAGTCCTGCCTCCCTGGCGCTTGCACTGACAAGCAGAAAACCCTCCCTTCTGCTCTGGTCTGATTGAGAATTGCTATTCCAAACAAAGGTGTAGTGTTAAAAAAGATGAAGGAGGAGAAAACGTGTAGTTCAAGTTCAGTAAGAAACTTGAGCAGCTTCAGCGCACCATTAGGCTACACGCTTAACATAGAATTAGCTGCAACTTTGAGTAGAATGCAGATAGGTAAGTGGGGGAAAAACAAATAAAAAGGAAAACAAAACCAAACAACAACAAACCAAAACCAAACCCCTTGCTTTTTATAATGATATGATTTAGAGTAATGCGCAGAATGGCACAATGTAAGCAACATGTCCAAACAAAGTGCGCATCTTGCCAGTTTGTATTAAAACTTGCATGCCACAGGGAAATAAATTTAACCCCCCTGGTCTAATGTCTGTAGTAAAAGCAGAGCAAGGAATGTGACAACAGTGATGAGGTACTGCCAGGAAATATGATTTGGGTAAAGTCTGAAAGTCCAAGAGTTTATTCAAACCACAGCTGAGAGTTTTGACAGTGTACGAACAGATTGTCTTACTGGGTATTAGTGGTTTTGGCTGTCAGAAGCAAAAAGTTGACCAAGCTTTTTCTTTAAAGTTTTAGAACCAGATCTTTGCTGATTGTAAGGAACTTAATTTTACTTATGATAGCTTAAGTCAGTCTCTTTTTCATCCAAAATCTTATTTTCATCTTTGGTGGGAATTGAAAGAAATGAAGAATTCAGCAGTACCCCAGAGGGTTACACCTGTCGAATATAGGAACAGATGTGAAATATTCTTTCCTTGAGTAACACTAGACTCCACAGAGATCTGATGATTTCTAAGGTATGTCACCACAGAAGGCTTCTTAATCCAGACAAATTATCACTGAGCTATGTAAATTCATAACTGCAGTAGCAGTGCAAACATGTTGATGAAATAATTGCTCGGATTTGGCTGCATGGGGCTGTTCTGCTGCTGCAGCACTCCGGACAATTGTAATTTCAGGCAGGATGGGTACCAAAGGAACCCTTGGGAGAGAGAGGCCTGTTAAGCAGTTAAGTACCACTGCATGAAATACTTTGTGCAATGGGCTCAGTACAACTGCAGTGTAGCTAAAGTTCTAATAACAAGCTACTTTGCTTAAGTGTTATTTGCAAGCAGGGGTTTGAATTAGTGGGAAACAGCTCAGAAACTTATAGGGAGAAGAAACGGATCTTTTGTGATAAAAAGAAGACATCTACAAGAATATCCATCGCGACTGTCTATAAAAAGACCCCTAAAACTCACCAATTTCAAACACCACAAGCCAGAGAAAAACCTTTTTCTTCCCCTTCAGAATTCAGCATTGAAATGTGATTTTGCTTTCCTTTCTTGCACTGCCTAAGAGAATTTTTGCAGCCCACCAAATTATTTTCAAAGTAGGAAAAGCAGAAATACAATAACATTCAGAGACATGCCGGGGCTCTGTAATACCAAATAAAGTAGGATTCAGCTAAAGAAAAGTGAAGTGGTGAAAACAACAGAAAAGATAATTACATGGTAAACTATTCCATTGGTGAAAATAAGTTGATAAGTTCAAACTTGAGTAATGGTAAGGCATCCTCAACTTTAAAAATAACGTATGAAAATCAGATTTTGATTTTGTGACCTGCCTTTTTCCAGGTAGATCCTCTGTAGTATTTTCTTTTTAAACATTTATTCCATAGTAGCTCAAAAATGATACGCACAGATACACAGACAAAGAGAGTTAATAAGATCAGACTTCCTAACACAAACCAGGACAGAGTGAGCAGTCAATAATTCACGATCTAATTTATGACTGTCTGCAAAGCAAACATGTTTTGCCTAATGGGGTGAATGTCTCTTTATTAACTTACTACCAAATTATGCACTGAACTAATAGCATTGTCAGAGGCCTGTAAACAGTGCAGATATGAATCAGTATTTTGTGGCAGCACTGTAATTATAATAACATCCTGAACAAGCTTTGTGCCATTGCAACGCACATAGACCTGGTACTGATAGGCTTAATACAGGAACAAAAGTTAACAAATAGGGACTTGAATCACAAAGCAGACACACTTCTGTTTTGATATATAATGGTGGTGAAATAAAGCCAGATGCCAAAACTGGATTAGAGACACATGACACACTTGGAGAGAACATGATCTCTCCTGGCAACATTAATCTGAAAAACCTCCTAGTTTTTTCCTGTTATCACCTTCAATTCTATTCTTCCTACTAAGCAATCTAGAGCTAAAAATGGATGCCAACAGGTAACAACCATGTGTCTGCTGCTGTTGAGGGGATTTAGGCTTGAGACTTTTCGTGAGATGCAAAGTGCTGTCAGCACAGCCCACGGGGCAAAGACTGGAGAGGGTCCTTTCCCCAGCCAGCTCTCAAGTGGGGACTCGTTTCTGTTTCCTCCATCGCTTCTCTGCTTTGATTTTCTCAGGTAAACTGCACACAATAGTTAAAACAGTGTGTTTCTTAATTCCAGTTTTCAAGCTTTGAACAAATAGGATGAAATTGGAATATTTCCGCTCTGGTTCATCTTTAGTGAAACATGGAAATATTTTAAAAAATCTCATCAAAATGCAATTTTTACCTTTACTTTCATTTTTCTCAATTTTATATTTTAAAAATAGAAAGGGTCTTATCTTCAGAGTTCCTCTCTTGCTACTTACATTTAGCTATATTTACAATGCTTTGACACATCACAGTGGGTTAGTTGACAACTGAAGGGAAAACAAATCTAATTTGTTTAAAATCTTTGCTCGTAGGCTTTTGACTGAAGCCTGTAGGGCAGAGAAATACGAGAGAAAGAATCACTATTCTATTCCAAGCTTTCTCCCTGATTTACTAAATGACTGAAGGCAAGTTATTTTGGCTCTTGTCTGCTCCCATTAGTGTGTGCATTATGTTGTTTTCCCCACACCAAACCACTTGTAGAGGTGGGGGGAAAAAATCCAGTGGGCTTAACTATTATGATGATGGTAGAACAACATAACATGCCTCAAAAATGCTGCAGTTTCACAATCCTAAACCTCCTGACAATCAGTAATTAGAGTAATATCAGGAAAGACACATTTACAAAGGAAAGATAAACATTGAACAGCCTTAGTACTCCACCTCACACCAATCTTCTTTCCTTGTCAGTACAGCTCAGACTCAGATACCAAAATAACTTTTGGTATAACATTAACACTTGAAATTCAAGCTTAAGGCCATCCAAATCTATCACACCATCCTGCGAATAAACTTATTTGTCTTCAGTCACATATGCAGTAACTGGTTTTTGATTCACAGGTTCAGTAAGATTCTTATGCCCAAGAGGTTGGTATTAAACATTTGAATTCTTGTTCTATTCAAGTCTTTTTTTTCTTTTTTTTTTTTCTTTTTAGATTGCAAGACCTTTTAAAATGCACATTTTCAAACTTGCCTTCACAAAAAGGAAAAGCGTATTTTTTGATAGGGATAAGGAACTCATATGACCACTCATTCCTGCAGAGAGAGTTTTCAGAAAAAAGTCTCCACCGTAAGATCAGAACTCAATGGTGAGAAACTATAAACAGAAAGAATGATTCTTGACTCAAAACAGTTTTGGTTTATGATTGCTGGAAGTAAATTAATATTTTGGGATTCTCTGCTCTTTTAAACTTGTTCATAAATGAAAGCTTGTAATTATTCTTTTACTAATTTCTTTTTTTTTTTTTGAATAAAGTTATACCACTATATTGTGTTTCTAGTTCCATAAGCTAATCACTCTTGTTTTCACAGTGTGATGAATTTTTTAGATGTCTGTTGCCTTTTAGAAGCCAGAATTTCACCTATGATCAATAAGTGTCAATAGAAAAAACTACTGACATAATGTATTGAAGTTCTTTATCCAGGCAATTGAAGCAACCACTGTATTTTTTTTTCTCTGACACAAACTCAGATAAAACAAGAAGAGACACTGAGACATAAATTACTGGAATTCTCTTTCTTCCAGAGAGTAAAAGAAGTCTAAATTCAGAGCTTCTTTATTAAAAAGTAGAAATTTGCCCATGGACAACTGACATTTGTGAGATAGAAGCAGAATTTTTTATGTATCAAAAGTCTTAAAAGATCAAACTCTTGTGAGAAATCCCCCTTCAACTCAGTGGGAATGGTTGCTACTTCTGGAGGTTTTATAGGCTCTGTCTGTCACTGACTTGAAACTCAAAACTTCAAAGAAATATGGTATGCAGCATTCAGAAAAAAATGATTTTCAGTTAGTCCCAAGTTTATTACATGCACATTTAGCTAAAGTAATCAAATCCAAAAGTAATTTATTTTTTTCCATGAAATTATTTACTATATATTATTTATTATGTTTGAAATTATTTTGTAGGTATTGTATGGACACCATAAAATAGTCCACAGCTTTCTGTATCTTGCAAGATTAGGAGTTACCGAACTTACATAAAATGTCTTCTAAAATCGGAATTGCACAGTACATTGGTTCTTATACTAGTTCTGGAAGCCACCATATTTCATTGAGGGTAGCATGTGAACACAGGAGTTATAAATTTCTCACGGGGGCAGTGGAGGGGAAGGTGCTGATCTCCTCTCTCTGGTGACCAGAGATAGGACACGAGGAAATGGGATGAAGCTGCATTAGGGAAAGCTCAGACTGGACATCAGGAAAAGGTTCTTCAGATGGTTGTTGGTCACTGGAACAGGCTCCCCAGGGAACTGATCACAGCCCCAAGCCCAACAGCATTCAGGGAGCGTCTGGATGATGGTTTAGTTCTAGGTTGTACTGTGAGGAGCAGGGAATTGGACTTGATGATTCTTATGGGTCCTTCCAACCTGAGAGATCATGTGATTCTGCGCTTCTGTGATTAATATTTGAAAGTTCAAGAAGTCTTTCAAAACCAAGAATCTTTTATTAAAGTGAATGTAGTCTAAAGTGGCTGATAACTTTTGCTATTATGTTTTTTTTAAGTAGAGATATGGGGCATGAAGCAATCCTAACCCACACTATACATTGTACCTACCGTCAATAAAAGTACTGTTCTGCATTAAAGGTAAAAATCCCAGGAATTTAGTCACCTTTGTTGCAATCTCACACACAGGTTTGACATATAAGAATAATCTACATCATCAGAGAACAATTCCAGTTGGAAGGGACCTCTGGAGGTCATCTAGTCCAAACTCCTGCTCAAAGCAAGACCAAGTCAAAATTTCAGTTACATTACTCAGGGCTTTGTCCAGATGAACTTTGAATCACTCTGAAGATGAAGCTCCTATAACCTCACTGAATCACCACCTATGTTGCACTACTACCCTCATTAAAAATATATTTTTTTTTCCTCAGACCCAACTGGAATTTCCCTTATTGCAACATGTGACTGTTGCCTCTAATTCTTCCTCTGTGCATCCCTGCTGACCTTCTGCTGGCCTTCGTCACTGCCAGGGCACACTGCTGACTCAGGTGCCAATTACAGCTTCACAGTATCATTTACATTGGAAAGCACCTCTTGGGATCACCTTGTCAAACCCTCGCTGCTGAAACAAGGTTAGTTGGAATAGGTTGTCCAGGAACATATTTGGCTGGGTTTTGAATATGTCCAAGGATGAAGACTCCACAACTTCCACAACCTCCACAACCTGGGCACACGTAGCCCAGAGACAGTCACCCTCACAGTAAAGAAATGTTTCCTGATGTCCAGATGGAATTTCATGTGTTTTGTGTTACACAGAATCACAGAATGTCAGGGATTGGAAGGGACCTCAAAAGATCATCTAGTCCAATCCCCCTACCGGAGCAGGAACACCCAGATGAGGTTACACAGGAAGGTGCCCAGATGGGTTTTGAATGTCTCCAGAGTAGGAGACTCCACAACCTCCCCGGGCAGCCTGTTCCACGCTCTGTCACCTTCACTGTAAAGAAGTTTCTTCTCATATTTAAGTGGAATCTCCTGTGTTCCAGTTTGTATCCATTGCCCCTTATCCTATCACTGTTTGTCACCGAGAAGA
Organism: Streptopelia decaocto; assembly: GCF_964273445.1. Lineage (NCBI taxonomy): Eukaryota > Metazoa > Chordata > Aves > Columbiformes > Columbidae > Streptopelia > Streptopelia decaocto. The sequence continues at coordinate 204,545,673 of NC_138663.1, forward strand.
GCCTGGCTCCATCCCCTTTACATATTTATAAACATTAATGAGGTCACCCCTCAGTCTCCTCCAAACTAAAGAGCCCCAGCTCCCTCCAAACTAAAGAGCCCCAGCTCCCTCAGACTTTCCTCATAAGGGAGATGCTCCACTCCCTTATTCATCTTTGTTGCCCTGTGCTGGACCCTCTCCAGCAGTTCCCTGTCCTTCTGGAACTGAGGGGCCCAGAACTGGACACAATATTCCAGGTGTGGTCTCACCAGGGCAGAGTAGAGGGGCAGGAGAACCTGTCTTGACCTACTAAACACCCCCCTTCTAATACACCCCAGGATGCCATTGGCCTTCCTGGCCACAAGGGCCCAGTGCTGGCTCATGCTCATCCTGTTGTCCACCAGGACCCCCAGGTCCCTTTCCCCTACACTGCTCTCTAATAGGTCATCCCCCAACTTATACTGGAACCTGGGGTTTTTCCTACTCAGATGCAAGAATCTACATTTGCCCATTGTAAATTCCTTCTTGACCTGTCACTGGGAACTGCTGATAAAAGTCTGTCTCTTTTGTCTTCATTACCTCACATCAGGTACTTATACCTCATATTTATGCATTTTTAACTATGCATTGCCCACCGGGACCCCCAGGTCCTTCCCTACAAAGCTGTTTTCTCTACTATTGGCCTCTACTACAACAGTTACTCTTTCCCAGGCTCAGGAGGCTGCTTTTGTTGGACTTACATGAAGCTCCAGTTGACCTGCTCCTCCACTTGTAAACCCATATATACACATAAAAGATTTGTAAATGAGTCCGTAGCATTAAGTCCATTTCTTGCAGATTGCTTTCACAATCTTGCTATTTGAACAACTTCTCTCAGCCAAGTTAGATCAAAGGGACTTCATGTAAAATGAACCAAAAGTGATTTTACAGGCTTTTATGATTTGAAAACAGACAGTAGATTTAGAAGCCAGTTCAAACAGTCTACACTGCTATATAATTCAGAGTATCTGCAGGCAGTCTGAGGCAAAAATGGACACCAGCAAGTACATAGTTTTCTGTCCATAAACACCAGTCTCCCATTCTCAGGTTATCGCTGTTCTTGGCAGATGTTACTGCATGTGGTTGAGTTTTTGTTCCTATAGAGTGGCCTTAGGTGACAAAGTCTGTTACGTAAAAATAATTATAATGTAAGTCAGTGGAGACTGCCCCAGGATAGCTTTTCTATTCAGTGGCATATCAGTAACAATCACTGATACATATATTTTCAGGTGTTCATAAAAGGTGACAGGATCGTGTCTTCACTGGCGTTGTAGCAAAGTGAAACCCAGTTACCAGATCAAAGAAGGAAAGGGTGAACCTTCCCCTATGAAAACCTTTGTGAAGTAAAATAAGGTCTCACCATCAAAACCTACAAACTTGTTTCTACACAATTCAAGACAGAATTTTTAATTGGAAATCATGGTGAGGTCTTTTGACCTGTCATCTCATTATAAAATACTGAAAAAGCAATGTTCTGTAACATGAAAGCACAACATAAGTACGCAACTTGTGTTTGACCGTAAAAGTGAGAAAGATGAGTCAGTGCAAATTTTCGTGTACTATAAATTTTAGAATAGTTCATGGGAAACTGCACAGAAAAAAACCCAACAACCCTCCTTTGAGTATTAAGGAGCATACATAACTCCACTCTGCATAATAATTCATACCGTGTGATATTCAGCTAAAATATATATATATATATATATATATTTTTTTTTCCTATTATTTAGTGTAAAGCCCACAGGATTAAGTCAATCCATTTCCCTAATGGCAGTTTCAGAGACATATTTCAAGGTTCTTGCAGTTTTCTTTGAAGTAAAAAAGTTCAGTAAATACAATTTGAATTAATTGCATCCAGATTTTTAGTATTAACAAGAGAGGAGTTTGGTGTAAACTATGTTTACAAATGAGAATATGGAAAAAGATTATGCTAAATATATGTTTATAATTTAGAACATTTTACTTCAAAATGTGCTAACAAATACTACACTCTGAGAATTTTAGCCAAGTCTTGGTCATAAGATAACTACACTTGTACTACTGAACTTTTATTACAAAACACAAAGTTTGCCAGGTCTAATCTTAATATGGATTAAGGAGTTGCGTTAGTGTACTATCTTTTGTGGGGTTAGAAGGTCTAAGACAGTTCCAACACTGTAATTACTAAATGATCATGAGTTAAATTTACAGTAGTTCATTAATATAGCAATGGTTGTGAAATAGTTGGTTTTATACAAAGGTAGCAAGACAAATACTACAGCGGCTTTTGTAGCTTAAGCTAGAAAAGCTTTCAAAAGTAATCAAAAACTCTATTGAAAAGATATTATTAATTTTTGCAAGAGACTCTTTCTGTAGAAAAGCAGATGCAGGTTTAAGACCCCCTTATGCTGTTCACCATGTCAAACTTGATAGCTCAACTTCCAAATACTGCTGTTTTCTCATGCTCTGTTTTGCATGAAGCTCATCTGGCCCAGTGCAGATGATTACAGAACAGATCACTAGAGCTGAAACAGTTGAAGAAACTCCTTTTCATTTGAGTCACCAGTGAAAATATAGACCCTTTTCAGATATGAATCTTCTGTTCTGTTTTAGACATTGACTTTAGGATGAGATTAATCACAACCTAGAAATGCTTGGGTTTTTCTTCACTCTTAGGAGACCAAGATGACTAGCTCAGGGCTAGAGAGCTGCATTTTAGTCATAAAGTTATGCGAGACTATTCCTATTCTTTTTGTCTACAATCTTATTTAGACCACAAATTCTTCAGTCACTGCCAATCACCATGACTCCTCATCACCATCACAGTAAAAGTAAGAATTGTTTACAAAATCACATCACTAACCGAGTATAAGAAATATCCAAAACTTGGTCTAAAAACTGGCCAACTATCTCTACTTTTAACTTGGAATTAGAGGAAAAAGCTTTGGATAAAAAAAAGTTAGTGCTGCCATCTGGTCACATTTCATGAAATTTAGACCATCTGTTTTTGGCGAAGGCTCCCAGAACTTAGATTCCAGTGCTGAGACCATGAAAACTTCGGAATTTTATCCCAGGTCTTTCTAGCTAAATTGCCTTTCTGGAGCACCACCAGGCTTTGCGACAGGCAGATGGAGGACAGTCTCTGTGACAGACAGAAGCCTTTCTGCATACAGTGCACACAGAAAGAGAAGAACAAGCACTTCTGGGGTTCCTCTTGTTTAGGAGACGTGCTACCATGCATTTCAGAACCACAACTTCCAAGCGATCTTTGCGGCCATTTCAGGAGCTACAGCAATCACTACTCTGGAGGTGACTCAGAATACAGAGAATAGCCATTAGATGTTCCCAGAGCAAAACAACATTTGCAAACAGAGGTGAGGACACCTCACCGCTGCAGCCAAATAACAAGGAGTGTCTACAAATGGCTATGAGTCTATAGCAATGGCTCTGTAGTTTGGGAAATTTTGGTAGACTTAATGCGTAAGACCAAGGCATAATTCTGCAGTCATGAACATACAAAGTCCAAGCAGAGAAGACTCTCATGCTGATTTGCCTGTTTCTTCTTCCTGTCTCCGTATTGCTTTTTATACTAAATGAAATGACTGGTACAAAGCTGGAAGTGGCACCAGCAAAGGTCCTTTTATACAGGACTTAACTAACCTTATTTAGTTGCTTAAATCAGTTCTCCTACCTTGGCAGAAAAGAGACTAGTCATGTTATTTACTTACCCTGGCCCCATGAAAGACCCAGTTTGCACCCACCTCCTGCATAATAATTCATAACAATGATGCATTTTGTTCTCAAACATATGTAATGAGTTAGTTTTTACCTGAGTCTTCCATCCTCTGCTGCAGCTCCTCCTGGTATAATCTTAGTAATGAATATCCCAGGATCATCCCCAATGTGTGGGTTATCTGTTCCTCCAGCAATACTGAACCCCAGGCCAGAATTCCCCTGAAAAAGTATAAAAAGTAAAGGTATCACCAGATGTTAGACTTCTACAGAATTTATTTGCAGTGCATGAGCAAAATATCCTTGCTTCTTAAAGAAAGCACTTTATTGGCAACATCATACTTGAAGGCAGGTGACTCAGTCAGAAAATATTGTCAGTTAAAGAACAGAGACTGTGAACACAAAGATTTCCCAGTTAATGGCAGAGTTAATGGGTGCTTCAACAGAAGCAGGATTTAACCTGAATTTTATTGTTTATAAAAGCAGTCACAGAAATTAGCATCTGAACTCCAATATGAATTTATCCAAGTCAATGAGAGCTAGAGGCTAAAAACACTTCAGAGCTTTGAAAAAAGACTTTAAAACTCACTGTCATTTATGAACAGAAAGAATGAACAGAAAGATTTAGCTCTAAAGTATTTTAGTACACCATTTTCTGTTGAAAAAATATCATTGCTCAGATTCACATGCTTTAAAAAATATTCAAAACAAGACTATTTCTTTCATCTTACTGATTTTCTAGAATGAAATATTTGGGAGACACGAGAGTCTAGTCAATAATCCTACTTATAGCTCTTACTGCTTGTGAGAATATAATGGAAGATAAATAGACACGTACACACATGCAAACACTGGCAACTTAAGTCACTGTTTTTCACATACAACTCAAACCCACAATTCTAACCTTTTTCTGGAAGTATGTATTAGTTATTATGCTATTCTGTATAGATTCACATTTATCAGAGAAGTTCTTTTGAATAAATTCAAGGTAATACTTGATCCTTTAAGTCTCTCTCATCCCAGTGTGTTTTTATAGTAGATATTTAGGGAGATTACAGTGATGTAACATTACTGATATTGCAGAATATGTACTTCTGTGGATGAAATATGTTCAGGGTGCTAAAAATGCTTCACTCAACTTCTCAGGTGATTTGGAGTTGTTTCCTTGATTCCCGCTTGTGAACAGGTATCCGGTTCAGTCCTAATGTGAAAAGGTACTAAGAAAAATAGTACCTCTCTGCTTTTTTTTTTTTTTTTTTAAATTTAAATCAAATCTCATTTCTGCATTTTTGAGCTGCACTTCAATTAGTAGGTCGGGCATGCAACACATTTTGTGTGCAAAAGCCTGTCTGTTGCCTGCCTGCAGCGTGTCCAATGCTGAATTCTGTTATCAGTATTCTACATTCACAAGCAATGCAGTTCTCATTACTCTAGAGATGTACACGCAATCTGTAGCTCTGCTATCAGCATATAATTGTGAATAAATTTTCAGTACTGAACTAATTTATAATCCAAGGAGAAGGATTTAGGACTACACATATCTTAATACTTCTCAGCTAGCTATAATACGAGAAACATTATAATACTGAAACACTCTGTATATATTTTCTGTAGAGTTAATAAACATCTCCAGGCCAGCATTATAAATCTTTGATTTAATCTCCTTTTCATCATTAAGATCATCTCAGATTCAGGTTATTTTCCCAACATTTTAACACACACCTAATTATACAGTGCACTATACACCAACATGCACTCTAAAAATACTTTAAGAATATTTTCCTGTAAGTTTTTCTACATGTCGTATTATTAATGGAGCTAATCTTCCAGCACATAAGAATGAAAAAATGTGTACTTATACACACTTCAGGAAGCCTGGAACAAAAGCCTTAGAATATTACTAAAACCAAGGACAAATTTCTAGAAAGTTTGAAGAAGTAATACACGGTTTTTAAGAAAAGAAAGAGCTCTAAAATTGAAAATAAAATAGTTGGGTTTAGTCTTTACTCCTAAATAGATTGAAGAAATATGCAATAATCTGTGTGTCTGAAGAGAAGTGCATTTCTAAATCCCCAAAACCTGCACTTGATAGGGGAAGAGGAAAGCAGGGTAGCAAGGAGAAATTTGGACATAATTTTTAGTTGGTTAGGGAGCACTAACAGCTATATCATAATAAAAAGACATGCCTAAAGAGCCTTAAAAACTATCAAATCTTGCCTGTTATGTGGGGTGTGCTTAGCTGTTACAGTTCTTCATGTAAAGTTCATTAGATTTCTTAGCAGGAAATAATTTCTGAAAAGGTTTCAGACTTTCCCTGCACTCTTTTCCTCCTACTATACTTTTTTCCATTAAGTTTTTAGAGCTAAAAAATATAGCAATGCTGACTGTAAGCAGTGATGTGGTAAAACTGCTAGAGGAGAATCAGTGCTAGCCCTTGACATTTATCCATAAATGTGCATCAGTTATACTGCAAGACTATTCCAATGATGCCCCTTAGGAATAACCTTTTAAAAGAACCGGGCAGCACCGCTCACTGGCACTTCTGTATGCAGAAAATTTCAAGAAATTATTCTGGCTGCAGTCCTTGACTTGATCAACAGGATCTACAAGCTGTCAGACAGTAGCTGCCTCCAAAGCCAGGTCTATCTTTGCAAGGCTTTCTGCACCAGAAACAGCACTGCCAAAGCTAAGAGCAATTGCACTTTATTTATTTCGCCGTGGATCTTGGAGGGTCTGCATCAGCTCCATAAAAAAAAAAATCTTCTCTCTTTGTGCTCTAGCTCATGGCCAACAGGTCTAAAGGCAAGACTACCATCACTCATGGGTTACTGGCCTTTTAAGAGCCTTGGGTTGGAAAATAATGTAATAGAAATATTCTGGTTAAAAGCTACTGTATTTCAGTTCTGAACAGCAATACTGATGTACAGTTCAGTTCTCTCTCCTCATGCTCTGTCTTACTAACGTGCAGGTACATCAGCTTATGGTTGTTATTAAAAACTCATCATAGTTGATGAGCTGAGCTGTAAATCCAAGTTCTAATTAAGTGCTGTCTACTACCACAACACTTCCTGAACCTTTCTTCAAGGGTTACCTCCCTATCCTTTACTTTTTCCCGCTCCTTTGTCCCCATACCAGAAAAGAAAAAAAATAGTGTGTTAATTATCTTCACAGCTTTTCCTGTTATATCTCTATCTCACTGTCATTTCACGTTAACCACTGAAAATATCTGCCTTCCTTCAGCCCAAAACAACAGCCGAACCATCACTTAGCCACTGCACTTTCCAAGGAGGAACATTCACATTTTCTCTCATGCTGACACTCATGTTTGGGAGTGGTTCCCCGTGAATATCTGTCAAGTTAATTTACTGCCCTCTTTCTATTCCGAGCTTTACTTCTCTCGGATGCTTACTAATCAAGTTAACAGTGAGCTCAGAGGCCTGGTGACAATGTGGATAAATGTTTAATAAGAACTAATAGCAGCCAATACACGGGAGAAGAGGTGTAAAGCAATAGAAGTTTTCCTCCTTTGGGATTCTCCATTGATACTTTTAAAACTGAGATTCATATTTAAGCCTAAGTATGTTTGCCTGGGTTGTTTCAGGATTCTTTGGTAGAAGAGACTTAGCCAAAAATCCCAAAAATATGTAGGGGACAAAATCTCTGGAAAAGTCTCAGACATATTAACTTTAATAGCATTCCTCAAACATTACTATTTGCATGTCCAAACATATAAGTGTCCCGATGAATAATTTTATATTGAATTCATACCATCTAAATTATCTTTTGACCTGAATCTTGCATGTCTTTGTCCAAATTCCCAATCTCTACTACTATAAAACCCTCATATAATTAGTTACGGACTATACAGGGAAGATTTGCATAAAATTACTCAGCAATAGATGCATGAATGTTTAGTTTCTTACTAGCTTTCCCACCTTTTGTTGCAAGGCCTCAATCATATGCACATCCCGATAAAAGGCTTAACATCCTACAACACACCCAGCTTGGCTTAAAAAAGCATTGCCTCAGTTTCCTCCTGTTCTTGATGGATATCTCATACTTCTCAAGGATTTACCTTCAAGCTCAAATTCCTCTCTTGGCTCAGATTTACTTTTCAAACAAAGAAATGTAGGTCAAACTACCAAATCAAAATAATTTCCTAGTCTCAGAGGCCTCCTTCCTCTTCTCCTCTAAAGGGAAGGTCAGTACTAAAGGTTTACTACACAAGCCAGTGTCCTTTATACCTTTCTCAGATGGGACTTTGCACCTCAACGAGGATCACCTGAGTTCTTTATAGCTCAGCCTGAGCAGGGAAGAAGCCTGGCTGTAATTCTTCTGGCCCTGGAGGGGCAGACAGCTTCCAACTGAGACAGTATCACTTCACGTTACTGGTGTTATACCTTCTGCCAACACTGGAACACAACATTTAGGGTCAGAATAAGTTGATGGATGATTCACATGCTAAGGAAAGAAAATAAAACTTGCAAGTTCCAGACGGTTTGAATCTCTTCCCTCAAGACTTGTTATAATGCCAACATAAAAATCACAAAAAAGAAAGTAAGAATCCCCAGCAGGTAGTGATTTTGGGTAGCCAGAAGGCCATGAGGCTCATTCTTCTTCTTACGTAGCCTTCATCTTGTGTTCTTCTTCTTTTACATGCCACCACGAGCAGCCACATAGCAGGCTGCATACTCATAAGCTACAGCATTTTATTTTGTCAGAGAACAACTCTCGGAAGTGCTCCACACCGACTTGCATAGAAACAGAGTTAAGCCAACACTGAGCACTTCTGAAGTTATTTTCTTCTGACACTATGACTCTCCATGGAAGACAGCCTCCCAGCCTTCATTATTTCTTTTTTTCCTGCTCAAGAGCTATATTTTGATTTAGAGCAAAGTTTGATTACAAATGGTGTAACGTCATTCAGTCTTTAACAAAATCACAGAAGAATATATGCCCAAAAGGAGAAATCAAATCAGAAATGCACATCAAGGGCAGACTGAGTTTTTCCTTATATAACAACCAAGCCATTAGTATTTTACCGCACTAAGTAAACACACCATGTTCACATAGGGGTTGTTTTCCTTTTTTTTTTTTTTTTTTTTTTTAATTCTAATTAATAAGGTGACAGCAGAACTCAGTGGTTGACACCAGCTTCACACGGACTCTTTTTGAATGATTTTATTACTTCAGTGCTCCTAAAAGAGTTTCTGATAACCTTCTGAAGCAACACGATTTTGAAGCTGTCTGGCATTTAAATTAGAAAAATAATAAATGTTAATTGCATGGAATTCACTTAACTATTGCTGCAACCTCACCCTGTCATGGCAGTGTACCAGGAAACCTGTGTCAGGGAGTCCATCAGTCAGCAAAATGTCCATTAGAGAAAGATGTTTCGGGTGACAACACATACTCCCACGACCTCTATTACTCTAATGATCTTTGCTTAATTTTTTTTTTAACTTACAGGTTTAAGAGACCCATTTTGCTCAGTTGTTAAGGAATCTAAGTTAATGTAACAAAGCAGCAATATGCTGAACTATGCAAATAGTAAATAAATAGTAATATGTAAATAACAGAATTGACACAAGTCAAGCCTACAGTACTTCCCACAGCTTTCAAGATTAGTGCCCAAGTAGGGACATCAAGTTTCCCTGACATAAGATTGTTTTACTGTTTCTCAGAAAACCCAAATCCAAACACAGTATCACAGAAAGGTGTGATGATTCTTTCATTAGGCCCTAAGAAATGCTGCTTATCAGTAAGTACAGGTGAAGTTAAGAGTGGTCACAGCACACCAGTTTGTGTATGAAGTGTCGAAGTCCATACATGTCCTGTATCAAAAATAGCGTGGTCAGCAGGACAAGGGCAGTGATCCTTCCCCTGTACTCTGCATTGGTGAGGCCACACCTGGAGTATTGTGTTCAGTTCTGGGCCCCTCAGCTCAGGAAAGACATTGAAGTGCTGGAGCGGGTCCAGAGAAGAGCAACAAGACTGGTGACGGGACTTGAACACAAGACCTATGGGGAGAGGCTGAGGGAGCTGGGCTTGTTTAGTCTGGAGAAGAGGAGGCTTAGAGGTGAGCTCATCACTCTCTAGAACTACCTGAAGGGAAGTTCTAGCCAGGTGGGGATTGGTCTCTTCTCCCAGGCAGTCAGCAATAGGACAAGGGGGCATGGGCTTCAACTCTGCCAGGGGAAATTTAGGCTGGAAATTAGAAAGAAATTCTTTGCAGCGAGAGTGGTCAGGCATTGGAATAGCTGCCCAGGGAGGTGGTGGACTCGCTGTCCCTGGAGGTTTTTAAACTCAGATTGGACATGGCACTTAGTGCCATGATCTAGTCAATGGACTGGAGTTGGACCATGGGTTGGACTTGATGATCTCTGAGGTCTTTTCCAACCCAGTTGATTCAGTGATTCTGTGAAATCACATAAAAGAGAATCATCATTCTTGCCCCTCGCTGCCTTTGTGAGCTCAAATTTGTTGCTGTTTCTTTGTGGAAAGTTTATTATTTGGGGAAGAGAGGAGGGAGGGGAAAGGTAGTAATACATCTGTGAAGTGCTGCAAACTTTTGAATGAAAGTAAAAGGGAAAAGTGATTAATTAGATAATAAATAACTTAATCTGTGATTCACAATCTGGTGATAATTATTCTTCTGTTCCCCTATAAAATTTTGAGACTTAAAATCTTCTCTTACCAAATCACATATTCACAAGAAGCAGTATTTTATGCATTAAAGACAACACAAAAACACTGCCTATGTTAGTTATTCTTAATAGTGCACCTAAAGCACTAAAAATTTTATCTCAAACTTTCTTTTTTTCTTTTTTTCTGTAGGTTTCCTACCTCTACTCTGTTGTTCACACACAAATTTATGGAATGGTTTTCTCTCTAACATCTTTAACAGATGTCTTTAAAATATAAATTGCTGCCTAAATTTGCATGTTTTGTCAGAGCAAGTTTAGTCAAGAGAAAGCTCACAAAATGATAGGTGACTCGACCCTAAATACATGGTATATTTTTTTTCTGTCTTTCATTTTTACAAATTTAAAAGACCCTATCAACTTTGTTACTTGATACCACTTAAAAGAAATTGCCTGTTGAATTTTAGAATGGAATTATCCTTCAGCTTTTTAAAAGCAGTAATGATCTGTAGGTTCACCAAATCCTCACTTTTCTTTAATCGAAGTAATGCTGGTTTTCACTTATTTACGCAAAATTTTCCGAATACTTTAATACAGAGGTAAGTTATATCCTCTGAAGTTAGTGTAGGCTTGGTATGCATTTGACAGAATTTCAAAATTTGCCATATATCAAAATGCTAAAGCTTTTCAGCTTTGGCTGCTATAGGCAGGGCTCTTACTCTTTGTAAGTAATGCACCCTTTTCTGATGGCGATGTTGGCTTAGGAATTATGCTATTTTTGTTAAAAAGGACATTTCCCTGTTTTTACTTTTCAAGTCTAGTGCAGCAAGTAAATGCTGTTGTGAGGAATCATTAATGCATGAACTACTGTTGAGTTTATTTCAGACAGTGGAAAAATACGTACCTTGCTGGAGCTATGAAACATACTCTGAGACATATAATATGAAATTTGACTTTCAAATACATTTTTAGTATTTTTTTCTGATCACTGCATACCCATTTTTAATTTTTACATTTCTGCTGAAGTGAAGTAATACTTCTGAAAACTTACAAAAAGTGAAATACAAAACTAATAGTTGTTTTCTACAGATGTTCAAAACAGTCTTATTGGAATACTCAGCAAATTTTTGTTATGTCCAAAATTAATCTCTCACAAGATACCTTTTTAATAACAAAACCAGTTTTACGAAACAGCAGTACCTGAGTCCTGGCTAAGGCTGCTACCAACTAACTTTGGCTCCCTTTAGGGTTCTTCCCTCAGGATGCTTCCGTTTCAGATGAAAAAAACTCAACACCTTCTCCCACGAGACAAAAAAAATAACACCTCCTTCCATAAACCACATTCACCCATGTTCTATGATATTACATTTCTCCAAGAACTACTCAACAGCATGAGAATGTGAAAGCTGAGTATGAGTCAAGCTTAGAAAATTGTAAGCAATTAATTTTTTTTGGCAAGAGACAGGGGAAGAAAAACAACCAGAAGAGCTGTGGGGCAAGCAGAGTGAATCAAGTAACATGGTCTACAAATGAGACAGATGACTGAAAACTCTGACTCCAATTGACAGGTATGTGAGGATTAGATAAAACCAGGATTTGCTGCTGCTCTGATATACTCCTTCACTGGCTTTCTATTTTTCCCTGTGCTGGAGCAGCTAAGATTACATAGTTTGGCACCAAAGACGGTTATATAGAGGGAGTACCTCTAGATATACCAAGTCCAAGAAGAGGGTGATCATCTGAGATTACCGGAAAGATCAGTGGGTGTTAAGTACTTCTGTAGGCTTTGTTCAATTATTTTTTTCTCTACAAAGTACTACTTGTCTAAAAAATACAACTCTCCTTTATTCATCTAACAGTGATGCAATGCAGAATTTTTTCTACCTTTCACTCAGCCATGCTTAGTTTAACAGCACATATATACTGGGGGTGTTTTACCCATCACTCAACCGTGCCCTGTTAAACAGCACACAGCCACATTGCAAACAACAGCTTAACAAGTTAACGCTTCATCCCACTGAAATGAACAGGTGATTTTATAATATGCAAACCCCTTTCAACTAATTCAGGGTTTTGATAGAAAATGTTAGTTAAACCCACCTACTCAAGGATACAAGATCTTCAAGAAAAGACAGGATTCTGCTTTACAATTCTTTCACAATCTGGCATTTATACTAGCATTGTTTTCATGTTCTGAAGAAAGAGTGATACATGATAAATTACCAAACTGTTTCCTGCCATACAGTATGTAGTTCTCTGGCTGTTTCCCTCTCTAATGCTGGAATAATCTAATCCTGCCACATCTAATCCTGTCTTTAGTCTTAAATCATTCCGTCAACACTTTCAGGTATTTGCACATGCTATACTATATTGTACTTCTACTGTGTTTCATCCAAAGCTCAAGTTTCCAAAGCCTAAGCATCAAAGCCACATTTCTGCCTCATTGAGAGAATAAGGACATCTGCATATTTATCACAGTGCTTTTGAACTCTTTTGTACTTTCAAATCTACTCAAGAGTAACATAATTCATGAAATTCTCACTTCTCCCACGTATGCTGGCACACTCCCCAGAGCCAGAGTTTTGAGACTCCATAGTTATATTATGCTCCATATGGTAGAGATTTTCAACTCTCATGGTGCCATTTGTTGTTTTCAGGCCCCTTATCAGGTTCAGCACATTCATTACAAAACCACAATACACACGACTACAACTGTTCCAACTACAACTACTTCAGCTACAACTGATTTGTGTGCTTACTCTCACTCGTTATCTGTAGAGTGATATTGTTCTCTCAGCTCTGTCCAGTTGAAGTAGAGCATTCAAGGAGAAGAATTTGAAAAAAGATCCCATGGAATACACATGAAATCTACAACACTGTAAACCAGCAAATCTAGACAAGGAATGAAATCTCTCGAAAAAATACTAATGTGTTCTCTGCTTGTATGTAGATTGATGCAAACAGACAGACGTGAACTCTCTTCAGGTTGGGTTTTCACTATTTTGTCTCAATAATAAACTCACATTAACAGCTTCTGAGCAGCCTGCTTTTTCCTTCAATGTGTTTCTCGTCCTTCTTCAGTATTATCTGTAGGGATAGCCTTTCTCAACATCATGGGACCATCATAACCTCGCCTATTCTGTCTCCTACAGAAAAAGTTATGGAACATGTGTCTTCTTTTAGTTAGCTACATACAATGAAAGCAAACAAATGTCATAGATAACACAGTCTGATGAGTAACTGAAAAGAAGTATGGGAGAAAAGTAAATATCCAAAATGTTTCATCAAAACACAGATACATGTTCTTTAGAGGAGGCAAATGCTTCTTCTGGGGAGTGAAAAGTTTCAATTCACTTGAAAAAAATCTTTCTTTGTCATACTGGGTCACTCCAGGCCAGCATTAGACTTCTCATCAACCAGACCCTGAGAGCTTTTTGAACTCCCAGGACTATGCAATCAAAAGTGAAAAATTCAGATCAAGGCAAGGAAAGCACCCACTAAGTGGTAATAGTAACTAGATATAAGGAGAGGGGGGCAGAGGGGAAAAAAAATAGGAGTAAAAATAGAGGTAAAAAATAGGAGTAAAACACTAACAGGAAGTAGAAGAAGAGCGAAATTTCAAGAGGGAGGCTACTTTTAAAACCTTGACATGATCCTCCCTGAAGCTTTCACATCGCAATTATCTGCAAAAACTGAAGAAAATGAGACGTGTAAATGTAACTCTCTGACAGAACTAGACAGACACGTTCTGTACAAGGACTTAGGGAACTGAAACCTCATTTTACTGAAGCTATGGAAACAAATGGCATTTCACCACATAGTGCTAGCAATTCAAGGCAAAGCACAAAACTCTTACTGCTGAATCCTCTCTAAAGGATGACACCTCTCATCCCTTTCTGCTGATAATTCAGTGCTCTGAAAACCCCAGTGAGTGTCTTGAGCCTATGTGAAAACTCCTTGGGTAAACCAGTTTGTAGCTCCAAGTCTTTGTGTTAAAAAACTGCTGTGTGCCTAAATGGGTTTATTTGGACAGATAGCACAATCACTATAGCATTGCTTTGTAAAGCACTTAGGGGAATTTGAGACTCCTTGAATATTAAAGGTGCTAAAATAAGCCAGACTTCTAAGCTATTGTCTAAGTATTGTCTAAGCTATTTTGTTGTTGTTGTTGTTTTGTAGGGGTTTTTTTCCATTTGACTGTCATATTCACATGAAACGAGTATAATTAGTTGTTCTCATCTTGTGATTATTTTTAGCGTATTTTTAACATATTATAGTCCCCAAATTTATTGGATTATGTTACTTTACCAAAAAAAAAAAAAATGTTTAACCATTTAGATTAAAATTCTGGAATGTTTACATCCTGCATAAGATTTTGATAATATTTTCTTTCCAACTCTTATGCAACCCTACATCAAAGTAAATGCATGAGTAAAACTCTTAATTTTTGTCCTTATTCAAAATCATGATCTTCGGGGCATGTAAGCTGGAAGAAAAAGCTAAACTGCTAATGAACTAAAAGGCCCTTAAGGCTTTCAAGTTCAAGCACAAATCCCAAAGGTGAATAATTGAATATTCTTGCTATTGCTTCACTTACCTTGCCATCATTGCACTACTCTTGTGGATAAGCACAGAGACCTTATCATTACCTTCCTTTTTAATACACGTTAAAGTAAGCTTTGGAAACACTTTCTTATTTTGAATAATACTTAAGTCTTTTATTTCAGGCCCCATGATGCTTGATTGTAGATTTATCTGAGAATAAATACAAAGAAGGATAAATCTTAAAGTTTTTTCCAACCAAAATGATTCTATGAATCACAGAATGTCAGGGATTGGAAGGGACCTCAAAAGACCATCCAGTCCAATCCCCCTGCCGGAGCAGGAACACCCAGATGAGGTTACACAGGAAGGTGTCCAGGCAGGTTTGAACGTTTCCAGAGTAGGAGACTCCACAACCTCCCTGGGCAGCCTGTTCCAGGCTCTGTCACCCTCACTGAGAAGAAGTTTCTTCTCCTATTTAAGGGCAACCTCTTGTGTTCCAGCTTGATCCCATTACCCCTTGTCCTATCATTGGTTGTCACCGAGAAGAGCCTGGCTCCATCCTCATGACACTCACCCTTTATATATCTGTAAACATTAATGAGGTCACCCCTCAGTCTCCTCTTCTCCAAGCTCCAGAGCCCCAGCTCCCTCAGCCTTTCCTCATAAGGGAGATGCTCCACTCCCTTAATCATCTTTGTAGCCCTGTTCTATATTCTATATGATTCTATAAGATTCGATTTATTCTTCTTTGTTTTTCAGGGACACACATCTAAATCTAATACATTTTTCCAGCTTTGTGCTGACCCTATTTTATTGTAACATTTCGTTTTAGTGTCCACTTTGAATACATTTCAGGAACTTTGTTTTTGTCCACTTTGTTTCTTACTCTTAATAATCCTGACTGGCTATGACCCTGAACAATCTGACACAGCTTCAAAGCTGTCTGTCTCTGAGTAGGAACTTGGACTAGATCACCTCCACAAATTCCTTCCAAACTGAATTTTTCTCTGCTTCTATGAAATACCAGTGTCATAAATATAAAATAAGTTTTCAAAATTTCTTACCAGCGTAAGAATAGTTCAGTCACTGAAAACTTCCCTTCTATTTTTTTTTTTTTTTTTAAGTTACATGATATTTAAACATTTTGCATGGATAAGTCCTTACACAAAAATTCCTTTTCCAAGAATTGTACCTTTACATTCTTAAGTGCAGAGAATTTCTTGGCATGGTCTCTAGGAAATTCAGATGAAACTCACAGGTAAAACTGTACCTTGAGTTCTTTGAAACCAAACAAATTATCTTTGTCATATGAGTGAGAGTTCCTTTACATTAGAAAAATCAGTTTTACAGATGTCCTTCTGAACAAAGGAAGGGAAGAAGAATCTTTAACCAGGTATGTTTATCAAACCTGGCCAAAAACATTCCCTAGGGAATATTTTCCTGACCTTCTAGGAAGCAGTTTAGATAAGATTCACTGTTCCTTTGTTTATATCAACACTTAAAAAATGTTTGGTATTGTGCTGAATACAGTATGCACATATATAATTAAATGCAAAAGAACACTGTGCAACAGAACTAGACTACCATTCCCAACAATATTTATGTAATAAAATATAACATCACATAGTACCTTTTGCTCAAAATTTAAACGAATTCTAAATTCCGATGCCCTACTTCAGTTATGTGTCATGATAGTGAATCATATTGAATCATATTAAAAATTTCTAGGATAAGTTAATAACAATTTTCAAGTTCAGTAACGTTATTTTAAAGGTGGCTGTCAGTGATTCATTGGCAGAGAATACTGATTTTGTGATTCATGGAAAAAGAAAGTCCTCTCCTCCTCAGCTGTACAGCTGCTACTTTTGCCTGTTTGGAGGTGGCAGGAAGACAGGCTGGGGAACATACAGTCTAAGCCAAGATTCCTACCAGACAAATAGAAGTCAGACTTCAAGTTGACCAACGTACACTTTTTAAGGAGAAAAGCAAAAGCCAACAAAGACAGTTTCACTTGATCTCAGTCTCTCGATGGAAAGACCACAACCTGAGATTCCTCTGGGTCACACTCAGATGCTGCTTACACAGAGAAGCCCATTTATGTATAGTTATAAGTTTGATGAGCGGAATTTTCAGAAGAAATAAACTATTCCTATTGATGTCTGACAGAGTTACCACCTATTTCAAAAGAAACAGCCAGGCTAAAAGCAAATGATTTTGAAAATCCAGCCTTTTATCTGAATTCTTAAAGTTTCAGATCTAGTTTTCATAGTATTAGCAGTAGTTTTTCTGTCACTAAAGACCTTTTTTTTTTGTTGTTGTTGATCCATTTTAGGAGTGGCCAGTCTCAGAAATGAAGCTGAAATTCCTGTTATTGGTAACATGAAAAAACCATCAATCTACTTCTACTATATTCCTGAAATGTATTCTACATTCACCCCCCTAGACAGTAAACCCACAATACCAAATAAAACCTGGAAGAAATTCTCCTTCAGAAAGGGAAAAGGGCTGTGTTTCTATACTTCAACAATGCAAGTAGATTTGAAAATTTACTCATAAAATAGCCACAGAAAGATCAGTACTACGCTGCTGATACTATGGCCTCCTACATTAACTTTACTTTTCAACAGTATTGGATAAATTCAGAGAAGAAAGCAATTTCAGTAGAAATAAAACTTATTGCTAACTCAACATTCATAAGTTCCCCTAGAAGGGAAACTTTTTTTCTCTGTTTTTGTCATGAATATGCACATGAATTATTGCCATTTCAAGACTTTTAATTCCCATACTCTCCCCCTAAAGGAGAGAGAATTATTGCACCCCCTTCAGTGCTAAGGAATTCTAGTGTGTTCTGAAGAAGGACATTGAACATTACTCCACTGACATGTTAAAATCCTCACAAATAACACTCCTAAAATCCCTATGCTTAGTATCAGCAGACTATATTGAGCTGTTAGAATGAGGAAAGATAAACATATCTTTTTTAGATGATTGTATATATTTGCACAAAATAAGTGGCATCCATTTTCCCTGGCTTTTAAGAAGTATTCAGTAGAACATTTTCGATTAGGCTGGGCATGCTACACATCCTCTCTATATACCGTATGGAAAGAGACACCTCTGCACTGCAATTCATCAACATGCAAATTGGTGCAAGTCAAAATGTTTCACATACATTTATCAGTTGCAATCAGCTTTCATTTAATAGTTTCTTAGTCCTGGCATGCAATTTATGCTCTAAAATGAGAGAGTAAATTGAGGTAAGAAAGGGTCCTAAAAAGCAAGAAAGAGAGAGAATGAGATCAGAATAACCAGCAGGTCGTTGATGAGGTACTCATTGGTGCTGCAAAACCTGAACCAAACTACTGTTCTGGAACAGGCACCACCGGGGTTTACATTTCAAAGGAGTGGCTTAATCACCAGGCACACTATCCCTGATCTAATGAATATATAATCGTATATTCAAAGTGGAACAGGTCCAACAGGAGAAAGACACACCTCAGCAAAGCTGGGCATTCACCATGGAAAAATCCCTGTTACACATCAGGCAGAGGAGGCATGTCAATCCCATTTTCCCACACCCTAGATAAGTATTTTTATGATTGTGAATCCTTTTCCTTTCACTTAACATATTTCCTCCAAGAAAACACATGAAGGAGATCACATTTCTACCACTGTGAAGCAGAAGTCTTAAAAAAAAGAAGGTACCTCAAAAAAGTTTGTAACATAACATTTCACATCCAACTCTCACCTTGACAACAGTGATATACAGCTAAACGTATAAAACTTTAGGAGAAACCATGGCTGATACCTTGGCTGGCTTTTCTCAAGACCCATTCTGGAAATTCACTATGGAGACAGTAGGTATAACCCCAAAACATTTAACACAAGGAAACAGTATTATTGGGTATTAATACATATTAAATATTTATTTTTTCTCTTTTCAGATTTTGTTTAAAATCTTATTCAAAGCACAAGAATGGTTATTTTAACTATTAAACATCTCCCCATTCCCATGATATGCATCAACTTAATCTAAAGTCAAACATATACTAATGCATGTACTTCTTCTACAGTACATTGTCCTTACATTTTGGAATATCCACAGACTCCATTCAGCACTAGATTTTTTATTTTGCATGCCTAACTCTGCTTTTATAAATCTACTGTTAATAGTGGCAATGTCATTAAAAAAACAAGGGGGCAGATGAAATAAGATTTGTCATTAAAATTCTATAGCTAGAACATAAATTTCACGTTGTCATTGCAATGTAATCTACCTGTGAGCAAAGGCATGTGAAAGGTAAAAATCCATCAAAGAAAAATTGTATCACATCTAATTAATTTTTAACATCTATTAAGGTTTGTCATAGTCTCCAAAGTTATCCAGGAAAAAAAAATCCATGCAAAAGTTAGACAGACATTTGTTATTGAGAAACTGGAGGGATCCATATAAACATAATCAATACAATCTCTCCACTGAACAGAACTTTGGACACAGGAAGCCTGTGGGATGTACAATCGTAGATGGTAATATAAGAAGTGGCCAAAATACCCATGACATGCATGTTGTTTTATGCCAAAACTGACACCCTATGAAGGATTTAGATTCTGAATGAAAGCAACAATCACTGAGTCAACAAACTGCATGAAAACAGACAAATGAAATGCCTATTAAAGTCTGGTCTTAAGGGAAACAAACTTAAAAAAGGTATTTGTTTTCTCAGCAATCTGATGTGGGATGTTACATGAATAGGGAAAGAGAGGATGGCTGTTCCACACATCAATCCATTTCAGTGCCTACCTCAGCTTTCTCTATAGAGCAATGTCACTGCTTTAATTTATCTGAAATGACACATATTTTTGGTGTACCTCAAGTATACACAATATTTCAATGAAGTAAAATAAAATAATTTCTGGCAAAGATTTTTCCTATTATGAGATTTTTGGGAATATGGGGCAGGGGAGTGGGAGCAAGTGGAACATATCTTGACCCTTTTTTCTTGATTCTTTTAAAATGTGGAGAAGAGGTGACCTCATTAATGCTTACAGCTATAAAAAGGGTGAGTGTCATGAGGATGGAGCCAGGCTCTTCTCGGTGACAACCAATGGTAGGACAAGGGGTAATGGATTCAAACTGGAACACAAGAGGTTCCCCTTAAATATGAGAAGAAACTTCTCAGTGAGGGTGACAGAGCCTGGAACAGGCTGCCCAGGGGGGTTGTGGAGTCTCCTACTCTGGAGACATTCAAACCCGCCTGGACACCTTCCTGTGTAACCTCATCTGGGTGTTCCTGCTCTGGCAGGGGGTTGGACTGGATGAGCTTTTGAGGTCCCTTCCAATCCCTGACATTCTGTGATTCTGTGATTTGGCAATACAGTTAATAACAACTTACAGAATCCTGATGCATATTAATCTCTTCCAGATCTTTCCCTCCTGCAGTCACTTCCGTGAGTAAGGTTTTATAAAGTTTAAAGGCATTCTCTCCTACAACATGGAGATAGTCCAAGAGGAGAAGACAACAGCACAAAATAATGGGCAAATATTAACACCTATTCAGGACTCAGAAACACATAATGGGCTTTGCTTACTCTGAATTATTAAACTATATATGTCAGTACAAAGGGGATAAGAGATGTTGATGCATTTAACAACTTAGCTCTTTCAAGCCACAGAAATATAAAACCAGAAAAAAAAATAAAATTGATAATTATACCCTTATACAGAGAGAGTAAATTTTAATTCTGATTAAGAATTTGGTTCAGTGACACAGAAACGTTGGAGTTACTCAGTGTTGAATATATTTACAAAAATACTAGTATGCTGCAATGTGCATTGAAATTCATAAAAAAAGTGAATTTCAAAATATGCTATCAAAACAACAAATGTAAAAACAATAAGAGGATTTGGAAGAACATAAGAGAAGCTTCTGAAGCTTTTGAAAAGGCATTAAAAGTTTTGCATGTGACTGTACTAGACAAGATTTCAACTTTGGCCTCAAGCAACTGTTAGATCTGTGCCAAAAGCTGCAACATGATACCAAGATTTTAGAGATATTTTACAAGTAAATCAATATTACAGTAAATGAATTGAATGTTTGAGCACTTAGGTAAAAAATATTTGACTTGACCCTTTCTAACAAGCCTGATTTTACAAATGTCCCGTCTTTGCGCTATGCCACTATCACGTGCCAACACCAAAGACAGAATGGAACATGTTTGGCATCGCTGCCCGCTCTTGTACCAAAGTGCTCAATATTCATTTTGAGACAAAATTCTTGCATAGTTTGTTTCGTTTAGATTCAAATGTTTCTGCAATAGACATTTTAAATTATTTTTTAAAAGTTATTTCCTAGTCAAATTTAACAATAGTGAACACAAAACCTGTAAGTAAAACTGAAAAAACATGGGTAAATTCACTAAGAAATGCCTTTGTAAAACTTACTGACCTACAAGAGGCAATTAATCTTCCCACTCTCACCATGGCTAACCACCATTCCTAATTATTAGGCTGTTTTTTTAATACTGCCAGGCCAAAGATGAAAACCATTATGACAGTTAATGAAAACATCTTCCTTTCAGCAAAGTAGCGTGGCATGCACAGAGTAGCAAGTCTGACTGCTTCATTAGCGGCATTTAGACAGCACAGCCAGGAAACCAAGAAAATTTCAGAACCGAAGATTGTTCTGCATTATCTGTGAGTGCATATTTGTCTGTGAGTCATCCACAGAGTGAACCCACAACACAGACAGAACAAGTGCTATGAATACAAATTTTCAAAGCGTACAGTGTTTATCCACCATCTGTTGTTCAAGATTCCCATAACTATATTTCATAAAACTTTTTGAATTTAAACTTACCGTGTCAGCTTATGAAATAACATAACAGAGGAAACTTGTTTTCATTTAATTTTACTGCAAACTTCTCCAAACAGGGTGCTGAATTGAAAGGTGGGTTATTTTTTGTTGGGTGAATAAAACTGAAAGGGAAGAGTTTGAGCACGTGGAAACATGATTAGACCACTAATCATCTCAGAGAATGATACCCAAGTGAACATACAAGTTTTCCTCCAGATTTCATATCAAGCTCAGTCACTACAAACAACTAAAAAGAATGGCCTTCTTTCTCAGCTTTGTCCAGCGTAAAAATTTAAATTAATTAAATTAAACTGGTCGCAAAATAGACTCCCGATTGAAAAATTTAAAAAAAGGAAAAAAAAAAAAATTATTGAGCTGTACTAGTTCAACATTGATGTTATACTTCCAGAAAGCCTCTACCTCGCCCATCCACTGAAGAACCAGTAAACCAGCTTTTCATAGGAGCTAGTGTGAAATTTATAAGCTCATGAGAATGCTTAAATCATTAACCAACAGTGTTTCCTAGTGGAAAAGTGGCCAGGGAATACTGTACTGCAAAAAGCAACAGGCCCCTGTTTTCAGAGATACAGAACCTTCCACCGCTGCAGCTGAATCTTCAGTGAAACTGCTTAAAGGTATTCCAGCTTCAGGAATGAGTCCTGTTCTTATTTACTCCACATGTACTTCTTCTGTCGTGAATAATCATATTGATTTTCCACAGATAAAAACACTCTGGATCAGGTTCCTACACTGAATATCATCTTTCACATATATGGCATCCTACCCAACTCTCTCAGCAGGACAAATTCAAGATCAGTTAGTATTGATTGGTGTTGTACAGTTAGTCTTCAGCTCTGTTTCCCTTTTCTTAATAAGGTCTTAAAGAAATATTTACCCTCTCCCCAGGAACTGGAAAGACTATTGTGTTGACTTAATCAGTCCATTCTTCCTAATCGTGCCTGCAACTATTTTATTTTCTTCTTTATAGCAGAGTAATTGACTCCTGCATAATAGTTCTATCATTAAAAATCAGAAAATTAGCTCAATATAGTTTGTATCTATTACATCTATTCTCAGAACACTTTCACAGATTATTTTCTAGTCTTTTTTTACTGTAGAGGACGTTTTCTTTTCATATTATTTAGAAGCTAAAATTCCATTTTGCTTTTAATTCCTTCAGCTCTTTTTCAGTATCTGAATTCTTACAAAAATCTACTCTGACGATATAGCAGTAATTCAGCACTTCAGATTTTAGTTTTGTACTTTTTCTTTCAAGTAATACCTAGAAAAATGTGCTATTTTCATGGGTTTCTTTTTTCATCAGCACTGGTGCAGTTACCCTACAGTTAAAACACATATTCTTGTGTAAGAATGAATCAGTCTTCCGACCTAATAACCCAAGAAAACAGAACCGTGATTTTCCTCTTAAGGTTTAGAAAACTCATAGTGACTATAATAAAAGTATAAGGCAGCCTTTCTTCCAGATGGTACAACCAACACCAGAACGCATCATATGCACCTACGACTGTTCAGTGTGAACTTATCTTTTCAGAAAACTTTCCCCTTTGCTCAGCTGCTTTTCAACAGAAGGGAGGGAAGCATTTAGAGGGTGTCCAAAGGCCTGTCCTTGGTGGAGGACAGCTGACGAGATCGGATACATCACCACGTTCTCTGACTCTTTTTCCCAGGACTGCTACTTTTCCCATTATAGGATAAGTTTGCCTTATCCAAACTACTGTGTCAGATTCTGCTTTCACATCTCAAAAGCAGCTTGTGAGATCTATTGCTGCCTTTTACGGGTTCTTCCAGCAGAGGATGGAGAAGCCAACAGGAGCGCTGGAGCAGCAGTGAGGAATAGCAGGAGGCACCTGAGGTACAAAACGACTCCCTCCACCAAAAGGACTCTGCTGTGGAAACAGCACCCCAGGCACACATCACAATGCTTAAGTGAAAACAGGATGATTAAGAGCTCCTAATGAGGTCTAAATGTTGTTCATGTCCCTCCAGCAGCAGGGCAGCTACTCTCTCCTAATACAATTTTGCCCATTGCTAAAGTAAACCTTGGTATTAACCATTTCTGCAAAGTAAATTAATTTGTTCCATATCTCCTTGCAACACTACTCCCTGTTTAGTCTTGCTCTTTGCTTAACCTCTGTAGTATCACTACTTTAATTCTCCAGAATTCTTTCTTCATATGTCCCTTAAAAACACAAAGCAAAAATATTTTTCTGCTTTCTTGAGTATTTTTCTGCATTTAGTTACCATATTTTCATTTTCTCTAGCTCTCTAGCAAGTTCTGTGATTATTCCTTTTTGGGTTTCTTATTTTGTCTGATGTTGACTTTAATGTATTCAAGATTTCTTGTTGTGTCAAAATAATGTAAGAAATTGCATAACCTGTATAATTAAACCTAGCAGGAATCTAAGGGAATCCAACACCAGGTCGTGTTAATCAGCACCTGAAATACTGCTAAGTAAACTGGAATATAAGAAAATAAGCTGAATTCTAGAGTCTAAGGTTTAATAAATATTCAGTGAAACTGTCTGTATGTCTTTTTACTTTTGATATCTACTGGTTACACTGCCTTACACAGTTGTAAACTTGAAACCATATACACAAAATTCTCCAGGAGTGAATTCTTATTCTTTCCTGCAAAGGGAATTTTTTCCCCAAAGTAAGCCATATGCTGAATATCAGACCCTGGACAAAGCTGAACTGGTTACTCAAGGTAAAGAGGGACAATAAGGACATTTGTGAACACAGAGGCACACTAGGAGAGGGAAAGAGAACTGGTAAGAAGTCTGAGGAAGTCTCTGGGAAGCTGAATAAAACAATAAGAAGGTGAGAGTGGACAGGAGGTAGGGAGGAGATCGTGTCTCTTGACAAGAGGGCAGGAAGCTGAGACAAAAGGATGAAGAATGTAATCTTCAGTGCCAGAAGGGTTTGTAGTGTTTTTACTTTGGAGGAAAAAGCAAGCCAGACCACAAATCCCCACTTCTATTTGAGGCTTCTGCGTGATGCTACGAGCATTAACATTTACATCATGATAGTCATTAATAATTGGCAAATTGGTGTAACAGTCAAGCCAAGAAATATCCTCCTCTGGAAACCTCAATACCTTCACTTATCCAAGCTGCTCCTTAAAGATCAGTGACACATTGATGAACATAAACTGAAGCAATCCTGAAAACTTGCACTGATATTGCCCTTGATTCTGTGTTTTTTTTCACCAAAGAGGGAATGTAGTAACTTGACATCATCAGCAGCATTTAAATCATGAGAGAGGGACAGTATGAGAGAAAAAGAAAAGCAGTATTTACTTGCTATTTGACACGTAGGTATGAGATGAGACAAAAATTCTGTCTGAAGGAGTTCAGCAACTCTTAGGAAATGGTTGAAATTTGAAGAAACAATTGCATATTCTTACCACGGGTTGTAGTCGAAACCATCTTTTGAGCAATGATATATATACAGAATAGTTGAATATAATGAGATAATAAATAGAGATTAATAGAAATAATACCTTTTTTTTTTTATTTTTTAACTTTACTAGGATGGAATTAGGCTACAATTAGTATTAGAAAAGCCTCCTGATAAGATTCAGCAAAAATTAGAATTGATAAGTTTTGAAATTTATGGTCAATGGGAAATGCTACAATCCAAGCAAATTGCTTTCAGGTCAAATCAGCAGAAAAAATATTTCTGATCTAACAAAATCAGAATGATAATTAATTAAAAATATTTTTTGTGGGAGGTATCATAGATAAAGTTTTATGAAAAAATTCCTCTTGAAAAACTTCTTTTACAAAAATATCTGAGAGATCTCTCGTATAAGTGCACAGAAATTTATGGTCTTGTCTTTCACAACTTGTTATATCAGGAACTCCTTTTTGTTTGAATGGTTACTCAACAGAAACAGGGATGTAACTTGGGAACACAGTTAGCAAATGAGAGAATGCACACAATCAAACCTATAAAAACTTGACTGTATAGAAATGACTTGCAATGCATTTATATAAAAAACCAAACATATAATTAAATGCCAGCCAAACTCATCTACCCCTAAAGCCATCATTAATTTCATATAATTTAATACACTTGCTGCAGCATGTTTACCAATGTTTTCAGAATTTCATAAAGTATGCATGATCTGAAGTGTCTAACTGGCAACTGAAAGGCTTTTCTTTCATTACTTATTGACTACATTCTTACCCTGCACTGATTCTAATTAAGAGAGGGCTTAGCATTGCACCTTCACAAACTGTGTTGTAGCCGTCAGGTAAAACTGTTCTGTATGGGTAATTTTATTACTGTCTTTTCTATTTCATAGTGGTCTCAATTTTGTTGCTGCACATACATTGCTTACTGTTTTAATTACAGATTTTATCATACACTGCAACAAGTACTAGAAGCCATGACTCATGAAGACTATGGATATGCTCAAACTGGCCCCTAAGCATTGAAAACCACAGGGTCCCTGAACTCTTACTGCCTAAAATCAGGTTCTTCCAGCCATCCATGATGTCCACCTGTACATCCTGCTTTCCTTTATTTTCATAGAATCAGAGAATGTCCTGAGTTGGAAGAGACCCACAAGTACCACCGAGTCCAACTCCTGTCCCTGCACAGGACACCCCACAGTTCACACCGTGTGTCTGAGGACGTTGTCCAGTCTCTTCTTGAACACTGTCAGGCTTGGGGCCGTGACACCTCCCTGGGGAGCCTGTTCAGTGTCCAGCACCCTCTGGGTGAAGAACCTTTTCCTAATGTCCAACCTAAACCTCCCCTGGCACATCTTCCTGCCATTCCCTCGGGTTCTGTCACTGGTCACCAGAGAGAAGAGCTCAGCCCTGCCCCTCCTCCTCCCCTTGTGAGGAAGATGTAGCCACCATGAGCTCTCCGCTCAGTCTCCTCTCCTTCCCTCCAAACCCTTCACCAATTTCCTGGCCCTCTTCTGGTCACTCTCCAGTAGGTTAACATCTTTTTTATCCTGTGTTCCCCAGCCCTGCACACAGTGCTCCAGGTGAGGCCGCTCCAGTGCAGAGCGGAGCGGGACAATCCCCTCCCTGCCCGGCTGGCCATGCTGTGCTGGATGCACCAGGACACGGGTCCCTCTTGGCTGCCAGGGACACTGTTGGCTCCTGTCCAAATCTAGGAAGGCACCTTTCCTGGTGGTGGCGATGAGTAATACAATGAATGGAAAAAGACTTTTGTTTGGCACTTATGGATAAGAAAGAAAACAGCAAGGGGATAAAAACTTAATCTCTGGCAAAATAAGCTGGGTGAAAAGCAAATCATTGGCACAGAGTGCAAAGTAAGAAGTGCGAAATTTACCTCAAAAATAGATAATATGTAGTCACAGAAGCACAAATGAAACTATTAGTTTCCTATCTGCCTTTTCAGAAGAGAATAATGATCAATGGCAAAGATGAATTAGATCCCTTGTTCTTATTCGAGGTAGGAACTGGAGAGAAAGTAAAGGGATTCTCCAGTTGTAGCTAAACTTAAACAAATGAAAAGCAGAAAGAAATATAAATCATGTTTCTGTCCATGCAGTGAAAGCGTTTGAATGAAGAGACTTGCCCTTTTGAAGATCTTTTCTATACTTGGCAAGGGACATTTGTTTTCATTATTTGATCAAGGTACTTCAGGGATAAGTTTCCCTCTTCTCAAGTCCATAAACAGCTATTTAGAAAAATAACATGAACTGAAGAGCCCAGATCTATTACCTGCATGCCATGAAGAAAATGATTTAAATCAGACCCGTCATATCTTTCCAACTTAACAAACAATAGTAGAATCAGAACAATAATGAAACGATAGTGAAATACTGCAAAACTACGGGCACCTGTAATTCTGTGAAATCTGGTCAACTATATGTAAACGAATGCAGTGTTAAAAAGGTTCCTTGGACTTCTTTAATTCAAGTGAATGAATAACAAGTTACTCATTTATCATTTGTACTATGCTAACTCAAGGAACGGTAGTCACGAAGCAGAATTTGATTATCCTAGCAATTTACAAACAAAGGAGAAGATGACACTTTCAAGGTGCCAAGAGCAGCATAACATAACTTTTGGAAACGTGTATGGGTAGAGTTTGATACACCTACGCTGCATTTCAACACAGTCCTGAGCTGGTGGGGTTGTGTTAATCACAACACTCAGAAATAGTCCTCGTGCACCACAAGCTCGCTCCTCTCCTGACCTCAACACTAGCGGCAAATTATCTCGTGATGTACGGGCCAGGGCAGCTGGAGCTATAAGTGCAGAATCCAACCACCTCCTCAGATGAGAGCGTGACTGTGGTTCCACGTAGCCTGAGGAGGAATGTAGGGGATGCTTTAATGCATCTGGAACAGATGTAGATTTAAAATCACTGTCTAGGCCTGGAGCAGCAATTTACTATATGATGCATTCTACATGAAAATGAGGATTTGATCTGTCTTGTTTATATGTATAGATAGGTTTTAAAAACGCGAATCTTAGAGTGTTGTCTAGAGCACATTTCCCAGAATCACAGATAAAGGTGTCTTTGGTTTTTGGGTTGAGCCCTGTGGCTGCTGCAGACAACTGTATAATGTTATCCCATTTATAAACTGGCCAACCTCTGCTTCAAAAATTATTCTTACTGGGAGGCTACACCACAAAGTCAGTGTTAGGACAGATAATGGCTTTGAAGGTTAGTAACTTTATTCAGTTTTCAACCTACATTCATACATGGCCAATTCAGACTCATTTGTTATTCAGCCAACAATTTTCTTTGATCTACCTAATTATCTTCCCCCTCTGGTTTTCACCCTCATCAAATATATTTACAGATGGCATTCATCTCTCATTTCAGTCTTTGCTTTTCTAGACTTAATGGGACAAGTTTTTAGTCTCTTCTCAGAAGCCAGCCTATTACCTGAACTATTCCAGCAGCCATTTCCTGAGCCCATCTTCATTTAAATTCATTTTGTTTAACACAGGAAACCAGACTCAAATGCAATAGTCCAATGTACCTAATAACACTTGGGTACATAGCTTTAATATCTCTTCATATCTACAGGAAATACCTCCTTTGATATTGCTAGGCCCGCACATCTTTTTCAGTTTGCCTTTTTTTACAATTACTTAACATTAATTTATTTATACAAGACTACTTCTTGAAAATCTTTTTCACCTCTGTCAGTTATATAGCATAAGTTCTTGCTCTTAGTTACAGGTACTTAACATACCACTTTGTATGATTAAATTTAATTACCTTTTTTTACATTAGTTCTTTAGATTACCCACTGATCTCTTTTGGATGCTTACATTCCCCCCATACTGAAAACTCTTCAAAAAAACACTGTGGTATAAGGTAATTTCACTGATGTAAGGGTGTCTAAAGTGGAAACATTTCGTGCTAAGATCATTACTAAACAGAATGCATCTCAAGAACAATCCTAGAGGACTCATCTAATAATCTTCCAACCTGTCAGTTACCTCTTTAAAGCAATCCCTGTTACAGCCCATAATAACAGGTACTATCCATGGCACAGTTTTTTTACTAATCCCCACATTCTCCAACATAATGCTTACTATGTTTAGGTCAAGAAAGGGACCGTAGATTTTCTTTCCCTAGGAAGACAGTTACAAAAAAGCTATCAGACTCGTCTGGTAGCTTCTAGCTTTAATAAACTGTGTTGAATTTTTTCAAATTTTCCATTTATTTTCACGACCTAAGTATCAAAGAACATTCGAAGCTGTTCTAAGTTTAGCAGACTATTTAGTTGAAACTATGGGTTAAAACATATTTTACCTTCCCCATTACATGAACTTTCTATAATCCACTTCAAATGTGTGAACACTGACTTGATGGATGTGTTAAAAACTTTAATTAGTTTATTTACAATTCTTGAAAGGAAATCACCTGCCCTCACACAACTTGAATGCAGTTTTGGCTCTTGAAGTTTTTCTTGCTTATACCTTCTATTTCGGAACAATTTGCTGTTTTGTCTTTTATCCGTATTCAGAATGATGGTCCTAAAGAAATACAGTGTCAAAGCTCTAGTTTGAAGACAGCAAAAAACTAATCACTATTTTATCTCACTAGGTAGTGCTCCAAAACTTATTCACTGTTCTTTTGCTATTTAGAAAATAAACTTGTGACAATTACTTTTTTTTTTTTAAAGGTCTTTTTCAGCTTGATATTTGCTGATTCTCACTTCTCTCTAAAATACTGATCTCTCAGATGTACTTTTTGCCACAAACCAATCATTTTTTGTACTCTCAATCATCTTTTCCTCCACATAAGGCCACTATTGCCTTTTTTCCCCCACTAAGTTGCAAAACTCACTGAAAGCCTTTCAAAGTCTTCTCCATTTCCAGCATTTACCTCCACAACTTAGCTCAATAACTGCATCCTCTGGCTTCTTAGAGTTCTCCCTTTATACACTGAGAAACTAAATTAAAACATTTTCTTTTAATTTAAACAATTGGTTTGATGTGACTTGTTCCTAACTTCTTTGCTAAACTCAGATCTCTTATGAGATCTTTATTAGCGAGATCTAAAATATTACCATTTCTTTCTGTTTCAGTCACTATCTGGTAAATATATTGGCAATGAAATCCAGGGATACCTAGTATGTGTTATTAGCATGACATGTCCTCCAGACAGAGAAGTTATGTCTCTTGTAATTTTACAGTCCCTAGCGTTGCTTCTCTCAGTAACCAGAAACACTAAAATTGAAACAACCAACATGCAATCCAGCTAGAATAGAGGGAGATCAATAAACAAATTCATGGTGATACAGATGAGAAAATGTTTACCATACTAGCATTAGTCTGTGTATTTTTAAGGATCAATAACACACTAGAAACAGGCTAAGTGCATGAAAGCTAAATAATCCTATGAATAACTTTCCCCATTGCACACATACAAAATTATTAAATTTAAGAGTTATAAAATATTTGTATAGAGACATGAAAAAATACCTAAATAATTGGTGATTGAAACACAAAATCAGCAAAAACAAACCTCTGACTGCTATGCTTTCTGTGAGCTCTCCATGCTGTACGTATTTAGCTGAAGAATTTTAAACATTTTTTTTTCACTTCTTTGCATCTATGAAACCACATCTATCAGCTCTTTCAGCAAACTAAGTAAGGCGATTAGCCTATATCACCCTCTTCATTAGGGCCAGATCCAAAATCCATTAGTGGCTGTGAAGAGCCTCCTATTGACTTCATGAGGCTTTGGATCAGTTTATGAGTGTGTGCCTAAAGCAAGATGAACATCCCATCTGTTGTTTTCTCTGATGGTCTGATTTCTACTTTCTGCCCATTCCTTTATAATTTCTGGTGGGTGCCTTTTCTTTTTTCATTTTTTTTTGCATTATCTTTTTCACCTGCTACAATAGCATTCTCTTTTTTTGCTGCTTCCGTAAGTTAGTATAGTACAGGATATTGCCCTTTCTCTGGCTTCTTTCCATAATATATTTTCAGGTTATAGCTTGCCTGCTTTGTTTGTTTGTTAAATGGCCACGTACTACTGCCTGAGATCGAGCAAACACCATCACACTCTCCTCTCCAACAAATATGACAGGACAGTGCTTTTGGTTAGAAGAAAAACAGCAACAAAACATAATTGGCTGAATTTGGCCAGCTTGCAGGTTTAACAGAAGAGCTATTTCATTCTATTAAAAAAAATACTGTTGCTTTAGCAGGCTTTTTTCATGGAAACTTTATTGCTAAGTGCTTTACTATTTAACTGATACATTACAAAGATAAAAAGAATGAGAGAGAAAGTAAATAAAGGAAAGGAAAGGAAAGGAAAGGAAAGGAAAGGAAAGGAAAGGAAAGGAAAGGAAAGGAAAGGAAAGGAAAGGAAAGGAAAGGAAAGGAAAGGAAAGGAAAGGAAAGGAAAGGAAAGGAAAGGAAAGGAAAGGAAAGGAAAGGAAAGGAAAGGAAAGGAAAGGAAAGGAAAGGAAAGGAAAGGAAAGGAAAGGAAAGGAAAGGAAAGGAAAATTACAGGCACTTGTCTATGCCTCATGACACTTGAACAAAATAATTAGAAAGAATGGTTTCTCCACACATTTAAATTTGCGTACTGCTTTAAATTATTCACTGGGTTAATGTCTGCTTTCTCAGTATCTTCAGAACAATGAACTGTTTTCTCAAACTTACTGTTACAATAACAAAATGATTTAGGAATTACTTACTTTGTCTCTTAATCTTGCCTTTGTCTAGTTCCTTTGAACTTGCTTCCCAGCAGCAGTACAAGGAATTCAAACTCTGCCTTGCAACACAGACATGTTCACTCAGAAACCACAGGAAAAACTTATAAATTCAGCTTCTGCTTTCTGCAGTAGTCTCTTCAATTTGCTGTTGACAGGATTCATGCCACTGATCAATTAAATGACAAATGTCTAATGACTGGGTTTTCCACAGTATAAATGTTAGAGATCCCAAATGGTACGTGATGGGGATATGCTGCCCTTTCTTACATCCAAAGAGAACTCTTATATGTGCTTTCCTGGCAGCACTTTTGTTTTGAAGCATACACCATTGTCTGTGATGCAAACATTGTGACCTTCAAATCCCTGAAATGCTTTGCAGTGCACTTTTAAAAGGCCTTGCTGTTGCAGGAGAGGTTTGGATCAGTTGTTCTGATCAATGCAACAACTCATATAATTTACCAAAAGTGCTTTTGATACTGCCAGAAACTCTGAAAATTAATCTGAACAGAGTGTCCCAGATGTGTGCAGGTTAGAAATGTCAAAGAGAAAGACTTAAATCCATCTGTTAAAATTTCTAGCAAGATTTGTCCAGCTGGTACTACTGTATCCAGGCAATGATGCAAATGAGGAACCACCTTATTTAGAAATGAAAACAATGCCATAGTCCCTACTCTACACAGGACCAGGAGTCAGTAAACCAACGATCATAAATGGAATCCTGAATAACTACTTTAGCAAATCTTTGAAGTACTAAAAACCCCAGCATTTCAAGAAGACATGATCCATTGCAGCTGGAAATAGAATGAGAACTGAGACCCAGTTTTCTACCCACTCACTGAGTGCACACCTAATGTTGTCTCTGGATTTTAGACTGGAATTTTTTTAATATGCAAATTGTCCTACGTATCCCTTAAAACAATTGCCAGTCTCCCTGAGAAAGATCAACATCCCTGCGTTACACAAACAAGTGGCCTCTTATTTATTGTCTTGATAACCATGAATTCTGGCCTTCACAGAAGTTCTTCTTTGAAAGGAAGGTTCAAGCATCTCCATACTATATGGATGCAAATTGCCTGGGGACTAAAGTGCTTTCTTAGGAAATGTAAACTTTATTCGTAGCTCCCTGGGTTACAGTCCTAATCATCCATGTCTACACCTGAATGGTGGGGTAGGAACAGAGAGGCAGCTACTGTGTCTTTTCTTCCCTCCCTATTAAAAGAGCAAGTTCAGAAATCAAACTTCTTAAGTGACTCAAACCCAGAGACATCATGTTCATGAATCTGGTTTGGTGCCAGTTGAAAGGTGAGTGATGATCTATGAGCAGCAGCCCTTCCAGGAAAGCGCAAGAGTGGAATTAAAGTCCCCAGCATCAATGGCAGCATTTTCTGAAATGCACAGGGACCCTGTGGTACCCAAATTGTTATGCACTTTTAGAGAGCTGGAAGCCTAGCCTTTCATCTATGGGGCTGTTTTGGCCATCTAAGTCCTTTTATGAATCTGAGCCACAAATACCACCTTTAAAAAAGGTGATGGCTCCCTTTCTCCCAAATGTGTAGAAGATAAGTGCATTATGGTATTATCCAAAGGAACCACTGCCTTTGTTGGAGGACTTGTAAAATATCCTCTCCACATAAACAGTATCTTCTAAGGCAAAACTTTGAGATGCTTTATATCAAACTATGAATCTTACCACTACATTTGTTCAAAGAAGTTAGAGGTTTTCTACTAATGTGGCTCTGATTGATAGTTATTTACAGGGCAAGCACATGCAGGATAAACAGATGCTCTGGAATTCTTCATTTTTTTTTGGAAAACCTAATTGAGAATACAACACACACCAGTCTGGAGAAACAATTTACCAAGTATCTTCATGGATGCATAACTTTGCTCTTATTATTAAAACGAAGCCAATTTGTACACTGTAATATGTTCATATTTTTTTCCAAAGGTAGGAAGAAAACAATTATCATCCGACTATAAAGACCTTTGAAAGCTAGAGCCTTAATAAGACAAAGGTAAACCCAAAATAAAACAACCATGCTCATTGTAAATGGAAGAAATAGAGGAAAGCATTGCATTTTCTTTTTGGTGGTATTTCCCAGGGTATCCTTGTTTGCACATTGTCCCTACATTTTTGTTATTCTATATTTTCAAGAATGAGAGAGGATATGGGGCCATTGAGATTTTGATAAACATTATAATAATGTTTACTGTTCTAGTTCCATTTTAAACTTAAGCTTTAAAAATGTTGGTTTGTGATGCACTTTCACAGGTTACAGATCTCCATGCAGTCTAAAATTGAACTCAAACTAAACCCACCTGGTTTGGTGCTTTTGCGCTCCACCATTCTGAAGCTCCTATCAACCTCTACATGACTTGGTTTGTCACTGTACGCCTGACAACTAGGAATTTTTGTGGGTTTTGTGGACGTAGTTATTCTTCAAATGCATTCCTATGCAAAGAACCTCAAACTAACACTGACTCTGCAGTGTACAGTGGACTAAATTGACTCTATTTAGCCTCACAGTGCTGTCAGTGTATTGTTCCACATGTTCCTGTTCAGAAATAGTTAATGTGGTTGTGGTTTAGCACAGCTGGCCTCCAGGATCCAGCTCAGTTGCTACCCTGGGCTTCATTATTCACTTTGACTTGCGCATTTTTCATACATACACACTCTCTGTTTTCCAGTGAACCAAGAGCTTTTGCATTTATAAATCACTTTTGCTATTAGCTATCGCATCTAGAAAGTAGATTTACCTGAGAAAATACAATACAAGCAAAATACTTGCTAAGCATAGCAGAATAATAGAATGGAAATCTGACAATTTCCAAAGCGTAGATTTCTGTCTCATAACAGCTGTTATTGTTTTTATCTCCATTTCATCTAGGTTTCTTTTGTCTAATATTTATTCCTGTTTTAAAATTTTGTTTATTTCAATCATGTTATTTCAACCACTTTTTCTTGGCAATTGTGTTCAATGAGCATGCATTTTTCAGATATCTATTACTTTTTCTTTAATCCTATTGAGGTTTTTCTCTATCCCTCCTCCACTATATTGCAAGCAAATTTGAACAAGCTGAAGACTATTCTTCCTGAAGGTTTCAAAAATCCTATAAATAATCACATTGACCACAGACAGTTCAGTCTTCATTTATGGAAGACTGGTTTCCAATGAAGACACTCTGATATATCATCTGGTAATCATTAAAAACTTGTTGGTTTGATCTCTACTGACTCTGGTTACCATTGAAATTATGGAATTTTACATGTCGTTATGTTATGGCATCTGAAATGCTCTGTTCCTTAAAATAAGGACATTAAAATATTTAATTTACAAATACAATTTTGGAAAAATGTCATTTTTTTAAATTATGTCCAGATAGGTAATCAATGCCTCAAAGCTAATCTAAGACAAAGGACAAAACTGGATCATTTACCTTGAACTCCTGCATAATAGAGGTTCAAGGAACTACTTAAATCATCTCTGGAGAAAAATATCATGTATTTCCACAATGTCTCTTCCTTATGCAGAAAAAAGACTGCAAAAAGGAGGCAAAAGCCAAGATAGGTCTTGCAGTTTTCCTCCTTACCGAAACTGAGCACGCATCTGTCTCCTTGTATTCCCTAAGAACTTTCTTTTTTCAAACCAAAAATGTAGCTTTAATGCCTTCTTAACTTAATATCCACTTTTCATAAAGTAAAGGAAGGATGGCAATAAAGTATGCTATGTTGCTTTTGAGCATTGGATCTGCCTTGATGATCTCTCAAAAATATGCTAAACACACAGCTGTGTGTCACACACATCCACTAACATAGCTGAACCTGATCTTAAGCGCTAACATCCTGCTGTGTCCCCTGTCCTTCCCATAATATTAATTTTTACCCTCTACCAATTTGGTTATGTTTGACGACCTTTTTTGTATTCCTTAATATTTTCTCCTTCTTAGTACTTATATTTTGCTCCTTTTTTTTTTTGCTACCAAACATCCTTTTTCCTTTCCTAAAAGTTTCACCCCGTCATTCTCATTTGTCATTGCTAACCTATTCACATATTTATGTCCAGTCTCAACTTGTCTAAATTCCACATCAAACCACCATCACCTGCTATTTGCTTCCAGGTAGGATGAAGAAAACTCTCTTAAAGGTTATTTCCCATGTAAATACATTTTCTCTGACCAAGTCACCCCTTAAATGCATGAAGCTTCCTATGTCTCCCACTAAGACAGTGTGTTTTCCGAAGTCACAATAACCCTCAAGGCCTCCCCTAAAGACACTTCAGTATGTTTTTCAAGTAGAATTAAGCAAGTTATTCCAAGTTTTACACATCAGGTCCCAAATCCTGTTGTATTCCACACCCCAAAACCTGTTGTACTCTACGGTCCTCAGTTATGCACCTGAGGTCTTCACAAGACCTTTGGATACAACCCCAGACTGAAAATTTTTTGTTTGGCTGATGACCAGACAGGGAAGTCCAGGACTTTTTATGGATTCATCGTTTTCCAGGCATCAGTCCTTCACTTCATACACAGGCTATATTATCTTTCTTGACATATGACTTCAGACTGGCACTCCTTCTACTGTGCCCTACAGATACCATGATGACTCCCACCACCCCATTTACCCTTTTTAATCACCACCACAGTGTTAGCTCTCTTCCAATACCTTGAAATTTCTTCAGTCCTCAAAGATCTTTTGAAAACTCAGCAGGACAAATGCAAACACTGTTCAACTCACTCCTTTAGAAATCAGACTGGAAAATTAAGGCCATACTCTACTCCCACAATCAAAGACAGTTTGGGGCTTTATTCCCGGAGAATTACATTAGACTCTAAATCCTCACTACATTTTAATTCTTCTGATTTCCCTCCAACCAGTTAAACTAGTATGGAAGTTTCAGGTTGATCATCATTTTCCTCAGCCTATTTCGACAGATATTTTTCTGTGGCTGGAGGACATGACTGATGGCATTGTTTGCAGCTGGAAAATCAGGGTAGACATTGATTTTTAATGGCTTTTGTTACTTTAGCTCAAAATTTATAGCTCTAAGCAGTCACGATTCCTTCCTACTGTAGGTCTGCACAAACACACACACATACACTTACTGATTTCTCCCTCAGCCACTTTATAATGAATACACCTAGAAATGTCATATTGCTTTTCTCAGCTTCCTCTCAGAAAGATATTCCTTCCAATTTGAATTATCACAATAGATCTCTAGATTGCCATGAGAAAGCTTAGTATGAGACCTCTAAGCAGATTCATTATAATATAAGCTGCATAGGTATAACATTTCTCTTTGCTTAAAAAGCCAACTATGATTTCAATATTCAATGTTTCAATGATCTTACACATTTATTGACAAAACCATGTATAAGTACATCACTGTGTAATGCATCCTTGTTTCTGCTTTGGAAATATAATAAAAATATATATTTGTCAAGTATTTATTTTATAACTACATTTGCCAATGTTTTGCATAAACTGCTTATTCATATTACATTTCTCATTCTTAAATAAATATTGGATGGACAAGTAGTTAGTGCACATATTTTAGCATTTTTAAAAATTCAAGGGACATTTTAAGAATATAAAATTGCTCTCTTCCTTCCTAATTTTCCTAAACTTCTGTAAATTTTGCAATACTATTAAGACCCTTGATATCAATGGAATAGGTACTTTCTCCTGTGTACTCTTTAAATAATAAAGAGTACAATAAGCAGGCTGCTAGACTACAAATTGGGATATGTGTATTTTCATGCTACCTTTACAGCTGGCTTGCTTCTCTGGGCTTTAAATTTCCCCATAATGAGAGATGATAAAAAACACTAGATACATCATCATCACCACAGTTAGGAACAATATTTTCACTTAGAAGTACTTAGAACTTTCACAGTGAAAGTATCCTACCAGGACCTTTCTTCTGTTCTGCAGGGGAGGTATAGAAAATGTGTATTGTGCTCCAAGTGCAATCCGTTAAACTCTGCAAAATTAAAAACCACTCAAAAAATAAATTATTCATCGAATTCAGTCAAAATTCATATATCACATTAAGCTGCATAAGGTGACTTTCAAGCCATGCTTGAGACTCACCAGCTAGGTCAAATTCTTAGGGCAAAGCAGTGTCTTGCAATATAAAACATGCATGAGCAGCACACAACTGCTTTTCAACTACTTAAGGCTTCAGGTACCTGAAGTTACCTTCCCCGTTTGACATTTAGTTGCAGTTTTAAACACAGGAGCAAATTTGAGAGGAAATGGTCTATATCATATAATTCCAAAGAACTTCTACATACTACAAAATGGGTCATTGTTCCTGCAAAACTACTCTGCAAAAAAGTATATCAGATCAATTTTCGACCCTCTTTTGATGAGATTTTCTTCCCTTCATAGAGTCAGAGAGAAGTTGGATAGTAGTTATAAGCGGAAGACAAATGATCTTCTGAGCACTTCAAATAGAACTGCATAAGAACAGAAAGCAACTGTGATGCTGCATCCAAAGAGCAAATTAGAAATTTTTATTGTGATACTGTGGGTTTTTTTTGTTAGGATGCACAGCTATGTCAGTTGTGGATTTCAGCCTGGGTAAACGATCAGATTATTTCCTCCTTTATTTTCCTCCCTTATTTCTCTCCATCTTTGCAATACTATTTCCCACTGAAGTGACATGCTGATTTCTCAAGGTTGTGTGGCCCTCATTTATGCACTACAATTGATTCCAAATTAATAACAAAAATGAAAGGCAATTTTCTGCAATGCAAAAAGTTGCTTTTCCTGAAGAGACAAATGCAGTACATCAAACATGCCTTTTAAGAAGCCCTGCCTTGAAAATGACCATCTTTGCTGCAAGATGATTGCTATCGTCTCCAGAGTGATTCGTTTTTTGCCAGTAAATTGAGGTTCATCATTCACATTTATTTAAATGTACATATCATTTTCAATCTACATATTATTTGCCAATGCCAGTTGCAAAACTCAGTGAAAACCGAGTCAAATCACTGCTTTGTAGCTCTTTAGTTTGTAAATTAATTATTTATTTATTTTATGCTTTCTCAATTTTTCTGCAAGAAGATTCCTATCTACTTTTGGAAAAGTCAGCATCTCAGACACACATACTCCTTTTTAGTGTATATGTACCCTCCTATTAGTGCTCCAAAGGCTTTGATTCAGAAATGGTATGTTTATTTGGAAGTCACACTTCTGCACTGAGAGCTCTGCTCACTCTCTTCAGTGTCTAGTGCTGTTTGATTTAAAGTAGCGCAGGGTGGGACACTTCAGATTTGCTTGGGTGATAATACTTAGATTGATTTCTGCTGGTAGGCTTTTTTATTTTTTGGAATAGCAGAACTGTGTGGAGAACAATACCCATCTGTTTGCTCTTCCTGAAAACAGAGACGCTCTCTGAGCACTAAGAACACCCATAATTCCGTGCTAAATTCTCAAATCAATAAAGGATTTATTCCTGCAAAATAATTTCCAGGCAAAATTGTTGTCTAACAACATCAGAAATTCTAAGCTGGTGGGAAAAGGTCCTCTTCTCTGCATAAGCCTAGAGGACTAGGATACAGCTCCAAAAGGCTGACCTCTTTCACTGCGCAAACTTTTCTTTTATTAGACCAAGGTTATCTATTGCAAATGTAAGTATTCACAGAATCACAGAATGTCAGGGATTGGAAGGGAACTTGAAAGCTCATCCAGTCCAATCCCCCTGCCGAAGCAGGAACACCCAGATGAGGTTACACAGGAAGGTGTCCAGGTGGGTTTGAATGTCTGCAGAGAAGGAGACTCCACAACCTCCCTGGGCAGCCTGTTCCAGTGTCTGTCACCCTCACTGAAAAGAAGTTTCTTCTCAAATTCAAGAGGAACCTCCTGTGTTCCAGTTTGCACCCATTGCCCGTTGTCCTATCATTGGTTGTCACTGAGAAGAGCCTGGCTCCATCCTCCTGACACTCACCCTTTACATATTTACAAACATTAATGAGGTCACCCCTCAGTCTCCTCCAAGCTAAAGAGCCCCAGCTCCCTCATAAAGGGAGATGCTCCACTCCCTTGATCATCTTTGTTGCCCTGCGCTGGACTCTCTCCAGCAGCTCCCTGTCCTTCTGGAACTGAGGGGCCCAGAACTGGACACAATATTCCTTTCAGAAACCGCAATGTTCTGTAAGGTTAACTCTGCAAAAATTTCAGCTAACCACTGTGATTTGCACCTACTCAGGGAGTTTCACTCTGCCTGTATGATCCTGTTGCCCTGGGATGCCATGAGACACCGTGTGATGTTTTCTGCTCTCCTTTCATTACCACGGCAGCTTCGCACCCAGCCAGCCGCAGACGCTCACTTTCCAAACACTAAACCTGAGCTTGGACTTCATCAGCTGAAGATAATAGAGTAAATAAGATGAAGAGCCATGTCCAAAAGAGCTACATCTAGAGTAAAGGTAATTTTAATGTAAAGCTGTAAATAACACAAAAAGGCAGGAGAATTACTCACTGCAAGCTATCTGGTGAGAGCGAGTAAGTTAGGAAATGAGAGGAAGGCAATAAATGAGTGATATTACCTGAAAAATAAAATGTCAATATAATAATAATTTAAAAGAAACATCCGCAGATGCTGCCTATAGGCAGCTATGATTTGCATGAAATTACTTTTCATGTATAGGTAACTCAAGTTCTCAGTGATCTTGGCAAAGTTAAAGGAATAACTTTAAAGTAGAGATGAATCTAAATAATTCCTTCTCCTGTACTCACATGGGCAGGTTTTGAACTCTTAAATAAATGCTGCTTAACTTTTCAACTTTTCTTCATTTTTGATATGGAATACGCATCATTACTGCTGGGGAATTTTTTTCTGCAGTTGATTTTTTATTCATTTCTATCACTTTCAGAGTACTTTCTAGCACTGTGTTAATTCCTTCTTTCTGGTGTCTGTCTTTTCTATAGACATGCTCTCCCTGATCAAATTCCCTGTGAGTTTTCAATGCAGAGTGTTTAAGTGACTTCAGGCTTGCGATTCAATATATTGGATTATGAAATTTCTTTTCCTCCTTTGGGAACAAAAAGTCTCAATGTGTCGAGTGACTCTTATTAAATTTAAAAAAATATATCAAACAATCTCCAATTTTCTTCTTCTGCTTGAGCATTTTTCAAAGCTTCAAATTATTTTGAGATTGCTAAAATACCACCATGAGCTTTCAGAATAGAATATTCAGTTATTTAAAATTTCTTATGAAACAGGCAAACTCTTATAATCTTCCTGGACCTGAGGACTCATTGAAACAAATTGTGAACATCTCTGAAGAAATACTCACAAGCCACTATGTGAATTACTAAAGCCATTAAATATGCAGACCTTCAAAAATAAACATACAAATGAATAAAAGCCTAATTCATAGTAATAAAAATATTCTTTTCCTTGGAAAGCTTGAATCATCCAACCTAAATCAAAATATGCACTTTCTCTCTGAAATAAAGAGCTAGCGCACACGCATGGTGGGGAGGTGGGGAGAATCATTCACTGAGATAATGCCCTCACAGGAGCTTAAATGGCATCGTGGTGATAAATCCAAGGAAATACACTATTCTGATTTAACTGAGCTAGCATCCATGTTACGTTTTTCAGATACTTAGATTTAAAAGCAAGATTCTAAGATGACAATATGAAAATATAAATTTCTTTGATAGGGACCCAGAGGGAGCTAAATGTATAGTATTATTTCAGCTGCTTTTCCTAATCACAATGTAGCTATAAGCTGTAACAGTTAACATATTTTTTTCTAGTCACTCATAGCCTTTTTCCCTCCTTTATCTTCCCTTTTGTGGCCTTGTGGATTTTCTGTTGTGACTATTGGGATGAGAACTGCTGTCACTGCTACCTGAAAGGAGGTTGGAGCATGGAGGGGGTTGGTCTCTTCTCCCAAATAACAAATGAGAGGACAAGAGGAAATGACCTCAGGTTGTGCCAGGGCAGGTTCAGATTGGATATTAGGAAAACTCTTCATAGCGAGGATTGTGAAGCACTGGAACAGGCTGCCCAGGGAAGCGGTGGAGTCACCATCCCTGGAGGGTTTTAAAAGACATTTAGATGAGGTTCTTAGGGACATGGTTTAGTGCTTGACTAAGGTTATGGTTGGACTCAATGATCCCGAAGGTCTCTTCCAACCAAAATGATTCTATGATTCTATGAAAGGATGCAGCCTCTGTACAGCTGTAGCAATGATGAAATATAGGACAAACCTTCCTTATAAACAGAGACTCAATGGAAGGCCATGTATTTTCTAGCACTTGCCCTGGAGAACTCAAATTCTTCCAGCAGTGCATACTTTGAAGCAGTAAATATCACCCTTATTCAGAGAGGACATTAAACGGATTAGTCCTCCCAGTCCTGTCACTGCTTTTGAAAAAACTGTGGCCAACTCACCAGTACTACTTCACTGCACTCCCAACCTGTAGCAATGCAATTCTTAACAGCAGTAACAATAAATGAAAATATTTTGTTCATATCTCTAAGAGGAATACAATACTAACAGCTACTCCTTCAGTCCTCTAGGCAATAGTCTTCAGTAGGACAGTTTTATGGGTTTGTTGAGTTTCCAGTCACTGAATGTGGGGAATGACAGGTAACAAAACCTGGCAGGAGCTTCTGTCCCTCAAAAGGTACAGCCCTTCCTCTCCCGGCTTTTCTGCCTTTCCACGCACACTCGACTGGCACGTTTTGTACCTTTGCCAAGCACAGGTGGGACAGTCCCCCACAAGACACGCACAGCTCTAGAACCAGGAATAGTTTCAGCATAATGACTCTCTGACAGAATAAGAACAAAGAACAAAGTTTTCCAGTGATTAGTTATATTTTGAGTGCCAAATTAGGGCTGCTCTGAGGTAACAAAGTCACATGCTTTGGGTGAGTAATGTTGTAAAAAAATCAGGCTGTTCCAAGGAATCTTAATTTAGGTCATTGAACTAAAGCAACCAAATTCTGCAGTTGCTTTGGAAAATGTTGACCTGGTATTTCAGTGTCACGTTACCAGGACTGCACACCAGGCTCCTTCAGCTCCTTTTATCATCTCGCTCCTGCACAACCTAAGGTCAAAGCAAAGTCTGGTAAGGCACAAGAGATGACAGGAGAACACAGACCTTGCTTAAATCTTCGCATCCAGAGGCCCCAGAGTCTGTTCTCTCCAGCACTTACAAACCTATCTGAAGGTGAACAACAGTCACTATCACAACCGCCTATCAGTCGCATAATCTTTATTTAACTCTAAGCTAAGCCGCAATTGCAAATAGAAAACATAAGAGAAAATCCTGTGCTGTATTTTCAAGGAACTTATTAAATATCTTTTTTTCATTTTACAGAACTTTGTGTTGCACATACACAGAGAGATACACTGAAAAAACTCTGAATGGATACCCAAGGGATCAGTTTTCAAATTGTCTGCACAGCAATAAAAAAGACGCGTTTCACATTTTCTGTTTGCTGATAACTCAGGTCCATACACAGATAATTCTGCCTCGTCTTGTAGGCAGAATGTGCTAGCCTCTTCCACGAAAAAAATACTGTGCGTGAACATTATTGCGATAAACACCCATAAGTCATTATTCTACTGTAAACCTTACATAAACTAGTTAAGAAGAAGGATCCTGCCTTTGAATTATAATCTATTTCAGTCTGAGGCTGCAGAAATAACTACTGCTTCCTCTCACTTGGGAAGCAAGCAGAGCCTGGAAAAGAAGAACTGTAGTAAAGGGCACCCAGTCAGAAAGCTCTCAGCAGCGAGGAAAACATCCACAGCTCTGCAGAAATAAACCCTCAGAGAGAAACACTGCATTTGGAGGAGCACTGAGGGACACTCACTTTAAAAGATTTACTGTCTCCTGTTGGAAGATGTCAGACCACTCCACCGAGGCTGTTGATGGTTGGATATTGATTTGTGCACTCTGGGTTTTCAGAAGGTGTGTGTCTACAGCATAAGCTTTTAAACTTTGCAAATACCTTTTTCCTAGTGGCCTTTTCTTGACCAATGCTTTTCACTCTGTTATATCTGAACCACATAAGGGAGGACTTCCCTGGCACTGCATTGTCTTCAAGTCTCATTCCTGAGAAGTCAAAGCATACTGACGCATGAACAACTGGTATCTAACACCTTAAAAAAAGGCAGAAAGCAGACATGCTTCCGACTATTAGTGAAAACCTTCTTTCCCAGATACACAAGTAGTGACCTCTGCCACAAGTAGGATAGATATAAAAAGTAAGACACTGAGTTGAATTAAAATCTTTGTGTCATTGAATACAATCTAATTCCCGCTGCTCTTCAGCATTCAGTGGAATGCACATCTTTATATTTTTGCAAATTTCTGCATTTTCACAAAAGAAATTAGTGATGAAATCAGCATAATAAATAGTGCAGTAGTAATTATCTCTTAGGTTTATAAGGTACCAAAGTAAAAAGAAAAAAAGCCCAGGTCTGAAATAAATTCCTTACTCTACCAAGATGTACGAGGTTTGCTTTTTCACTATTCCCTCAGGATTTTTAAATTTTACCCTTTAAGTTTACTTAGGATTACAGTTTTAACCTTTCTAGCTGAGATTTGAACAGACACTTGAATTTTGTGGAAGTGTGGAAATCCAGCGTTCTAATATTGAAC
This sequence comes from Streptopelia decaocto, assembly GCF_964273445.1. NCBI lineage: Eukaryota > Metazoa > Chordata > Aves > Columbiformes > Columbidae > Streptopelia > Streptopelia decaocto. The sequence goes on from NC_138663.1 coordinate 204,590,283, forward strand.
TGAAAAAGTTAAATCTCCTGGAACTTGGTGTCACTGAAGTATCAAGTCAAAGGAAAAGAGAGACATCAGGTTTTCAGTCTCTCCCCTGAACAGAGCACGTTGTGGTTGGAGGATAACATTTATCAGAGTTATCACAGCAGATGCCCAGATGATAAGCCATTATCAAGAATTTACTCTTTTGGAATATCTTTAAACTGACTTTCTAAGGAAATAATGATGCTATGTAAGCATCCGTGCCCACCTCTCCTTCAGCATTACTAATCTCAATTGCCAATTACAATCAAATCTGAAAAAGGAGGAAACAAAGCCGTAAGGTCCTAAAAACTTTGTAAAACAATGTGGTTCATTAAAAACAGGGACATTCTGCAGTGTAACCTGAATTGTTATCATAGGACAGAGAATCCACAGGAGTATAAAAGAAGAAGAAGCAGAGACACTTCATGCATATCTCAGACTCGGGAAAATTCTGTCAGAGCTTGACCTGTTCAGATATCAAGGTCAGTTAGTCTCATGATGCCAATGCACTGGGAACTAAATGTTTTTAGTTCCAGTGTTGAAAGAATATAATTTTTCTAAACGGTCTATTCCACAAAAAGTAATATAATTTAACTTTTACACAGATACAGAATGAAAATATGTGCTGAAGCATCAAAAGATTATATGAAAACAGGTTTATTAATCCTAACTGCCCTCTTTTCTCTAACATCTAAAGAATAGGGAAGGTTAGATGAGTAAATAGAACTGAGATCTGAACTCAGACCTGGAACTCAGCATGAATCCAACATGAATCATTAAGTGACCCACTGCCTTTACTCTTCTTCAAGATAACCATTGATATTGGGTGATATACTGTCAATTACTATCAAAACCCTCTCTTCAGCATGTGTCTCCAAACACAGTGCTGTACCAAGGAGGCAATCACTTAAAACTTTGTTCCAGCTTAGAGCACTAGACTAGGCTTTGTTACATAGTCTATTCAGTCATCTGACCACTGATTTACAAGTGCCAACTGGTCTCTTGACAATGGTGGATACATTTTTCACACCCTGCAGCAGTGAAAGACTAACATCACTGCACTAATATGAGCCATTTATGTAGAATTTCCTTTTTATGGTATCTTTAATATTCAAGCTAGAGCAAGGTAATGGCTTATTTTAAGAAATTTTGTGTAAGTGTCCATTTGGGTATTGTAGTTTATTACAAATTTCCAGGTCTCAGTCTACACCTGGATCTGCATTTTATGCCTGTAAGTTAGCAGAGAAACTCACACATTCTCTGAAGCAGGAAAAAAAGAGAGAGAGAGAGAGAGAGGAGAATTTGTTTGATTTCTCTTAACTGTGCAATTGTGTTACTCAAGTAGGCTCTGCAAGGCCTCTAAATATGGAACACTTATTTAACAGTGATCCTCTTGGGCTCAGGGACTGGTGATGGTACCTGTGTAGTGGTTGGCACGACTCAAGAAGAGAAGAGGGATAAGAACATGCCACTAAAGAGGGAGCTGACAGGGGCGTACTGGCAACTTTCTTAACCCCTGGAACAGCACCAGTTACAGTTTTAAGGTGGATCTGCCTCAAATTCATCATCTTTGTGAGCTCCCACTGAAGCCATTTAAGCTTCAAACCCCAAGTCTCATGAAACTAGGAACCAACATTTTAAATGGAAACAACTGAACAACATAATGACATATAGCAAAAATACAAAAGCTTTCTGTACAAGCCCCCTGTATCATTGCAGCCATTTCTTGGTATGTGAGCTGGCTCTCGGGCAGCCCGGTGATGCTCAGCAAGCTCTGCACTGTCCATCCCCCTGGTCCCTCAGCAGGCTCTCCTTTTGGCATTTTTGAGACCCTGCTGATGTGTTCCCCAGCTCCACATGGGACGTATTCTGCCAACATGCACACTGTGGTCCTGTGTTGCCCAAAGGGATGTAGCCATCTCTTCATCCTGGGGCAAGGATCAAACCTAAGCCAGTAACTCTCATCAGAAATACATCCCACAAATTTATGTCACCTGTGGATGAAGGTGACCTCCTACAACTAAATTAATGGTGTCCTTGCCAAGTCTATAGAGACTGGAAGATGCTCTAAAGTATTCAATCCTTTACCACCTTCCCTTTCATTCTGCTATTTAAAGAAAAAAAAAAAAAAAAGCAGTGCAAAAGCCCTAATACATATTCAACCAATTTATCTTCTCTGTTGTAAAATCCTTTGAATTATATTGAGCATTTCAAAATGTGGATAAATGTCATGAAGAAAATATCTGATTGTTTTGGGGATGCAGAATTGTGTAACTTGGATAACTGGACTAAAATGGAAAGTTTATTACTAACTGTTTGATATGAGCAAACTACATTTTTATCTCTCAATAGCAGCAACCTTAATACATTTTGCAGTTTTGCCATTAAATACAGAGAGACGATTTTCCATCTAATTTCTAAAAGCAGTTTTGTGGAAGAAAATGGGTAATCAACATGGAGAAAGTCTTTCTTCTGAAAATGCTTTTAGTCTAACATAAATGACAGCTATTTAAAGGCAATCACTTGTGTTTTATATCTCACACAAAAACCAGCAGACACAGTACCCTGCCTTTGAGACAAAACACTGATACATGTGACAGAACATTTCAAGCAGTAATAATCAGAAACCACAGATTCAGCAGCATCTAGAAAAAAATCTGAAATATCCTCCATTAAAATCTGTAGCTGTTTTTGCTATTGTGGGACAGTCTTTAACTGATATTATGTGGTATTATATGATGAATAACTAAATATTTGCATCAGACAGGTACAGGAGATGCAAATCACATTTCTTCTACAGTATGTACACTGATAACTTACACATCTATTAAAAATAAAGTGGCTTTCAAAATATCACCCAGGAGGCATGTGTTCTGTTCAGTGACCTTTGGAAACTCTAGTCCAATGAATAACTAGTGATGCGCAAATCAGTTGAGAGACAGTAGATAAAAAGTGCTCATAACCTTATATGTTATCTGTTATGAGGATGGCTATGGTAAAAAGATATATTGCTCTTTCATAATTTGCCTGAGAGAGCAAATCAATGAGAACATAAACTTCTATCCCTTTAAGTTGAATGGCTATGATATTCATTATCTTGGACAATTAAAAATATAACATGCAGAAAAAGTGCAATGAATTATATAATCTAAGTATCTAATTGAATGGTAGTTTGCTACCTTACAGGCATTTGTTCACATGGCATCAGTCACATCTTGGTAAATCTGACCTTGCATTCAAACATTTTCTGTAGAAAGAAGCCTAATGGTGTCTGCTTCAAGATTATAAATCTTCATATTACCAGGATGTTGGTAGAATATTGAAGGAATTCACCAATGATATTAGAAATCTTTGTAAGCAGTAAATCATAGAACCATAGAATCATTTTGGTTGGAAGAGACCTTTAAGATCATTGAGTCCAACCATAATGTAACTCTAGCACTAAACCATGTCCCTAAGAACTTCATCTACATGTCTTTTAAACCCCTATAGGGATGGTGACTCCACCAAAGCTCTGGGCAGCCTGTTCCAATGCCCGACAACCCTTTCTGGGAAGAATTTTTTCCTAATATCCAATCTAAACCTCCCTGGCACAACTTGAGGCCATTTCCTCTCGTTCTCTCACTTGTTACTTGAGACAAGAGACCAACACCATCCATGCTACAACCTCCTTTCAGGTACTTGTAGAAAGTAAATATATGATATATGACAAAGCTTAGACTTTCTTTCTCACACAATATGTGGTTACTCTAGTCTTGAACTTGTGACAAGGAAAGTCCACAGTCTAAAGAAAACAGTTAAGTAACAAAAAAGCAAGGAAAACACAGTGAAGCCAGGCGTTATGATGCAGCACAAATTTTAAACCTTTATTTTTTTTAATTTTTGGTGCTACTTTTAAACCACACTACCAACAAAGCATTCACTGCCAGCCCTGGTTATAGCTTACGTAATTAAGACTTGCATAAATGTATCCTTTACACATAGATATGGCCTACAGCTTTTATATAGTTACTTGAGAGTTAAAAACACTTTTGCAATTTTTGTTTTATAGCAAAAGACTACGTGTCTTATATTATTGTGCACACATGCAAGAAAATCAAGGAGGTTGAAAAAGATCTCACAATGCCAGTTCACAAGTAAAAGGGAGTTACCAAGTCACACAAGCTCTTCTCAATAATCAAACACCCAGTTGAACACTGACATAGTTATGGGGAAGAAAAGTATTCTGGACACTGCTCCGCAAGTGGCTACACCCAAAATTTCTTAAAAACATGGAAGGCTTATCCTGTTGGATAACTCACATTTTCATAGTTAAGAATATTGCACATCTTTAGCCAAATATTAATAATTTTATTCTCAACCACTTTTAATTTAATAAGAAATTGCTTTTTTTTTTTTTTTTTTACAGTTTAGATTTTTTCCTGCTGCAGAAGGATAAATTATACTTACCCTCTCCAGAGTAATTTCTTCAAATTCATATTCGATTTCTGTTCCATTAACCTAAAGAAAATAAAATCAGAAAGTTCCTTAAATGCACAGGCAAGGTAATTTGTTAGGGATACTGTACACATGTTCCAGTATTACCAGTTTACTGAAGCACAGTTTTCAACATATAGGTGAGGCTATCTTATACCTACTTAGTTCCCCTTTGTCTTGCATGGCATGTAATCAAGCCTATGAACTCGAAAACAACAAAACACTGAAATAATGGATAACCAAGTCATCTACACAATATGACTGATATTTGGTATGGTTTGTTTAAGGCCTTTGTGCAAATGTTTAAATAGTTTCCAAGGTAAAAGTTTAATGTCAAAAATAGAAGACCTGTTGCTAAAAATTATTCTCACATGTGGAAGAAAGATTAATTATTCATTGCCTTACGAGCTCCAATTTACTTTGCAATATAAAATGAGACAGGAAATTCAGAGTACTTATGTAAAAATCACTCACTGATACATATAGTGAAATACATCTTGTTTACTATATTAACCCAGGGCAAGAACATGACAGAGGACCTTTTGCAATAGGCAGCTGAATGGCAAAAAGGCACAGAATGTTAATGCAATTCATACACTGAGTTTCAGTGTCAAAATAAATTAAGCTACAAAATGTAGAGCACCAAAATGGATTTTGCTGGACAAAAAAATCTATCAGTGGAAGACGACACTGATTTAAGCAGCATTCTGAAACCTTGTTACAGTCTGACATGGATTTTTCCTGTCTTTCTAGGCACCTCACTTAACAGCGCTTTCTTAGTTTCTTGATTTCTTAAAATGTGTAGACTGCCATTTTTAGAAAGCTGCAAGAGCTGACTATATTACAAGTAAAATGTGTAGCAATTAAAATACTTCCATTACTAAAAATCTCTGAAGAATTTCAAAGTGTCCCTTAACTACAGACACTCAGCAATTTTTTTTTTTTATTTGGGCAGAAAATATTAATTAATAAACATAAAAGTTTATGCCAGTCAATCAGGCTGTTTTTGTGATAATAGGATATTTCCTGGAAAATAGTTTTACTTTAGTGTTTTACTTAATTTACGCTGAAGTGAAGCATTAGGATTGACCTAATATTGGAGGAACACATTTGTTATTTGTCAGAACAAGACCATTTATTACTCTTCCCCACTCCCAGCTGCTAATTTTCTATATTAGTTTCCTAACTGCAATCAGAAAATACTGAATGCAAATCATTCTTTATCTAGCCAGGCACCTTTCAAATGTAATTAGGTACTTCTTTGGTGAATGTTATAACTAGGTACATGTATCTACCAAACAAAACCTTCCTATACAAGCCACTAACTATTTAATTTGTCTGCAATTCAAGATCTCATAAAGCGTGAAATCAGTAATAGAAATAAAATCCCCAGAATTCATGTTGAAAAGGAAAGAGAGGGAGAAGTCCAAGCAAATAACCCATGCATAAAAATGAAATTAAAACACAGTATCAATAAATAAAATATTTAATACATACATAATATTTGTATTTTTACATTATTACAATCTGATAATCACATTACGCTATATTAAAAACAGAGATGAAGAAAAAATATGCTATAGGATATTTTCCCGTTTTATGTTATTTTAATGCTTTCTGCAAAGACTCTTTTATTAATATAAGTAACTTACTAGGTATGATCAGCTTTATAGCTATTCCATTTTTTATCCTTTCTTGTCTAATGATAATGAAATCAAAGCTATCTATATGTGTCTGTTTCATGAACTTCTCTTTTATCTTAGCCTGGTGGATAGCTCTGATCTATGTCTTCAATTCCTCAGCCTTGCTCTATAAAGCTGTCTTTGCTTCACTGCTTATAATCACTTTTCCTTTGCATTAAAAACTCATTAGTGCAGCAAAATGGGAAAAAGAGGGACATGAGAAGTGAGCAACCTCTGCATAAAAATGAAAGGAGGAAACACAGGCTGAATACTCAATTTGTATTTGCACACAAACAATATCTTGATCACGATCGTCTGAGGGGTTTCTTTTATCATCCACAGTCACCATTCCAAAAAGGTCTTCATTTAAAACTGCCATTAACCACAGCAGAGATCCATTATCAGGTTCTATAGCAGGTGGGAGGATATGAACCAAAAAGCTGATCTTGATCCAACTCCTTTTGTGATTTAAGTCTATATACCTACACAGGCAGTGTTCACTGCCCTGTTTTTCTTTCCGGTTGCTCAAAAGAGCAGTGCAGTTATTTCATAAAGGGTCTAATAAGAGATTGCATCTACCTGAGGCAGGTGGAATGATGATGTATGCACTGCCATTCAATGCTAGCACCATTTTATTACATATTTAGACTCTCTGGCTGTGCCTACACTGCTAAATTAGAGTCAATTTTCAGCCAAGTCTCAGTGCTCAAGGCTGTTTCTGTCTGAAGCCTGCTGGAAACAAATAGCCAAGGAGTGAGCCAACAGTTAAGCAGGAGAATCATGGCTCCAGTGCTGGAACTGGCTTGTCAGTCCTCTCATTTAGCAGCACACGAACATACTCTCTGTTTTTGTCCATTTTAACTTGACAGTCTCCAGCCTGACAAAGCACCTAAACAAGCTTTCTGAATCTGCAATTTCTATTTCTTGCAAGCACTGGGAACCTGTTCTTACGTATCTCCTTAGAAGAGTTTTCTAAATTCTGCTTTCATATCAGATTGAAGCAAGAACACACAGCAAAATTTACTACGGCCTGCGTGATTTTAGATAGCTATGAAAAATTCTGAACATTTTTGTATGGTTTTCTCTTCTTCACAGTCAAAGAAATCATCAGCATTTCCAATTCAGTTTGGGAATATTCTTCCCCATCTTTCAGGAGTGCAAGGTTGACTCAACAGATAGCTTTAATCTCAACAAATTTTGATATTTTTAATGCTGAAATGTGAGAATCATATAATCATAGAATTGTTTGGGTTGAAAGGGATCTCCAAAGCTCATCCAGTGCCACCCCTGCCATGAGCAGGGACATCTTCACCCAGATCAGGTTGCTCAGAGCCCCGTCCAGCCTGGCCTGAGATGTCTCCAGGAATGTCTCCACCACATCTCTGGGCAACCTGGGCCAGGGTTTCACCTCCCTCAGTGTAGAAAATTTCTTCCTCATGTCTAGAGGTTGTCATCTAGCTCTCTTTATACTCAGTGAAAAGAAACTGCCATCCAGCGAGACCTGGACAGGCTGGAGAGTTGGGCAGGGGAAAAATTTAATGCAATATAACAAGTGCAAGTGTAGGGTCTTGCATCTGGGCAGGAACAACCCCAGGTTGTTCCTGGAACAACCCAGGAACACAAGAAGTTCCACTTAAAAATGAGAAGAAGCTTCTTTTCAGTGAGGGTGACAGAGCCTGGAACAGGCTGCCCAGGGAGGTTGTGGAGTCTCCTACTCTGCAGACATTCAAAACCCGCCTGGACACCTTCCTGTGTAACCTCATCTGGGCGTTCCTGCTCCGGCAGGGGGATTGGACTGGGTGAGCTTTTGAGGTCCCTTCCAGTCCCTGACATTTTTGTGATTCTGTGTTTCCAGGTCTCAACTCATTTCATCCTACACTAGAAATCTCAGGTAGGTTAGATAAGTTGTCCCCTTGAGGTTTCCTTTCACTACATACAAGAACACCCTAAAAAAGATGTGTTAGGTTTGGTGAGCACTTGGCTTAAATATGTTTTCTCTGCATTACTCCTAACTGTAGACTGGTACCAAACTTCTAATTAAGGGCTGCCATATGTTTTTCATAATTATATAGCAGTGAAAGGCCAGATCTCTGGTTTAGCAGCTTTTCTGATTGCCTTTTTGGGCTTGTCTGCACCTGTAACTGGCAGCACATGCATGGCTTGATATCCAGCAACTGCTCCCACAAGCCTGACGGGTTAGGATGTCTTCAAGGAACAACTCAGTCTGTCCCCTTCTCCTAAAGCTCAAAGCCAAGATACATTTCTATTCGCTGCCAAGATACATTGCTGTTTACTTTCGTTTCTTATTCAGGACATCGATGTCCCCTCTTTGGAGAAAGAGTGCTCAACAACACCTGTGACAATAGTAGGCCTAGAGGACTCTGCCAGAAGAAACAGGTGAACAGGATGAGGTCCATGGGAGGATGCAAACAACCACGTCCTTTCTTGAAAACACAGAATCTGGAATTAAAATGTGTCTCATCCAGGAACATATTTTACATCCAGCAGCAGAAAAAAGATACTGTTGACCAGGACAAAATGTGTAAGTGCTACATGAAGAAGAGGTCTGCATGAAATGTTTAGATAACTTGGAGGGCCTTTGTTGCGCTGCTGTTCAAGAGCAGCATCACTGACATACACATCAGATGGAAGAAGGCTACTCAGTCTCCTGACCTTACATATATTCATGATATGGAGTGTGATGAACTTACAGCTTCTGTAGAATAAGTTACCATAATCCAGTTAAGATCCAATGTTTAAAATAACTACTTACAAAGATGTGGTAAAAGTTACCTTTGATTTACAGCTGCACCTGTTGTACTAGAAGACTTCCAAATGTTTGAGAAGAAAATGTCTTTTAAGAAAAATATGTAGTGTATGGTAACTATCTAGATTCCAGCATTCAAGACAGATTTCCTGGTGATGCTCTAATCACTACTAGAGTTTATTTATCTTTCTAAGAAGAAAGTACTTGTCATCTTCAAGTGACATTTTCTTTCCAAAAAATGAGAAATAAGAAACAGGTAAAAAGAGTTTTTTATATGGTATTTTGTGAAAAACCTGAAATAAAGCACAGCACACAGAAGACCAAAATAAACACCTGACAAACTTACAATTTTACTCTGACTTTGCAGGAAGTTTCTCGCATTTAGTGCAGTTTAAGGACGAGATAAGCAGCTGAGTAAGTCCCTTAATGAAAATCAGTTCTACAGATTATGATAGATTCCTAAAATCCTTGAGAAAACCATTCTGTTGGGTTTTGAATTTTCACATACTCTTTCATTTTGTTAAGATTTCTACCGATATGTTTTTTCTCTTTTTATACTTCTGCAGTCACTTGATTTGATAGACCTGTTTACACTCAAACAAGTAAGCACTGCCTAATTCTTGCATGCTATATTTCTACACATCTACAACTGCATCCACCCACTCAATAAGATAAAGATGTCATCATATGAATTTTAATGATAAGAACTGTATTATGATTGTGGCACCAACAGCATCAAAACACAATTTATACAACTGTAATATTTTTAAACCACTGTACCTATTATTTCAAATGAAACTTCTCATTAGAGTTGTTTGTTATGCTTAGTCTTATTTTCAAGAAGAGACTACTTTGACTAAAAAAATACAACATCTGTAGAATTTTATTGCAAACAAACCCCATTTTAATTATATTTAATTGGATATTGTTTTTCAGCTGTCTTCAAGAAAGAAGACTGCTGCTTCTACTTCCATTATCATACACATAGGAAGATAACTACCCTGCCACTGATTTTCACTTAACATGAGAATTTTATTATTTTGGCTGGATAGTTTCACCCACTGCCTAACCACCCATACCTCATCAGAATACACGGTTGCCAAATTCTTCTTGTACAAGTAACCCTAGGATATATTTTCCTTTAAAAATGTCAAATTCGCTGCATAATTAAGATGGTCCATTTTACATTTCAGAAAAATCAAGGTCATTTGAGTAATTCAATGAGTATAAGATTTAAGTAGCCCTTCATGATTTCTGTTTTATCAGCAGACAAAAGAGTTATCCTTATTTAGCCCTTTGCCATCTCCAGATTTAGATGATTTCTTCATTAATTTTCAAAGGAAACCTGCTGATGTCCTTTGGATATTGTTTTCAAGAGTATTAGAAGCTTTCTTTCTCGCTGCATACAAACAATAGAAAACAGTCTCCTGTGTTCTCTAATTCAAATATGATGCTTTTGTATTTTAAAACTACACTAAAGAGGCTGCCAGAAAGTTTTTTCATGCTAGTCTTCTCTGTCTGAGTGAGTGCATTTTATGGGCTTTTTAAATAAGATACCGCACATTTATTTTTAATCGCAGTCCATAACTAAGCCCACTTCCTTTAACCCATATTTACTTTAAGAAACAAGGAAAATATGTCAAGATCTTTGAATTAAAATTTACCATAACCTAAAACTTTCTTGTCATAGTACAACTCTTCTTGTGCGAAAGTGGAAGACCAGTTTTGAAATAAAATTTATATTTTATCAGGATTAGGTCTTACAGTATATGTGCCCCTGATTTGTGGATCCTTCCACAGACACCTACAGGGCACTTGACCACCCGTCAGTGTACATCCTTTAGAAAAGATATCACCCTCAACACACAACTAACAGAGCTCCAAGAAGCCAAATCCAGCCCTTGATCAACACCTGTAAAGATCTGCAGCACAGTCTTGATCAACTTGTACCCTGCTAAAAGGGTGGGTTTTGCTCATTCTTTTCTTCTTATGTTTCCTATATTGTTCACCAGATCTAATCTTAAGTCAACCTTCTTCACTGTTTGTGTACCATACTCATCCTCTCTTTCTTACTCCTTCACATTTACCCTGGGTTTTCTCGTTTCCATTCTCAAGGAGAAAATACCCATTTAGCAAGTAAACATTGTAACTCCAGTAGATTCGCAAATCCCTAATTTTATCTTGCCATACCTCATTTTTTTAAATCTTGTTCAGTACAAAATAATGTTTTCACTGTCTCTTGTGAATCACTAGCCCCTAGCACTAGTCGAAACTTCTCATATCTGCACCTCAGCCTCCACTGCTTTCTCTGATTTTCATATTTTACTTGTTTCTTACTACCTCCAAACCTGCTGTTTACATTTTCTCTCAGATGCAGGCGCACACACATACATAGTGAATTAAACAGACTTTATCTCATCCCACTTCATCCTAAGGATTATTCATGAGTTCATGTTGTATTCATACAGGTCTTATGAGGAGCAGCTGAGGAAAATGGGGCTGTTCAGCCTGGAGAAAAGGAGGCTGAGGGGAGACCTTATCACTGTCTGCAACTGCCTGAAAGGAGGTTGTAGCATGGAGGGGATTGGTCTCTTCTCCCAAGTAGCAAGTGATGGGACAAGAGGAAATGGCCTCAAGTTGCACCAATGGAGGTTTAGAGTGGATATGAGGAAAAAAAATGAATAGTTTCAAAATCTCGTCCAAATAAGGGATTCTCTTTTGGTTTTCCCTACTTGCTGCTCTCACTCCTTACAATACTTTCTCCTATTCAGCAACAATTTAGATCTTTGTAGCTGTTATATCTCCATAGATCTGACATTTTCTACAGTCTGAAAAACTGTATACCCTTTTCATAAAGAAAAAAAACTTTATACCCTCCTCCTAGGTATTCATGTTGTTTCATGCAGCTTACATATTATGTGATAATACTCTGTTCTTCACCATGTAAGCCATCAAATTTTCCTTCATCTTCTCTTTGTTTTGTCTGTATTCTGATGTTGTCCATATACACGACAAAAGAAAAGTTTCTATATGCTGGTAAGTGTAAGCACTTGATATCTCTAATGCAGACCCATTACAAAACTGCCAGTTCCATGGGCATAATCCATGGAGCAGATCAAAGCAGAGATCACGATTTCGAAAGAGGTTCACAGTAAATGGGAATGAAATTGCATCCCTGTGTAAATTCTGTTTAAGCTAGCACTTCCAAGTTGTACACAATTAATATCAACAAAAGAGGAAGAATGCAAATTGCAGCTTTTGCAATTACAGCCTTGTCTCTTACACTAAAAGAAACTCCTATGCCATGATATTAGCTATTTAACAGGTAGAAATCTAAGTTAGGCCATTGTCTAGGCTTTTATTTTACAGGTACTGGACAGAGGAATCAAGAAGGGGTGATATATGTCATGTGCCTTAGTCTTCGGATGAAAGTGCCATTTGAGGAACCTCTGTTTGCCCACTGACCATAGAGAAACTTGAGACTGTTAAGATTTGCATCTTAAAAAACAAAACAAAACAAAACATAAAATCCTTATATTTCTGCATCTTAAATTTATAGTATACATCGGTGCAGGAATTTGAAACTGTGCATTCCAGAGAAACGGATGCAGTCTTTTCTTTCCACAAAAGTGCATTCTTTCTTGTGTATTTCAGGTCATTTACTGTACCGCTCCAGAAGTTCCCAGTCACTCCGCCTTTCATTTTCTTCTGTGCCTCTGCCATTGCTGACACCCTAACAGATGAGTTATCATAAATTCTCTTTTTGTCAGGTTCCTATATCTCTGGTCCATTTCAGTTTTAGAAGAAAATACATCAAACTTTTCAACAGTCTGAACAGTTCATACATTTCTAGACACGATTTTCTTGTGTAGTATCTCATTCTATGTACAAGATACATAAAACCAGAAAGCTGCTGTTGCTTGATTGACCTTATTTCATCAACAAAGATTATGAAGTATTTGTATCTTGGGACTTACAAGGTTATTTTAATAATGTTTAATACTGTAATTTGCATGATTTTATTTAAAAGGTCAGTAACTGTAGTTGGAAGGTTTAAAAGGCAGAAATTAATACATGAACTGTGGATTAAGTTTGATTTATTTAAACATTTAAGATAAATTTTTCTCTCAGTTTTAGGGAGAAATCAATAACATACTAATTGGCAAGATTTTAGGCCAGGCAGGAAGAATAATTTACTGCATTCTTTGACATCCATGACATGTTTATGTAGCAATCATATAATGAAATATATGTAACATACACAATGGGCATGCCCCACTTCCTCAATAAATAAATATACAACCAGCATAGTCTAATCTCTTGCAATTTGTTAAATGACAACATACTCTGACTCATACCTTGTACCTAAAATTGTCTCCCAGTAGCTTTGTTTATATTTGAGAGTTTATAATCCCTTCCTTGCTCTCTCACCCCATTGCCTATGAACAAACCACAATCAATGAATTCCTCTGGGTTCTTTTCTTCTTGTCTGTTAACTCCAGCACAAGTACTGAAGGCTAAACTGCACTCTCAGTAACACCGGTGCAATCCCACTGGTGTCACTGGGCTTGTACTATTGTAACTGATGTTACATTTAATCATGTGTGGCTGTACTTACACCTGCATGAGGGGCAAGACCTGAAAAGGTAAAAAAAAGTACTTGCACAAATAATAAAAAATGAGTAATATTTACATAAATAAAGTGTATGCACATTTATAAACAAATATTCATGTATTCCACAGGACAAGATTCTTATGCACGAATCACTTGCTTTACAAGTATTTTTATAGCAGCAGAAAGGTTCACTGTTTCCCTTAAAATCTTGGAAGACACTTTAGTGTATGTCTGGCCAGGGAGCCACAGAACCACAGTCCTCTGCACTCTACAACTAAAAGCATAGCAGAGCAGCTCCCTCATGCCCAATTAATTTTGCTGCAAGGAAAAAAAAAGTAAAAAGACAATCTGAGTGTCTAGGACAAAATCAAAGTGGTTTTGTGCTTCCTCTCACAAGCTCAGGGAGAGAAAACTGATGTAACTGTTGTTCACAGGGATTAATAGTGTAATAGAGCACACCCTGAGAAGCAGCCAATACAGCACAACTGATCGTCACCAATCACAACCTAAGCGTAGCCAAAACTCCGTAAATTGCTTCAAATGCCTTTCTGCTTTCTTGGTAAGAAAAATTAGTTTGCATCATTTTGAGAGAAATTTCAGTTTCCCAGAAAAATTTCTTCAACTGAAATCTAAGGAGAAAGGGAAGAATCACTTCATTCCATCTTCGGTTTCATTTCTGATACAAAGATGAAATCTTATGAGATGAACCTGAATGTTATTTTTTAAATTATGTCTATACATTGCCTCAGTACTGTAGAAAAAGAAAAAAAAAAAAAAGAAAAAAAGAAAAAAAGAAAAAGATAAAGCTTTTAAGGTTACATATTAACTACTGCATACAACAGTGCAGATGCTTAGAAGCACTAAGGAAAAAGTCTGAGAGAAATGCTGACACATAATGCTCTTTAAAACAAGCACAAAAAGCTTGCACTGCACAATAAGCTCCCTCAGGTTCCCAGGTTTGGAAGGCAGTGTTGGAAAAAAACCTATGGCAGAAAAAAATATAAGACTATTTTTGATACACTAAAATGCACAACTACAACACAGAAATACTTTGAAAATGTTTGATGTTATGCAACAGTACTTTATAGTGTCAAGTATTACATCATCTCTTTTCAGAAGCAGAGCATGATTTACCAAATATATGAAGTATCTTTAGCACGTGCTCCATAGGTTTCCTGACATAATGAAGCCTATGATTTCCACATATAAACTGATGTTTATAAGAGATGTGGAAAACATTCTTCTTCATATCTCATCAATATGTAATAAAGTTAGTGGTCAGTGATCATCATAGGCAGATTTGTGTATAATGTATGTCCTGAACATTACAGAATCACAGAATGATTGGGGTTGGAAGGGACCTCTAGAGATCATCTATTCCAACCCACCTGCTAAAGCAGTTTCACCTGAGCAGATCTCTAATATACATAAGCCACTAAACAGCCATTCCTTGGCTTTACTACACTGTACATCCTCTAATGCTCTGCGGATGTGTCATTTTTCAGGATTTTTTTTTTTTTTTCTGCTTAATCCAATATTTGGAATCTGTCAAGGTATGTCAGAAAAGCTCATCTGCACTCCTAGAAAAGAACGGAAAGAGTCAGTTGCATGTGAGGGAGCCCAGATGGCAACCTGCCTGGCTGCTCCCAGGCTCATCACAGGACCCATCAGCCCATCAAAGCCCATCACCCCTATAGCCCCATTGGAGACCTGTCCCTTCCCAGGGAAACCTCAACCCCATGGGCTAAAGGTAACACCCAGCATCATGGGTCACCTGGAGAGCACCTTACAGACTGGGAAAGGTATCACTGCCCGTGGGGTTGGGACATATGCCTGTGGGGTTGGGACCATGCAAACATGGTCAGTGCACTCCCCTGTCCATGTCCTGCATCTGCTGAGCATCATCTGTCCTGTCTTCTATTAAACTCTATTTATTTTCTTCAGTGACGAGTGCTCTATTCTGTGTGTAAATGGGGGGGTGCACATGAGGCAACTGGAAGAGCTGGCAACTTGGAGGGACAAGGAGTCCAAGACAACTGGGATGGACACGATGAGGCCATTGGTGGTGCTTTTGTTTGTGTGAGTGCTGATTGCATCTGTGTTCTGTTCAGCCTTGTGTTTGTGTATCTACGTGTCTGTGTGTCTGTGTGTATACGCGTCCGCATGTCCTGTTTGTGTGTGTGCTGACTGGAAACACACACACAGCCTTGCTACTGGTTGGACATTGCAGCATGGAGTTGCAACAGCCTCTCCTCTATCAGGCTACCAAATTCAGCAACCCCCTAATGTCATGTAATAATTCATGCATGCATATTGCAAATATAGTATTTTTTTTCTCTATCACAGACAATGCAAGACTAAACTGAGAAAAAAAATTGCTTACGTTTGCAGGCTTATGTTCTTTGCTATGTATCTCCTATTTTCACCATAGCAGAAAGATTAAAAATGTGACAGGAAAAGCTATTCTCATAATCTCTTTGAGTCATTCTTTACAAAGAATTGGCAGGGAAAGAACAATGGCTAGAAAGAGACCTGGATATAAGAAACTGCACTCAAAGGGTATGTGATGGAAAACTATATACAATATTAAAGCTTTAACTTTACTAAAGTAGAGGAATGCTGACAAAATATAAATTAACTAGCTTTTAGGTACAGCAAAATATTAAAAATATATGGAATTCAAGAATGGGGTAGAAAGTCAAGAATCATTTATTTTTCTTCTATGGGTTTGCATATAGAGATAAGGTTCCTTGAGACATGGAACTGAAATTGGGATGCCCAGTCCTCACTAAAGACTGACCTGTCTTACTGATGAAATCAATCTCCTGAAGTCATGAGAGTGGCTCCTGGAGTTTGGTCCCTATTTTGAAAGACTGACACCTTTCAACAATGTCAAGATAGATGAAAAGGGGAATATATTTGTTTTCTTCTGCATGAAAATCAAATCCCTGGAGAATGGAAGAGGAGCGCTTCTCCAATTTGTTTTATAAACAAATTAAAGTAATACATGGTGGCTCTAAAAAGAAAGAAAACAGTATTGAAAGCACCAGCTGCAAGTATGTTTGTCCTCCTCTGGGGGAATAACAAGAGGTCATATGGACAGTTGGAGACTTTCATAATTTATAGAGTAAGAAAGAGCACTGTTAAGATAACAGCAATCTGCTTCTACTAAAGAGAAAGATGATGGTGAAATCAGAGTGATTAATCAAACTTGTATCCTGCACATTATTTGAAAAATTATTATAATCTCAAGAGCTTCCAGATAAACCCAGTGTACTATGCTCACATTTTCATCACCTTTGCAAAGTCTAACTCTTGAGTTTGGACATTATACACAACTAATTTTGTAATGATCGCACTACTGCTTGGTTAAGCTGTGTAAAGAATGAGACAACCACAACAAAATCCAGCAAAGTGAAGTTTTCTGCCTAGCTTCATAAACCATCAAAAATTCAGCACAAATAATTTGTGACTAGAAATAATCCAGAGTTTTAAACTATTGCCATCTTCATGCAGAACTGTTTACAGGCAGAAATTACTTGGCAGCTGATGGAATATGATAAGGTAAGATACAAAATTTGCACTTCAGTTGTCATTCCTTTTTATTAATAAACTCCACAAAGTGGAAATTTATCTCATGTAGGCATCTTTACTTTCTATTACTATCAAACAAGTCAATCTTTCGTAGAAAATTATGAGAGCTGGGATTTTTAAGATCAGGAAAACAGATACTATCTGTTGAATATTTGGGTTTGCTACTATATACAGAAAGCTAGGTCATCTAAACACTGATTAAAAATATTATTACCATTGTGGCTGATCCACCAGATCACTGCATTAAAAGTAACATGGGTTTTTATATTGTAAAATGTGGATTAGAAATAAGTCACATTCCAAAACAGTCAACACTCACAACTTGCAACAGCAGGGACTTTGCTTCAGAACATTTCCTGAAACTGTGCTGAAGGTGTGTTAGTGTTACATGATGGATCAGCTAATCCCTGGCTAACAGTGAGGGACAACGAAAATTTAAATTCAGTTATTAAATTTTGCATTTTTATTACAGCAAAATTTTGTTCATTCAGATGTACA
Source organism: Streptopelia decaocto (assembly GCF_964273445.1). Lineage (NCBI taxonomy): Eukaryota > Metazoa > Chordata > Aves > Columbiformes > Columbidae > Streptopelia > Streptopelia decaocto. The sequence continues at coordinate 204,607,930 of NC_138663.1, forward strand.
TATGTTGCTGTAGGAAAAGAGTGAGAACACACTGCAGCTATTCTAATTTTTTTTTAAAAGTTTACACATATAATGTGAAAAAACTCTCATAAAAACTGCAGTGGGTAATGTTAAGAGCAATACGTAAGAGATCATAAGGTAAGGAAAACTTTTCTATCCAACGTTATTACTAATGTTGCATTACATACTGCCAGGATAACAACCTTCCCTTGGCTGAACTTTAAGAGTTAGTTTGCAAAGCAAAACATCAATCAATACCATACATAAAAAATAAATACCCTTAAAATTCCAAAGGGTACTCATAAAACAAATTTCAGATGTGTCTCATCTTAAAGGACTGAGCATCATAGAAATTAAGCCCTGCCATTTCCAATAAGACATGAAGCCAGTATTTTTATTTTCAACTTTTCATCAAAAATAGTTTTCTATTTAATACTGAGCAGTTGCATTCTCATTACTTCTTAGGCTATCAAAGTAAAAGGAATAGGTCTGTCTCTGACAACAGTACTCTAAATTTTGCCTAACTCAGGTCTGAAGTCCTTTAAAATGAAGTCTTATGGAACAGGGAAGCTCCTCCTTTAGCATAATTGAAATTATGAAGATAATGACATCTGTGCTAACTCTCCTTTCACTTTTGAAAACAGCTTTCAGTTAAATTCTACACCTTGCTAACACAGTGAAAACTACCTAGAAGTGCCATTGTCTCAAATAATGAAGAAATTAAGTCTATAAATAAGTAATTATTCACTTGTAGTCCTTATGCTTTGCTCATTCACAATAAAGCTATCATCGTGGAAAACTAGCTTTATCAATTTCTGAAATATATAGTCCAGTTAAGCCTTTTATGCAAAAAGAAAAAAGAAAAACCAAACCAAACCAAACCTAAAATGAACAGAAATATTTAAGGAAGACAATGAGTTTGATGGCTTAAGACCATGGATTGTACTATAAAAGCATGTTTTCAAGAGGTTACCTTAACCACTGGATCCTTTCAAACCCACAGACCTTACTGATTTCAGCTTACTGCTGCAAAATCCAGGAATGTTAACTGTGGGTCTGTAGTGTAATATATCAAAAATGACACAAAAGCAAAAGCTAACTTAAGGGCAGGGAGAGCAAGATGAAAACTAATTCAGACTGCATTTAATTTAGGTCAGTTTGGACCATGCAGTTCTAGGCTAACTCAGATTTCCAAGCGCTTCAAACAGCTCTAACAGACATAATTTGCGTTCTGCAACACATACCAACCTCATGGACAAATTATCTTGTACGAATTACAAATGAAGTATAGCTGGGCATAGAAGAGAGGTATGTACACACACCCCCACACCCACGAAAATATATATGATGTTTCTCAAGGTGATAAAAAGAGCTTATAGAGCAGTTCCTTGCTGGCTTCCCCATGGAAAAAGCTACAAGGACAAGAAGAGCAGCCCAACAGGAATAGACTCACAGGGCGGAATGGCTACAAAATCAAAGCACAGTGCCTCTTTCAGGGGGTTTATCTCAGTGTGGTTCAAAGGACCAACATCCTGAGGGTATCCAGAAGCCTGTTGCTATGTTTAGTTTTTTGTCAGAAAATCTTTATAAGCTCCAGTTTGTGAACTAAAGACTGGTAAATGCAGGGAATTCACTTCTCAAGCATTATCTGGACTAAAATGCTAAAGGACGTGTACTCTAAGGAGACCAAATCCAAAAGGTACAAGGAATTACACATTTTCTATGGTGTGTCCATCTGCAGCAGAGGGACACAGACAAATGTATGATGTGCTCTCTTTACAATTCAATAAGATAATGGGAATGTTTCAATCCAATGTCTGTAGAAAGAATTTCTTGACTGAATCTAAAGGCCAGGGTTATTCACAGGCAACTGAAAACTGAAAGTATTATAATTTTGCAGAATAGAAGTGTGAAAGAATAATTAGATACATGACCAACAGATGCTTTTACTTGTTGGACTGACAGGATGTTGATATTTCTACCCACATTCAGAAACAATGAAGGTTTTCTTCAGATTTCTTTGTGTAAGATGATACATAGCACTCAAATATGCAAAGTAATGCTCATTCCTGAGGAGAATAAAAGAAATCAGCCCCAAATTTTGAAGCTATTTTACTGTAAAATATTGTTTTTTCCCTAGGTAAAAATTATGTCTTTGATGAGGTTTAAATATTCAAAATTTTATCCAGAATTCAAAAGAGAAATCCAGGAAAACAATTACATTTTTACTTCAAAATCACCTTGGCCCCTTTTGTAAGGAGGTTTCTTTCTAAAACAATATATTTTAAAATAAAACATTTGAAATATATTGATTTTTAGAAAGAAAAACATTGTATATGAAACAGAGGCAAAATCAATCAGATTCATAAGATCCATTTTGTACTTTTGCTTTGGGTTTTGGACAGCAACAATGTATTTTTCTGTTATCCATCATACTAAAATCCATTTAAGTCATCAGATGGCAGGACTAAGTTTTTTCTATTTTTGCAGGATTAAGGGGAATTGTTTTATGTTAGTTAATTAGACTTGTGTTATGTTGCACTTTTTTCACCTCAAAATATTTTATAAACATGATTTGAATCAATGTTGTCAATACTTGTGCGATCAACGAAAAAGCTCTTATCCCACTGCAGAAATGATGACATGCAGAACACAGCAGTGATTGCCAGGGCAGACATCACTGCTGTGATACAGAGAAGCCAAACCAATGCAGCTTTTACAAGCTACACAGAGCTCTACCAGATTTTGCCTTTCCATTGTAATCCACATTAACTGGCAGACTGAAAGGTGAGTATAAACAACAAGCAAACAAAACTGGTGTTTAACAACCTGGAAAATAGAAGAGTCCTTCAAGATAATAAGATGTGCAATCTGACTTTCAAGACTATGATCAAACTAATTAAGAAAGAAGCAACAAATTTATTCTGAAGTGAAGTAAATGGGAAGATAGATACATATATAATTATATGTTGATATTTTTATATATGTTAATACATTTATTAATAAAAAAATCCCAGCTCCAAGAGCTCCTTACTTTTTGTATAAATCCAGATCATACTCTTTAAGACAATAAATTCTTTTTAATCCTCTCTTACCACTGCCTTGAAAAATTTGCTCATCAGTGCTGGTTATATATGACACTTCATATTCAATATGTAGTGCCACATTATTTATGCTTTATTGTAGAAATACATAATGTCACCTCCCTCCTCTAGTTTACTTCCTTAGGTCTAGGCTGCGACCTACATTCATATTATCCAATAAAAGCCTTTAGAGTAGTGACTGTCTCTTAGAAATTTGAAAATTTTCCCCATTCTTTTTACAGTCAGAAGAGGAAGAATTTATTTTTCTTCACACCCTTCGTTTAAGTCTTTATGCACCTTCTTCTAATGTGCAAAATCCAGGTGTGCTGGCTGACTGAGATGACAGAGAAACAGTAATAAGAGTAACAAAAATAATAATAATTTGGAAGAACAATGGGAGATTGAAGAAATACGAGGAATTCATTGGGACCAAAAGAAGAATAAAGTACGTATACCCTAGATCTCAGCACTGTGACAAGACAGAAGGAGGAAGGGAACAACCACAGTACCTGAGTGAACTTAATTGATTAATTAATTAATGTTTAGTTAAGCTGAAAGGAAAAAAAGAAATTCCATCATTAAATAAACAGGGAGATTCCCATCAATTTCTGAAAGTGTTGCAGCAAATCCAGACTTCTAGCTACTTTTAACTTAACTATACAGCATTTTGGAAACGAAAAAAGAAATAAATGAAGCTTATTCTGTACAACAGAGAAACTAAGATGATTCATATGTTATTAAATTAATGCTTCTCATTATACAAAAAGATCTAAAATTTACAGTCAAAGAATACAGAACAAACAAACACCCACAAATGTTTAATTGTGCTTAAAATGCCACAGAATAATTCGTTTTGTACCATCGAAGCTCCTTATCAAATTTATTTCCACCAAAGCTTGGCAAGCCAAAGTTGTCAAGCCACTGAACCTAGAAACAAAGCTAATTAGCTGTTTCTCCTGTTATACACTGCAGGCCCAAATTACAAGGAATAACACACAGTGTAACAGAATGTGGCCTTTTGTTTTATCTCATGTCAGAAAAGCACACTGATAAAAACAATCCCTCACAGGATGATATTTTTTTTCCACACTATTGAGTTGAAAGGTTTGAAGAATGTCCACAGTACCAAAGGATTTAATTACATGAATTTAAATCATTAGAATATTAATGAGACTAATCATGCAGCTTAACAGTTGTATACCAACTGTAAAAAGGAAATTTCATTCTGTTGGACCAGTGGATGCATTACATTTGAAAATGTTTTGTGAATGTTAATAATTGCTGCGAGGCCCCTTCCCTTTGAAAACACTCAGGAATTTTTGGAGGAAGATGGAAAAGAGGATGAGCAGAGAAGCCATTGAAATGGAAATGCATTGAAGGTACATCACATAAATAAAACAACGAGATAGGTTTCTCGCACTGCTGAGCCAACAGCTGAACGAAATCATGGAAAGTCTCCATCTGGTATGCAACAATATTAAAAATAGCCTGACCTTATTTAGGGATGTATCAGGCTGTCAGTTGTGGCTACTAATGTCAGAGATAAGTAAAACCATTTTGATTCACCAACATTTACAAATTTAGACTTATTCCTGTGTTTAAAATTTGAAAATAAGGCATAAAATAGATTACTTTGTTATTGTGAAACAATGTAAATCAGTTATTTGAGAAAAAATAGATTTTCATAAAAGAAAAAGAAATATATTTTTATTTCTTTAAAGTAGCTTTTTTTTTTTTTTTTTTCAAAAACAAGAGCAAACAACAGTAGTTGTCATGAAAAGCATTTTAGAAAACCCCAACGGTCAGAAATCAAAAACTAGTATGTCAAATTTTCATAAGAAGTATCACTTCTATATATATCCACTTGTATTTTAATTTTATTTAACAAGTTAAATTAGAAGTGGTACTGAGATTTGTGAAAGGCACATTCAAATGGAAGAATGAAAGGACAAGCATCTAAGACTAGAGAAAACCAAGATAGTAGAAAAAGTATGTGATCATAGGAAACACTGTCCAATTTGTAAATTTTAAACATTTCTGCCTGTTCCTCCCACAGGAGGATTCCTGGACTCTAAGTGTGCTTTGAGGCTTGAAGAGGAGCTGGATAGCATGGATCTAAGATGACTCAGGCTCTGAAGGTTAACACTTCTGGGTGTTTTAGATTTGCTACAGGTATGAGAGAGGATCAGCTACACTATGCCCACTTACATCATGACTGCTTTCAGCTTTGGACAGAAAATATCACAGCTGAACTTGACTTCTCCGATCCTTCTCTTTAGTGACCAGTGACAGAACCTGAGGGAATGGCAGGAAGATGTGCCAGGGGAGGTTTAGGTTGGACATTAGGAAAAGGTTCTTCACCCAGAGGGTGCTGGACACTGGAACAGGCTCCCCAGGGAGGTGTCACGGCCCCAAGCCTGACAGTGTTCAAGAAGAGACTGGACAACGTCCTCAGACACACGGTGTGAACTGTGGGGTTGTCCTGTGCAGGGACAGGAGTTGGACTTAATGATCATTGTGAGTCCCTTCCAGCTCAGGACATTCTGTGACTCCACAATTCTATACAGTCATCCTTAGTTACAAATCAATGGAAGCAGGTGGACATCTAAACTTAACTTGAAACTATTCACACACAGCCAAAATGGTAAATAGGAAGATTCTACAAGGTGAATTGGTGAAACTGAAAGACTTTATACCCCTGAATGTTATGTAATGGAAATTTCAATATCTCATCTATATTCCTGCCAAATTCAGGATCCATATGCACTGCTATTAATTAATTTGAATTTGGAATTTAAGGTGTTACTTCACTAGTGTGTAGTATTTTTGATAAAGACAAATTTGTCCCTATAGTATTAGATATTTTTTCATGGTAACTAAAAGAATGACACCTTTCTGAAGCTTTAGTAAATATCTAGCTAACTCTGAGGACACTTAAGCATTCGCCAGAGATGTTCCTAGGCATTTACAGTCTTCCTCCAGGCATGTCTGAAAGTCCTAACAGTGCTGAAAAGGCAGGTGCTTGACTCATGTTCCTAATTCAAAATAATAATTAAATCCAGCTTTCTGTTATCTCTCTGAACTGACATGTCTAAAAAAAAACCAAACCAAACCAAACCAAAAAACCAAAACAAAATTAAAAAAAAAAACAACAAAAAACATTTTAGGACATATCTGCTAAATTATGTTTCCTGTAAGATAAATGACATCATGATGGTTGCATTATCACACACATAGTTCATCCAGTTTGGAAGATTTTCCCCTGCCTTTCCAAATATTTGAGAGACAAAGCCCCCAAAATAACCCACAGTGTTACAGGCCCCACATGGTATTCTAGTCTGCACTGGGTCTGCCTGGGATGCAGTTAGTTTTCTTCACAGTGGCATACAACTCTATGGTTTGATTTGTGGCTGGAACAGTGTTGGTAGCACACCAATGTTTTGGCTGCTGCTGAAGAGCACTTGCAATGTCAAGGCTTTCTCTCTTTCTCATTTTGCCCTTTGTCCCCCAACAGCGAGTTGACTGGGGATGGGTAAAGCGTTGGGAGAGGACCCAGTCAGAACAGCTGACCCCAACAGACTAAAGGGGTATTTTATGCCATATGATGTCATGCTAAGCAATAAGGGCTCAGAGAAAGAAGAAAGGGAAAAGATTCACGGTTATGGCATTTGTGTTCCCAAGTAACTGCTACACATGATGAAACCTTGCTTTCCAGGAAAAATTTCTTCCTGGAAAGGGTTGTCAGGCATTGGAACAGGCTCCCCAGGGCAGTGGTGGAGTCACCATCCCTGGAGGGGTTTAACAGATGTAGAGATGAGGTTCTTTGGGACATGGTTTCGTGCCAGTATTGGGTTAATGGTTGGACTTGATGACGTTAAAGGTCTTTTCAAACCAAAATTATTCTGTGATTTTATCTGCCTGACAATGGGAAGTAGTAAGTGAATTCCTTGTTCTGCCTTGCCTGCCCATGCAGCTTTTGTTTTCCCTGTTTAATTGTCATTATCTCAATATACAACTTTTCTCGATTTCCTTCCATTTTCTCACTGAAGCACAGGAAAGGGGAGTGAGAAGAATCTTTGGCTATTGGCCAGAGTCAACACACCACATGCTGTTTGCAAACCTGTTTTTGAAAGGTTCCCTGCGCTAGGAGGAGATGCACACACAATCAAACATGTATCTGGCGCGGTGACTACAGCACTTTCCTAGGAGGAAATACCACAAAATGAAACCAAACTAACCTAAACTGAACTAGTCTTGGGAGCAGGAAAGAGAACACAGGTTTCCTAGCCCACTCTCTGATATATTAGGATGGAGGGAGAGATCATTTTTCCATATGTTAGTCTATCTGTCTAATTTTGGAAAATGTTCAAGCAATCAAATCCTGATGAGAAAGAAATGCCTATGTGTAAAGCAAAGATCTCATGCCCTGTTTTTGCCTGCACCCAGCACATATGCTTCACCTTGATATTTGTTATTTGATAGTCAAAATAAGTCCCTCTTTGGTAGCTATGCTGTGTGACATATTTGAGAGACATGACTCTTCCCATGCACCAGGTAAGATCAAGGTGTCTAATTCAGAACTGTCTATTTTTACAGCAAGCACCTTCTGTTTATTTATCTAGTTCAAATCATGTATTGGAGACTGAAACAGCCCACAGGAACCTTTTAGTTCTACTGTCAATATTTCTCTTGAATGTGCTTTGTCATTTTTCCTTTTTTTTAAGAGAAAGGAACAGTAGTATAAAAGTGGTACAAAAGTGTATAAGTATTGCTAGAATGTGTTATGGGAATAAATCATATTGATTGAACATCTTGTCACTAGGGTAATTGCATCTGTATTTAGGAATTCTAACACCATAGCTGTAGAGTATCCTGGGCACAGGTCCAAGACTGGAAATGAGAACGGGGGCTCACAATGTCCCTCTTCGTAGACCTAGAGAACACTAAGTGTAAAACGTCTCATTAAAACAGAAGAAAAGCCAGACTTGTTGAAAGTGAGACCAGAGCAGATGGTTCTGATGTTAGGAAGGAAAACAGACTTAGAAATGATAGGAAGTCTTTTAATAAAGCTGAATGTAAATGAAAAGAATAATTTTATTTAACTTTTCCACCCTTCCCAATGGCTGAAATTCCCAACAAGGGATTTAATTCTCTTCTGCTTTACAGCAGTGTCATTCTTCTAAATTGCTCTTGGTTCTGATCTTTACATGTGCTCTGCATGGTAATTTCTAAGTTTTATGAATTTTCAGAAAAAAAACAAGCTGGCCAGGACAACCCTATTAAACTTCCTCATCAATAGTCTTCTGGAAGGCACAACGCAGCAATATGATTGGTGTAGGTGGATAAATAATTAGGCTTATGCATTTGTATAATAAGAAACAGATGTGGACAAAACATGATGAATGAGAGACGTTAATCAGGAGCTTCAGAAAGATAACTAAGGGCATGCAAAGAGAAAGGTTATATACTGGCTGGCTAGCTTCTTACTTCTTGCTTTTCTTGCTTCTGGTCATTTAAGCCTCTTACCCTGTTATGTATTCACTTTATCTTTCTCTGTCTCTCCTTTTTTCAACTATAGTTGCTTTTTCAGTCTAAAATAACAACAATATCAAATGCTTGTAGAAAAGCAGATCTTTTAAACTCTAATAAAAACATTCATTTATTTTAGAGTAAAATTCTTTTTGTAGAAGTCAAAAAAAAATGAAGAGATATTAATATGAAAACACGGAGTCATCTAGTTTGTGCTGTTATTTATCATTATCAGCTTTCCTCTGCAAAAGGAATACAGACAAAAGAAGAGCTGTTTGCACCACTTTGCTAATACAGTGTGCTTCTAGATATCTTCTTAATAAGTTAGGAGGTTGCATGCTGTTCTGAAAGGAAATATTCACACTACATATTACTGGTAAGGGGGAAAGGCTTAATGAAATCACAGGGTTTTTTTCAAAGAAAGGCCATCTTTAGTAAGCTACAGTTTACATGTTGAAGTCTAAACTACAAATTATGTGAATATAATATGCTATAATTCATCTGAGTGCAATTATCATTCCTGATTTCTTCTTCTAGAAAAGAATTAACCATGTAACTGTAAAAGACATGATTAGTTGTAAGATTTGTTTATAACTTCTACGTGATACTGAATAGAATTGCTGTGGGAAAATAAACAATTTCTATATATTATTAAAAAATATTACTTACATAAGGGATTGTGTCCAAGGTGTCTGTGTTGACAATTATAGGTGCAGGGCTTGCCTGAAAGAGGAAAAAGGAGAGAAAATAAATGTAAATATATGAAATTCATTCATATTGAAATGCTCATAAAGATACATTAAATTAAAAGTTTAAAAGCCTGTCTTCCCTTTGAATTTATATTGTACAGCAGTACGTAACTTTGAGTACTGTTCAATCAATTAATGTTGAAGGAAATAGATTCTCAGCCTCCAAATCAGAGCTCACTGTGGTCCTTCTTTTCAATTTCATTAGTCTTTGGATCACATCCTGAATATATAATAACTAGTCATTCATTTGTAATAGAACTATAAGAAATATGATTTATTCAGCTTACAATTAGGCAACCTTGGGGGTGAGGATTTCAGGTGCCCTTACCTTACAAATCTACTTTTTGTGTTTGAGCAAAACCAAGATGATAAACCCCAACATTTTTTTGTTTGCACTACTTATCAGTATGTAGTACCTGTATATGCACATATACTATGATATTTATGTGTCCTGGTTTCAACTGAGATAGAGGTAATTTTTTTCTGACTAGTTGTTATAACGCTGTGTTTCAGATTTAGAATGAGAATAATGTTGATAAGACACTGATGCTTTGGTAGTTGATAAGTAGTCAGGGACCTCTCAGCCTTTCACGTCATACCAGGTGTATGAGAAGCTGGGAGGGAGCATGGCTGGGACAGCTGACCCCAACTGGCCAAAGGGTTATTCCATACAATGTGGTCATGCTCAATATAAAAGGTGTGGGAAGATGAAGGAAGGGGGAGATGTTTGGAGTCTCCTTCTCTGGAGACATTCAAAAACCCTCCTGGACACCTTCCTGTGTGATCTACTCCAAGTGAACCTGGTTTAGCAGGTGGGTTGAACTGGATGATCTCCAGAGGTCCCTTTCAACCCCAGCCAATCTGTGATTCTATAATAGCTCAAGGACTCAGGAGGAGAAGGATCAACATGTAGTCAGTGTAGTATAAAAAGTGATGGAGAGTACCTGTTCTCTGTTTGCCTGATGCCTACTTGGTCAGCAAAGACTCTTCAGCCATTGTAGTGGTCTGATGAATGTAGTCATGCCTAGCACAGTAGCTCATTTGCTCTATTTATCTACATTGTGCATTAGCCAATGAATGACTGTCTGTACTTCAAAGCTGTATAGACCACAGAGTCTCTTTGTGCATGGCAGAGATGATTACAGAACTACTGAAAACACTGATTGTATGTCTATTGCCAAATATTCACTGCAGGATATCAAAACCTAAGTAAAGTAACCCAAACTAACTTTAGTACAGCAATTCACATGCTTTGAGGATGCCACAGTTTCTTTCCAAGTTTGGCGTAGTTATTGTAAGATAATTATTTGTTCAGAGAAACAAAATCGAGGCAAAAGACACCTACTGATTTCCCCTCATCCACAGAGCTACTCATCTCATCACAGAAAGTTGTCAGGTTGACAAGTCACACAATTTACCCTATGTCCTTCACGAGCCTTGACAAGGTTTCCAGGAGGCACCCACCAGGATGTTTCAATTTGTGAGCTTCTTACCTACTCCTGGCCCCCAGGTTCCCACTTGGCCCATCAGCCCTTCCACAGCAAAAGTCCGAGCATTTAAGCTGCTCCTTTGAATAGTGTGATCCTTCCCTGCCTGATCTTCCCACAGAGCCTGTAAAGAATTGGCACCCATGCAAGAATATCTTTCAGAGTTCATTTTAACCTGGTGCTTACTGTATTCTTGACTGATTGGAAGAGTTGACCTTCAGCTATCAAAATGATGATTTTCTGCCACTGTTCAGGCAGATAGGTGTGAGAAAATTCACAGAGCAATAGTTTCAGATGGATATACTGACTATAACTCTTCACTCACAACTAATATAATAAGTGTATTTTTATTTTCTGTTCCTTCTGTTCACATGTGTATGTGTGTGCGCATTTGTGGGGCAGCAAATCTGTGTGGTGACTTTTATTTTTATCTTTTTTTTAATGGGAATACTGATTTAATACAAACATTTTGCTTCAGTCTCTCTAACGTACGGTAATTTGAAGAACACTGACATCCTGAGCTACAACATTGCATTTAAGTGCAGGAAATTGAGCTGTTTTTATTAGTTGTGTCCTGTTTGTATCTCATGCTTTAGAGTAGGAGGCTTTAATTATGTGGAGTTGAGAAGGCAACCACTGGAGAGAGACCTAAATATAGCACTAGTCGTGGAGTACACAATAGCATCAAAATAGTCCTGTTATCACTGTGAAGTTACTCAAGGCATAGGTCAAGAGGAGATCAGTAGCAACGGGGAGTCAGAAGGATTTTGCCTTCCAGGATGATGTGTCTGTATCTATCCTGACTTAAAAACACGTCATATACACTGATTCATCGAATTCTCAAAAAAGTTAGCCAGATATCTATTCACTTCTTAGAGAGAACACTGACAAATCTAGCACAGCCGTTCATCAGCTCATCAAGAATACTTCCAACTGTGCATAAATTAAGAAATGCACACAAAAAAAGTTTCTAGATTCTTTTGAGAATCTCTGCCTACTGTGTCTTTGAGGCAGTGCTGCCTCTTATTTGTCACACTCTATATATCCACACATAGATAAAGAATATAAGTTTGAGACTGGGTGAGAAGAAGTAGCTTTCTGGAAGACAAGGATAATGACTGTATTTCTAGCTCTGCCCTTTGACCTGCTCTGCAGTCTTAAGCAAGACATTTAATTATTTTTTACCTGGCTGTTCCCAGCTGTGAGAGAACTCTAGAAAAACTGGCTTAATTTGTTCAAAGTTTTAAGAGAGATGTTGGTTGGCAAGAACTACATAATCTATCTAAATGTAGGCAGTTTTAAATTTTACACGTCTAATTTCCTAACTTGCAGGATGAATTCAAATCAGTAGTAATTAGTTTATGAAAGACCCAGCCCTCTTTTAAGTCAGGTAGCATACAGAGGGCTCCCAGATTTTGCAATCATATTTTAAAGATGGGAAGATGACTTCATGAGGATATTCACAATTGTCCAGCTGCAAAATAAATCCAAACCAATCACCGAAAGAGGGAATTTTACTGAGTGTAGTGAACTGAGTGATCCTGTTTTCCCCATTCTTCATGCACTTTCCTTTCTGTGCTAATCCTTACCTGTGAAGTATTATATTTTGCTGACAATGTACCGCATAGTCTATCAGCCTTATAACTACTGCTTCCTGCACAGATCTTTTTCCTGCCCTTGATTTGTAGCAGGGCTTTCAGCTGAGCCATCTCTGTGCTTGGAAGAAAAGGCATCACACTGACAGCTGCAGTGACAGATTGCCATAGCTGGGACAAAACTTGAATAGCTTTGGGGAAAAAATAAAAAAAGAAAAAAAAAAAAAAGGAAGAAGATTTTTTTTCTTCTTTTCAAAGGACTCGAGCACAACAGACTTTGCTTCCAGAAATATATATGAGATTGTTCTGCTTGCAGCGAGTCAGACGGTCTAGTTGCTTTTCCACCAAAAGCACAACTTGAAAGCAAGACACGGTGAAAAGACTTGAAGCCAGTAGAAAGAGAACAAAAAGGCACACGCTCTACTTCATAACATTTACTCTGCTACCAAATTCTCTACAAGTGTATGACATGACTCATACCTCTCAGACGAGATGAACTTTCCCTCTACCATGAGTGCTAGCATTATCTTGGTTGACTCACTTTGCTTAAAGCATTCACAGTTTTATAGATTATCCATATTATGTTGAATTTCATTCTTTTTGGATCATTTGTTACTCCTGGCTTTAACTGTTCCTACTATGCAGTGCTGTATTCAACACCAGACTGTGAAACTACTTGCCTAGGTATATGGTAACTAATTTATAAATAACAAGCACAGCACATTACTTCTTAACCAGAAAAAAATGAAACAACTAGGTGATCATTTTGAAACTATCCACATACAGGTATTCCTAGCTGCAGTTTTGACTCAGAAATCTTAATTGCTTGTTTTCCTGTTAAGGAATCACCATCATATCTAAATTAATACACCTAAGTAAACTCAAAATAAAGAGGTGGTGAAATTTAGAGTAATACAACAGTGTATGTATTATCATTTAAGAAGTAAGTTGAGTTGTCAGTGGCTTATTACCATCTTTTGCAAGCAGTTGACTCTCTAGACTGTACATCAGAATTCAGGGCTCATCCTCCCAGGTAGTCAGCTCTAAAATCTACAACACCCTCTGTAATATTCAGCTGCAGTTTCACTTTATTTTAAATGTTAACAACTTCTGTCTTAATAACATGAAGCGGAGCAGTCCCTATATTTGTACATGAATAGGCATGCCGCATCCCTCAGATACAATATGTCAGACTGTTCGAGGCTTTGGGAAGGTAACACTGAACTAGTTTAAATTAATTTCATATTTTCAGAAGTTTCACAAATGTAGAAAAAGATTTACACTGACATACAATGGCAGAAAAGATTAAATGATAATTTAGATGTCAGAACAGTAATTCTCTGGCATGTTATAAGGTCTTGAGATCACAGAACACACAAAATCTTCGTTGTACCTGCCACTGAATTACAAACTGTAAGACCAAGAAGGAGAAAAAGTCATTTGCTTTTTATTAAACAGAAAATATAAAAAGATAGGGAGCCTTTTTGAACATCTAAAGAGTGATTTTTTAGCAAACAATCCTACCTCTACTTAGAGACATAAAACAAGTCAAAAGCAGCTTTGCTTCCAGGCTGCAGCTGTCAAGAATAGAAGAAAAATGCCTCAAGAAATCCTTGAGGCTTTTCCCTACATAAATAATACAACCCCATATAAAGCCACTTAATTTAAAGGTAAATAGTGCCTTTCGAATAACATGGCCTTACATTTGAGCTTGGGGTTTTGCGTTGGTTTTTATTTAATCTGTAGGAATAATTTCCTATTTAAAATTGCATTAGCTGTGACACTGTTGAACAAAAACATTATGTAGACCTAAGGAAAACCTAACATTTCTGTGCGGATCCACAGGTTGCCAGAAGGAATAGCAAGAAAGCACCTACTTTACAGTGGTTGAGTTTCACTTGAAACTGCCTGTTAACAATTTGAATTAGCAATGATTAACATAACGGTGACTTTTTACCCAATATCAGATCCAGTGAAGGACACAGAAATGTCAATGGGAAAAGCTCGATAGAGAATGAGGGATAATTATGATACATCTGAATTTCCAGTGAAGATATTATTCAACTAAATGTTATTACCCATTAAATTTTGAGGTGTTAACCTTCCTATCACTAGGGAAGGCGGATCCATATGTCTCATTCTAGGATGCCAAATGCCATACTGAGACTCACACAGAGGTCCCATTATCACATCTCCACTGACTCACAAAAAAAATTGATGCAAAGTGTTTTACCCCAGTGCTCTAACTTTGAACAGAAATTTAGGCCTAAACCCTGGATTTAGAAATATTGCTTCAGCACATGTTCACGGCCTTTTGAAAGTGAATGGGCCATAAACATTCATTTGTTTCCTAAATCTCTGATCTGATCTCCACTGTACTTCAGAACTTTCCCCAAAGTCTGTGTTAAATCACATCTCTTAGGAAAATAACAGATTTAACCAATCCAGGCGATGCCAGTTTCTGTTACGTTCTTAACTCTGGTTGTAGAAACATTAGAATTGAGAACAAAAATAGAAATACATTCCATATGGTCTTTTTATAAGTGTATTATCGTCAAAACTCTGCCTTCTGATATGGATACATGTCTTTCAGATCTTATTCATAACAATTTTATAAAAGGTTGAAACATTTGAAAAATCTGTCTTGACACTACAATCAATATTAGTGGAAAGATACATTGCAAAAATAAAGTGTTATGGAGTGATGTTACTGAAAACCTAAGAACTAAGCTAACTTATGTTATACTGCAAAATTATCAAACTGGATACATCTTCCATTTTAAACACCTTACGGACATTCTGCTACGTCTATCAGATCTAAAAACTTCTGGGTGAAAGTCTCCGCGTAACTGAAGTTAATGGTCAAACATTGATCTGCTTCAATGGATTAAAAATTTGAGCTAATATGTGTATACTCAATATTAGTTTTGTTTTTCTCCTGGCATGATTTATAGTAGATGCATGCATTTAGCCAGCAGCTTCATGAAAGTAAGGTAACACCAGTGCAGTTTTTCAGATCTGGGGGATCCCCTTCCCCCTAAGTTGCTTATTCTTTTGCATTTAATGCCTATTATAGGCATTATTATGACATATAAAAACATGAAATTTTTATGTGATTTTTAATGGATATGTGATTTTTTTATAAAAGACTGTTACACTCAAGAAGAGACACACAACAAATAGAACAGGAAAGTAATCCTGAATACCTGTCAAGTTCTTTTAACTGAAAAAAGTTAATTTATTGCACTACTCAGGAGCATAGACTCCTTCAAACAAAGATTTTTTTTCCTCTTCAACTGGATTTTAACCTTCTACAGAAACTATCAAGACTAAGTGACAAGTGTGTGTACATATGCATATATAGACACCTACATGCATACAAACATGCACGTACACATGTATACACATACACCCAAGCACATACTATGACAAAAGCATGGACCTGGTTTTAGGCATCCTATTTGACCCAGTTGCATGCTGCAGTGCATGATTCAGCCTTGCTGTCCACAAAGATTAAACTTATCTCAGAGGAAAACAAAATGAAAGCAAAACCAAAGCCATTCTATCCCTCCTTTCTCTTCACAAGTGAAGGCTGCATCGTCCATGGAATAACTTTTTACTTCTAAAATCATGGTACACTAAGCTCTCAAAGCGGTTTTCCCATATCTTATTCTGTTACCTTTTTACAGCCTGAAGTGCCTGCAGGTTGAGTGTTACATTTATTCCTGCATGGAGAATTTATAACCAGTCCCAAAAGCACAGAAACAAATGGACTAAAAATTACAACACAGGTAATGACAACAACAAGAAAAATGAATGTAAAACTACATGTGAAATAAGAAAATTACTTTAACAGAATTTGCTATCTATTCAAGAGGTTTATCAGAACATAAACTCCAAAGAACCAAACATCTTCTTTCAGGAACTAATCAATCACATCAAGCACTGTATACAGCAGCCCAGAAATAATGGAATCAATATCAAAGAGCACGTGCCTCCGCTTGGTAAGAGCAGAAGAGACCAAGACTTACTGGTGTTACGTCTAACTCTCCATAGACAGGAAAGAATAAGAAATACAGAAGAAGCATCTTTAGAGTTTTAGAAAGGTTCTCAGGTATAACAGAATTAGCAAAATCACCACTGGCCCTGTTCCAGCATTGAGGCTGCCAGGAGAAGAGCTGGGGTTTACTGTGGTTTATAAAATGCATCAACTTAACTCACTGATTCTAGCTAAGCATGTGTAGGAACAAAACTATTCTGCGAAATGCTTTAACTCAATTAAGGTATGTTTAATAGTATTTAGGAAGATGTTAAAGAATTAAACTTGATTTTGAATACCTGCAACAAATTCAAAGTTAAATTGGGCTGTGCTGGAGCAAAGAAGGTTTTGATTTTTATGTCAGTAGAAGAAAACTTCTAACGTCCTCTGGAAAAGTTTTAATTGATGTCCCAGAGTGTCCCTTCATGTCCCAGAATCACTACATGATTAACAAATTTAACAAAATAATTTCAAATATATTGCTTGCCGACAGCTTTATTCAAAGCTTAAATTGCTGCAGGACCACTGCACTCACAGTATGTTATTTCAAGAGATAAGAGATATCAGTGTTTAAAGTGAGCTATCGAGAGTTCAGACTGAGTCAGGCGTTTTACAAGGTTTTGCCTCATGTGTCAGAAAATGCAGTTCTCAATGGAGATGAACTGTTACATAAATTACAACTATTTGGTATTTTACTATGGGGCTTGCCACCCAGTTTTAGTCTCAGTTTTCTCACTGGCATCCTTCTGCCTGAGAGACCGGGTGCACTGCGGGTGACGTGCAGGACAGCACATGCCAGAACTGCCACTTTTTCCGTAATTTTACAGATTGTAGCACCCAGCAGGAATGTCACAGGCTGCCAAGCTTAGCAAGGACTCTCCATGTGAATCTGCGTAACACCATTGAGTGGTGAAAAAAGAGAATGTTCCTTATAGGTTGATGAAATCTTGTTTTAGGATACTTGGTGGAAATACAGACATGTCATTTTCTTTTGTTTTTAGGACCAATTTCCCTCAGTTTAAAAACTGGCAAATAGGAAAACGAAAACAAATCAATCCAATTTCTAGACTTTGTACCTTGCTATTCTCCCAGGGAGTTGTCACAGTCCCAGACCTGACAATGCTGAACAACACTCTCAGGCACATGGTGTGAATTTTGGGGTTGCCCTATGGAGGGGCAAGAGTTGGAGTCAATGATCCTTGTGGGTCCCTTCCAACTCAGGATGTTCTCTGATTTTATGATTCTATTCCTTAATCTGCTACATTAAAGATTTTATTTTAAGGAATATGCCCCACTTGAACACGAAGCTTGTATTATTCCTGCCTTCCTTCCACCTTATACTGCACATGAACAACCAGGTTGTGGTAGTGGTGCTGCAGGCACCTCTGTGAGCAGAAGAAACTATTAATAAGGAAGAGTGAGGAAAAAAGAGAGGCAGAGACCTCAATAATTAAATGTTCATGTTAACTGGTAATAAAGTTAAATTCCCTAAGTCAAGTCTCTGCTTTGCCTGCAAGACACCTGCTCCGAAATTTCACTGGAGAACAGATATTTGTTCAGTGTCTTTTATTTATTCATCCTGTTTTTGACAAATCTACAGTCACTTATTGGAGGTGTTGGAGCATAGGAAGGTAAAAGAACAAGGTTTTCAATTATAAAAGAAAATGTTGATTTGAGTAGTAGAAGCAACAAAGAGCAAGTGCAAGCAGTACTGCAGCCACAAGGAAACTTATTGTGTAAAATAGAAACACATAAAGTAGCAACTGATTATTATTCGTAGAGGAGTTTTCCACAGAGAAGGAAAGCTACACCTTCTTCTCCTAGCATATAGTCTGTTAAGATGCTATTGCTGTCAACCTCTGACTTCTCAGAAACAGCATTTACTAAAAAATTTCAAAACACAAAATCAACGCAACATGGCACCACAGGTTTGTAGAATAATGAAACCATGTAAAGGGACTGAACTTGAGATGAGTAGCAACAATGCCATAAAAGCAGCTCTATGATATGCCATTGCTTAAGCAAAGAAATTGCCTGGGGCCATTACAATTCTGAGAAGCACAATGTGACTGGAGGGTAAACCAAGACCGACAGTCTTTCAAATAACTTGTACAGGACCTCAAAAATACAGCTTACTGAAATCAGAATTATAAGCCTGGAAAAAAAAATGAAGGCCATCCCTGTCAAAGAATTAACAAGGGAAGAGCATCTTTGTGAACCTAACAAAATTAGATTAGGGGTGTAAATAGGTGTATCAATACTAAAAAGACAGACTTAAGAAGATGAAATAAAACAAAAGGAAGAAATGTCAAAAAAAAAAAATTCTTTGGTGTTATGAGTGATGCTGAGAAACACTTCATATCAGAAAAATTATACTTGCCTGTTTTTCAACAAATATTTTGCTATTTTTAACATGGGAATATTTTTCAATTTCATGCCAAGGGCAGGCAAACAGATTTTATACACTGATACAACTGTGTGACAAATTCAACAAACTACAGTGTAATCTCTCTAGAGGAGGGATAGAAGCCTCTCTGTATAAACTCAGACTAAGCACTAAAATACATACTGTAGGCAGTACTCACATTCTGGCAGATGGGCAACATGACCTACGAAGTCTTTCCTCATCTTTACATTTTAAAATTCTGTCATTTCTAAACTGTTGTTTTGGCTAAAACTGGATGCAGAAACACTGAGTAAAAAATTATTATCTTAAACGGAACTAAACTAGATGGGGGCAATTTCAACAGTGACTTATTTAGCAGCAAGTAACGTGGCACTTTTACTGATGAGGCAGTCACAAAAAGTAACAAACGCACCACTTTGAAATGTGACCCTTCTTAGATTACAGAATATCCTTTAGTTACTGATTTTAAGACATGTTTTCTGCTGTGTAAAACACAAAAATCTAGGGTGCTACTATTTGTATACAGTGACCAGGACAGGACTGGGAGAGTTCTGCACTCTCTGGATTTACTGCATGAGTGTGGATAACTAAAAGCCACTTCTCCCACAAAATGAAACAAACTTCCTTGTACACAGAGAGAACATTGACCTCTCACTGTCACTACTGAACAATAAACACAACAATCACAGAGACATAAAACCTAAAAACTGTCAGAACTGATCTACCAAGATTGAGAAGATGGGTTTGCAAATCAGTTAGAAGAACTTCAAATGTCACAGCAACCTTTCATGCATTTACATGATCCCCCAAAACACTGGAATATTAAACGGTTCATAACGTCAAGGCAGCTTCTTCCTATAATAATAATAACAATAATGATAAGCAGCTCTGGGATGTCTATCTTTTTTTAATAGAGATAGTGTCTTTTTTTAATAGAGAAGCTCCAGGAAAGGACTTTCAGAAATAAGCTTTGATTACTGTTAGAAGGGAAAAAAACAAAACAAAACACAAAAAAACAAACCAAACCAAACCAAATCAGCATTTCCTGACAAAGCATGCAGTGGAAGTTATGCACTATACATCAGGCACTAGGAGAGAACTCCTGGAATAGGACTAAGCATAGCAATTAGTAACACAAAAAGGATCTGTCTGCTTAAGGCAGGACGCAGATTAAATATAGGCATCAGAATCCAAGAGTGCAGTTGTGAAAATATCCAGATTTAGGAACTTAGATTTCCCTTGCCCCTGTACAACAGTGCTTCAGCCTCAAAAAACAACATCTGTCTCATGCAACCAACAATCAGACACGAGGCAGCCTCTACCACAGACCCATTTGGACAGATCCAGTCTCCTCCTACCCTGTCTCTTTAGGCACCAATTCCACCCTCCAAATGAAATGGAAAATTTTCAACATACCCCCCTCAGCCAGTAAATTATGATGCCTGACAGAAATATCATCTTTACCATTCTCAGCCTGCTGTAAATCCTGACTTTCGCCATGGGACGTCTGGGGCAAATTAACACCTAATCTGATGGTCCTTTCCAAAAGCTACCCACCTTCACAGGCAGGCGCACCAATTCTGAGCACTAACATATAAAAACCCCACTGTAGACCTGACCCTGATACTAAATAAATGTTTGGTTGGGAGGACAAGAAATGGGAACATCTTGTGCTTCAGAGGAGCAGGAGAAAAATGACATAGAAAATATTACAGCAAGAATAACACAGAATCTGCGGGAGGCTCTAGTTTTTTTAGGGCAGCTGTAACAAGGAGAAATCAAGAGACTCCAAAGTTAAAGTCAGACCATCCTTCACATAACACTATATGCTTTGGGATACATTTTGAAATGTTTTCTTTGATTACAGTATAAGCTCTCTAGTGATACACAGAGGTGCAAGCATGTTTTCCTGTCACCCCAACTGGCATTGAAGGCAGTTAGTTTTGCTCACTTATTAGCTTAGCAGTAACCTGATACAGTTAGTAGCTGAATAATTCTTCAGATTGCTGGTAACATACTTAACAGTTCAGATATATATCTCTTCTGCACAATATTAGTGTATTTTCATTTAAAAATACCTCTTGATATTTATCTTTCACATGGAAGAAAGCAATTTACTCTTTTTTTTTCATCTGCAGTGTGCTCTGTCTGGCTTATCTAACCCAGTCACCTAAAGCATCATTCTGCATCTGCTACTGCAGGGCACACAACACTAATATAAGTGAAATGTGTGGGGTTTTTTTTTCAAAATATTTAAAAGCAACATGATTAAAATTAGTAACACATATTGATGTAAACATAGATGAGTCAACTTAATTGTTTTATTTTATACAAAATAGACAATAGCATATTACTGTATGTCATTTGGTGATAAGCACTAATACCCATGTGTTCAATTTATATTTATTAAATTCAGTTGATAAATACTCCCTCGTTTAAAAGCTATATCTCAATTATAGAATTTTCTGGAAATAAGATACATATGTAATGTAGCTATATTTTCTCTTTATCATTAAATTAATGACAAAAAAAGAAATGTTGGCACTATCTTTTAACTCCAGATATTGAGAACCGTGCATTTTCTCCCCAGAAATCACCAGATGTTATCAACAGCTTTTCTTTCCCACTCACCCATTCATCAGTAAGAAACACAGAAGACCTATCGTCAGAAGTCTGTGTTCATTCAGCTCAACATAGAAGCTCAGTTTAAGCCATTTCCAACCCCAAAAGAAGCCTAACCCACAGAATTTAAATTTTAAAAACCTGACTTATTTTAGAGAACTATTACAGTTTTCCTTACCGGCACTAAAGAATCAAATGTATCCCATTCCCGATTCTCAATAGCTGAAATTGTTTTCAACCAGAAGAGATAGCTTGAAATATCAGACATTTCTGAATGCTTCATACCGAAAGCTGCAACATTAGTAGGACTGAGGTGAGACAGACTTGCAAAAGGAGGACTTTGGCTGTGTTACATAAAGTTCTTAATTAGATCCTTGGTACAAATTGCTATCCTAAGAATAAAAAGTTAATCAAAAAACCTCATTGGAAGGATAGGAGGGTGAGATTAGAGCCGAGACAGCTGTTTCACTTTGGGATAATAGTGCAACTGCTGAACTAAATGGTGTTCCACTATTCAAAAGTGAAAATGTATGTGTGAAAATTAAAATGTTCCCTTTGTGTTACTTAGGACAAAATTCTATATAGCTGATTTTCCTCATTGGAACTCAGGAGATCTCCCTATATTTACATTCCAATGTAATAAGCACCTAACTCTCAGATCCTCTTAAAATCACAGCCAAAATATGTTCATGAAAAGAGAGGAAATTTGAAAGGTACTGAATACAGAATTGGCACATGAAAAAATGTTGCAAGGGCTTTGGTGAAAAACCTTAAGAATCAACCTACAAAGATTTGTTTAATGTGACTAAATCCAAGAAAACTACCCTGACAACCACAGGAGAGTGATGGATGATTTCTAATTTCTCCTAAAGAACACTACTCCAGCCTCTATTGCCAAAGAGATGCTGCACAACTCAGATCTTTATTTACCTGTTCAGGTTTATTTGCGCTTACGTGTTGCGTTGCCATACTGCAGAAACGACTTGACATCCATCCATCCATCCATCCATCCATCCATCCATCCATCCATCCATCCATGACTTCCTTCCATCCATCAGTTAACAGACATGTCAGTTTTATCCACGGTAAAATCCAGAGCCCACAGAAATCTTGAATATTTCAGTAAGTTCAGGATTTTAGTGACAACATATTTTTGAGAGGAGGATACCTCGTACACAGGGGCTGTCTGCTCTGACAAATCACACAGATTTTCTGGAACTAGATGTCACCCTTTAACAAAGAAACTCCAAAGCAAATCCAAATGTCAGACTTGCAAGGTAGTCATGATGAAATGGAAATATCAGGTATGAAGGAAGAAATTCTGGAAATAACAACATTTATATTCCCCAATTCCTCACCTCCTCATAAAAAAAATACTTCCAAAAGGAAGTAGGAAGCAATTATTTGTGGAGAGGGAGAAGGGGTGAGAGGAGAGAGGTTCAAAACTATATGGTACTGGGTCCAAGGGTAGGAAAAAAGTGGCCTTAAGCAGTATGTCCTTACCTGTGTTTTAAACTTTCTCTTTTTGTCTACTAGTAACAATTAATTTTAGGACTCCAAATACTCATGATCAAAGTTAACTGAAAAATAATGTCAGAGGCACCAAAAATAACTGAAAAATCAAGTCAAGTTTGGCAATTAATACTCATTTAAAAAAAAAAAAAAAGGAAACAAAAAGTAGATATTTAAAAATCCTAAAGGTTTGCCTGGTTTAGAACAAAATATTTTATTTCAAAAACCAGAAAAACTTTCACAATTGAGCACAAGTACATTTTTGATGAGCAGTATCTTAGGAAAAAAAAAAAAAAGTTAAAAAATTTATCAAAGAAATAACAAATGGTAAACAGCCTGAGGTAAAACCTGTTGTTGCTTTTTTTTTTTTTTTTTTTTTGTTTTGTTTTGTTTTGTTTTTTTGCAACAAAATCCATGTAGTTTTGCAGAGTGGAGGTGACAAAACAGAGACTGAAATCTGCTTTCCCCCTCCAGCCCTGCACCCACTATTTATTTGATTAATGAGAAAATTCTACACTAATTTAAAAGTTGCAAAAATACTTCAGTATGAACTAAAATGCAATATCCTGCGAAGTATATTTCAGAAAAGATCTTATTTGACCAAATGAACGTGAAAATTTGTGGAAATTCTGAAACATGAATCATGTATAGCAAGGAACAGGTACCTTTCCTTTCCTTAAAACTCCTTCCATAAAAATTCTGTATATTGTTTAGTATAATGTCTTGAATAGACCTTTGGTTTGACCAAACATCACTGTTTATATGATCTCATAACATAATTGGTACCATTTTCTTCTCAGAGAAGTGGAAGACTTAAAAGTGGGTGTATAAATAATGAGCCAATTCTTCATCAGCTTGAACAGCTAAAGATTAAACCATCATCTTTTAGAACATAAAATAGATCCCTTACTGTGAAAGTGGTTGCAGCTAGTTTGTTACATTTCTTAATGAGCTTATAAAAAAAGTTTAATTTACAGAGTACATTGTTCTGTAAATCTGAGAGACTGAAACAGGCTAAGAGACCCAGCTAAGCCCATCAGCCAAACTGGTGACAACTCTGTCATATTTAATATGTTGAATATGAATCATATGAATTTTAAAACATATTTAATAAAGGAAAGAAAATGGAGGAGGAGAGAATGAGGGAACAACAGAAGAAGGCACATTCCAAAGAGGCAGTGACCAATGGAGAAGTTCATGCTGAAGCAGGAACTCCCCCAAAGGGACTGTGGCCATGGAGGACCCACACGGGTGAGGAGGACATAAGTAAGGAGGAAGGAAGGGTGAGAAGGAAGGAGAAGCAAAGACAAACCACTACATCCTGACCTCAACCTTCCACACCTCCTGTCACCTCAGCACAGGGACCGAGGGTGACCTACAGAGGTAACAAGGAGGGAAGAGAGGTGTCTGGAGTACTGTGTCCACTTCTGGGCTCTCCAGTTTAAGGACAAAGAACTACTGGAGGGGGTCCAGCAGCGGGCTATGAAGCTGATTTGGGGTCTGGACCATATTTCTTATGAAGAGAGAGCTGGGTCTGTTCAGCCTGGAGAAGAGAAGACTGAGAGGGGAACTTATCAGTGCTGATAAATAACTCATGGGTGGGTGTCAAGAGGATGGACCAGACTCCTTTCAGTGGTGCCCAACGATAGGATGAGGGGCAATGGGCACAGACAGAAGTACAGGAGGTTCCATCTGAATATGAGGAAAAACCTTTACTTTGAGGTGTCAGAGCCCTGGAACAGGCTGCCCAGAGAGGTTGTGGAGTCTCCTTCTCTAGAGACATTTAAGACCTTCCTGGATACATTCCTGTGCAATCTGCTGTAGATGAAGCTCCTTTAGCAGATGGGTTGGACTGGATGATGTCCCGAGGTCCCTTTCAACCAACCATTCCGCAATTCTGTGATTCTTTGAGTGAAGCTGTGCCTGGGAAAGTAGGAGGAAAGGTGTGCTCCCTAACTCTTTTTTGTTTCTTAATACCTAACTCAGCAATTAAATGTTTACGTTAGTTGTCAATAAATTAAATTCTCCAAATTGAGTCTGTTTTGTCTGGGACAGTAACTGATGAGCAGCTTCCCTATTTTTAGTTCAATTCCTGAGCTTTCTCACCCCTTTGCTTCTTCTTTTGTCCCCTGCCCAGCTGCAGGGGAATTGAGGGAGCCTTTGTGCTTGGCTGCCACCTGGGGCCAACCCACCCCTACTGGACCTACCATACCGCCAATTACAGCAGAGGCTTTCTATCATATTACTATTTTAAAAATGATCTTATGGAATACCTAAAGCTCTTCCAGTATCTCTGAAAAAACACTACAGATGTGTAATACCTCAGGTCAAGACAGTGATGACAAAACATGAATAAAGAACTCATAACAAATAAAGAACAAAGTATCACAAAAGCTGATGCAACTAGATCAAATAAAAGCTCATACAGTTTATACACAAAGGCACAACTGTCCCAGGTACCCCCTTACATTTTATAGGAAAAATGGCATTCCAGGTTCCTTTATGCCTCATATGTCTAATGTCACTTATAATGCATATTTATTTATATGAAAGCAAGTACTGCAACAAATCAAATACATGTTAAATAATTCAACCAGTAAGATTACGTTTTTATAATTTGATATAACAGAACAGATCAGCTGGGAATACCCACTATGTCTCCAGCAGAGAATTACTTAACTGTACCGCACCCTTTTCCACATCTCCAACTAGATTTGCCTTCCTATGAAACATTAAAAAGTTTCATTTAAAAAATATTTTTTAGTGGTGAATAGTTTCTATAAAGCTTCATTGGAATGAAAGAAATGACTGAGATAACTGAGACATTCACTTCATAAGTCTTTTACATTAGAAGAATAAGAACAATATAGACACACAATTATGCATGCAGGTGTATTTGTTTATGGTTGTAGATATGTTTGTGCTGTTTAAGTCTGAAGGGCTTTGGTGGTTGTTCTTACTGAATGTTCAATCAAAGGGAAGTAAGAATAGTATGATGATTGCAAAGTTCCATTCCAAAACTCTTGCATCATGATGGCTGAACTTTTGCATCCAGCAATCAGCAGCAGTAATACTGGTTTATAATACTTTCAGATCAACTGAAAACCTACTTTATTATCTTTTCCCACTAGTGCTGCCATAGTAAAAGATCAGTCATTGCAGCAATTAAAACTGGCTTCTGTGGCTTTTGAACGCTTTTAGTAGATTGAATCTGAGTTTGAGATGTCTACAAAAATGTAGTTTTCTTTCCTCCTCTCATTTGCCAATTTTGTTACTGTGCTTTGTAAATATATTAAAAGTTATGAATAAATACAGGAGTTGCATTTTGTGTGTATTTGACATATTCAACTTTGAAAACACCTTACTTTTTTACTTTTTTTCTTTTTCTTTTCTTTTCTTTTTTTTTTTTTTTTAATCCTGACAATTTACATATCAGATGGATTTTTTCAGGATTTTCCTTCGTTTGCTTTACTTTTACATGGAAATGGAAAGGACAATAGCATGAACTACTAAAACCTTCTAATCAGCCAATCTAATTGCAGACTGGACTACTACTTTGGTCCCAGTTCTGCAGGGTGCTTAACTTTTGGGTTGACTTCAGCATTCGAAGTATTGTGGTAATGCCAAGTCCCACTAACACGGCCTGTTTCACTGTGCTTAGGAAACTGCTAATCACTGTGCAGAACTGTTCAAGAAGGACAGTTCAAGAAGAAGAAGAACTGTTCCAGAAGGACAGGGAACTGCTGGAGAGAGTCCAGCACAGGGCAACGAAGATGATCAAGGGTGGAGCATCTCCCGTATGAGGAAAGGCTGAGGGAGCTGGGGCTCTTCAGCTTGGAGGAGACTGAGGGGTCACCTCATTAATGTTTACAAATATATAAAGGGTGAGTGTCAGGAGGATGGAGCCAGGCTCTTCTCGGTGACAACCAATGATAGGACAAGGGGTAATGGGTTCAAAGTGGAACACAAGAGGTTCCACTTAAAAATGAGAAGAAACTTCTCAGTGAGGGTGACAGAACACTGAAACAGGCTGCCCAGGGGAGTTGTGGAGTCCCCTTCTCCGAAGACATTCAAAACCCACCTGGACACCTTCCTGTGTAACCTCATCTGAGTGTTCCTGCTCCAGCAGGGGGGTTGGACTGGATGATCTTTTAAGGTCCCTTCTAATCCCTAACATTCTGTGATTCTGTGATCCACAGTTTTCACTTTCCTCTGTCATGGCTTCTTACTGAACTTCAGTTTTGCAGATGTCCGTGGAGAAAAATATTATTTAAGATGTTAAAGATACCTTTAATGACTTTTTGTCATTGTTTTGTTCTTACATTTTCAGTATTTTCTCCTCTTATTCCAACTTTACCAATTTAATAGTACAGGAACTGGTTAAACTGTGCTGTCCAGCTCTGAACAACATCCCAGCAATGAGGTCAGCCCAGAAGTAGTGCTAGATGAGTAATTTCTTTGTACACCAAGCCAATATGTCCATCACCCCAAGAGTAAAACCCTTCCTTTAGCTGAAGTTTCTTGTAGGTTGAATGAGCTGATGCAAACTGACCCACTTCAGCAAAGACCCACTTCAGCAAAGACCCACTAGAAAGCTTTCTTCAGTAATATGAAGAACCACTAACCTTGAAAAGATGGAGATCCTATCAACACTTACAGGCTCAAGGATCCCTGAAGTCACTGAGATTCCCAGCAAGGGGAATGGGCTTGACATAACAACTCTGTGGTGGGCACAAAGGCCCTTGGAGGTCCAGTGGAGAATAGATTCCAGATACTCTTCCGCACAGATGTGTTAGCCAGAAGCCGGCATAAACCAGCTAAAAATCAGAGTAATTCATCAAACAGTGCAGGTTGGTCCAGTCTAGCTGTTGCCTATAGGACTAAGCTATGACAAAGGGGCTGAAAATGCAAATCTCCCTTCTGTTTTATGTACAATCCACAAAATGTTTGTTAACCTCCCTGCCTCAGCCTTCCCAGTCTGAAACCAAATGAACATTGACCTAACTCACAAATGTATCAGAGAACAAAAGAATCATAGAGCTGTTCCTTCTGAGGTGCTTTAAGAAATGTCAAGACATCAGGCAGTAATGACATCCGGAGAAAACACAAACAGGAACAATTTTGCTTTGATCACCTTCCCTGCCCCTGGTTATTCATTTAACTCCAACTAAGACTTGAGTTTGTAAAAAAAAATAAAATAAATCAATAAAAAAAAAAAATCTTGCATCTTTGCAGTTTAAATATTGCTAATATTATTATTATAAAACCAAACTCAAGATCCTTTACCCCTTGGCCCTCTGCCACCAAATATTTCTGATGTGGCAATTCTGTTCCCTTTTGCATTTTGCTATCTTGTCAGATTTGCTGAACTCTCAAGTGCAAGAGGTAACATGATGAAATAGAAACTGGCAGAAAGTACATTAAAGTTATTATCACCTGAGGACAAATCCTGACAAGTGAACCACAAGAAAAAAGACTTCCATTTGGAAATAAGACAGGGAGCATACAGGTAAACCCAGTAATTCCACTACTGTTTTTGGCAGCAATTCAAAAATGTGAAAATACAGATGAGGTATGAAAAAAAAAGAGTCACATAAAAGTAATGGGGCTTTTCAAAAAGAAGACAGAAAGGGGCAAAGGTGAGAAGGAAAACAGGAACTAAATTTCCCCAGGACCAAAACATGTTTTGAAAGGGTGTTAAATAAAATAGGCAAAAGGCAACCTTTTAGTTAGACATGACAAGGGCTATCATCAGAAGATATAAGGACCTAAGAATTACAGATCTGAAGAGCTTTTTAGTTTTTGGCCATTCAGCAAAATATTTCCACAATTCTGCATTTTCATCTACTACAAAGAGCTGATTTATTCCTTTCTGTACTCTCCGTATAATTAAAGCAACATTTTATTTCTTGGTTCATGGACTAGTTTAGCTGATAGACAGCAACCAGTGTTTAAAACCAAAACAACTAGGAGTGATAACCTCCATTTTCACCACAAATTATATGAAGAGTAATGTATCAGTTCCAAGTTTGTGCTGACTACATAGAATTAAATGCATCTCAGTAAAAACAGAAGATCCACTGAGAATACTGCCATGACAACTCAAAGAAAAAGAGAACTACAAAAGGCAGTATTTTCTTAGACTTATGCCCACAGAGGTGATCAGATTGCTACTATTCTATACATGCAATGGCTGAGCAAGCTAAAAACTGCCCCAGAAGCAATGGCAGTATATCATGACTCTGCTTATTACACATAGTACATATACATGAGGTGCATTGTATATTAAGTATGTGATAGTCAAATTCAATTGCAGCAAGCTGGTATTGCATGTCCTCAGCTTTTTGTACGGTTTCATTTCTTTAAAATCATTAGAGATTTAAATAATCTTGATTAAAAAGTTAGAATTGTAATAATAGCAGCCTGTAAGAGTTTTCAGTGTTGTTGAAAATCTGGTAGGCCAGGGTTTTCACAAATGCCCAATGATTAATGTGTTCAGTAGATGCCCAGATGAGTCCTTCCAAAAATCAGACTCCTTGAAAGTCTGAAGGTGCGGCATCCTCTCCCCCCATCACTTTCCAACATCCTCCTCAAATTTTATGTGACTATGTCTCTAGCCAGTTGTTACTAGTTATTCACCTGCAGACAATTTCTACCCATAATCAACCCACTGTTACTGTTATTCTGCTCTGAATATGCAATGCTAAGAAGCACTTCCCAAAAAATTAAAACAATGAGTACTGAGGATATAAGGTTCTTAATAACTGAACGAATAACGTTGCCGCAAAAATTTTCATGTATTTCATGTACAAATGCATACACATTAGCAGGATGGATAGTCTGAAAAATATTAATCAGCTGCAGGGAAACCTGAATTTCATTCTCATGTTTTAAGGATTCTCAAGCAGTTTGGTTTTTGTTCCACACACTTTTTCTGTGTGTTGGGAAGAAGTGCCATAAAACCTCCAAGTCTGAAACCAGGAGCAGTACTAAGTTCTGATAAGTCAGAGATATATATGTCTAATGAAGAAAACTGATGATGACCAAATTGTTTAGATCTTTTATTATTAAATAGCTCCATATCCTATCAATTTTTTTAAAATCGTTGCTTTACCCATCATTAGATGATGTAACCTGAATATCTGTCCTGCTTCGGTTTGTGCATAGCTGCATAAAACATCATTTACCTATAAATGTATTGAATCATTATATGTATTAAAACATGAATGTATAAAGCTTTTTACACTATAAATGAGCATACTTAATGTTACTCTTTTTTCCATTTTTATACACACAATTAAAAAACAAAAAATATTTCATAGGAGTGAGATATTTTACCGACAGAGCAGAAATAGCAACCAGCTAAGAAATACTGCTGTACAGAGACATAGCTGTATTAATGGAAGGTGGATATTTCAGTACTACATAGTGTAAGTTTTAATAACTGTGGTTGTTTGGGGTTTTTCTGTTTTTGCTTTTAAACTGTGTCTTACTAACATTGCATAAAAAAAAGTTGTGTTTAATAAGTAAACTGTTGGAAAACTGTCAGCCTCACCTTCATCCCTGGAAAGGTGATGGAACAGGTCATTCTGGACATCACCTTCAAGTATGTGGAGGAACAGAAGGTGACCAGGAGTAGTCATCATGGGTTCACCAAAGGGAAATCATGTCTGAACAAGCTGATAGCCTTCTATGATGGTATGACTGGCTGGGTAGATGAGTGAAGAGCAGTAGATGTTGTCCAACTTGACTTCAGCAAGGCTTTTGATACCATCTCCCACAAATCCTCATAGGCAAGCTCAGGAAGTGTGGGCTGAATGAAAGCAGGGTGAGATAGAATATGAACTGGTTGAATGGCAGAGCTCAGAGGGTTGTGATCAATGGTGCAGAGTCTGGTTGAAGGCCTGAGTTAGTGGTGTTCCCCTTTGGTCAGTACTAGGTCCAGTCCTATTCAACCTGTTCATCAATAACCTGGATGAAGAGACTGAGCGTGCCCTCAGCAAGTTTGCTGATGATACCAAACTGGGAGGAAGGGCTGACACACCAGAAGGCTGTGCTGCCATTCAGACTTGGGAGTTCTGGTTGACAACAGGTTGATCATGAGTCAACAATGTGCCCTTGTGGCCAAGAAGGCCAATGGTACCTGGGGTGCATTCAGAAGAGTGTGACCAGGAGGTTGAGGGAAGTTGTTCCTCCCCCTCTACTCTGCCCTGGTGAGGCCTCATCTGGAGTACTGCATCCAGTATTGAGCTCCCCACAAGGACAAGAAGGACAAGGAATTACTGGAAGGAGTACAGTGGTGGGCTACAAAGATGATTAGACGTCTGGAGCATCTTTCATATGGAGAGAGACTGAGAGAGCTGGGTCCATTCAACCTGGAGAAGAGAAGCTGAGAGGGGATCTCATCAATGTTTATAAATGTCTCAAGGATGGGTGTCAAGAGGATGGGACCAGATTCTTTTCAGTGGTGCCCAATGATAGGAGCAGGGGTAATGGGCACAGACTGAAGCACAGGAGGTTCCATCTGAATATGAGGAGAAACTTCTTTACTTTGAGGTGCCAGAGCCCCGGAACAGGCTGCCCAGAGAGGCTGTGGAGTCTCCTCGGAGACATTCAAAACCTGCCTGGACACATTCCTGTGTGATCTGCTCTGGTGAACCTCCTTTAGCAGGTGGGTCGGACTGGATGATCTCCAGAGGTCCCTTCCAACCTCAACCACTCTGTGATTCTGTGAAAATAAAACAAAAGATCTTTTCTACAGATTTAAAGCATTTGCCTCTAAATTTATACTTGAGCAAGCTGGTGGCGTACAAGGACATAAGACCATTCAGAACATGGTAGCAAATGTGAAGACAGCATCAGCCCCAGAGAGAAAGTGAGACCAGGGCTCTGTTTTGTTTTTTTTTGTTTTTTTTGTTTGTTTGGTTGGTTTTTCTTTTTTTTTTACTGCCTTCTCATCGAATACCTGGATAAGAATATTTGGTTCTTCTTGCAAAATGTTATTTGCCTGAGTCTGTCTGCCTGAGCACAGTCTCACAGGGCTAAATTCAATTGTAACTACTGACCTGTGGCAAGTGATTTCTACACTGACGACTGCAAGATGGACAGATATTGAGAGAACACAGGTGTGTCTTACAAGGTGTGAGAGTAGAAGGGAAAGAGAACAAGGTGTCCCCAAAACTCTCCGTTCCCTAAGTGAAACATTTTTTCTGAGTTCTTGGAGGTAGCAAAAAGCTTGATACAAGTTTCTGCACTTAGCACAGGGAGGCCCCCGAGTGCCATCGTGTTGTCAAAACCAAACCACACACATCAGATGGCACATTCAGCATCACTGCCCTGGAAAGATGCAGCTGTGCGCTATCTCCCGGGACGTGTCCCCTGTCACACTCTTCTTCTCTCAACCTTGTGCTGGTGCTAGAAGCTGTGCTCATGGACATCACGCTGAGCCATGAAATAGGTCTCTCAAACACCTTTTTTATTCCTTTTTTCTGGTTTAATTTTCTGGTATATCAGTTCTCTGAGCTCCATACACAATCATACCAAGCAGCACAAGGAAGCAAAGTGCAGGGCCAGAACCCCACTCCTCTGGCAGCCACACTTAAGTTGAACACAGCTGCATTTCTCTTTCACAAAGCTGTCAGAATCACATATTTCACAAAATAGACCCTACAGAATGAAGAAAAGTAAAACCAGAGCTTAGCTCCTACATTTTCAATAAATATTTAATGTGCTCAGCTATCAGGCGAGTGATGACTGCAACATAAAAACTTGGACAAACCAGCACACAGATAAATAGCAAGTTTCTGTGATCATGAATGCAACAAATACTAGTTCAATATGGAGGAGGTGTTTATCAGAATTTAAAAGAAAAAGAAATGTAAAGAAGGAGTTTTAAGAGCCTCTGTTAACTGTCTTTATATCTGAGTCCAGCATAGATGCTCTAAGAAGTCAGCAACTGGAAGCCTGTGACACTGCTCCATTCTGCTCTCATTTGAAATGCATGATGAAAATAATTTGTCTGATGTTCTGTTTGACCAATTATATGAGCAATCTCAGCTGCTGAAGTAACCTTCTTCTCCTTGTACAAATACTTAATCAGAAAGGTAAAACTTCATTAAAAGAACAATATATCTAAATGAAAACCAGATGCTATTTTGCTAAATTGGATTTTGTACTGCATTCATAACTGGCTCCTGTGACTTAAAAGCAAGCTTATACCAGAACTGGAATTTACAAAAAGGATCATTTTGTTTGTTTTTCTGATGTTCCATTTAGATATTACAGAACCTCTATTTTGAATACATAAAGAAGTCCTTTTTGATCCCTGTATTTCTAACTCTCAAAACAATGGGAGTTTTTCGAAATTAGGTGACCACTGAGCCGATTCATCTGACTAACTGCAGTTATGTATTAAAAAAATACTTATACCAAAAGGTAAGTGAATACATGTTATTTAATTTATAAACTCTATTGTAACAATCTATGGCTTATTTCAAAGAAAACACAGTTCTTAAAAGCAAAGTAATTTAATCCATAAATCTTTTTTGGCCTTTTTGGCTTTATTTTTATTATCTTTTATCCAAACTCCACATGCAGACATGAGGAAACAGAGCGCTAAATTGGCAAATTCTGTAAATCCTGTCATTGCCATAACCAGAAACTCCCTTCAGTTTTGTGTGTGTGTGTGTTTTTTTTAATAGGGAACTCTGACATTTTTACAGTTTATTCAAATAGCCCAGAACAGTAGAGATAGCCATTTGCAAAACAGAAATAGATTTTCAGGTTGTGTCTTCAAGTTGTGTCAAAATAGCTGAGACAAATCCTGTGTCAATCTTAGACATTGCTCAGCATCCAGCTATAGACTGTCATGCACCATTCCTCATTTATTTTGTTTTGATTAGACCAAAACCATCTTGTTGAGATTCTGTAAAGCTTTTGCATCTTTGAATGCCCAATTGAAATGTAGCGGAACATGAGACAGAAAGCACAACTAGGGTAGCAAGTCCTATTCCTTAGGCAAGCCATAAGGCAAACTGTCTGTTGTTGATCTTTCGAGGTCCCTTGCAATCCCTAACATTCTGTGATTCTGTGTTGTTGTTTTTTTAATTCCCTTTAGTCCAGGGAGTGTTCAGTCTATCAGTCCTGCTGACATGCCACAAAAAAGTTCCAGCAGCCTACAACCTCATGAGTCAGTGTAAGAGACGTGAATACTAAAATCCTCTTGTGTGTCCTGTACCACCAGAGTAATAGAGGACGAGATCAAAGACTTTCCTGTGTTGTAAGTTTCTGTGATGGTAAAGAGCTTGTTAAGTGAAAATTCCAGGATATTCATAGAGGTGGGTTACATGGCAGAATATAGATAAATAGATATATGTATTATTTATTTATTTATTTATTTATTTATTTTCTAAAGGGAGTTGAATCCCTTTGGTCTCTGCCAGTCTGACGCTAGGGAAATGCCATTCTGTTCTCAAATATGATGAACAGTTTATCCACAGGTGTATACTCACGCCAAGTATTAGATAAATTTCTCAATAGCAGGACTATCAGAGCAGTTGTGCAGTTGTGGCTAATTACCAATGTTACAAAAAAACCCCTTCCAAATTCTACTATTCCCTTCCCATGCCCTCTTAAATCCCTCCTGAAAATCCCAGAAGCCAAATTATATGTCAAGAGGAGAAAATGTTCTTGGCTTCTTGAGGCATCTAGGAGGAGAAGCTTTGAAACATGGGATTAATTAAATGCAAATCTAAATATGGTGCAACAAATCATGCAAATTAAGCATTAACATATTTATGACTGAACAATAAGCAGGAGCCAAAATTTGTGTAGATAAACTATAAATCACTACAACATTGGTTAGTACAGTACATAGCATGTATTCATCCTTTTCAGTATTTATAGGAAAATATACAGAATATCTCACACACATAGACTTTCATGAACTGTGTAACTATGGCTATTTCTCAATTGTCTTTGCTGCCACTTAAAATTATGTGTTATCAAAAATATTAACACTGATGAAAGACCCGATACATTAATAGAAAGAGACAAAACATTATACAACAAAAGAAAATATTATCCAGTATTCTTTTGCTCCCAATGGTCATTGCAAAGCAATGCCATGTTATCAATCCAAGCAGATGTGGTTGAATGACCCCCTGAAACACCATGGAAAATCTGTAATGAATGACACATTCCCAGGTTCCTGAGTAACAGAGCACAAAAACCCATAACTAGTGCTGGGGTTTTCTTTCTCTTTTTTTTTTTTTCTTTTTTCCTTACCACTTTGAAAAAAAATTATAAATAAATAAATTTAAAAGTTTATGCTATAGAGAAAGTCCCAATGTGTCTCAGCATGTTTAGTTTCTGATCTTTTCATGACACACCATGTCCATCTTTCAAACCCGAATCACATGAACAGTCTTTAAGGAAAACGTATTCGCCAACAAATATCATGCAATGTTTCATGTTACTTCTGAGTGGGAACATTCCCTACATCACTAACATGGGACTCAAAGGCCGCCACTGCCAATTTTGACCTCCTTTTTGTGCCAAACATAACCTAAATCCTATGAATTCAGTATTAACAATTCTTTCCTGGTTTTGGTAGAAGAAATAGGTTAAACATGAATGTAAAAGCATCAAGTTTTCTAAGCATCTGCCGTGGGAGAGTGTCAGATATGAATGTCACCGAGAATGCTGGACTTCTCAAAGTCCTCTGTCAGTCAGTGGGACTGGGTACAGGAATCGGTAGAACATTACTACTCATCTTGCAAAAGAACACACTAAAAGCTTTTGTATTTCTGTTCTGAAACATTGTCAGCAATCTGTGCAGCTGTCACTTAAAGGATGTACAAATGAGTTTACTTCTGAGAATGCAGAACAATGATCCATGCAAAGTAAGACGCTGAATCAAGACATAACTTCCTAAAACTTAGGAGTTATCGCCTAAATCCACTGATAAGAACATACCAGCCTGAGAATGTGGTATGTACTGCTTTCTCCATTAAAAATTACCCAGGAACTCATCTCTATTTTATCGTTCTGAACAGTATCAGAGTTACATCAAATATTTAACTCTTGACTTGTGACATTTCGCTCTCAATAGCCTTGAAGGTTAAAATAAAAGTTAAAAACCAAATAAACAGTATTATTTGGCTTTCCTCTAACTGCTATTTTACTGGCACCTGAACACAGTAAATTAGAGTGAAAAGTTCTCCCTTAGCTAACTAAAGTAGCTCAATATACCTTCATTGCTGGGAATGACTTGACAGAACAGTAGCTGGTTACATGCAGGAATCTGTGAACCTGAATGGAGTTATCTGAGCTTTCAAAAACAAAACCAACGACAAATCATTTCTTTACACAGTTAGGAGAGATGATGTCTCTTGAAATAGACTTCCTGCTCAGTTCCGTAGCGGAATGCCTCTGAGAAAGCTCTCACCTCATCTCGCCACTCAAAGAGCTCTCAAACAATGTACTGAAATTTCTGCACTAGCACCAAAGGCCTTCAATGTCTAAAGACCATTCTCAGCTCGTACTTCAGAATTTGGCTGCTCACTGTCCTTTTCAAGTCATGCCACATCTATAAACTGAGGTTTAGCTCACAAGCCTCTCCACTGGGTAACAAAACAGCCCAGTGGTGGTATTTATCTTAAAATACATTGACAGTAAAAAAATCTTTTCTGATATTGTTGGAAAAAAAATAACCAACCAAAAAAGTCATCAAGGATGACAATGACATTAAACTATTTAAAATATATGCGGAAATCTACACTTCTGTGTAAGTTTTTGAAACAAAACACACGTATGCATTTTTGCAGATAACATATCCAGGAAACTATCTGAGATTAGATGTTTTTCCTTGGGAATATTTTGAAACAGAAGGGTTAAAAATTTAATAGCATATAGAGCTAGCTGAATTGAAGTGCCTTCTGAACCGGGAAACAGCCAAAGATGGGAATCCACTTCTCCCTTCTTTCCTGTTTAACAATGTTGAGCTCTAGGAATCTGAAAACATGCAGTTACATATTTGAAAAGTGTTTAGAAGTAAAATTTATACCTTGGACTTCTTAAAACAAGCACAACAGCTCAGTGTCTGCAATTATCTCTTCAACCTGTAATCAGGGCAGCACAGACCCCTATTCTTCCATCCCTTCTGCACAAATAATAGCTGTTCATTGCACACCTTCAGCTACACGTGTCGCCATACATTTCTAATCTGTCTAATCAGTAGATTACATGTGACAGCAGTCTATATGCGCAAAAAGTGAAAGTACATCCAATGTTACAGACTACGTCCAATGTTAGAATGACCCACGGAAAAGTTCAGATCACCGCCTTGGCTCCATTTCACATCCCCTCCCCTCATTTTGCTCAGAGCTCTCACAGTTAGCACAACACTAGAGCCTTAGATATTAAATCTCCTAATGAGTTACACAAATTGTGTGACTCCAGGATGCCAACAATGACCAAGCTAGCCAGTGCACAGCAGAGAAGCAAGAAATATTTCCGGGCAAGAGTGACCTATGAAATTTGCCTACTAACTTACTTTCTTAAAGGAAGCAGAACTGTAAATGATTTTGTCAAAAAGGACTGGAAGTAAAAAACACATTAGGTCTTGAAATCAAATTTTTCTAAGCTTAATTTCAACTCACTTTCAAAATTAAGAAGGTGTTAGTTTGCAATTCCAAATGAATTTCTGGTTGGATAAATTGAGAGCATTTTTCTACCCACAGCTCAACATGAAACTACAAGTAAACGCAAACATGCAAACTAGTAAAGTAGAATTTCTAAGACAGTTAAAATATCAATAATACTAGAAAGCTAATATTTGCTCTGACGTAACTAAAGAAGGATAACTGGTAAATAAAATAAAGCCCCGTCCTCAGCAATAAAAATCAATACTTTTAGCAGGATGAGGGTAATAAACTGTACGTTAGTAACAGCTATGTAGTACACACTCCAGGAATTAAGGACCCATGCATTAAATTTGGTACTGTAGTACTAATCAAGAAGCAGTTTTTCCAACGTGATATGTGTCTTTCATAGAATCATAGAATGGTTTGGGTTGGAAGGGACCTTAATGCTCACCCAGTGCCACCCCTGCCATGAGCAGGGACATCTTCACCCAGACCAGGTTGCTCAGAGCCCCGTCCAGCCTGGCCTGGGACACTTCCAGGGATGGGGCATCCACAGCTTCTCTGGGCAGCCTGTTCCAGTGTCTCACCACCCTCACGGGGAAGAATTTCTTCCTTAAATCTGATCTAAATCTCCCCTTGTCCTGTTGCTACATGCCCTTTCCTACTCTTGAAGAAGGTAGTCTCTCCCAAAAATGTCAAGCAGAAGAAAAATATGCTCTGAACTTTATAGAAAAAACCTCCACCTTTGAAGCTGTCACTAGCTTATTTATTATCTCATTCACACATAAGATGGAAATTTCAAATAAATCTTCCTTTTTTTTAGGCCAGCAAATATAACTATTTCAGTACTGCTCTTTATTTTGACAAGAAAGACAGCTGTTTCCTCAGCCAATATAGCCCTCTTAAAACATCACTGACTTCAACTTGTATCCCCAAAGTAAGGGCAATTATTAAGAGCAGCTTTATTATATTTTCCCATACTGCATGTATGCAATATAAGTGATAAAATGATTGTCTAAATGTACATACATACAAGAACATGCACACACACACACAGAATCTTTCCTTTCTTCCCATAGCTTGCACAAAGCTTTCTTTGCACAGAGAAAAAAAGACAGATTATTATTTGAAACAAAATACCTCACAAGTCTATGACATAAAAACCACCAAGTATTTGCCGAAGTAAGTATATCAGTCCATCTGTAGTCAAAGAACATCAGTTTGATTGGTGGTAAATTGATTCATTATAGGTTAAACCCAAGAAAGGAACTTTCCTAAACAGAATAAGGTAGTTGGCATTAAGAAAGTGAAGAAAGTTTACAGTGCAGAGTGCAAAATTGTAAAAAGTACATACACCTGAACAAATTGGCATTATCTGAACACAAGCAGATGTGATTACAAAGGCATTGAAAATACTAAAGGACCTTTACTATGCATCTATAACTTAGATACTGAAGTAGTCTTAGAAGTGGCCTTTAATCATTATTTTTTAAATCACTCAATTTTCTCTTTATTAATTTTATACCTTTGAAAACCAAAGAACTCTCTCTCTTACAGTATTTTTTTTTCTTCAAGCTCTTTCCAAATAAAAATTACTCAGAGCCAAAAATAATGTTTGGAGCTTTTTATAATTAAAATTAGAACAAAGTCTAGTTCTATGTTTTATATATTAACATTGGCTTTATTCAGGCATAAATAATCATATGTTCTCTGTATATGAAAGAAAATGTATAGCATATACTATAGTCACATGCAACATTTTGGTCACCCCAAAATATATCAGAAAGCTCAGTTTTTCCATGTGATAATAGATTTGAAGCAAAAATGAAGCTTTTTATATATAGCAATCACATTCAGTCAACAGAAAATCACTTTTTTAGGCCATAAGACTAGATAAAGTGCAGCTACACTATCTGACAATCCTTTGCCTTATTGCTTTTCTGTTCAGTGAAAATATATTAAAACCATTTCCATCAAAGAATTGATTTAATCTCTAGAGAGGGTGCACATGTTCAATGTGGGCTAAGGCTAGTTAAACTGTAGTGTATGCTATTTCAGTAAGTACACATATATCTCAAAAACCTATTTCAACATTAAATTCTGCTTTTTTTTTTTAGTGTGGAATTATGACAAAAGGATTTGATGTTGACATAATACAGAGCTTTTGAATGAGTTTAATGTTTTCTAAGGAATAAATTAAAACATGCATTAGTGGAGGAAGTGTTAATGCTTTTTAATATTAAGCATCATATGAGTGTCATTGTGATTTCTGTTTCACAGTGCTGGCTTATCTGGTATGTATTTCTCAGTCTAATTGCTTACAGGTATCTGTAAACATCCTACACCTCAGATGTTTTATATTTTAAAATACACTACCATGCCATTAAATAAAAATCTATAGATTTGTGAAAGCCAAGCAGCTATTTTTTGTTTATTAAAGATTTCAGTTACATTTGGAGTTCAAAAGAGGAAAAACAACTCACACTTTCTCTTATTAATAAATCCACCCCCCCTCCAATGTTCTCTATTTAAAATATCCTTATTAACTTTGCACAATATTTGAAAACAAACTATTTACACAAACAGGCAAAATCTATTACACAGGGGGATAAACACTGCATTTCTTTACACAAGACAAGGGAATACAAAGTCTGTAGAAACTGGAGATAAAAAATCAAAACATTTTAGCAAGAAAACCCTTCCAAGAGGATCCCACAGGTTTCCACAGGACACAGAGAACTGATACTCAAACAGACATTACCAACCCACAGCTCACCCTTGCACATAATTTTTTTCAGAAGACACCTCTAAACATAAATCAAGACACAGCACAAAAAGTTGCCGACATCACCAAACCTCACTTTCTTTCCCTGGAGCATCCTCTAAGTCACCTGGCGAGTGAAGAACGGGCTCACCTGTGCTGGGGGGGACCAGCCGTGGGCACAGGCACACTCTGACCACCGCTTCCCGGGGTTGCCCTGGGGCTTGGCCGGGGATTGCTGGGGGCTCTTCCGCACAGTGTCCCACAAAGGGACAAACTTGCTCCTGCTCTGGCTGGCACCCCCAGGTCCCCAAGAGGAAAGCGCCTGAGAGCCATACTGGAGCCCCGGAGGATGCTGGTGCCAAGGACAGGCGCAATGGGCATCCCTCGCTGCGGGAGGCACCTTCCTGCCGGCATCCGACCCCTTGGACTCCCTGCCGCAGCTGTGCTGCTTGGGAAGGTGTGCGTGCATGGCGCACCCAGGGCTCCCTTTGGCCAGTTTGCATGGAAATGCTTCTCCTGGCGGTGGTGAGGTCCTTCTGCGGGGCCTCTCCAGCCCCCTTGGCAGCAGTCAGCGGCAGGGCATGGCGGGAGCGGGCGCAGCAGGAGCTGCTGGCCAGCAGCTCGCTGTCAATACCGGGCTCCACTCGCGCGGCGACTTGACAGCATCCCCGCTGCAGGCAGAAGCAATCAATGCTCTGCGTGGCTGGGACGCGCGCCTGCATCCCCTTCTGGATGACAAACCACGGGAGAAAAAGGAAAAACGTAAATAAAACAAACCAAACAAACCCCCAGACCAAATGAAAAAAACCCTCTTGCAATTTTCAGGAAGATTAAGTCTTTTTCTAGCTGACCCTGACACAACTTGCAGGCACCCTGCTGAAGCAGATTTACATGTACGAGCTTTACAGGCAAAGTGCTTTCTTGTGGAAATAGCATCTAGACAAACTACTGAAAAAGATACCCCTTTGCCAATGGTCAAACCAGACATGGGAGTGTTTGTTTTGTTTTGTTTTGTTTTTTTCCCTGCGTGCCTGATAAGACCTTGTCAACAAAATTGCATCAGAAGATGCAAATGACAAGTTCAGGAAGAATGTTATCTGTCCTAAATGCTAAACTGTACTGTAGACTTCGGTATGTACTAATGTACATAAACATAATGTAAAAAGAGCAAGAGGCTGAATTTAAAAATAAAGCCACTTAGAAAAGATCTATGCAACAAATGAACAAATCTTCAGAAGTTTGTATATAGAATATATATATATAAAATATGAATTTGTGCCTAAGGTCTTCAAGATTACGATTGATGTATCATTTTCTCCTTCTTTCACTCTTCACTAATTACTTAGTGAATGTCAACAACTTTCTCTACAGAGTTTTCTCTTGCATTTTTCTTATTAATACAACATCTTTTCCTTATTTTTTTTTTCAGTCTTTATTTCCAAGTATTTTCATTTCCTTCTTCTCATAGAAGTGACAGGGGTGCAAAATACATGAAATCTGGTCTGAGCCTTTCAAGCATCTAAAGAAATTCAGGGATATAATCCAGTCTCAGGTGTACCTACATTTTGTTATATTTGCCTTTTTTTTTAACCTAAGCCAGTCTAAGGTACATTTAATCATAGAAAATACACAATTAATTTTAAAAAATGCAGGATGATGTAACTTATGTCTGTTATGTCCCCTTATGTCCCCTTATGTCTATTGGTGTTCCACTAGGATTTAAGTACACAAAAATTAAACAG
The DNA here is from genome assembly GCF_964273445.1 of Streptopelia decaocto. Taxonomy (NCBI): domain Eukaryota; kingdom Metazoa; phylum Chordata; class Aves; order Columbiformes; family Columbidae; genus Streptopelia; species Streptopelia decaocto. The sequence goes on from NC_138663.1 coordinate 204,650,104, forward strand.
AATTAATGTGATATGCATAGTTTCACCATCTAAAAACTAAAGCAAATTTACATTTAAATATTTCAAAGAGAGACAACTATGACTATCTGCAAATATACTTTCAATGAGATAAATGAATTTTTACAAATGCTTTTTTGCAAAAAGACTTGATTCAATTATTTAGCTCCTCCTAATTATTAACGTAAAATTCCTCAAATCTTAGACCTTGCTAAAATACATAACAATGCAACCTGGCAGTAATTCTTAATGAAAAATTATGGCCCTAACAGCGGAGAAAATATTTTGACAACATTGTAATTCAAATTGTCAGATATGAAACTAACATCATTTTAACTGTATTTTAATTCAGATTCCATTTCATAATCATAGACCTACATTAGCAGTGTCCATCAGCTTAAGACCATCATCTTTTTTGTCACATAGCAAGCTACCCAGTACACTCCAGAATATACTGATGATGCAGCTTTCTCAAATGCAAGTCAGAATCTAAAAAATCCCAAACAGTTTAAATATGTCTTTCAGAGCTATTTTGAGAAATCTGTCTAATTGAAGAAGTTCACATATAAATTTTAAAAGGGCCGCTCAAAAAAGATATTAAAAAATAAGCAGAGCAAGCAACAGCTACAACTTGTTTAGGGAGTGGGAAGAAATTACACATTCTGTGACCAGACACATCTCTACACTAAAAATATTGGGTGAAGTCACATGTACCAGAACACTAAAATGTCTATCACAAACCCCCATAGTCCTATATTTTAAAGCAGTAGGTGACCTTTTAGCAACCTTACTACACCCCAACCAGAACAATCAGAGCTGCAAAGGCATCCTCTTGACTGTAAATGTATTCATCCCCTGTTAAAACACTATATTTGGAAAGGTCTCTTATCAGAATGTGGAAAAAGATTTTTTCAAATGGATTTGACACCACTGAACTTACCCTGAATCTACCTGGCAGTTCTAGGCTATTTCACACTTAGAAAATCCCTTTTAATAAATTATTAACTCTCCATATATTTTAAAAAAGTTTCTCACTGTTTATGTTACACAAAAACACTTGAAAATGGGATGTATATGTACAACTAATTGCTAGACAACATGGAAAGATGAATTCAAAAGATAATGCAATTTCATCAGCCGTAATTGAACCATTGCATTAGACAGGAAGGCACACGCTTCTGGATGAACTTGGACTAACACATGGCTCAAATCCACATGCCCGACTATCATCCTAATTTGATAATAACTGGTGCACAAAGCAAAACTGAATATTGTGCAGTACACTGTGTGAACTGTGTTTGACCTGATACTGTTGTGGAAAAATCTCACTAATTTTCTTTTTTAAATTTTAAGTAGGCATGACAAAATGGAGCACATAGATTTAGTTGATATGCTACCAGCACAAATAACTGTAACTGGATTACAGTAATGTTGGACATACACCAAAAATAAACACTGAGAATAGTTTGCTTCGGGCAAAAATGTGCATATGGGAAACAAAAAGTGCATATGGGAAACAAAAATTACTAATAGAGTTCTGAAAGGGAAGCTAGAAGCATGAGTGAAGATGATTTAGATGTAGTAACAGATTTTTCCCTCCAACCAAGAATGCAATGTTATGCAACCATAAAAAATACAGAATGAAAGATTAAGAAATGGGGCATGGATCAGCTTATTTAGTGGTCCTGAAATTTCTACAAATATTTTCAAGAAAAAAAAATAATTAGAACAACTATGAATATGATTGCAAGGCTACTGAAATAAGTCAAATGCAATGTCTTTGCAACCATTTTTTTCATTTGTTTGTTTGGTGGAAAGCAATTATGCTTGTATAGAAATAATAGTCTTAGTGGTGACATAGGCTAGAAGGAATGGTTGTGATTAGGCCAGGATTAGGCCAGGAGCCAAGTGATCTGGCACAAGTCATTGCTGTCACAGGGTACCTCAGAAATCTTGGGCAAATTGTTGGATTTCAGTGACTATCCCATATGTAAAATGAAAAAAACCACTTCATTTAATGAAAAAAGAACATATGGAATTGGGAGGGACACATCTGAAATAAAACAGCTCAGCTTCTATTTCTGGTCTGCCTGCTCCTCCCATCCTCCAGGTGTGCAATACAAGATAGAGATGCAGGCTGACAGCAACAAAAATAAAACAATAAAAGATGAAAAATGTGATAAAACATGGTTATTTAATTATTTCATCATTAAGGAAGTTTCATTGGAAATATGTCAATCATCTTTAAGAGTCTACTTACTTTAAAAGTAGCACAATCCCCATATCCTTTAAATAGAAGGAAGAATCTCAAGCTTTGCATTTTTATGTAAAAATATCAGTAAGAGTCGCAAACACAAACATATCCATTCTCAGTGTTAGCTGCATGTCCTAGGGTTAACATAAGGGCAATAATTTAGAAATCAAGATACAATGAAAAAGAAAAATGACAAGGGGTTGGAAGAGAACTGCATCAACAGAAGAAAACAACACTCAGCTGGGAATATTAAGTCAAAGTCAATCATGTCAAAGCTGGTGGAGAACAGAGCAGCAGATTTACCAATTTCATATCCAAGTAAAACAAAGAATCATAAAATTGCAGTGGAAAGACTGAAATACAAGAGCATTTCCATGTCAATACAGAAATATCCCTTACAAGACCTGCTATTTTCAGGTGGAGGTGTCTGATAGTTTATGGACTTCTCTCCTCTAGAGAACTTTGTGCACTTTATTTTAGTGCTTTGGTTCACCTTAAACTAGATTCACATAAAGCCATTAAGCAAAATAACTTAGAAGGTACTGCAAAAAGATCTGTTTAGAACAGATAGATTAAATGCACAGGGCAGAAAGGACAGGAAGGGTTGTTGCAACCATCATTTTCACTATGTGGAAAATATTTACCAACACCTCTTTTCCACATGCTGTTTGAGGACAGAGAGGGCTGGGTTCAGGACTTTCCCAAAATACTTAAATATAACCTTAAACTTCCACCCACTACCATAAGAAACATAAGTCCTTTGCTTGAGTATCTTTGGCCAGGTAGTTTGTGACAAGCACTTCTGAGTCCAACATCTTTAACCTCTTTAATAACTCTTCAGTTTACAGGGTCTAATACAAGCACTTTGGCAAATTTAAGACAGCTTTTTTAAGATTGGATTCTGTGTTTCCAGATTTTTAGGAACTGCATTTCAGAACTTCAGTATCAGCCTAATACTCCAATATTGTTTTGCACATAATAAAAAAGGATAGAAAGAAATGTTAATGGGTAACAGTTACTTAAAATCCATATGCCCAATTTCAGCTGCATGAAGATTTACAGTACCTTAAGCTATTGTTATTTGTTAAATTAGAATAAAACAGCATGCTATTTACTATGGCTGATATTTGATTTTACAAGGGAAAGTCAACAACTTTGGGTCTCCGTTCAAGTAGCAACCTAAGTAGTAAAAGTATACCATAAACACACAGGAGATATCCATAGAATAAATTAATGAGGATTTTTATTACAGAGTCACGTTGTGTAAAGATAGATGAACTGCATGCATTGCATAAAGAAAGAGGACAATATAAACAAGCTAGAATTTTTGCAGGAGTGTATTTTTTATTCTAATGTTGGCAATCCACTCAGGAAATAAAGAATGCCAATTAGCCAACTCAAGCAAGTTCTTTTTAAGTACAGTGCCTATTAGAGCATCCTCTTTCCAACTGATTGCTTCTCATTGAATTTATTTTGAAAGAATTTCAGTCAAGTTTATTAAGAGATAATAAAAAATATTTCTTCCCTATGAAGATATTTGTGTTTTGTTCATAATACACATCTTTGAAGAGTTTGGCACAGTTCTGACACTGTCTTATTAAGGGACAGTTGTAATATTTCACCGCAGATGAATGGAAAGCAGAGACGTGATCACATAGCACAGCCAAAAAAAAGGACAAGGTTTATAGCATATATTACTGAGAATCCAAGTTACTAAGCTCCTTCAGCCTTTGGAAAGGAATCACTTGTTTTAAGTGGCGAACATAACTTCCACGACAACAGCAAAGCCATTTGACTGGAACTCAACTGATAGAATATTAAAAGAATAATGAAAATCAGTGATGTTTGTCCACCTATCCAAATCGATCCATACCTGGTCAACCCTGAGATTCAATTTCAGTCAAAAACAGCATCTAAAAAGATTTCCCAAACAGAAATATCCTAGTGTGTTTTCATAAAGGAATCACATACATGTCCATGTGCTGTGTATTTATACGACAACGATGGAACATGAATCAAAAAAAGACATTACAGAAGCAAGATGAATCCTTGATGGCTTTTTATTGAAAAGAACTTTATCCATAAACACAGTCCCTACAGACATAAGAGGTTTGTATATATTGTGGATATTTTTTTCCTAATATCTGTCTTCATTACTTCAAAGAGAAAAATCAATCTATTGGCATTTCTTGGAGCACCTATAACATTACACCATATCTGCACCAAATGACCTCAAGGGCCTGGACCAATTGCTCTTTGCTTTGGTACAGCTAGAAGTTATTGAGCTCAATGCAGGAATGATGGGCAAAATTCTGGAGTCTGTGTTGTACAGTAGGTCAAAACAGATAATCAAAATAGTCTTGCTAGCACTGTAGCTAGCAACTTGCTAGCTAATGGCTAAGATAAAAAGCAGTTTCTTTGTATGGGTGGATGTAAAGACAGCCTGTTATTCATAGCTACTTTAGGATTCTACTATGTGTTAGGAAGAGAAGGCAAAATTAAATGTGCTTCCCAGAACGACACTTAGGAGAAAGATCTGCAGGATACAGCAGATGAAGGGACGAGCCATGTCCCTCAGCCATCTGCAGCTGTGTTTGTTAAATTAAGAGGAAACATGGTGAGACAGGAGAACACTTCTCTTCCTTTTATTTTTGAGGATCATTTTTATTCTTATAAAAACATCCAAGAAAGTAAATCCTCAGTAACAAAACACATGAGTTCTTTTGGAACCACTTGCTATCTTAGGAAAACAATCTGGTCTATAACCGGATCACACAGAAAGCACATTGGCCTGGGAAGGAAATAGAGATGTCATATACTGTCAAGTAGCAAATTACATTTAGATAATTCAAACAAGTCTGGTCTGTTTCTCCTTTTGGTAGAAATCTCTGATGTTTTGCTTTTGTAATGCACAATGGTAAGCAGGATTAGAAGAATAAAGGCCAGAAGAAATGAGCAGCTTGAAACTAAAGCCACAACAAACTTTTGATTTCATAGAACTGCAGTCTACAATCCTAAAGGAGATGTCAGAGCACACCAAAGAATGGTTAAGGAGTCATATACTGAAAAGTAGGTAATGAAGTCTATTGCAAGGTTTTCATTTTGCTGTGCATCATTTATTCAAGCAAAGTCTAACTTTTAGCTAGAAAAGCAGCTCTTCAATCAAATAGTTCACACACTGAGAATCATTTGGCTGAGTTACTTTCCACTTCCATCTCATTGTTTTCAACAATTTATTTCTGTTCTCTCATTTTACTTTAAATAATTACTTATCCCTCTCAGTAAGAATTAATTTCAAATGAAAAGATCAGTATAGCTCCCGTGGTTTGTTACTTTGTTTTTCCAGTTTGTTAATTAGTCCCTCATAAGTCAGCTCTTCCATTCTGCAATAATTTTACTATTTTCTTTAAAATGTATGCAGTCTAAAGTGGATCACACCTCGGCAACTTTATGTGATCGATAGCTGTTAGAGACAGATTAGTGATGAGAACCATATTCAAAACAAAACAAAACAAGAAACAAACAAACCCCCACAACTACAACAACAAGCAAGCAAACAACCAACAATAACAACAAAATGAACAGCCCCCGGAATATTGATAAAAGAAGTTTATAAAAACAGTCTGCATACTTGGGGATTTCTTGCAATAGAGTTCTTGGAAAATTGTATTAATTACCTTAATTTCCTGGAATGTGTGTACAAATAGAGATACTGATAGCATAACGTATAGAAAACACAGTCTCAAACCAACACATGCACAAGGTGCATTATTTTAAAACAAATTGAGTTTGTTAGCTTAATAAATTAAGCCAACATGTAAACCAAGACTCTTTGTTCTCAAAAAAGATACTTTCTATTCTGAAGGATTTCACATAAGTGTTCACAGAAAACAAACAGACAAAGAAATGAAAACAGCAACAACAAAAGACAAAAACTTGCTGAATATTTTTTTTTTCCTTCAGAAATATGGTCACGAATGTTTCAAAATTCAATATTTTTAATTCCTCTTTGAGGACCCCAAAATACCATTTCCATTCTAACTTCCCTTTATTAAGTGGCACTTTAACATTTTTCAATATTACTTGAATTCCATAAACAGAACAAATACTTGTCTCAAAGAAAAAGCAAAGAAAGATATGGAAATAAATATGGTAAACAATTAAATATAGCTGAAAAGGAATGTTCCTCTAAAATGCATTGCTCACTCATGGAACTCAGTGTCTGTAGATAAAACAAAAGCTAAATTTGCAGTCTTGGTAGGAACTATGGTTACAGATCTTTTATAATGTATATATAATTATAGTTCAGGACACAAAAATAAGTAAATAAATAAATATTAACTGGGTAGTCCCAAGAAAAATAAACAGTGCTATTGGCAGATAACTCTGGAAGAGTCGTCTCCACTTTTCCTGGATTTCTGTCTGTCTGCCACCAAGCACAGAACATTTGTCTTTATTAAACAGCAAATCTGAAATTATGTAAAGAAAACTTCACACAAATGTGAAAGTATATTTTTAACTAGTTCAGAGCAAAACATGCACGTTCATCTACCATTTCAATCAAACATAATTTTGTTCTCTCATGACTAATGACTGATTAGTGAATTGCTTTTATGCCAAAATAACTTTTTCTAAATATGTTCTTAAATAGATATAATGATTGCAAAAATTACAACAGGAAAAAGGAGCATATATCAACAACAGTGATCCAGATTTCTTTCAGCCCATGTATATACTGACTTGTGAATGTAATACGGAATTTTTTACTGAAGTTGTCCTTGGGGAGAAAAGGGAAATTATTACTTGAAATCTCTAGTATTTAGTGCTTCTCAGAAACAGTGAATCTGAGCAGATAGTGCTATTTGCAAAGATACTTTCCCAGCTCTGTTTTCTTTGTTATTTATATTCTCTAGAAAGGAACTACTGGAGTTCAGCTGAAGTTAAAATTGGAGATGGACATGAAGGGTAACAAGAAAGGTTTCTATAGGCCTACCAGCAACACAAGGAAGATGAAGAAAACTGTGGGGACACAGTGACAAAGACATGGAAAAGCCATTGTTGTGAAGTGACTGCTTTCTCAATATTTATAGGCGATGTCTGCTCTCCAGCCTTCCTGGTCCCTATAATGAGTAGCAAAGTCCAGGGGTGGAAGTGCAACCTACAAGACAGGAATATGAAGCTAGAGACCACTTAAATAAATTGGATGCACACGAGTCTATGGAACTGGATGGGATTCATCCCAAAGTGCTTAGGAAGCTTGCCAACATTGTAGAGAGATCTTTCTCATCTTCGAAAGTCTGTGGTGACAGAAGTCTTGATAATTGAAAAAGGCAAACGTCACATCCATGTTCAAGAAGGGCCAGAGGATGATCTAGGGAACTACAGAATGGTCTTCCTAATGTCAGTCCATCAGAAGGTTATAGAGAAAAAAAAAAAAATCACAGTTCAGAAACTGGAGAGTGTTATTGATCTACTGGTAGGCATGGCTGTCATCCATGGGAATCCTGACCAAGTGGAGAAATACACTGGCAGAAACTTCTTGAAGTTGAAGGAGTAATTCCATGCAACAGAACTGGCTGGGGACTGACTGGCTGGAAGCAGCCTTGCAGAGAAGGACCTTGGGGTCCTGATGGACAAGTTGAGTAGGAGTCAGCAGTGTGCCATTACAGCAACGAAGGTAAATCATATAATGATCTGCATTGGTAGAAGTGTAGAAAGGACATCAAGGAAAGTGGTTCTTCACTTCCACTGAGTATTATGAAAGCACATCTGAAATACTGTGTCTGTTTTGGGCTAACAAGTAAAAGAAAGAGATGAACAAACTGAAGTGAATACAGTTGGGAGTCATCAAGATGGTCAGGGGGCTGAAGAACATGATGTATATGGACAGGATAAGAAAGCTTTTTTCAGGTCAAGAAAGGGGCTTAAGAGACAAATCTAGCTGACCCTCATCTTAAATGGATGGTTACAGAGAAGCCAGAGCCAGACTCTTCAGGCCATGCAGCAAAAGGCAAGGGCCAGTTAACACAAGCTGCAGCAAAGGATATGTGATCAGATAACAGGAAAAAAAAATTACCATGAATGTGATCAAGCACAGGAACAGGTTGCCCAGAATAAAAAAAAAACACTAAAGCTTACACAAGTGTTAAATGCCTCCTTTACTCAGCAAATGTACCCTAGTGTAGAGCACATCTTTTGATGTTTGACTGGTCAGTCAGTCTTTGGTGTCTCTGCTTTAGACACTCACCTAGTGTAAACCACATAAGAAAGTTACCTTAATGTAAATTTATCTAATTGTTTGATAGAAGTGACAATCGTTTCAGATTTCCAAAGTTGGCAAGAGTCAACTCAGCCTCGTTTACCTCATTCTTTCCTCCCAACTATTTTATTTAAATACTGATTGTAGATCTTGGCAGGTGAAGACAAAATATTTTAGGCTGGAAAATCCATTCTGTGGAACTGCCAACAACTGAAGGAATGTGAGAAAACTGAATAAACTATTAAAAAAAATCTAAAATAAATCAGCCTCATATTAATTATCCAGGACATTCACACGGCAAAAGAGGGCACTGGTTTGCATTAAGTACTAACACTCCATACTCTTTTAGAAAACAATATATTTTCCATGAACATCATTTGACAACTGTTAGTAGATTGACAAGGCATTAGATTTTTTGAACTTCACAAAATATTTGTTTCACAGAGTGAAAGGTGTATGAAAGTTCAATTGCATATCTTTTGGCTTCTAAATCCTTTGCTCTTTGTGGAGTGGTTTGCAAGACAATTTACCTATGAAGAGCCAGCTGAAGACAGCAGTGTCAGGGCTATGAGGGCACTAGGAGACTTGACTGCCCCTTCCAATCTTCTCCAGGTAGTCCCCACACCTTGAGGCCACAGCCCAGGACCCCATTTCAGCCCAGTCTGAGGCCACCAGTCTCCAAGTCCACCACAGCTCTGCTCCGCGTAGACATGAACCTTGCTGAGCTTGGACTATCCATTGGACATCTCAGCCTGGCCTTGGCCCAGTCCCATCCCATGGAGATGCCTGGTGCCCAGGGCAGTCCTTGCTGCCCTGGCCAGGACAGTGACACCAGGCTTGGCCACGTAGCCCTGACCTGGGGGAGTCCCTGCAGCTTCTGTCCTCCAGCAAGCTGTGGGTCCACACAATGTCCTGACAAGCTGTTGTATTATTACAGATTTTTTGGTGCGTGTCCATGGTCACAGCCCACAAATTGAAGGAATTGGGGAATTAAATGCACAAATACAGTCCCTGGGGAACCTGGTCCCATATGTTCTGTGGTATTTGAGGATATACATACACACGTTTTTGTTACAAATTTTGCTTGTGCTACAAGTTGAAAGTAACCAGTGCAGATTTAGAAAATAGCTGGAGATTTTTGTCTCGTCACAGACAAATAATTTACAAAACTTTTACAGGCATAAAATCATTTATGTCTAGCTGGAATTTTGGCAGCAAAATACAAAAGCCAATTATCTACATAAAGCCATGCAAATAACTTCTGTATTGAATGTCTTCTATGACCTTCACTAATCTTCATTATTTTTTTCTCTTCTAAGACATTTGAGATTCATTTTTCTCTGGACAGAAGGCTTTTGTAAAGATCTGTAAGCAGTGTTTTGCCCATATATCTATATTTGCCATCCAAAAGCAATCTGCCCACCCAATTAAAACAGAGGTTCATACCAAATCAATATTAGAAGTTAGTATTTTGCTTTTACTGAAATAAGCAACATTCTACTTCAACTAACACAAAAGACACACCATGACTCAGATTTTATTTAAACTACCTGTTTAAAAAAGGAAAACAAAATAAAAGCTATATCTACAAAACTACTGGAAGTATGACTTAAGTTTCCACAGTAGGGCACCATGAGAGACTCATCCAAGAGAAGGTTGCCATGGAGTCTAACAGAGAGTCTTGAACTTAGTCTAGATGGGACTCAACAGGTTTATCTTGACCTAAAATCAAGTCTTTGCACTCTTCAGAGTATCTCAGTTCTGGAAACAGCTGAGTTGTCCAGCAAAAACAGATGATCCCACCTAACACCAATGAGCCCCTCTGTGTGAGGATACCTATTTCCAATGATCTCACTGTTATAAGAAAAAGCCTGACAGTGCAGAGTGTCTTGCCTGAGCTCATCTCACCATAAGTTGATTTTTAGCTAGTTTAGCAGTGAAAGCAATTGCCTAGCAATCAGGTACTTATTGCCTGAATTTGATCTAGCTTCATTTTGGCTAATAACAAGTGGTTATCCAGTATGGATTTAATTGTCTATGATTAAAACACATTATGGCATGGATAAGAGCAGATATAGGATGACACCAGAGCTCCCAGTCTATGAGTGCAAATTCTCAAAAAAAAAAACCCAACCAAACAAAAAGGTCCTGGTCACTTTTAAACCAAATGTGAATACATTTCACATTGATTGTCCCCATTCTGAAACACACACCTTCCCGAATCTGACTCCTGTCCCAATCACTTTGCTAAAAGGTAGACTGAAAGTTGTTTCATGTTCTTCCTTTCTCTAAGCATCAAAACACAGACAAATAAATACTGCAGCATACATCTAGGTTTTGACAGAAATAAGAGAACAAAATATCCCCAGTAATCATTATGTTGATACTTCATTATAATTTTTTTTTTTTAATGCCAACACAAAACATCTCAAACCTACTTTATTACTTTAGGTAAAACATACAACATTAATTTACTTTGTACTTCACCAGCAAACTGAAGTGACTAGCCTCACTCTAGATATGTTTTCCTATTTTGCTCATGTCAGCAACCCAAGGACAGTGCATACACTTCTATGTACTCTCAGTTCTGAATAGTTGAGATGGGAAGGAACAAGTGTTAAGCAGAGGGGAAGGATCAACTTCCCTCACCCTGCTGGAAATGCTCTGCCTGGTGCAGCCCAGGAGACTGTCGGCCTCCTTTCCTGCTAGGACTGGTTCATGGTCAACCTGGTGCTCACCAAGACCACCAGATCCTTCTCTGCAAAGCTGCTTCCCAGCTAATACATGAAAGACATTCACCTCCCATTTAATTACCTGAATAACTTTGTGGCAGACCTCTGCTGTCAGTGAGGTTCTAAAATGAAATGAAGAAAGCCAACATAGGACTCTGCTGAGTGATTAGGGTCTTCATCTGTTGAAGACAGGAACTGCGTGCCAGTGTAGCTTAAAACAAAATATTATTTTATAAATATCATTTGTAATGTTCAAATTTCTTTGCTTTGGCTATCATACATCTGGCAAACTGTGAAGAAATGAACCCACAAGTCTGGAGCATTGGGAAATGGCACATATATGAATGTAAGCCAGCAGTGTGCCCAGGTGGCCAAAAGGGCCAACAGCATCCTGATTTGTATCAGCAATAGTGTGGTCAGCAGGAACAGAGCAGTAACCATCCCCCTGTACTGGGCACTGGTGAGGCTCCACCTTGAATCCTGTGTTCAGTTTTGGGACCTTCACTACAAGAAAGACCTTGAGGTGCTGGAGGAGGAGCTGGTGAAGGGTCTGGAACACAAGTGTGATGGGAGTGGCTGAGGGACCCAGGGATGCTCAGCCGGGAGGAAAGGAGGCTGAGGGGAGACATTCTTGCTGTCTACAGCTACCTGAAAGGAGGGTGTTGGTCTGTTCTCCTGAGTAACAAGTGATATGACAAGATGAAATGGCCTCAAGTTGCACCAGGGGAGGTGGAGATTTGGGTTGAATATTAGGAAAAATTTCTTCATGGAAAGGGTTGTTAGGCATTGGAACAGGCTGCTCAGGGCAGTGGTGGAGTCACCATCCCTGGAGGGGTTTAAAAGACGTGTAGGTGAGGTTCTTAGGGACATGGTTTAGAGATGGACTTGACGGTGTTAGATTAATGGTTGGACTCAATGATTTTAAAGGTCTTTTCCAACCAAAATAATTCTATTATTCTATATCAGGATGCATGGAAGAATTTTCATAGCAAGACCTTAACAGCAGGATTTGTTCATCAAAAAAAAAAAAAAAGTTAGGAAAATAACATTATTTCACTTGTGGCCTAGAGGACTCAACATAAACCAGTGAGCTCAAACACAACAAAGAGGTGAATGGATTTTGCCCATGATTGTGATATTTTAATGGAACTTGCTGTAAGAAAAGTGCACAACACAGCCAACGCTTCCACTGTGGCAACTATTTTCAGTTACATTCTTAAGTTGTCAATTTACCTGTACAATGGAAAAATATCAATGCATTTGTAAGGCAACCTCTCAGACACAATTTAGTTTCAATCATGAAAAGTAAATAATTTCATCTCATTTTTAAGTCTACAAGCTTGGTGGGATATTAAAACCCACTTAACCAATTTACAATAAGCAAAACTCATTCAATGAGGAAAGGTCCCTATTTGCTTGGGCTTGTAAATGTAACCCTATTTCACAAATGGCTGAATGACACTGTGACCAGAACAAAGCTGGGCTGGGCACTGCACAGTGCTCTGAATTGCACCTTAGCACGTATGGACTGCACTGGGTACAACTAATGATATAATACAGAGGAATTAAAGGCCTGTCTCCTTTCCCATGTGCAAATAAATACCACATTTAAACAGTCACAAGCAGTTCAGAATCTGGGCCTTAGTATCTCCATCTTCATTACAGTCACATTTCTGCTTCTAGAGCCAGATCTCATCAGATTCTAAATCATTCTGATTACGGTAATTTCCATATTTCACAAGACCTTTTGCAATTCTGTAGTTATTGATGTTAACTACAAAAAGAATAATCCTCAATTTCTCCAGTAATGAACCACTGAGTTATCCCACGGTATTCTCTCTCCAGACCCTGAGGGTGACTTTGAAAAGAATGTTAGTTATCTCTAATGGAGATATGTAAACAGATGTTATATTTGCCATCTGATTAAGCTTTTCAGAATGATCATTAAAGTCACTTACCCATATGGAACATCATATGTACCTACTGTTTAACTGGGCAAAGCACATTCCTCACTCTGAAGAAAATATACAATCTGTGATAGCTAAGGAAAGACTAGGAATCTAAAATTTATTTTCTCTATTCTCCTCTGAAAATAAATTAGGATTATCTGAATGAAACTGTTTTCAAGACCTCCATCTCATCTGCAGCAGAACAGAGAGTGTGTGACGATAACCAAGAAGATCTTACAGTTAAAAGAACTAAATCATCCCCTTGACTGCTGGCTTTGACCCCCTCTTCTTCCAAAGTGTTTCTATGTTCAGCTGGGGAAGCCATTTAAAATTACATTATCACATGTGGTCATTGCATATGCCTAATTTTCTCACTATTCAATTTGAAAGCATTGGGTCTAATTTGCAGCAAGTAAAGAAAAAAAAAAGCAGCAGCAGCTGATGTCAACATTAATTTTCTTATATACTTCATGTGCTTTATGAGGCTGAGCAACTCCTGAATTATCAAGCGTGGATAAATCAAGCATACAAGATTAATGCAAAGGCAGTTGAGGTTTTAGGTTTTTGTTTGCTTGCTTGTTTGTTTGTTGTGATTTCTCAGTGCTTTAGTTTGCCCAAGAATTTGTTATCCAAATGATCATGTTTCCTCTCTCCCATACTCATTCCCAGCTTCACTCTTCTGACCGTTTCTTTCCCAGCATCCATCGAGAAAGGTGGATTCATATAACCACTAAGGACCAGCCTGTAGGCTACTTAGACTAAAAATGTAGCTGTGTTAACACAGTGCTGCTTCAAAGCCAATATAGTCTATTTCTCAGTTTGACTTATTATTCTGGGGCATAAAAATCAGACTCCGTGCTTTCAGTTCCAGTGCACGAACACATCCACGGATGGTGCAGTTGTTACAGCAAAAAGCTGATTTCATCTTGGAGTTAATCATGTCTAATTCCTGTGAAAAAAAGTACCCATATATGTTGGTTAGCAGGAGGATCAGTGAGACCTTCAGCATGTGCAAGAAAAATTAGCTCTTTGAAGACTTAATTATTATCTCTAGCAAATAGCCTGTGTGAACTCTGGATTGTAACTCAGCCAAATTTGTTTGCATTTTCCGAAGGAATACACTTAACAAAAGCCATCTGGCTCTTCTAGATGCACTGGAATATCAGGAATACAGAAAAGAATTCCAGGCTTAGTTAGCTCTTTTTGAAAATAAATAGTATCTTTACACTCCCTAATATCAGTCTGTAAATGACTAAATCATTCTGTCTAAAACTCTGAAAACACAGAAACAAATGATTAGATTAATTACCCTGAGACACAGAAACAGAGCACAGAAAATCTTAGCTTAACATGTAAACTTTTCCAAAGTTACAAGCTGAAAAGTGATTGTATAGATAGACTCAAGCTACTGTACCCGTAGTAGTTGTTGTCAGTTCTACACACCGCACTCAGTTGTGATAGCTATGGCAGAATAATTATAATGACTTTCTCCAGGGAAACAACTTTGTTTTATAACAAATCTCTAATCTACCCTAACCAATCTTTTTCCTTGACATACACTTATAACAAATAAAATATATAATCTGGATTTTATAGCATCAGTAATATAAAAATAAATGTTGACTTTTTTTCTAAATCCACTTGATTTGGATTCGCAGAGAACATGCTGCAGCGGGCACAGGTTCCTTTGTCCTCCTTGCAGTTGCTCATGCAGGTTTTGTTCTCCTCCAGCTCCACCTTTCCCTCCTTCACTCTCCACATCAACTCATTTCAGTCTCCATTCCTGAAATTTCTGATTATATTCCCATTCCCCTAGCTCAGACACCCCGACACTCACATCTTACCCTGTTTCTGCTATTATAACTCTTTCTGTGATAAGAGAAAAAGCATTTCCCAAGCCTCCTTGTTGCTCACATTTAGATATAACAAATGCTGAGAAATACGTTTTCATACCTTCACCAAGAGATTGTCTAATCAAAACTAAGTTAGCACTTCTATTACAAGATGCTTCAGCATCCGACTGGGGGTTAATAAACATATTAAAAGGAAGATATAGTAGCCAAGACACTTTTAAACACAGCTTGGATAGTGCTGTAAAGGGGAAACCAGCCACAAGTCATCAGTGTATATATACTGGATCCAGCAAATTCATATTAATTAATTTTAGTACTTCATTAAAGAAACTAGGATTCACAGTTTACTAGGCCTTGGATTTTACTTCCTATCCTTGTTCTGTGGCAGTCCAGAGTCTAAGTATCTTAATGACTGTATGCAACCAATTAGCACAGAATTTCATTTATTATACTCATGTTGATATTAAAAGTAATGAGATAAAGTGCATAATAATAAAAGCAGCAAATAAATAAACAGGGGTTAGAGGTAAAACACATTGCATCTTTTAGAGTCATTAAAATATTTCATAACTTTTTTCAAGGATATCTTCTAATATGGACAAAGGATGGTCACCATTAAATACACATAATCTATCACCCCATGGTGCTTGTTTTTGACCAGAATGGTGACAATATAACTCATTCTAAGACAAGTCTGTGCTACTCTAACAGGTACACTTGACTGATAATAATTTTCCCCCCTGCTGAATATTCTTAATGACAATATCAGATTTCATTTTACTGTGCTGTTAGTAACTAATAAAAACAATAAACGGGGGAATATGAGTTTCCAAACAAAAAGCTGTTTTGTTTAGTGAGTCTGTACTGGCAAAGCCTCTGCAGTAGTAGGTGTTAAGAGCTGAACTTCAGCAAATACAGAGCAAAGTAAGACATGAAAGTCTGTGCTATGCCTCTGAGAGACTGACTACATAGTGCAGGCTCATTAAAATGAGCTAAAAGGAGAACAAGAAGGGATTCTTCAAGCCCATCAGCAACAAAAGGAAGGTTAGGGAAAATGTAGGTCCGCTGCTGAATGAGGAGGGTGTCATCATGACGGATGACACATAGAAGGCAGAGTTACTGAATGACTTCTTCACTTCTGTCTTTACTGCTAAAACTGGCCCTCAGGAATCCCAGACCCTAGAGAGAGAAGACAGAGTCAGGCAAAAGGAAGACTTTCTCTTGGTTGATGAGGATCAGGTTAGAGATCATTTACACAAACTGGCCATCCACAAATCCATGGGCACCGATGGGATACACACATGAATGCTCAGAGAGTTGGAAGATGTTTGTTGCTAAGCTGCTCTCCGTTCTCTTTGAGAGGTCATGGAGAACAGGAGACGTGCCTGAAGAATGGAATAAAGCCAATGTCACTCCAGTCTTCAAAAAGGGCTAGAAGGAGAGGACTCAGGAAAATACAGGCTAGTCAGCCTCACCTCCATCCCTGGAAAAGTGATGGAACAACTTTTTCTGGATGTCATCTCCAAGCATGTGGAGGAAAGGGTTGACAGACCAGAAGACTGTGCTGCCATTCAGTGAGACCTGGACAGGCTGGAGAACTGAGCAGAGAAGAACCTGATGAAGTTCAACAAGGGCAAGCGTAGAGTCCTACACCTGGGGAGGAACAACCCCAGGTATCAATACAGGTCAGGAGTTGACCTGCTGGAAAGCAGCATTGCAGAGAAGGACTTGGGAGTTTTGGTTGACGGCAGGTTGACCATGAGTCCACAATGTACTCCTGTGGCCAAGAAGGCCAATGGTACCTGTGGTGCATTAGGAAGAGTGCGACCAGCAGGTTGAGGGAGGTTGTTCCTCCACCTCTCCTCTGAGGAAAGACTGAGAGATCTGAGTCTGTTAAGCCTGCAGAAGAGAAGCTGAGAGGGGATCTCATCAATGCTTACAAATATCTTCAAGGTGGATGTCAAGTGGATGCAACCAGACTCCTTTCAGTGGTGCCAAATGATAGGATGAGAAGCAACAGGCACAGACTGAGGTATATGAGGTTCCATTTGAATATGAAGAGAAACTTCTTTACTTTGAGAGTGACAGAGCACTGGAACAGGCTGCCCAGAGAGGTTGTGGAGTCTCCTTCTCTGGAGACATTTATGACCTGCCTGAATGCATTCCTATGTGATCTGCTGTAGATTAAGCTGCTTTAACAGGTGGGTTGGACTGGATGATCTCCAGAGGTCACTTCCAAACCCAACTATTCTGTGTTTTCGTGTAAATCTCAAATCTGAATTGCCTGGCACAAGCTCCCTCTCTTATTCTGCCCTGAGTGCCTTTGTGCATCCAAGTCAAACCCAAGGGCAAATTGCAGAAGGGCACTGGGAAGGTGACACAACATTGTTCATAGAAACACAGAATCATTCTGGTTAGAAGAGACCTTTAAGATCATCAACTCCGACCATAACCTAAATCTAGCACTAAACCCTGTCCCTAAGCACCACATCTATATGTCTCTTAAACCCCTCCAGGGATGGTGACTCCACCACTGCCCTGGGTAGCCTGTTGCGATGCCTGAGAATGATTTCCGTGAAGAATTTTTTCCTCATATCCAACCTAAACCTCCCCTGGTGCAACTTGAGGCCATTTTGTCTCATCCTATCACTTGCTACTTGGGCGAAGAGACCAATACCCTCCATGCTACAACCTCCTTTCAGGTAGCTGTAGAGAGCAATAAGGTCTCCCCTCAGCCTCCTTTTCTCCAGGCTGAACAGCTCCAGGTCCCTCAGCCGCTCCCATCACACTTGTGCTCCAGGCCCCTCACCAGCTCCGTTCCCTTCTCTGAACTCGCTCCAGCACCTCAACGTCTTGTAGTGAGGAACTCAATGTAGGGAGCCAAGCAGCCCACAGGAGCTACTTTGGGATATTTCCCAGTTCTTTGAGATACAATCCATAATCCTGAGGTGTAGTTTCAGTCAAATCCAGTCTTTGTCATACCAGAACCCATGCTACAGGAAAAATCTGTGCACCTTGCCATAATATCCTTGCCTGCCTATAGAGTGACACCACATGAGTAACTGAAGCCCACAGCTATGGTATGTGTGTGAGAACATATTTGAATCCACCAGCCCCTCTGGCAGCCCTGCTTTGCACATGATTCCTGATGCCAGCATCTGCAAGTGTCCCCAACACAAGGATCTCACAGACTTCCCAGCTCGGTGAAATCCTGTCCCCCCCACAAGCCATATGGAGTTTTGTGTAGGCAGAATCAAGCAATTCTAATAGTTGTACGTGCTATTGGTTATACATTTTTTATGAGTTCTATAGATTTTTTTAATGTTCTGAGGGTTAGTTGTCAACCCAGAATCAGGGTCTATAAAATCCAAAATCCTCATCTACTGCATTTGTAGTAAACATATTTACTTTCCCCATGATATCAAGCAAATTTTTTTACACAAAGGAAATTTAAGAATACCTTGAAGTCCTGACTTTTCAAATTAAGTTTTTTTTTTCCATACTAATAGTTAATACCTGATATGAAACTCTTTTGATCCCAGTCAATGAATTATGGCAGATTATTAAGAACAGTTCTCTTTACACAAGTGTATTTACATTTAAATTAACCTTATATAAATGCAACTTTGATTATTTCAATGCTAATATACCAATTTTATAAAACCTTATTAATTTTTTTTTCTCACCAAACACATTTTTAAAAGGCAGTGTTGAAGTACTTTTCAAAATAATGGATACAACAAATCTGAATAAATTTTGCAAAAGTACTAATCAAACATAAAGATTCATTAAGAGCAGTTTCAAATGATTAAAAGCATAAAACATGACATCTTCCAAGATAGTCTTAGTAAATAATATTACCTTTGCTATAAATTTATTTTGAAAGTGACTTTAATGAGTGATCCATCTTTTACCCCTCTCTTCTGAAGAATCTTTTGGACTGTTGCTCCTAAGTGCCAACACAATAAGTGAATATACAAGGTTCATATTAGTCTATCAGCCTGCTGAAACAGTTTCAAGGAATACACAGAATTCCCTTGTGATAGAAACTTTCCAGGTTTCAAAAATATAATTGAAAATACAACTATTTCATCTATCTAATTTTGCATATAACTATCCACATATGCCAGCTTATATCCCTTTAATTAATGTTCACTGATTGTACAGACGCTTAAGCCAGACCAAAGCAGATATGTTATTTACATATATTTTCAGATGATTGCATACTTGAAAGATCACAGTATAGACAAAAAAACACTACAAGAATCACAAAAAAAAAAAAAAAATTAAGCAAAACCAACTTGCATTTTTCAATATTGTGCACTTGGCCTAAGAATATATTTGCCTATAAGTCTGCTACAGCTGCTCTAGTAAAATAAATATTTTCAAAAACATTTAAGAAATTTAGAAGCTCATATCGCATTCCTAAATATTTCCTTCAAAATACACTGGCTAGTTATGGATTTGCTTCCTATATTTCCTCACTTGGCTTCAACGTTTTCTATACTTTCGGACATTCACTTCCTATTACTCCCCAGACATCAAAAATTAAACAGAGACTAGAAGTTTTCAGAAGTTAACTATTGAGATCTGGCAAGTGGTTCAAAACAAAGAATATGCAAAAGAGCTAAATATAACTTGCAATTACATAGTACTTTCACAAAGAAGGAAAAATCCTGTCACAGAGTAACCTAATATACATTATGCAAAGCACTGTGGATCAAGGCAAGGAAGGATGAAATCAGTTCCCAGTTATTAACAAGAGAGAAAAAATCATGTCAGAGAAATTAGAAAATAATGACAGTAAATGGCCTAAAAATTGCTAGATAAACTCAATAAAACAAATAGGATATGTTAAATGGCAGACAAATTTTGGTTTTTTGGAGACATTTTTTCAACACCAATCTCACAGTAGTTTTCTCCTTTTCTGGCCTCAACTAAGACCAACTGAACCGAACTGGGGACTCAGATTTATAAAGAAAATAAGAAGAAGGAGGAAAAGCACACAGTGGATATCCTGATGACCACGACAAGAATTTAACCATTGGAACAGGCTGTCCAGAGAGGTTGTGTTATCTCCGTCTTTGGAGATTCCCAAGACCAGGTTGGACAAAGCCCCTAACAAATGTCTCTGAGAAGGAATGTGGGCTACAGTCCTCCCATGGAGGGCTCTAATATCTGAACATGTATTTGTGCTATGAATCTTACATACCAATTCTTGAGTTTGAAACTTCTATATGTTTATCTATATAGAGAATAATATTGATCAGAGATGTTTCCTGTAATATATATACATTCATAGTATATTCCCATTAAAACTCTCCACCCAGCTTGCTGCTTTCTTATTTTTTCTTTTTCCTTTTTATTTTTTTTTCCCCTGCACTGTTTCATACTGGCAGAGATATTTTTCCTTCAAATTTCTTTCCTTTTTATAAGGTTGATCTGAACTGTGAATTCCTGAACTTTCTAATTCTTCACAAATTAATTCCATACAATTTTTTGTGTTTTGTAATTTTGAGCTTTTTGTATAAGAAAGTTTGCCTTTGTGTTGCCCAGTAGTTGTATGACACCCTTTTAAAATTTCAAAGGTGAAATTATGACCACTGGGACAGAACATTTTTCCAAATATTAAGTATCACACCGAAGCATGTGTTGCAAATAGTCTCTGTATTTCATTTCAATACAGAGATTAAAGAGAAAATGCATTTGCCCACAAAAACCAAATCATGCTGTTGCTTTTCCAAGATTAATATCTAAGAACTCACGACTTTCTTGTTCAGCAATAATTAAGTGATATCTGATTAGAAACATGTGCAAAAATAATCAATCCAAAGGCATGAGTCACACAAAGGTGTCAAATCATCATACAGTCAAGTAATCTCACTGCCAAATTCTGGCTGAAACCAAGATAGATCCAACTGTGCTCTGACTTGGCCCGTGCTTGCACGATAGTTTGAATGACTGGAAATTTGCAAAATGCTTTCTTTTCAAAGACAAGACATAGTTCTGAATTCTGAAAAGTATTTGTGCAGATAGAAAGTGTTTCTTTATCCTGCTCTTTCATACTTTTAATCTGACATAACGGGATCATTCTCAGAAGTGTGAATATATTTAGATCTTCAGTTTTCATTCAACATTTCATGCATTTTTCAAGCAACGAGAATTGAAACTTGGAGCAGAGGGTCAAGAATGTATGATTTCTCCACATCCTGCCACAGTTCTTCCATGAGAAACCCATCAGACAACTGCTCCATAAAAAGAACTTCAGAAGTAGGTACATTATCAACAAGATAGTGAAAGTCTATGTTCCATGTTTTACGATGGTTTCTTCAAGAACAGTGGTTAAACTATGAATTTCAAACATTCTCAAACAAGAGAGGGTATAGCTTTAGTAAACAGGAGAGGGGAAAGAGACAAAAACCTGATTTTACTTATTTACTAAATAGGCATGTTTTACACACCCTTTCTACAAGGGTTTGTAGTGGCAGGACAAGGGGTAATGGCTTTAAGCTGAATGGGTGGAGATTTAGAAAAAAAAAAAAAACAAAACAGAAGGAATAAATTCTTGCCCATGAGGGTTGTGAGGTACTGGAACAGGCTGCCCAGAGAAGCTGTGGATGCCCCATCCCTGGAAGTGTTCAAGGCCAGGTTGGACGGGGCTTTGAGCAACCTGGTCTAGTGGAAGGTGTCCCTGTCCATGGCAGGGGGGTGGTAACTAGATGAACCATTCTATGATCCTATGGTTCTATTCTATTTCCTCAGAAAGGAGAAAAGAACAACTTCAGATACACCATTTCTTCTAAAAGTAAGAGAAATGCTTGAAATTAGAAAAGATTATAATCTCCCAGAACTGCAGTATTATCACTGTGGTTCTGGTCTTGGACTCTATAGCTGGATTTCTGGTCACGGTCTCTTTCACAGGAGCCTCTGGGGCAGCCACCTCTGGAAAGGCCAATCCTTTGCTTCCTCCCATAGATCTACCATCCTCTTTTGCTTTTATAAACTGTTATTTCTGTGCTCTCTGCAACACCCACTCCCAGTGCAGAAGGTATCGCAGCAAAGGGAATCCCCTCCTCTCATTCCTTCTCCTGGAAACAGCAGGTCACTCTGCAGAAAGCTTGTACTAAAGTGGTCTGGCATGTCTTTTAATATATTCATTGATCTGTCAGTTGAGTCCTGCATGCAAAAATGCCCCATTATTTGTTACATTTTTCTGCCACTCTGACTCATCCTCCCTGACACTGCAGTAAAGCCTTACTGGCTATAACTCGATATTTCTGTTTAAAGACATTTTAATTCTTCATGAGATTCTGTTTCACAATTTTGCATAGGTAAACTGTCACTATATGCCACAAAATTAATCACAAGGAGGACAAAGCTTTTCTTGAAAATATGGCTGGAAAATAATTTGGTTTATTTGTGGGGCTTTACTATATCGCCTTGCTCCATAATCCAGGCAAAACCTGATCATTGCTACATTGTTTGCAATAGAAAAAGAACATATTTGATTGTCTATATTGAAGCTAGTTGAGTAAAACAATGCACCCAGTTAAGCTGTGACCTTCTGTTTATATGTTGCTAAAAGCTCCCATCTAAAAGACACAGCAGCCAGCATGGTAATTGTTTTAATTACAGAGTACAAGTAGAATACACAAATAAAAGCCAACTCTACCATTGCAAAGAGCATAACATTTAGATGAGTGAAGAACAATTATAGCAAATTGCTTCAAGGATGACATTATCTGGTGGAAAAACAGGGGGAAGGGAGAAAAATAAACGTACCCCAATTCCTGTGTTTCCCCTCAATACATTTCCAGTGGCCTACAACACGCTTTCTCCCCCAAAAAAGAGACCCATTTCCCACTTCTGCTCTCAACAAGAGCTTGTATGCAACCCAGTAGCTAGAAAGAAAGGGCATGAAAAATATTTCGGCCATCACTTGACCATTCTCTGTTAAACTAACTGCAGCGGCTTCAGAAGCCACAAGGTGGCACATTGTTTTGTTCCCTGTTTCTCACAATATGAACAGGCGACCGTGTCAGGAATCAAAATGATGAACTACTGTAGATTTATTAGCTCCATCACCTTTTCAGCAACAAACACGTCCTCTGTGTGCAACATCTAAGATTCTTATTGCAGAAACTGTTGAAGTTTCAGGATAAAATATAATTCAAAATTACCACATTTGCATCCAAGGGCACCATTCCCACCTCCAGAAAGTATACATGTACCATCGTAGTGAAATATTTCTGCTTTTACATAAAAACATGCTGCAGTGTGTTCACAGGTGTATTTTGATTAGTGTAATCTGACTACAGTATACAAAACAAATTGTAAAACTATCTGAAAGATCAAAACACTAGTACAACCTGCAGACCCCAGTGAATATAGTATGTAACTTGCTTCCAGTCTCTGAAATGATTTTGTCAAATGCATCCACCACCTGAGAAATATTTAGGAATCCTACACACTTGCATCATTACCATAGCACTGTTGGTGCCCACCCTGTTTTGTGAGCACATTTTCTTCTCCATGGAAATTACCTGAAATATGACAAGTGATACGAACAACTCCATGGAAGCCCCATATGACCTCACTCCCAAATCTTATTCAGCATTTGAAATGACCACAAAGAACTGTATTTCATGAAAGTTTTCAGGGTTTGTCTATATTGGCATGAAATGGACACCTCTCAACCAGGAGGGAGGCAGGGAAAGGGGGTGGAATCAGAACAGTGACCGGTTTCGACTTAAGTACATCTACGTGATTCTTTTTGCCCTCCTTAATAGAACTCCTCCTTCAGCTTTTCCAGACACACTTTACAGCATCATACAGTGGTTTGGCATCCTGAAGAAGGCAGATATCAGAAACTTGAAAGTAAACACCAGCTTTGCTTCTGCCATAGTTCACGCTAGACTGGGATGTCAGGAAGGACACTCTTCTAGGGAAATAAACATTGACTATAAAACTACAAATGTCTCTTCTGAGTGTTTTGCAGGCTAATTTTACTTTTAACACAAATAATATAATTAAGAAATGTATCTATAAACCCTTTTCAAGCGCAGTAAAAAAGCAGTACTCCAGCTCCCTTAATAAAAACTCTTTGAGGTGCAATGATTCTGGGTTTCAAATATTAAAGCCACATTTTATGTGGTGCTTATCTACCACAATGACAGGTTTCTAAAAGACAATTCAATCCACAGCAGTCCCATCCACTGCTTATTGATGTTCCTAAGCTTGGGTAAAATTATATCGCGTTTCCTTTCCAGTCTGGGAATATTTCTCTGTTTTGGATTTTATTAAACCTAGTAATTTAAAAAGCTACATTCATCTTATACAAGTCAGACTGCAGTCAAATACCAGAGAAGAACGTCATGAGATGAAATGCTGTTCTCCAGCCCTGCTCCTTCTGATCTCCTAAGAGGAACTTTGCATCCTAAAAGGACAGGACACAGCTACAAGTTCTTACCTTTACTATTTAATTTTCTAGAATCAATTCTTATAGTTCACCAGAGACTTTTATGTGGTGAAGTCGTACTGGAAGATAAGTATTAAGAAAATCTTTTGGTGCACACTATTTATCATTATGAAATGCTTCGTAACATTCTCAATGATGCTAACCCAAGCCTTTTGTAATATTGACCTACGTGCATTTAGTATAGTAGTCCAGAAATATCTATATGACTAATCACCTCAATATAGCAGATTAAAACCAGCTATGAAGGGAGTTGCAGTTTCTGCCTCCAGAATATAACTGCTTTGTTTATGTCAAACAAAATAAACATGTTTTTATTGTCTCTGGTTTTTGCTTTTGAAACTCCCTACTTTGGCACTTCAAAAAACAAAACCAGAAGGCAAGATGAAGAAGGTGACAGCAGGGGAAGACTCGGGGAGAATGGGAAGGAAGGCTGGATTTCTTCCCACAAGGATTTGTTGTGGCCATGAAAGATTTATGCAGTAAAGCAATTATATATAGTACTTTCCTTTCCCTATCTAATTAGAGTAGAATTACATTAAGAAATTGAATACATTTTTTATTCTATTCAATTCTGTAATAGGAGACACTGGCAGTAAACTGCAATAGCTAGCAGGAAAGACTTACTACATCAAACTGCTTCCAAACACAACTCATATGGAGTAGCCTCAAAACAACATAGAGTTTTTGCACACAACTGGTGGCACAGCATGCTGTAAGTTACACAGAAAGGAAAACGCTTAAATTTTTTCCCCTTCTGTTAAAATTACACCCTTCAAGATTTTTATGGCAGACACTCAGCTTAAGCTGAGGCTAAATACATGGCATGCTCCGTGGTGAATACCAGCCCCTCAGGGGAGCTAAAGACTGGAAAAGTGAACATAAAGCATGATGTGCACACAGCATACGTGATCTTTAAGTCAAAATTGCTGCTATCATGATAGCATCTGTGAAAGAAAAAGCTAGGTTTGCCAGTAAAAGGGTTCAGGAGAGACCTTATTTAGTCAATGAAGAACTTTCCTGAGTTCTCAGACTTCAAGGAACTTTAAACATCAGATTTTGAACGTGCAGAGTGATAAAGGCCTATGGAGATTAGGTGAGAAGGGCTCCAATCTCATTATGAAGCACAATTAAAAGCAGTCTCAATTGAATATCCATAAGATAGTAATTTCTTTTGCTCAGAGAAAAAAAAATAATAAGAAGAGGACACCTAAAAAGCTGTTTCCAGACTGAATTCCTATTCATTAAAGCATGATATTGCAGGTGAAATACCTGCATAGGTTAGTGAGAGATTATAGAAACCAGCTGTGCTGTTTCATGAGTCCCTGGTGCTGATCCAAGTCCACAAGGCATGACAAGCAGCAGACAGTAGCCATCCCAATCTTAGTACAGCAGACAGAAGACAATTTGATTTATCACAGTTTAACCAAGGTTCCCAAAGCAATAAATCACCTACCATGGTCTTTCACAAACAAATCTTAAACAGAAACCTTTAAAAAGGCCTGGCCTGACTGCATGCACACCTTCTGTAAGGCATTATGAGCCTGCTTGTTTTTTTCAGTTTCTATTTTTCTTGCTTCTGACAGGTTCAAAGTATACTGCAAATTGTATAATATGATTTTTAATAAAAAATTAAAAAAATACTTAAACTGGAATAAAATTAGTTTTCTCTTCTCAGGTATTTAACTCATGATAAAATCCATTGTCTGCTAAAAAAACTCTCATGGTTTAGCCCCAGATGCTAACTAAGCACCACGAAGCTGCTCACTCACTCCCCACGGGTGAGATGGGGGAGAGAATCAGAAGGATGTAAGTGAGAAAACTCATGGGTTGAGACAAAGACAGTTTAATGGGTAAAGCAAAAGCCTCACACACAAGCAAAGCAAAACAGGGAATTAATTCACTACTTCCCCTGGGCAGGCAGGTGTTCAGTCATCTCCGGGCAAATGGGGCTCTGTCACAGGTAACAGGAAGAAAAATATCATTGCTCTGAAAGTACACCCCCCCTTCCTTCTTCTTCCCCAGCTTTTATTGCTGAGCACGATGGCACATGGTATGGGACATCTCTTTGGTCAGTTGGGGTCAGCCGTCCCAGCTGTGTCACCTCCTGACTTCTTGTGCATCCCCAGACTACTCGCTAGCAGGGCAATCTGAGGAGCAGAAAAGGCCTTGACTCTGTGTAAGTGCTACTCACCAATAACTAAAACATCAGTGTGTTATCAGCACTATTTTTATAACAAATCTGAAACGCAGCACCATACAAGCTACTATGAAGAAAAGAAAAACAACTCTATCCCAGATACCAGCAGTACAAAACAAGAACAGCAATACTAGATGGACCAAGCGTCCATCACCCAAATATACTGTGTCCCATAGTAGCCAGAAGAGAACAAAGGACAATTCCCACTCAATTTCTTTAGCTGGGTGTGCTAACTCCTGCTCTAGGAGTTCATTTCCCACTGTCCTCTATGTGCAGAAAGGAAAATGTAGGAAGGTCACTACAGCAATTCCCTAACCAAAATCTGCACCAGTCACCATACTTTGGAAATGGAGCCTTCCTCCACTCCTAGTAGCATGGGAATACATAGAATAGAATAGAATAGAATAGAATAGAATAGAATAGAATAGAATAGAATAGAATAGAATAGAATAGAATAGAATAGAATAGAATAGATTTAGAATTGAATTGAATTGAATTGAATTGAATTGAATTGAATTGAATTGAATTGAATTGAATTGAATTGAATTGAATTGAATTGAATTGAATTGAATTTTAGTTGGAAGGGACCTACAATTATCACCAAGTCCAACTTCCTAACCAACTCAGGACTGAACAAAAGTTAAAGCAAATTGTTAAGGGCATTGTCCAAATGCCTTTTAAACACCGATAGGCTTGGGACATCAACCACCTCTCTAGGAAGCTTGTTCCAGTGTTTGACCACTCTCTTGGTAAAGAAATGCTTCCTCATGTCACCTAAAGCTTTCCTGATGCAGCTTCAAACCATTCCTATGTGTCCTGTCACTGGATCCCAGGTAGAAGAGATCAGCACCTCCCTCTCCAACTTGGTGTTCGGTAACCCCTCCAGTGCCACCACCTGGCACCCAAAACTTATCCACACAACATAGCTGCTCTATCCAGATGTGCACCTCTGTCATTTGTCCCTCTCCACCAGCTAACAGATGAGTTGGAGGATAGAATGTCTGAGTCGTCTGATATTGGGAAGGACTCTGCTCTGGTTGTTGTATCTGAGGATTTTCTTGGCCATTTTTACCAAGCTTAGAGACCTTCTGGTCTGCTGGGGTATGTGGTCCCTATGCTGTGTTCACTGTCCTCAAGATGGCCCATACAGCGCATCTCCCCATCACTTGCTTGAAGAGGTGAAAATCCCTTGAAATCCTATTTCCTCTTGCCTCCAGGTTACCCCATTGAAAGGGTGACTCCTGCATGTCACCCTGTTTCTCTTCACTTCATCATCCAGACTGTCTTTGCTGCCTAAACTTGTAATTTATTATCATCTAACAAATACAATTCTTGACTATTCATCCCACACTCAAATTAAGCAATATATGAACCCAAGCTATTTTGCTCTTTTTCCCTTCTCTTAAGACTCAATCACCTACACTAAATGTCAATATCAAGCTGCTACAGAGATTTTGCAAATACTTTTCATACTTATCATACTATGAAAATTCACATAGCATCATGAAGTTTGCTTGTTTATATTGAATGGCAAATCTAACTGTATTCCAGTATATATATATTTTTTTTTTCCTGTGTTATGTATGACAATATTTTCAATCTCTATTTTAGACCTATTTTAGATTTACACAAAGTTGCCTCCTTCAAAAATTTTTCCCTCTGCTAGCACACGCTAATGATGGAACGATAAAAAACTTACATATTTGTTTTAATCAAAGTAATATGTGTTATGGAACATTTAAACATGTTTTATTTCATGAGAAGGAGAAAAAACACATTTAAAAATATTTCATATCTGGAATTTGTTGATTTTCTTTTTTCACAAGAGAATGTGAAATAAAAGAACATTTTCCAGAGGGTTTTCTGAATTTGCTGTTTAACACAGTCAAATGAATACAAAGTGTTTCATTCTGTAAATGATTATTCTTAATAAGAACAGTACAATAATTCTTCAAAATAATCCTCTATTAGAGCCTGCACTGCATTTAATTGTAAAAAGAGAAGCTTCTGAGAAGGCTGGAATTGTGAATCATTGTTATGACCCACTCACCATTATCAATCAAGCCTTACTACCAGAACTACATTATATTCCATTCCTCAATTAAAAATGCTTTATACGCTTTTGCACAGTTAAATTTTGTCTTCTGAAATTTAAAAGGATTTCTGCTTGAAGGTTAATTTAGAACAAGATATCATTATATCCACGACTTTTAAATGTTCATCTACAAGTAACAGTATTGATGAGAATAAATTTATTAAATCAGAGTATTAATTTAACAGGAGAAACTAAGTTCACTACACAAATATCCTGAAAACAGATGTTTATACTATTATATACAGTTTATTATATTAATGTCTAACACAGCTAGCAATAAATATTCCAGTGTTGTATTTAGAGATTATTATTGAAGTCCTGTTTGCACTGAAGTCACGGAAGACTTTGAACTCAACCAAGCTCTTACTGAGTCACACTGAGATACCATTTTTATTGTATTTTTGACTTTTCCAAATACATATTTATTTCAAGCAGTTTAATGTGCGACTCCAAACTGTGAAGTTGAAACGTGGTGACAACTTGCCCACGTTACAGGGACTGTCAACATTCTTCTTTCATAATTGCTATGTTTACAATAAACATTTTTTATTTCCAATTTGCTTTTAATCAAATGTGGAAAAAGAAATAATATAATGCAGAGCGAATAAGAGTTCATTTGTAATCTTCAAAATATAATACTAAATAACACTTATTACATGCACTACAGAATTAATATATCCATATTTATATGTAAAATGAATTATCCCTTCCTTCAGAACTCTCATCAGAGAAGTTGCAAAGAAGACTCCATGATTTTCAGCAAAATGTACTGTTGCATTTGCTGATACTTCAGAAAGCACCAGTAAGAATGGGCTTAGCCTTTTAAAACATTATGTACTTGGTTGTACACTAATAAATTTTGGAAAACATATTCATAACAAGTTTCCAAACCATTAGTGCATATTAGGAATGATATATGATAAACATATCTGATGCTAATCTCTTAGACACAACCACATGCGGTTGCCGGTTATGTTTAATTATATTACTTACAACAGCCAAGATATTGTGTGACTGACACATTACCTGAAAACAATTCAGCTTGGTTTTGTGCTTCTTCAGTAGGCGCTCTTCCAAACTTTGTCTCCACTTAAAAATAGTAAGAAGAGATGGCCACTTCAGCTGGCTTGACTCCTGGCTTTTTCCTTTCTGCCCATCCAAAGAACATCTTTTTTGGTAATGTGGGCGCAAAACCTCATGAGATGCGGCTTTTACACTGGGTACACTTCCTCTGTGATTTATCAAGGTGGAGTTATTTACCATTAGGTAGTTCATTTTAATCGCCAGTCTTCTCACAAGTGTTTTCTCACTTAAAAAAAAAATACTAAAATATTTTAAAAAAACTCCACCTTTCCCTTACACATCTGTTTTCAAATCCTCATGAAACACCTTTCATTTTCTGTGCACAATAGTATTCCGTACTCTAAATTATAAACCCATAAATCTTGCTGTAGTTTGTGGCATTCGTTGCTATTAATTGCGCAATCCCAAACTGAGTTTATGTCATGCACATGCCCCAGAATTGGTTATAATTCTTATCTGACCTCTCTCAGAGCCTCAGAGAGGGTCGTAATCCATTATTAACAGCTATTATATGAGACAGGCTGTGCAGTAGCTGTTCCTTCTCACTTGTGTGTCCTGTGCTGTTCCTCTTCTATTGTACTAATGTTACTGTTTTCTATTTTATAGTTGCCAAAGGCAGATCACAGCATCAGTGCAC
This sequence comes from Streptopelia decaocto, assembly GCF_964273445.1. Classification (NCBI taxonomy): domain Eukaryota; kingdom Metazoa; phylum Chordata; class Aves; order Columbiformes; family Columbidae; genus Streptopelia; species Streptopelia decaocto. The sequence goes on from NC_138663.1 coordinate 204,680,638, forward strand.
TCATGCAGCATGAAAAACAACTCCATTGACACATATTCAATGTAGCCAATAAAGATGTAGTAGCCTTATGAAAAGCCTGTGGAAAAAATAAAAAAAAAAAAAAAAAAAAGAAAAATAAAAGAAAAATAAAAAGCTTCCTGAATATAGCTTGCAAAGCCACATAATTAAATGCCACAGGGCTACGAATTCTGCTGGATGAGCTGAACTGGTTCTTCTCTTTTTTTTAATTTTTATTTTTTTTAAATCAATCATGCAAGCCTGAGCCCATGCAAGGACACACACACCAAAACAATAATAGGAAAATAATGCCTTAAGCAGAACCTATAGCTAGCAAAGTTGCAATTGTGGAAAAGCTATCTGACCTTTCCCTCCCCTCTGCACTCCGCTCAAACACATTGGAAACACAAAGAACTGGCTGCAAATTTTGCAGCATCTGACTCAATTTTATGGAAGCCAAGTTGGTATACTTGACATTAATAGAAGTTGTTCTTGCTACTTTCACACAGTTGTTTTCATTTCACGTAAAATTTGAGAGGAAGTTTTCCATGAGTATTAACACCAAATGAAAAATAAATGTACAGAAAAGCTTTTTTGCTGCCCCCACATTTTGCAGGCATAACTTAACAAACTCAGTGTCCAAATGTCTATCTGCTGGTACTATTGAGCACTGAATTCAATAATTACCGGGAAATTTCTGAGCAAGTTCGGACAACTCTCAAAGCTCCTGTCAATGTTCATGGGAACAGCAGGAACATTGAAAAAGGAGAATAAGTTCTTGCGTATAGCAAAAGAAAGGCTGCAGTGTTGTTATGTTTTTAAATACCAGGTAATCCACTCAGAAGTAAGAAAACTGGGTATAAAACTAGAATGGCAGTGTGCATTAAAGAATCAAATGAGGAGAAAGAAGACTATCAGAAATTAAACTCGACCATTCCTTGTAGTTAATTCATATCATTAGAAGTATGGGACCACAAAGGAAACAAATTCAGCACTAGCACTAGGATATATTTAAGGCAGGTGAATGAAGCACCAAAAAATAAGTATTTCTGGATTTTGTAGTGCAAGATGGATTTGGTGTTGGGCTTGATTTGTTTTTTGGGGGGATAACATAGAGGGATGGGGAGGATACACACCATATATGTGACTTGAAAGTCTGAGTACCATTAGTTCTGGAGCAATGCCAGTCACCTCCTTCACCAAATTATTAGGAATGAAACTGCAAGCAAGCCAGAAAGATTCCAGTCATCCCTCAAAGCAAAGCATCATTTTCAGTTGGAAGATGTGTGTTGTATCTAGACAAGTAAAAAGAAATTATGACTCTCAAGTAGCACAAACCGACTTTATCATTATTATCAGAAGGGACATAAAACAGTCCAAGGGAAAATTAATTTTGTTGCTTGGCTAATTTTGGTCATGACTTGCACAGCACTGTGATTCCTTAAGGTGTTTTAGCATCATTATTTTCAACACTTGTACAATTGATCATTTTGTTAAGATTTCTAAAATAATCTTCTGCTGAGTTTCAGTGGTGGATTCACATGCTGGTTGTAAAATATTGTGTCATTGAGAAAATTCTGTGATTTCTCCAGCTTTAGGGTAAGAAATCATATTTTCACTGTGAAGCACAAAACGTCATGGATGACATCATCAGAGGATCATTTCAGCCAGAATCAGACTTGAAGGGGTTGCCTCACATTTCTTTTTTCCTTTTGCCAACGATATCAGCAAATGCAATGGAAAAAATGTCTTCTTATAAACTTTCTCTACTAATTTACACAAAATTCAGTGTGATACTTTTGTAGAGTCGGTGGTTGTGAACAATATTAAAAGAAAAAAAGACAGGGGTTGGCCCTTACCAGCAGGAAACCTCAGCTGGAAACACATCAGCTGCAAAATGAGTTTTCAGTTGAAAACTGCATAAAACTGTGAGTCCAAAAGGGAGACAAGAGGAAGACCAAAGGTCTTGGAAATGTAATATATGGAGAAAAAACTGGTTTTAGTTAGTCTAGTGAGGGAAGAAGTGATAAAGAGGTATACTAGCCTTTAAAGAAAAAGATTGCTGAAATAAAAAGGAACTATGTGTTTATTAAAAGAAGAATACAAAGTGCTTAAATTTGAATAAAATTTTGGAAAGGAAACTTTCGGAAAGGAAACTTTCATAAATACGAAGTGTACTGGAGTAGATAGCCTGAGATGACTGTAGAAAAATGTTGAATTTTCAGTGCAGTATAAAGACATCTATCAGGAATAGCTGATCTTGTCTTGATTCAGGTGGATGGTCGAAGTGACCTTTTTTGTTATTCCTATCTTATTTCCTTTGGATTCTATTTACTAGTGACTTATTTTCATCAGCCAATAGAGGAAATAAAGGATTTTTATTCTCTAGTTTTAATGACAAACAGATCAGCGAAGGTTTGAAGAACCTCCCTTAACCTGGAAATAAAAATAAAAACTTATGCTATTAGTTATTTGCAATGAATTTTTTAAATTTTGTATATAAATTCACTAACATCTAATTCTCTAATACTAATAAGAAAATACACTGCCCACCTCCACCCAAGAACAAGGAATTTCTTCTTAAATAAAAATTACTTTTTAAAAAGAAACAACGGAAAGCTTGTCTCCCCACTCCTCCAATGAGAGATTTAACACAGACTGAAGACAGTTTATAAAAGGAGCGCAGATACTAAAATTTCAATCATTTTCAAGAATAGATGTCACTATTTAAATTCCTTATTAGCTAAAAAGCCAGAAAGACACTGAAGTTCAATATGCCTAACTCTGTATAAACAACAGGAATTTGAAAACAGTCAAAATACTGTTAATTATTATTATTTCTTTTTTTTTTTTTTTTTAGAAAGCTTGCAATATCATGTCCCTTCCCTGTTAATGGTTGAGACAATGTATATATACCACAGAGGCCACAAAAATCACACTTAAAGCAAAGAGGCACTTTCAGCAAAACCCCATCTCTAAGGTGTGTTGGGTGATACTGGCAAAACCAAAAAGAGTATTTCCCAAAATCTCGGCTTTTGTGCACAACACTGCAAATGCTGGTAAGACTGAACATCAAAGTGTTACAGCACGTTAAGAACATGAAATAAAAGATCTGGGGTGGAATTCAGCTGGCTATGAATTTAAGACTAGGATTATTTTAGATGCCCCAGGGTATCCTACCGAACCTACAGCCCCCACTCCAGAAAAGGTTCTCGTGTCATCAGTGTCAGATTCTCTAAAGTACCTAAAATGCATGAGAGACATACCTAGACATGTAAATTGTGCCAATTATGCTCTGAGATCCCTTAAGCAGTTTATGACTGCTGGTGTATTACAGCCTCATAATTGTGTTAGACTCATTAATTTGACCAGAAGCCTCTGCAATGAGTAAAAAGAACTGGCACATTCCTTAGTGAGCTTCTGAGTCACCGTTAAAGCAGAATGCACTGAAATATTAGTAACAGAAATCACTTTTATGCAGGTTAATGCCACCAGAAATTTCAAATGCCTACTGAAATAAAATAAGCAAGGAATAGAAAATAAAAGAGAGAGGGAGGGAAAAAAAAAGGTAGATAAAAGAAAGAGAAACTCCTCTTGAGTCTAATGAGCAAAGTAATACATTCACCTTCCAACTCTGACTGGAAACCAGTTCCTACCAGTTTTTCAAGAAAGCTTGAAGATCAAATAAATGCAAATAAAATCCAGCTAGGGTAAGTATGCTAATGTATACCAAATTTAGAGGAAAAGTAATCAATAAAAAGGAAACGGATATCAAAAATAGAGAGAGGCACAAAGTGAAAAATGTCATTGGAGAGCTGAATAAAAAGGGATCTTCCATGCACCATTCTGGGAAATCTTAATATAGAGATCACAGTATGTAAACCATTAAAAAAAAGAGGTAAAAATGAAATAAAATTAAACAAACAGTGAATAAAATAACTGTTTTTAACTAGAGTAACACTCTTAGCTGCAAAGCTGGAGATTAGGACAATACTATCACATATGTGTTCTCAATTCTGGTATAACTCCCACCTGCTTGGTGGGACACTGAACAAGATGGACTCCTTGGGCAGACCCAGCATAGCTATTTTTCTAATTAATTCAAATATGAATAATAAATTCTAGGTGTAACCAACATCTTATTTCCCTACTTGCCACGAAAAAAAAAAGACACAAAAATATAAGGCAGCAGAGCCTCATGTAACAGGGCGGATATGACTGCTCTTTGAGCTTGTCCATCTGCTCTCCTTGCCTTGCAGCACAGGCAGGGATTTCTTTCTTCAGTTTTTGGACTCAAATCTTTTGCTTCCATAGTATTAAAGAGAACATTTTTTGAAGTTAATAACAGTTTTAGAATTTTGATCTTATTTTTCAGAGTTGTTTTGAAGCTTCTGCATAACACACATGAAGACTTTCATCCCAATATTGCTCACCATTTTACCTGGCCGGTGATCACAGCCACGAGGAAAATGGAGTTTCTTCCATTCCTTCTTTTCCAAAACCTGTCTTCATTTAATTTCTGACCCTGCTGACATGAACATCTTTTTTTTCCAGACTTGATCTATACTTTTAAGAGAAGATATGATAATATCTTTATTCCTAAAATATATTCATATCTACTAACTACCTTTTCCTTAACACATAAATTATTGATAACCTCTAGGCAAGATCATTACCTGAATATGTGACTGGAGCTGTTATCAGTTTCAGTTAATAATTACAGAATTTCAATTATTCTCTGTCAGTAGAGATTTCTGGTTAATGGCAAGGAAAAAAGAGCCAACAGATCGACTAATCTGCTGATTAAATGACTTTTTAAATTTTCCGCTATGTTACATGTGTACAGTTACGCCTGACAAAAGAAAATATGTTCTTCCAACATTTAAAGAGTACAGGATGAATAATTCTTTATATCTGTTAGTAATTTCATTGAATAATTGGATCTACCAATTACAAATTTTGCCATGGATGCTAGAAACCAGAGTTTATCCCTTAGATGCTCTTTAAACAAGCCAATATTAAGTATTCAAAGAGTATAAAGAACCACATAAAATGGGTGGTCTTTCTCAAATGTTATTTCAAAGAACACTCTCTGAGCAACCTAAAATTAAGACGATGCTTTTTATAATAGCTACATTTTTCATACTTTCGTGACAGAAAACAGTTTTGCTCTTTTTCATTTCTTTCTCCTTCCCAAAAGCATATGCACTGTAAACTGCTTGCTGGCTGGTATACTTAACAATTTTTATTGAACATCAGAATTTATGTATCACCATGGTAATGAAATAAAAATGCTTAGTAGATATGGAACTATGAAGACTATTTAAACATTGAGTCATCCTTATAATTCTCTGGAAAGAAGAGAGAAGTTATTCTCATATTATCAGTAGCCAAATGGGGGTTTCATGACCCACTGAATACTTCAGTACAATCTAAATTAAGACTTCAGTAGAGAATGTAGGGTTTCAAATGCATAAATTTTATCTCGAAAACATGATTGATGGCCTCAGCTCCACAAGATTTTAATTACATCATTATTTCAAGTGCATTATATTAGTTCTTAGAATTTTTTATAGTGCTCATCACTGTCATAATTAAGCATCTGTATTACAATATAACTTAAATAATCCATCTATATTCAATTCACATATTATTCACAATCTAAGTGTTTTTATTCTTGACAACCCCTTTGTTTTTAATGGTTTAAAATGTTTGAAAAGGTACTAGAGCAGCCAGTTTTATCCTTTGGAATCATTTCCCACAAGTCTTTTCATTGGAATCAGCATAAGCAGCTGTGAAACATAATCAACACCATTTTGATAACTGACATTTTTGTGCTTTGTGAAATCAGAATATTAACACGTTGCTCTTCGTGTCAAATCATGCTTCAAAAGTTCCTTTGATTTACTAAGTACATCAGTCTCCTAACAAAGAGGTTTTGCACAGAAGTTCTAATTTGAACTGAAATATCAAGTCTAAGTATTAAATCCTGTGTCTCCTGCTTTACTTTGTCTGTTTACAAGATACTGTGGTTAAAATGGTAACATTATTAAAATTGCAAACCTCTTGCTAATTTTCTTCATTTGAACTACCTACGTGCGGATAGTCATAAACATATGTTTTTGAGTATGTTCACATGTATAAATCCAGATTGGAAAAGTGACAATTAGAGAGAAATGCCAGAGTTCCTCTGTTTCCCATAGCTACAGGAATGAGAGCAAAATGAAAAGGGCAGGAGGTCTGCAGATAACACAGTTGCTTCACAAAACAGAGATGATGCTAATTATCACAATGGGTATCTTCAAACCAAGGTGTTTCACAAAAGAATACAGATTATAAGCACAAACTGCTTTCTGATTTCTAGCTATTCTTAGACACACAGAATGAGTAAAAAAAAAAGAAATACCTTTAATCAAACAAGCTCGGTCTAAAACGCCTGTAAACCTCTGTTAGTAGATTACATAAAGATATTTCATTCAAAAATTTTAGCTCGAAACAGGGTTCCTCAGAAAAGAACAATTGGAATAGTCTAGGGAAGGAAGTAATTACTTTTAAAATGCATTTTCCTGTGTTTCCATTATAGAATGGAAATATTGTATCATAGTATGCTCTCTGTAGCCTCAGGACTTTGAGACAGAAATACCTGAAAACTGCTTTGCTTTCTACTTTCATAAAACCAGCCTGTAATTTACAGAGTTCCTTTTCTTTTTTCCCAGTAGCTCCTTTAAAGCTTCTGGGCAGAATTCAGTTGCAATTTCAATACTGGAACATTTTGGGACACATCTTTCCTCTGCGATAAACATCTAAAATGCCAGTGTCAGGCAGGTACGGGAAGCTGTAACACTACTGCCAAAGGGAATATCAGTCATGATAGTTCCAGGTAAATAAAAAGCACAATATATGAGAGAGGCTGTGAATTCCTGAATGAGGTCCATGCAGCCATCTTAGTGGAATGAACCTTAACAACACTTTGTCCTTTATTTTTTGTAGGAGGATTGCAGATTAAAATCTTATTAGTATGATAACCAGAGTTGCAGAGACATTTATACAATAGAACAGCTGCATTTTTATTCAGAACTTCATTTACATCTCTCTGGATAAAGCATAGCTTCAACTTTTATTTTCTCAGGTTGAAAAATATGTGCAAATGTGTTTGGTTTTCCATTAGATTTTGCCTCAGCAGGTCTGTTCCTTTTCTGCTTGATTATACAAAAACATCAAAGCATTTCTTCAAGCTTTGAATTTCTGCACGTCTTTTGTACCGTGTATTGTTTTACCATGCAAGAATGGAAAGGGTTCAATTCAGAATGTGTTCTGGTAAATTTGTCCGTCCCAAAGTCTGGAGGGACACTCTCAACATTCCATGCAGAGCATTAGTTAAGCAATTTAAACTAATATCAGCAGGTCTGGCACATCCACAGCTCTCCACATCAACTTCATATTATCACCATGTCAACAGAGCTAAATCATCACTCTAGGTGAAGGCATGAACTGGGCAGAAAGTTCACTAGGAAAGCAATAAAGCCTGTAACGGCAAGATGTACAATGTAAAAAAACCCCTTGCTATTTAGGGATAAAAAAGAATAACTAAATCAGAGTGCCAATGTCAGGTATCACAAAATATTAATACTGAAGCCAGATGAGTTACTTTGCACCATTTACTTAAGGAGAATTTATCGCTGAACCGCAGCTGAGATTAATACCCAAATTGATGGATTTTATGCATTTTGCTGTTTCACAAGTTTTTTCTATTAACCATTAATACAAAGTGCAAACAGCCCTTCACATGTCAGAATCTTATCTCTTTTATTCTAATTTGATGCTTCAGAGAGGACAGGACCCCCAACCAAGCTTGGTGCATTAAAACAGACAATTCCTACCTTCAAGAGAATGTACAGTAAAAATATCCACACACATATGAAGAAAGGAAATAAAGAAAAATGTGAGATAATTTAAAAAGCAGGTCAGAGGCAGAATCTGGGAATAGTGTTTCAGTCTCTCAGCTTTCATTGTAATTCTCCATCAGGGACCAAGGTGACCTTGCAAAGCTAGAATTAAGACTTTCAATTATAACAATCTTGTATGAACTGATGAATGTACTCAATTACACCACAAGAAATAATTTTGTCTACCAAGAGACGAAAGCGTATTTTTTTCCTGAACCAGGAAACATTCAGCTTTCATATCAGTGTGATTTCTTGTTTCCTAAGGAGATACCTGGGTAGTTCTGAGGATAAAACTTGGTCTTTTCTACCATGTATTCCAGTGGGCCAGGCAGCCCAGTGCACCTGCCTTTGTCCTCCTGGTGCTCAGAAAACTACATGGAAGTGAAAAATGTCTCATTATGCAGAGAGATGTTTTCTGCATGTTTCAAAGATGAATAAAGTGTTCCTTCGTGGTTCTTTATTTCAAGGTCTAACCATATGATCACATCTTCCATCCTTGAACAAGCAGGAAAATACATTCACTTCACCTGTGATGAGATCAGCAACAAGCAAGGTGACAAATATTTTCAAGAGTAAATGTACATTCCCTGTTGCTTAATATCACTTTGAGACCGTATTCCTGTTCACCTTAGTGGGATTGGTACTGATGGACAACATTAGAAAATAACATTTTAAATGTAATCTCTGATCTATGTAGCTATTTAAAATTAGAAAGAGAATTCATTAGCCTGTGGGATGGGGAATTCAAAGCTGGAGGACTAATAAAAATCTAACTAGATCATATTCACAGAGATGACAGACTTATTTTGTGACATTTATATAATGAATTGCTCTTATGCCAGAATGGGTTGTTCTTACAGCTTGTCCTACAGCACTCCCAGACATCAAATCTGTGCTGGTGCAATTGGTCCTCCTGCCAACAGGTAGATGAGGGATTAAGTAACTAATATACATACATATATATAGATTTTTTTTTTGTAGTAATTTAAGATTAGCCAAACTAAGAGATACCTGGTAACTTTGGAAAAGATTTTTAATAAAAACTCTGCGTTTGTGAATATGTGCACTTTGCTTTTATGAAAGGTTGTCTTTATGGATGTGCATTCAAGTGTGAAATGTAAACGTGTAGAATTTCAGAAATAGGTGCGCCTATATGTAGAGGTCATTTTAAATAAAACAGAATGGGAATGCTTATCCTAGTAAGCATTCTCTGTGATCTCAGCTCTAAATTACCCTAAGGACTGCAAGCATCAGCATTATTGCAATGTTCTGTAAGGTTTTTTTCTGTCAGCGTAGGAAGTTTAAGAAGCAAAGTAACATTTATTTTCTAAAGTTTTCTAAACATTTCATATCCTAAAATGTGGACAAAGAGAAAATGTCAGAAATAAAATGCTACCTCTTAGACGTAACTAAAATTAAAAAGGGATATGTTTTTCACAAATCTGGGCTCTATCTGCATATTAAAAACTCACCTCCACAAATGACATCAGCTACCCAGAGAAACCTGGGAGAAACATAACTAACAAGGAACAATGAATAATTCAAGACATCTTTCATACATCACGGCAAGGTTCACAGAACCGCAAGGGTAACGCCTCAATTACTGAGATACTTTCCCCTTCAGGGAGCAGTGAAAATTAACTTTCAGCATTAGTGTAGCAGAATATCACTTTAATAAATTTATTTTAGTAGCACTTAATACAAGTCCTTAGATACAAACAAGACTAGAGTAAAAAGGCAAGGTGGGGAAACAGGCTCTTGGCTCAGAAAGACAACAGCAGCAAGGCAGCCTTCAGATGGAGATGAGCTTTCTTCACAAGGTTATTAGGAAATTTCCCTTGCCTCCTCCCTGTTATCTAGAGACAGTGAACACTGTTAGAATTACAAAGTAAATCACAAATTATGACGTTTGTCTTTTTGGAAACAGGATATTTAATGTAAAGGCAAATACGTAATGCATTACAGAAAGTGAACATAAAGGATTGAAGGGGGTTCAACAGAATGAGAGAAAAAAGTTTGTATTTTCTGCTTACCAGTCTTTGCCACATTTCAACTCTAACACACACAAGTGCTAAACCATACTAAAGTCCATCAACCCTTTCCTTTCCAGCTAGGTATTATGGGATGTCAGGGAGAAATCAGAACATGGGTGAACAGGAAAAATTCTCTTGGGCACACATACTCCGGGTGGAAATAGGTTCAGTTCATATATACTGGTTCAAACTGTACCTCATCTGCCCTATTTGAGGCACCTGGCTCAGTCCTGAAAATTGTTTACCTCCTCACTTATTCTCAAGAGCAAAAAATATCTGAGCTCTTATAAACACCAAAACCAAATTTATGTGTTCTAGGTTAGATAATCTCTCCTAGGTTAGATATTGTTCTATCACAAACTAGAGAAGAATAACCCATCTGTTTAAGAAGAATCCTAAGCTAATTAAAGTATTCTTTCTTAAAAAAATAAACCTTAGCATATAAACTTCTGAATTAGTTAAAGATGAATAAGAATACCTGAAAAACACTCCTGTGTTTTGTTTATGTTTTAAACTTAATCTGAGAGTATTTTAAAGTTAAATAATTTTCAGCTGTCTCCTATGGTCTCCATTCAATATATTTGTAAGAAGCACAGCATTTCTCAGGTAAAACAAGGAGGCTCAACAGCTTGTGTTATCCATTCATGGGAGACTTCTGACTCTTTCTGATATTTCACCAAGTGATTTGGACAAGAGTCCTGGTTTACAAATTCAGTGAAATTTTAGATATTGACAAGGAGGTCTGAAAAAACATATTTTTAGAAATCTTAACCAGGGGACTAACAGAAGTAGATAGCCAAAAAATGTAACATTTAAAAATAATCTGGTTCTCTCAGATTAGAAAGAGGGAGACATCACAGGACTCTGACAAACAAGTGATGTTTGGTCAGGAAGGTAACGTCCAGCACCACCAAAACATCATGTTGTACAAACTTAAGAATCACTCTCTCTGGTTTTGAAGCTGTACCATGGCTGGACATCATGGTAAATATATTTCCAATCCCAACATATGTAACTATGCTCAGAGAATTATACTGAAATTATGTCAGGAGTTCTCATGAGATGAGGTACCGTCAAGAATCAAGAGAAAAATATACTAAGCAGACACAAGGCAAAGTTGCACTCGTTTAGATGATAAACGTCAGAAAGTCATATTCTTTTAATAATGGTAATACACTGTCAGGCATAATTTTTCTTCCTTAAGTTCTGTTCTGATAGCAGAAAGAAAGTAAAGAAAACCTCACCAACTATTTCTAGTTGTAGGAAATCAGTTCAATCATTGAATTCTCTAACCACCAATTTACCATCTGTAAGCGGTATCACACTTAAAAGATGAGTTAGAAACCAAGGACCATACTGACAACTTTCAGAACCGCAACATTTCTTCTGAATGACATTCTGAAAGAAATGTGAAAATAAGGAAAAGCTAAAATGCAGCTATATTATGACGAAGCTTCATAGGTAATTTGAACCTATTCGATGCTCATAACAGATTTTATAAGACAGGGGTTTGCAAATGTGGCAGTGACATTTCTCTGTGCCGGGCCAGGAATATATATATATATATATATATATACATACATACATATATATACACACTACACACAGCCCTGTACTATGTAATTGGGACACAAAATTTCCAGCAGTAGTCAAAGTTTCCTTTCAAGCTCCATGTTTGGGACATAAAAATCTGCCAACAGGCCAGTGGAGACTACGGAATATACCAATAAACAAGTTCACATTTCATTACCTGAACAGTTTACCACATATTCATTACCCCAAATATAAGAACAATCTGGAAAGTACAGGCTGTGATTTGACTGAATTGATTCTGACCCATGCAAAATTAAGCTGTTTGTCTACATGATGTAATGCAAGTACTTCATAAAAATGTTTGCAATGCCTTTTTCTTTATTTCTTTTCCCCTATCTAACAGTGGGAAGAAAAAGAACAAAAGAATTCAAACTAAAAAAATGCATAGATTAACAAATATTCTAGTGTTTTCAGTGTACTGTTTTAATAGGTTTTTCCTTTCAGGTTTTATATCTTCCACATAACTACATTATGGATAGATTTAGAGATATAATTTCATGTGCTATCTCCCCTTATTATAGTCTGAATAATTTAGTATGTTTATACTTTAGGGGAAAAAAAAGAGTAAAAATTATGTTTCTTCTTATTCAGCATTCATCCTCCCCTTTCAATTTCCATATTTATTCCATTACCATGCATAAAAAGTTTGCTTTAACTGCTAACAAGTCCAGGCTTATGCTAAAAGTTTAATCTCCATTCTCTATGCCCACATAATTCTCAGGAAAACCTTTGTGATCCTAAAGTCAACAGTGTGTACTTCGAACTATCTTGTCAACTAACACCAATACAGACATCTTGAAATAAGAAACTGGCTTGCAGTGGGACTCATTCACAACAGAGACAGAGTAGAATTAAGTATTTTCCTCTATAATAGTGCAAATGACCATTTAAGAATTCAGGAACTAATATTGACTTACACTCTTCATGCATTGAAGCATTGTTTTTCATTAATGATCGCATGATGTTTCTTAAAATGTATACAGTTTAAATGAATTAATTCAAATTACATAGTGTTTTGAAGAACTCTGTATCAGATACCTTATGGAAGTCATCTATATGAAAAGTACTCTTTGATCGTGGAACACATACTACTTGATCTTTAACAAAGATTAATGAACAAAGTATCAGTAGATGTATCAGGCAAGTCAGTCACTGCTAGAACAGCACCTAAAAAGAAGTGGGTTTCAGCTCACCAATGGATCACTTGGTAGAATGATGTGAATTTTTCAGCTTGATGAATGATGTAGAATTTTTCAACTCAAAAGTCAGAAATAGCTTTATTCATAGAAGATAAATTCAAATTAATTGCTAAAGATAACTTTTATGAAAACAAAATGTATCTGAAAAATGTAATTAGTGAATATTTCCTAGAAAATCACATTTAAATACAGAAGAACTAGGATAAGTCTGGAGGGTATAGCACTGTTTCCAGACCCGGTTTAGTAGACATTTCAGGAGTTTAGAAAAAGAAAAGGGAATTCCAAATCATTAAATTTACTTTTAAAAAAAAAAAAAAAATTCACTAGATAGAAACAGTCATAAATATTCTAAAAAACCCACAGGTCTTCACTGCAACAAATTCCAGTGTTTCCACTGTTGTTGATTCTGCCTTTTATATTGAGCTAACAAGATAAACCACTAACAAGCTGAAAACGATATATTAGCCTTTTTAAGATGGGAGAGCATAAGTTAGTTATTTATTTTTTAAATCACGATGACAAGAGATTCTTAATTTAATATTGTGTTTGTGCTGCTCAGGAAGTTTTCTAGATGATAATGTAAGTGTAACTTAACTTTTCACTGGGACATTTAAATACGTTACTTTTAGTAAAGATCAGCTTCTTTGTTCTAATTAGCTCTTGAAAAGCTTCTACAGAAGCCCAAACCCTTTATTATCAAATATCAAATGTGCATCATCTTTTTTCATCACAGTCCTGACATTTCCAATTAAGGAAAAAGGAAACGAGATACGACAAAGACAGGGAATGAAAGGGTCTTGTCACAGGATTAGTGTTTATATGAAAGTATGGTCAGGAACATATTTTTGTTGATTTATTGTGACAGATATTGCCTAAAAAGTAATGTAATAGCTGTTGTAACTTATTTGTAGTGACTATGCAATACCATATATTTTTGTTCTTAAATTAAAGAAAAAAACTGTTTATACTAAAGCAAGAGAGGGAAAGAAACCCTGTTGATGTACCATTTTTATTATGCAAGTAAGTTAAAAAATAGCACCCGCTGATATAAAAGTAGACTGCCTACATAGACACCCTAGAATTTGTATTCTTATTTTATGTTCTCCCAGGACAAAAAAAAAAATGCTGATTCCAAAACCTTTGACAGAAGTGGAGTATAGGAATAAATATTAATCACTTGTTTTGGGATTAGCAAGTCTGCTGTTTGTGCTGCTTTTGTGATATGCATATAAGGTCTCCAGGGAGCTGCAGTATATTAGCTACAGAGGAAATGAGTCTTAAAGAGGTGTGAGCCTGCCTGCAAATGATTATGGTATATCACACGTGTGAATGAGCAGCTAAATTCTGACAGATACAATGAAAATCAATACTTCAGTCATATATAACCGTCCAAGATGTGGAATAAATTTTGCATTAAACACAGACGCCTAGCTCACTACTAATTACCATTCCTATTTCTGAACTGCTGAAGAAGCACTGAATGCAGTGGCTGAGGTTTACCACCTTACTCAATCTAAAATTCAAACAATATTTTTTTTCTGAATTCATCTACTGTGGACACTATAGGAAATCCAGCATCATATTCAGGATCTCCATATGCACTTTTTACTACTGTTAACATGTTTTCTATTGGCATTTTGACGTTCTGCCAACCAGCTGCTGGGTTCTCCCAGCCTCATTTTAGTAAAAGGCAGTGAGGAAACTACTGACATAAGGTTTGTTCCCCAGGAAATCCAGAGTTCGCACAATTGTTCCTGTTATTCACCACAAAGATCTACCGTACATATGCTGGGACTAGTCATACAGGCTCTTAAAATACTGTGAGACTTTATAGGCTTCAGAAAGGAGCCTTCATGCAAGGTGGAAGTTTGCTCAGCAGGAATTATGCCAAACGTTACAGAGGAGCGCAGTGTTCCCTATAGCATCTTTGTGAGGGAGGAAGAGCAAAGAGGTGAAAGAGGATGTGTACATTAGGACCTGGACAGATTTCAGCTAATTTTAATTGCCTGTGTTAGAAGCCTTGTCAACTTTGTCTCGCCATATGGTGAATAAAACGTTTCCAGGGAGCAATTCGGCATATTTAAATGTGAATCACACCTGAATGTGACCGTCTCCACTGACAGGGGAAATGTGATTGTGCGAAAAATTAAACTATGCAGACCTTACCAAACCAGTGTGCATGTGTGAAAAATTTTTCTCATGTGACCATACGATAAATAAACCCAACTAGTTAAACGAAGAACGGCTATGATATGAAGGTGTATTCACCCTAATACATATTGCATATTGTAATCACTCCAAAGTTGCAGGTGTAGAGTCATCCAACAGATCATGAGGACCCACAATACAAAAAGTGAACACAAAAAAGATAACTTCCAGCTGTGAAGAGCTGGCAACCCAAACAGAAACTCAGAAGTGAAAGGGGAAATGGAAGAGGAGAACCTGGAGAGGAGGATGGGACAAAACATAGATGTTCTTATTCACCATTTGCCTCTCCAGTGAACATCAAGTTTACAAACACAAATTCTGAACTTCTTGTGTTCTGTGCCAAAATCACACGCACAGAGAAATACGTATCTTGCAAATTTTTTATTATACAGATTATATATGGATGTCTATGTATAGAATAATTTAGTGCAATTAATGGTGTCAAATATCCTTAGTGCTTTTCTCTCACTCTGTGCAAACAGCAGGTTAAGTCTTTTAGCACACGTTGGGATTTGTCATTTCATATCTACAAGCAGATGTGCATTGCATGTTGACAACTATTTCCCAGATTAAAGTCACTGAAGTCTGTTAAACTCAGTAAGTGTGGTAAGGCTCATACTAAGTGGATTTTTTTTTAATGAGATCTTCACAGGGAAATTTAATTTAACAGGAAACTTGAATGAAAAAAGAACATGAATGAGATTTGGATATTTTTCTATATTGTCACCATTTAAGGCTGGGCTGGCAATTAAACAGACGACAGATGCTCTCTATTAAACCTTCGCATCCCCAGAAGGGAAAGAAGAAAAGGAAGAGATTTATGGATTGGAAAAGTCAACCAGCTTTAATAATAATGATGCAAAAAGAATAGAATAATATTTATACTATTATTAATAATACTACTAGTAGTGATAATGAAAAATACACAAAACAACAACGACAATATAGAACACTGAGCTTCCCCATTGATGATGGAGGAATTGTGCATCGCAGTGGTGAGGGCTGCTAGGGCAGGCACCAGGAAGTCCCAGACTGGATCAGCAGCAGACAGGAACTGGATTCAGGGATGCATGGATTGGGATTAAAGGAAGGAGAAAGGGCAGAGTCCTCCTCATGGGTACCAGTTGTGAAAGAAGAGAGCATGATCCCCTTAATCCCTTAGCTTCACACTGAGAATGAAATCTATGGGGTGGAATGCTTTGTAGGTCAATTTTTGGTCACCTGTTCTGTCTGCTCCTCCCTGCAGATGTGACCCTGATACGGCCCTTTCACTTGTGGAACATAAGAGATTTTTCAGTGACCTTGTTTTCTCTAAGTATAAACATGGGCCTTTCTGCATGCCATTCCTGCTTTTAGCTTGCTAACAAGTATAAATATCAAGTGTTATCAATTCCAGGAGCAGATATTGACTGAAAAATGTAGTTAGCTTCAGAAAGTGCAGTTAATTACAAGAAACTTAACTGAAAGGACAAATTTACTGAATAGAGAATTGGTTCTGTCGAAGCCAATATCAGGATATATATATATATATTCTTTGTAAGTGTGAGTTTTCTTGTAAGCAATCCACATTATACTATTTGCCCAGTAAATAGTAATACGTAATCAGTAATATCAAACAACTTCACATTTGGATTTTTTATTATAATGCTTTCTTAGTCCCGTGTATTGCAGTTCTTGTTACCTAAGAGGTGGGAAAGCTTATATTTCATGAGGCTTTTTTTATTTTTTTTTTTTAAGGAAAAAAGTCTTCAGCATTTATGTGAAGTTTTGATCATTCAGAACAGAAGTCATCCTAAATTACTGACTGATTGCCTATTATCTGCTCAGCAAAGGCAAAGATTAAATGGTGACAGTACACATAAGACGAAGAGTGATGAATGATCCATGTCACTGATTTATTTTTGCGTCTGTGTAATAATTTATGAAAAATATGACTGCACATTAAATAGAACCATTCAGTGGTAACTATCTTTACAGATTTGAAGTATTGTAGCATCAGTTAAACAAACTTAGGTTTTCTCACAGTTTAACTGTATAAGAATATTAATCTATGTACTTATGATTTGGTGCTGATGGTGATGCTCCTCTTATTAGCAGTTACAGAAAACAGCTTGATACCAAGTCTTCTTTATTGAATCTTGATTAATCACAATAAACATTAATTCATCTTAACATATTTTTACTGTGTTTCAAGACTGCGTGAAGATCCTTCTATTATCTCTAAAACCATGTAACATTGTTTTAAGAAGAAAAAAAAAAAAAAAAGATCCAGAAATCTCTCAGAATCTAGGCAGACTGGCAAGAAAAAAAGTACAGAATGCTTGGGACAGCATCAGTAAATCTCTATGGTAATTCAGTGAAAAAATGCTATGCATCATGGTTGAAGACACAAAACTATCAGGAAAAGAGAAAGATACACAAAGGTTCATAGGTTCACAAAGCATTACTAGAAAAAGATTCTGCAAACAGTGTTTATAATGTAGATTGTCATCATACAAGAACTCAAACAAAAAAAGTTGCCACTACTCATTCCACTTCCTTTTCATGCCAAAGTACAGCTCGTAAATCTGACTTAACCTGACCTGCTCCAATAGGGAGTAAATCTTTTGGCTTTAATCTTTTGTAATGCAGAATATCTTGTAAAAGACATCAAAGGTTCTGTCTTTCTGAAAAGTCAATACTTTGGTGTTTCAGGGTAATACCATAAAAAGCAGACACTCAAGCTTTTTACTCAGTTTTGAAGCTACCAGCTAAGGTTGTTAAAAGAATTTCACAATGTTATTGCCCCACTCCTGTAAAATCAGAACTGGGTGATTGGGTGGGATGATCAAATTGCTGATCTCTTCTCCCTGGTACCCAGTGACAGGACGCATGAACATGGTTCAAAACTGTCCCAGGGGAGGTTTAGACTGGATATTAGGAAACATTTCTGTACTGAGAGGGTGGTCAAGAGAGTGGTCAAACACTGGAACAGGCTTCCTAGAGAGGTGGTTGATGTTCCAAGCCTGTCGGTATTTAAAAGGCATTTGGAAAATGCCCTCAATAACGTGCTTTAATTTTTGTTCAGCCCTGAATTGGTCAGGCGGTTGAACTAGATGATCCTTGTAGGTCCTTTCCAACTGAAATGACTGTATTCTATTCTATTCTATTCTATTCTATTCTATTCTATTCTATTCTATTCTATTCTATTCTATTCTATTCTATTCTATTCTATTCTATTCTATTCTATTCTGTTCTGTTCTGTTCTGTTCTGTTCTGTTCTGTTCTGTTCTGTTCTGTTCTGTTCTGTTCTGTTCCGTTCTATCCTAGAATGATACTAAATTATTCTATAAGAAAATATCTATAGGCAGTCAACATCCTATATGTTCTGGATAACATTTCAGAAACATGGTTTATGGGTGCTGGAACACAATTAAAGTGTAATGAAATTCCCCAGACTTCATTTTTTAGGATACAGACAGGCCTAAATATGATCTAGCTGTCAAAGCTTTTCCTTAGAAATACCTTCTTTCTTCTTATGTTGTGCCCAGAAGAGGAAGTCTTGTCAGCAAACAGTTACTATTGGAGCCAGGAAGTCTCAAGCTAACAGCCTACCAGATTGGGCCAGACTTATTTGTCCTCGTCAACTGACTCCACTTGCAGACCTGCCTAAGTGTGCGCTGTTCAGCTACTTGCTTGCATTGCATCCTGCTACTCAATACAGCTGGCTCCAGAGCAATCTCATCTGTTGAAATACATTTTTTCAAAAATGTGTTTTTGTTCCAAGACAAAATCAAGCACAATTTTTTAGAGTTGCAGAGAGATTCTCACAGCAACTACAGCGTGATGTCACTTGATGATGCTTCCAACAATGGAGAAGTAGCCTGAACATATTTTTTTTTTAATATTAAAGAAAAAAAAACAACAACAACAAAAATTAAAACTATTACCAGGAGATATTCTCTGATGGAAAAGCAGTATACTGAAGATACTTGTAAATCATAATATGGAACTAGTAGAAACACATGGCAATTTACAGTCATTATAAGTTTGTTTAACAAGCACCAATCTGGTCCATGGTCATGCTGAATGTATAGCTGCTTTTTTAATCACAGTCTCTAGCGACAAATAAACTGTAAAATAACTATCGAAGATCTTTCCCCAAGCTAGCAACCACATGTGACTAAGGAAAGCCAGCATCTACTGCCAGAAATACTCATGAGTGTGTATTTCCAGTGGTCTGTTTTATCCTTTGATAGCCCAGCCTAAATGAATAGTTACCCATCAGCATCTCAGCAAACTGGGTGCAACTTTTGGCACAGGCTCTGCTCAAGGCTCATGTTCTCGATTCATAACAAGATAACTTAGCCTCTCTACCCGACTTGTTCCATTAAATGATGAGCAAAACCAGTCCAAAGCACTTAAATCTATTCAGAAAATCAAGAGGAAAAGGAAACAATCAAGAAAGTTGTATAGCTATTGAAAATTGTCTTCCATTCACTGGGGATTCTGATTCCATCATATATTATGAAGTACAATTTAATCATGTAATTTTGTTATCCATAACTCACAAAAATTAGTGATAATTCCTTTTAATTCAACTAAAGAATATATTTTTCTCCTTAGGATTACAATGTTCTTCTTTAGACATATTTTACATATTTGGGAAAACAAATATTAACGAGTAATGAAAAAGATATAACTACTGATGTAATCTGAAGAAATGAAGAAAACTTTTTAAGGCAAGAACTGACAGGTTCTTTATTTGAAATTGCATATGGTGGGCCCAAAAACCAGCACCCTGCTGTGCATTCTCAGCATCTCACCTTCCTCTCTGGCACATCCGATGTGGCTCTTCCCAGGCTGGAAGTTCCAAGTCCTTCATTTTCCTGATCTTAATGTTTGCTCAGGTTACTAACAGCCTCCTACATCATAAATATAGGTACAGTACCTTTATTCTCAGAAATGTTTTAATGTTTTAATGTATTTCTATCCTACCTTACAGATTTCCAGTTTCCCTCATTGACTGCTTGCCTTTGCCACTTGTGGTTGTTCATGCTCCAGCATTCTTGCTTTTTCTCCCTCTTTTCTGTATGATCTCCCTTGGTTATATTTTGCCCTTTCCTGTTCTTTCAGTTGGCATCTATAGTGAAATTTTTGTGTCTTCACAGTCCTCCATAGTCTTCTTCAGTCCTAATCTATTTAATTGCATTTAGCTGGCATGATTCCAAAGCTGAGCTCAGTATTCCTGTTTCTAACTCCTGTCATTTATTTTACTCATTTTAATTCAGCTCTCACAGGAGCCAGAAATATTACCTGTAAACAAAGCATTTCAGCATGCAACACACTTTGCACTGTCTAAACACACTTCTTCTAAAACAGGGGATACTGTCTGGTCAATTGGTAGTAGTATTTTACACCCCTGAACATAATGCCCTCTCATACTGAAGAAGGAAAATTTAAAAATTCCACATCCAAAGAAGCAATCAAGTGAGTTTGATTCTGTGTTTTCTCTCCTCCCTTGTCAGCTTCTCATTCAATTCTGGGTCTTAATTATCTTTAATACATGACATTTTTAGGAAAAAAAAAAAGTGTTAGTGAGTGGATTTTCTCACCCTAATTACTGATAACATCTCATCTTCTTTCACATCATCCATTCAAACTCCTCAGACTCAGCAGCCTGTTGGAAACTGATGCTCACACTACAAAGCCAAAAGTCATTCAGTCTGTTAGAAGAAATAATGTCTTCAAGTTGGAGACAAGAAAAACAGCTGTAATAAGCTCTCTCTCGAATTCTTGGTAAGGTCAGAATTTGACCCCAGAAAGTGGGCTAATTGATTAATGGATTGAAAAACATTATCAATTCTGTGTTTATGAGGGGGGTAGGTGTTTTAATCAGGACCAATGAACTGTCAGAATGGAAAGTTGTATTAGGAATGGAAGGTGGGAGGGATGAACTATGTGAACAAGCTACAGCCAGGCATCTGCAAAGCATCTTTTATGGTCTGTCTTCTCAGACAATGAATCTAATGAAAAAGTGTTGGGTCTTCAACACCATAACTAAAGCAGAAAAAATAAATAACTATTGCCCTCATTAACTCTGTTGCAATCCAGAATCAACACAATATTTTCTTTTCAATAACATTGTATTTTCTTGCTTTTAAACTGCCTCAAAAGAAACAACCAACCAACCAAACAGAAAAAACACCACCACATTAATTTTTCCATAATCAAGATAACATTTTTCTTCATTAAATTATGGGCTTGCACATCCCCATGCTCTTCAACAGATAAAAAAGCTTCTTCATTCTGTTGCCAGCATCAGAGTCTAAAGCTACTTCAGCATGCCATAGTTAAAAGAAAACACAGGAGAAATTCTCTATGTGGTCCAACTGGCCAAATTTATGTGTGGATAATAAAAGGAGGAAAGGTGTCAGGGGAGTAAAAGAAACTTTTAAGAGATGCGTGGGAATGTCACTGGCAAGAACAAGATAATGGAGAATTTGCTGAAAGCTGGGACGGAAAATTTTAAACAACCCTCCACCTGGGAAAAGGGAGGGGAGTACATTGCCAGCTTTTGCAAATTGCCCTTATATTGCATATGCACTGACACAAAGACAAGACTCTTTGTGAGAGGTCTTGGCAAGGGGACAATCCTGAGGCAGACACAGCTAGGGCAGTTAAAACTGAGTTTAACCATGTATTCCAGATCTTATATTTCTTTCTTGCTTGATATCATATAACTTCTCTTATACATACAAACAACAAGAGCTTTTTTCTTGAAATTCTTCACCTCCTGCTTGCAGAAGTTTTTACCTTACATGACATACAATCATCCTTAGCAGTAAAGAAAAAAAAAAAAAATAAAATAAAATTTGCATCTGAGAAGACAGGTAGAGCTGTGATTAAAGGTTGACATTTTTACCTAGTATGCAAGATTAGATTTTCCATTTTTACATATTCCCTCAAGAACAACTTGTTCAGATTTATAGGAGTTGGCATCTTTCTGTCAGTTCTGTTTGGCAAATGATTCTTAAGACTGGACCTGAATTTTCTCTAGCAATAAAATACTTAAAAATGAGAACCATGCATAAGCCAAGCCTATGAATATTTTTTATTGCGATCTACTTGGAAGAATCCAATGGGATCCAATCCAGGACAGAACAAGGGTCCAGGACAGCTGGTTATTTTTCAAAGATCATCTCCCCCAAGCTCAAGAATGATCTATCCCAATGAGAAGAGGTTAAGCAAAAGTACAGGAGGCCTCCATGGATGAAAAAAGGAGCTCCCAACAAAACTTGGATTAAAAAAAGAAGCATACAAGAGGTGAAAGCAGGGACAGAGGAACTGGGAGGAATATAGAGACATTGAGTATGCAGGTTTGGGTTAGGAAAGCCATTTGGATCTAAATCTGGCAAAGGACATGAGAGTCAACAAGGAAAGGTTTCTACAGATACTTCAGCAGCCAAAGGTATAGTAGGAAAAATGTGGGTCCACTGCTGAACGGGGCAGGAGACCTGGTGATACAAGACATGGTAATGGCTGAGGTATTCAATGCCTTCTTCGCTTCACTCTTTCCTGGTAAGACTGGCCTTCAGGAATCCCATGTCCCTGAGAAAAATGTGAAGGTCTGGAGAAAGGAAGACACCCTCTGTGAAGGAGAAGAGCCAGAGTCTTCTCAGTAGTTCTCACTGACATGATAGAGGCAATGGGCACTAACTGAAAGACAGGAAATTCCCCTCAAACATAAGGAATCCTTTTTACTGTGAGGGTGGTCAAACACCGGAACAGGTTGCTCACAGATGCTGTGGAGCCTCCATCCTTGGAGATATTAAAAACCTGACTGTACGCTGCTCTCAGCAACCTTAGTTGATGATCTCCAGGGGTTCCTTCCAACCTCATCCATACTGTTATTCTGTGATTTCTTTTTTTTGTCCTTTCCTGCATATATTCCTCATTCAAAGTAAAAAGAATGAAATTACAACAGCAGCATCTCAGAACTTTCTGAACTTTTTCATCTTTCTCAGCTTTAGTATTTTATTATGCATTTAGCCTTAATGTACACAAACATAACCTTTTCAGCCTTCTTTCTTTAAATTAAGAGCGCATTTTTAAACATGTGCAGTATGATAGAAGAAACTTTTAATCTATGATGTATACTCATAGTATAGGTAAATCCCAATCCATGTATATCCTCTAGATAAGGATATACCTTATGGCCCAATAAATAACGTTAGGTACTGCCATAGCAGAACTTCTGGAAGTCATCTAGGAGGGTTTGCAACAATTGTTGAAGGCAGTTGTTTTCAGTGCAAGATTTGACTATGGAAAGAAGATACACACTTTTATTTAGTGCTTTTCTTAAGATAAATCCTTGAAAGTGGTAATGAAAAGAAAAAAAAGAGCATCCAGAGGGACAACCATATTATATCCCAAGCACCAACATAGCAATCACATTTAAGTGCTTTAAAAAGTTTGAAAATACTCTCTGTTATTATGAAGATTTTCACAGATGCATATTTAAGGACAAGAAGAGCTCCTAGGAGAATTTAATGTGGATGCCTGCAAAATTTCGGTCATAGACTCCCATCCCATAATTCCTAAAACATCATAATTCTGCAGTTTCTGCAAGAAAATATTGTTAAAAAAAAAACAAAACAAACAAAAAAAAATCTAGCCTTTATTTCCACGAAGTATAACCAGGAAAAACAGTAGAATCATTAAAAGCTTTCACAAAGATAATGTTTAAGTGTATTTGACTATGACTTTTCTTTTGGTTTGACCTTGTCTAAATTGAAAGCGCATAGAAAAATATACAGTGAATGCTAGATGCGAGCTATACTAATATCTGGCTAAGTGCCTCAGCTGTGAAAGCTCTTTCTATTTTAGTAAAATTTTATGCACAAAAGCATTTTCCAGAAACTGATGTAGTATGTTCAATACATTTTTATATCCAAGCTTAATTATTAAAGCTTTTTCATAATAACAAATATTGTCCCAAGCAGAGATTATATTTAATAAATATGCTTATTATTTTCTTTAATGAAAGCAATGTTTAAAAATTGTAGGTAATCCCATTAGACTGTACTTCAATTATACAGCCCAGCTCTCCTACCCTCCTGCTGATAGAAGACTACCTCATCTTAGTTTCCAATTATATACATTAAGTCCTTCCCAAACCACCTTCATTATTACACACAGCATGTTTAGCTCTATCAGAGAAAAAAACCCATAATTGGGAAAGAGCAAAATGCATTTTCAAGCCTAAGATAATCACAAGAAAAGTTAATTATGTCAATTAAAATAATCTTCTCTCCACTCAACAAATATGACCTATTTGTACAGAGAAACACAGTGGGACATGTTCTGATCCTTGATAAACTACAGTATTTCTACTCAAGTCATTCTTACCAGAAAATCTGTGATAGAGCTAAATTTTGTATATAAATTACATTGCAATAAAATTATAGCCAAAAAGGACTATTGGACGTATCCAGGGGAATCCTCTAAAACAAAAACCATAATGTTCCAGATACAGAATCAACATTAAACCTAAGTATTTCAGTTCTTGAATTAAACTTCTTCTTCATAAAAGCAGAAAAAGACTACTGACACAAGAGGACTGCTGGCAGAAAATGTCCTGGAAGAGTATGAAATTAAATATGGTAGATACAAAAAGTGAGATCCGCATGTTTGCTCCCAATTGTTCTTGGTGAAGAATTTCGTCTCAATATCAGGAGACAACCGGATGAAGTAATGAAATATTGGCTTTAATTACAGTGACTACCTCAAGTCAGAGCTTTAAGTGTTGAAACTACCGCATACACAAAAAAACAGAGCTGTTATCCCTGAGCAACATTAGAGGAGGCATCGAACAGGAGGCTCACAGACCCTATAACTGCACAAGCTCAGTCTGAAGGCCTTCAGGTTGTAGGAGGAGGAGCAAGATGTGAGACACCTCTTTATTAGCTATTTCTGACAATTAATTTTCCTTCCTCCTATTTTGGCATTCAACTTGATCAGCCCAAACTTCACCACTTTTTAGAGTGTGCAAAGTTTTCAATGGCCTGCTCATTCCCTTATTTTCAGAGTATCTAATTGCAAAAACACAGCTATTTCATAACCCTGATTTTGCTGTGTTGAGCTTTTTACATCCCACCTCACAACAACTTATTTAGACCATTTTACTTTTGAATGTTTCCTAAAATACTTATTGTTCTATAGGGATCAGAAAAAGAAGTAATATTCTAGGGAGTATTACAATTTTTTCTACAATGGCACCATAAACTTAGTGTAACCCAGGTAGCCTAGGTAGTGCTTCAATTATGCCCAATTCATATTTCTTTATCTTATAAATTCCTGGAAGGTGCTGTACAAATTCTGTACTGATGATTTGCAATATGACAGGAGATGTCAAGTGCAAATGCACTGCAGTTTAGAAAGCATTTTCAATTTTCACAGGGAAAGGCTTCTTCTCGAAGTTCCAACCTCTTAATTTCTTTTACTCTGATTTGTTTTTTCCTTATCACTTTGTGACTTTGTCAGAGAACTGGGATCACTGCCAAAGATGTTTACCTCAATTTTGTTTCCAGGCCTAAATTAAATTCCTTCTAAATACTAAATTAGATTATTAATCAGTTAAAATCTAAATCTTCATTATTAATTTACTAGAAACAATACAGCAGCTTGTAAAACATTTATGCAGCAGTAAACGGAGAACCACTTTGCAGAGATCATGACATGCTTAATTTACTACACAACTAAATATTTAATTACAAATAGTAGCAAAGAAGGTGCTTTGTTGAAATTAAACAATCTTTTAAATGATAAAAGTCTTAACTGTATTGTGGGTAGCAATGGTTAATTTCTAAAACAAGTGGTAGGAAACATGTTCCCTTTTGTGGGGTTTGCCCTTACCAGTTAAGTGAAGAATCATGTTCTTGGCTATCCAGTTTGCTATTTACTGATAGGTTTGTTCCCTGCAGTACTTGCAACAGAAATAATTTTAAAATGGCATTTTAAATTAATTGAAAACACAATGCACTTCATCTGCCAGTTAAGTAGAATTTAGAGGAAAAAAAACCCCAACATTATACTCTTTGCAGCAGGTTACCTTTTGCATTTGCAATGTAATTTGCAAATCTTGGCTCCTGAGCAGTTTAGGAAATTGCACACGGATCTTTTGTGAAGCCATTGCAACATGGATACATCTTTCCCAATCTTGAACCTGAGCAACAAATGATGATATGCAGCATATTGCTTTACTACAGTGAGCTTTCAACATAGCTCTTCTTAGGTCTGTAAAAGTAGCTGAATGTTTCAGAAGCGGTTAAATGTATAGCAAGATGGACGATAAGGAATTCTCTCTTTTTTCTTTTTGGTTCCCTAAGAAAAAAACCCAAACTATTCCTTCCCATTGTCTCAGTGACCCAAATAACACAGCTCTCATATGAGGAAGGTAGGGATCTTTTTTTTACCCTTATGAGCAGCAATGAATGTGAAGAATGGAGAGAGCAAAGCAAGACAGGCTGGAGGAAGATAAGAACAATAACAGCGTGCCCTGTTTCAAGAGGAAGGTTCATTCAATAGAATATTACATCAAACAAAACAGTGATCCTGAAAACAAAGAGTAGCAACAGGATTGCTTTCACTTCATCTTGAACATATATTTCAAAACAGCAAATTGATACTTTTTATCTATCAATCTGTTTTTATTAATAATATAGAGCATCCTGACCCTTTGCTACCTTATAAAAATACATTACAGTCTTGTCGAATATAATTCACTGAAAATCTTTAGAAAACCTGTCAGCTAAGAAAACCACATCTATGTATACATAACTCATCAGCTAACTGGAAAGCAGTATCATATTTAGAAAATTAGTAAAACAGTTTTCTACATCCTCCTCGTACAGCTATACAAGATTATAAAGAGAACAAAGCATATACTTGGTAGCGGGCCTCTCATTATACTTCAGCATCCTAATGATATGACCTTGCTTCTCAAAGTAACTTGTAAGGTAAACTTTTAAAGTATGAGTAATATCATTGTTTAAACATTGCTGTATAGAATATAGAAGAAGAACTTAATGGAAGACAGACTGAAGTAATTTGAAAAATATCTTTGTCTAGGACTGAAATATTGAGTTTACATGCAAAGTTTGCTCTTCAAATCCAATTTCAGTTTGATAATGACAAAGTTATTGCATTGCCAAGCTTCACAAAAGGCACGTGATAGCCTCAGACTAGTTAATAGTGGCTAAGATTACCTAATTCTTTAATATGATATAATGAGCACAGCGCTAGTATCATCACTGGTCATCTCAGAAGAGCTAAGAGTTGTCCAAACTATGCCGCTTCACGTACTTTCTCTGTGTCTAAAGGCTGAAATTTCTGAAAAGACTTGGAATGTGGGGGAGTGGGAAACATGGGGAACCTTGTTTTGCTGTTTTCTGAGGTATATGTAAGGTGGTGTGAAGAAGAGAGCTTCAGTCTTTGGAACAGTTTGTAAGTGCTTCACATGACATTTGGGCCTCATTCCTGGTGGTAAAAATTCTCATACTGCATGTACTAGCTAATCCCTTGATTCTTTCAAAATGTTCATCTGAAGCTGTTATCATATATTAAGGCTACAACCAATCCTTCCCTGACATGCATCAACATTTTAAGTAGTTTATGGCAGAGAAATATTTTTGCACCACAAAAAAAAAAAAAAAGAAGAAAAAGTGCCTCCTTAAAAATAGACTGTCTTGAGAATCATATTACATGACAATAAGTCTAAATTTTACTAAAGCTGTTTGCACACACACGTCTTTGGCAGGGTGCCTTCCAGTGGGAGCTAGTGACATACATACCAGCTGTAATGGTCCATATAGTATATTAAAAACACATAAAGTATAATTTGATAAACTACCTTGGGAACTAGTGAGAGAATTCGCATCTCAGTTTTCTCCAGGGAGTCTAATGCCAAAGGACAGATTGTTTCTTGTCAGTGTTTCAAACTGATCTCTATTTGCAAACATAGTGAGTGATGCCAAATGCAGTTCAGAATGTAAATCAAACAACTATTTTATTATGCGCTGGTTTGAATTGCATATGCAGGACAGAGAGGCAAGTAATGACAAAAAATAAAAAAAGAGATACCATACTTGCACATCACATGAACCATTTTCATAATATACTTGAACACTGCATAAAAATGCAAAGAAATAAAACAATTCCAATAAAATAATGAGTGCCTCATGAATTAAATATTATATTCACAATGCTACACGCTGGGATTTAACAGAACATGATATACAATGTAGACCAAGTGTGGAAAATCCAACTAAATTTACAAATACAGTAGATATACTACTTCTTATCTTAAAAAAAAACAAAACAAAACAAAAAAAAAACCAAGGGGGAAATGATAAATTATTTATTGAATGAAAGCAGGAAAAAGAAATCAAGATTTTTTTTTTCTTTGAAAAAACAGGGTAGCTTGTAGCCCATTATAATAAACCTATTTATTCATTAGAAGAAGGTCCAAACTGATTCCATTTGAGTCACAGCATGAGCACTCAGAGTAGCAATTAGTGCAGCCGTCAGCATGGCAGTTGTTTCCTGAATGTCTTCCTGTCCATCTTGGTTTTGTTTTTAAGCAATCAAGATGAAATTTAACTGGAAAAGTCACTTAGCCTGTTTCTAAGATGATCACAATACTGGCTAAATCAGCAAAGGAAAAACCATTTTAAGTGACACGCTGTAGACACCTATAGATCATTAATTAAATACTTTGTTGTACCTGAGAGACAAATACATACAGAAACGTGTACGCCAGAAGGATGATGTGTGGGGGGAAAGGCATCACTAATGGATGGTAGCCAGCTAAGATTAATTTAGAGTCCTCTTAGATTAAATTGAAGTCAAAGAGAGAAGATATTCTGTTGCTTACAGAGTTTGCCTGTATCTGATTAACAGGTATTTCTTCAATGAACAAAGCTAATTTAAAAGAGGAGTCTCCCTTATTGCTCATTAATCGCTCCAGGTGGGTGCCAGGCCTATGCAGATAGAATTGATGAGGAAAACAGGAGCAAACCCTCTCACAGATGAAAAAAAGAAAAATATTACTTTGAAATAAAGGATTGAAAAGGATTAACTTCAATAGTTTACTGTTGATCGGTATCTTATTTTAAAACATCACTCTTTCATTTTTTTCGAGATTAGTTGAATTTATTATTATTATTATTATGGTGAAAGTGAGGGGGAAGTGAGTTATAAGCATAATAAATCTCTTCTTAAGCAGCTTATCCCTACTGTTATATATTAATCATTCTGCATATGGGATTATGACCAACTGCAAATGTTAAAGGAGAAAAATGTAAGAGTTGAGTAGCTATACATTTCTGGATTAAATCACAATACAAGAAAATGTCTTCGAATTCCAACTGTGCTAAAGCAAAAGGCACGACAAACTGTGGATACAGGAATACTCATGTATTTTTCTCTACACGGTTCTGTGTGAGAAGTTAAGATCTCTCCATAAATCTGTAAAAAAAGGCACTTACAAAGTCCATTTGAAAAGATTCCTCCAAGGGTCTGAAACAGCCCCAGTATCTGTTTGAACAGGTAGTTCTACAAACAAGTGACTCATTTTTGTCGTCCCATTGAACCTGGTCAACGTGGGCCCTGCTTTACCCAAATACAAGTAAAACTATCTACTTGCCCTTACAGCATCTGGCAGCTACAGATGTCCCTTGGTGAAGCAATCATTTCACCTCTAGCCACGGCAATAACCAGATCTGCAAGTTTTATCACTTTATTGCAATCCCAGTAGACTGGAAAGAATTTTGTAAACTCTGCTTTAAAAGAAAGAACTTGTTAAGAAATCCAAGGTACACATGCAAATACTGAAAGAGTTTCTCTTGTTTGGAGTTAAATATGTATCTAAAAATAATATAAGGAAAAATGTGTTTAGCTGGGATTATGTTTTATGACTTCTTAATCATATAGTTTCTATTCTATGTTTTGAATAATTACTGTTTCAAGTGAACTTCCAATCTCTTTCAAATTAGATTGCTGGGCAGCTACTTGTAAACAAGGTAAAAATGAAACAAAGCCTAGAACAGCCTACTTTGCAATTAGCCACATTAAAATGCAGAAACAAGATTGATCAATATATCTCATGTCATTTTGACATGAAGAGTTAACTTCCACTATTGCCAGGACACTGTCAGAAAAATGATTAAATATGCCTGTATTTACAGGCAATATTTTTTGGTTACACATCCCAGTTTTGTTAACCTCTGAAGACAAATTTTCCTATCTTTCTGCAAATATTTCTTTGTAGGCTGACAGTCTACTAAGGATACTCGATTTACCCAAAACAACTCTAAACTCAGGCACACAGAATAAAAAACCATCTGCTGGACTATGTTCTACTTATCCAGTCCACACGTTATTACATTTAAAACTACTCACTTAAAATGATACTGTTCAGTTTGTGAATGTTGCTGATGGCTAATCTTCATTTACAATTGATAGTCCAAAAACCGCATGGTATTTGAATGATTATATACACACCTGTTTTCTGCCTTGAATTATAAAATTAATAAATGAGTTAAACTGGAATGATAAACTAAACGTTCTGGTGTACAACTTACATATTTTCAGCAACAGGACATCATTTCTTAGAACTGATAACACCATAAGAGCACTTTGGCATCTAAAAGCTAGAAAGAGAATTCTAACCATGTTATTTTGTAAAAGGATGGTGAAAGCCAAATTGTTTAGACTCTTTACATGGGCCCTTTTGTTTTGCTACCAATAATACCACACAAGGAGAAACTGCCTTTTGAAGTGATTCTGGTCTTCAAATGTAAAAATTCAACAACATGAGTAATTCTAACAGTGTTTATAATTTGGGTAGGTCTCATGTTTGAAACATGTGCCACTTCTGAACAAGCAGAAAAAAAACCACTATTCAGTTTCCCCATTTAAATTAAATGATAGGGTGACTTTGGCAAGTCTTTTCTCACTTTTGATACTGAACTTTGAAAACCAAATTCTATCGGTATAGCGAAGCATTATCAGAAGCTTTTTCACACTGCTTTAGCTCACCCTCTCAGATCAACATGATTAATTGCTCAGTTAGTTTTCTGTACCTCTTCCAATCATTTAGAGTACTTATTTTTTATAGCATAACCACATGCAGTTAACATCTCTTGATTTCTGCTTGATTGTGGTCTAATGAGAAAAATTCAAGACATCAATCTTTGCCTTAAGTTATTCTAGTTCCAATGTTCAAATGATCACATTTACTCTCATAACAATAATCCTTTCATGTGACAAACTCGAAGTATTTTAATAACTTTAATAAAATAGGTAAGAGCAGAGCTGCCTTGAAAGGACTTCAGTTGTTTTCAAGCAATACTAGAGGCAGCATTCCCTGTATGCTGAATATCTCACTACTTGAGGGCAAGAGTAACACTAGCAATCAAGCCAAGACAACCAGACTGAGATAGAATTTGTAGATAACAACTCCAATACATGCCAGAAAAGTTTGTGATCCAGCCTAATAAAAACAATAAATTATAAGAAACTTTGGCATGTTTGAGTTTTCCACGGCAAAAAAAAAAAAAAAAAAGAGAACATTAAAAGCAGTTAATAGGCATTATCCAATTTTATTTACAGATACAAGAATCTTTAGCCAGGGCTGGTTGGGAAAAAAAAAAAAAAAAAAAAAAAAAGTTCAATTTTTCAAACTTTAAAGGTATTTAAAAATATTTTGTTCCATTTCTGAATTAAAATAAGGCTTTTCAATATATTGTAAAGATATAACTCAAAAATACTGGTGCACACTACTTAACTTGAAAAATATGGTTCTCATCATGATTAGGACACCTAAGGCCACCGTTCATCCAGTTCTTCCCAGATGTCTGCTCTACCCTCCAGATGAAATTTTAAGGGTAAGAGTTCATGTCTGGGTTTTAGAAGTCTACTGTCTATCAGGAAGTCCTTAAGTTGCGTGTAGGAGTCAATGACACTGTGCCCCAGCACCTAGTGGTGAACATCTGACCACAGCCTCCCAGGAAACGCCAGTCTGGAGGGGAACAAGGACTGGAGATGCAGACCAGGAGCAGTGCTGGCACTCAACAGCAGGTACAGGTTAGGGCGGTAAGAAAACCAGCCCAGGAGCTACCACAGGCCTTAGTGAGCTAATAGGTCCACCTCTTACATTTAGCGTCCCAACTTACTAGACTCCCTTATCCTTTCCCTTCCACCAAGCCTCAAAATGGTTTCTTCAGCACAAGCCAAGTTTTGACTCCTGAGAGCTCCTAGTCTTCGGGCTACAATTCTGCATGGCTCACGCTATAAAAAAAAGCATGTTCCACTCATTTTGAGCAATTTGCATGTCAGGTCTCCCAGTGTAGGGACTGCCCCATATTCAGCTATGGAGAGATGAAGACCTGGGAGGTATGGGGAGATGGGAGGTATAGGGATGGGAACTCCAGTTTTGGAAGAGATGGGAAGCTCTGGAGACACCGTGAGCCAAGTCCACCTGCATCATCACAACCAGACATCCTCCTGCAGGTACAGAGCACACACAGAGGAGCACCACGCTGTCATGTTAATGCCATCTTAGCTCTTCCCCCAAAGGACCAACCCCACCATCACCCTTTTGCTTGCCTTTGTGTGCACCCCATGGCAGTGCACGCTCTGGTTTGCACCTTGAAAACTCTGCTTCCCTGAGTAGTCACCTGGGAAATCCAAATTCAAGTCATGTCTCTGCATGCTTCAGGCCCAAATTTCCAACAATTTAAGGAACTCTTCTGTCAGGTTGTGCATATTTGTGTGTGCACACGAGTTCATGCTAGAACCCTCTTCTGTCATGCCCCCCCCTCAATTTTCTTTCTGGTCCTAAGAAAACAGATACAAAATCTCTGTTTCTTAGAAATACTCCTTAAAATATTTATTGACTTCTACTCATCCAAAGAAGCTTACAGAACAGAACAGAAAAATCTGTTATGGAACCATACTCTTCCGATTCCTGTTATCCAGGTTTTAACTGCAAGAAACTATTTTTGCACACATGGGCTCTTAGAAATTATTGCTGTATGTTATTACCTCCAAAAGCACATTAAGAAAACAATGTTTAATTCAGATCAGGCACACAGAGAAAAAGCTAATTGTTCTTCCAGAAAAAAATACGTAAGTTAAAACTGCATAATAATTTGATTATTCAACCATTATACAAAAAAAAAAAAGACAAAAACAAAATAAACCATGCAGTTAAGTGTTATTTTTAATTTACTTTTTGATAGATCTGTTTTCATATCTGTGTTTTCCTGTTCCCAAGGTATTGTACTGAAGATGTCAGAGTTGATCAGCTTCCAATCATCAATACCACTTATTGAAATAGCATTCTGCTAGGAATAGGACTTTCTGCCTTTACTGAAATACGCGATTGATTTATGGAGGAAAAAAAAAAAAAAGTGAGCCCTGACTGTGGCATAAAGCTCCAAGAAAGATATTTTATTTTTGATATAAGACAATAAGTAAACATTTTACAAGATGTTTTCTTTCATACTTTTCTTCTGGGAAAAAATATAATTCCCTTGCCAATATGTTAATAACATGCTCAAGAAATGTTTAAAAAGTGCTGTTCTTTAAAAATTATGATATAGCTTCAAAGTTTGAGTAGCATAGACCTGACTTGTCTTGATTATTTTGAAAGTCATATAGAGATTAATAAGTAGCATTATAATAGATTTATACAGAAATATTTCCTATACCTTTAGACAAAAAGAGCCAAAATTTGTAAAGCATTCTTTTAGTTTATGTTACAAGCCTCTATAGAGAATATATTTTCTTAGTGAATATTCTGGCACTGTTTTATGGAAATTTTCAAGGTTATTGGAATAATCTATACGCATACATGCTTCAAACAAAGCATACTAAATGTGTTTTTAAAGCTGCTGAGTGAGCCCCACTGTGTCAGGAGCGGAAGGTGTCCACTCATCCTGCCTCTGTCATCTTGGAGGAAGCCTGAAAGAGAACGTTCCTCTGGAGGGAGCCCCTCAGGACTAACGAAGATCCAGTCTGCAACTTTTTTTCCCTCCCATAGCAACACGCAGACGGCAGGAGAGTTTCTGTGATGCTCTCTTTGTTGAAATATGATTAACGACACAGAAAGTTTGACAGTCCCCTGCATAGCTCTCTGCATTTCTATTCTCCCTCGTGCATGCGATGTGGAATATATAAATCACTATTATTTTTGGATAACTTCCCAATGGCTTGGATGCTCACATTTCAAAATTACCACACAGCACCTTTTTAACCACTGGGAATAATTTGCAGAAAAGGCAAATCTGTGCCTATTCTCTCCTCCCCAGCCCTAAACATAATGTATTTTTGCTAATATTTTTTTCTAGGTGAAGAGCTTTTCCAGTTACAGAGGAATTCAGGCAATGGATAATTACTCAGTGGATTAGTGGCTGTATTACATAGCAGAAGACATATCAAAGAAATAATAATGCAACCCATTTATAAATTCTTGACTACATCAAAGATAGAAAGGAAAAAAGGAAGTCGTCATTACCAGACTAATGAGGTAACTTCATAACATTACATTGAAGTTTTTTGTTTTTGTTTTTTTTTTTCCCATTCTAATGCTGAATTTATAAAAGAGGAATTAGTCCCATTTGAAAATGGTTTATATGTTAATTTAGACAAAACTGGAATGCAGGTCTACTAACTAAATGCTTTCTATATTAAGAACAAAAGGCAATTGCCTTGATATCCCCCAGTTATTATTACTGCAAATTCTAAAACAATTGAAGTTTTGTTCTTCAAGAAAGAAGGCAGAAGAATCTTACCTACAAGGACTCCCAGAAAATATCTAGTTAAACATAGTTAAATTTTATGAGAAGAAAAATACTGAAATATATATAGTATTGATCATTTTTACATATCTATATCTTTTTAAATAAGAGATCCATGCTGCAGTACAGTTTCAACAAGTACCATGAAACAAAATTCCCAAACATTATAAATCCTTAACATGTTATTACATTCTCATTGGTCCCAAACTAGAAAAAATATACAAGCAGCAAACAATCAATGGCTGTTTAAGAGCCTAATATTGTGCTATGAAAAATAATGCAGCACAGCAACAAGTTCACAGTTGGAGTGCTTCTTTAACACACAGCATACCAGATACACAGCTGTTTATCTTGGTAAAAAAGGGCATACAGACTTTTGAAAGGATCTTCTCCCCGACATCTAATAACTAATATGCAAAGTATTCAAGGATTCTTGCTTGAAAGCATGAATAGCAATAGGTCATTTTTCAGGGTATTAAAAAAAGCTAACGAGACACATAACAGGATGCCAGCAGGCAGCTTGCACGAGACATAAGGCTTTATATTCCCACTAGGAACATACCTTCTCTGCTTTTGCTTTCCTGGCGTTATGCACAAACCTGCGTCCCAGCTTCTTGGCATACCAGATAGAGGCAAACATTGTGGTGATGAAGATTTCAGTCTGAATATGCAGCACACACACACACACAAAAAAAGGCAACCACCAAAAAACTTCCCCCACAACTGAGACACGAATCTAACGCTGGTTCAGGTCTCTCAACTACGCTGTTGCTTTGTCAGGTCTCCTCATGCTGCCTTCTGAAAAAAATTGAAGAAAAACACCCAGTGTGGCCAGTCTGCAGGTGTATTTACATACTGCCAGCAGGAAGCTCAGGGTGAGGCATCTTTGCATCCAGCTCACATCCAGTCTGCTAAGTGCCTGTCTGCAGTTCTTTAGCACTGTCACCACAAACTACATATGTGTCAGTATGAAAGGAAGCTGCAGTAAACTACTGTAGCAGACAGCTCACCTCCTCTTCTCCTGTTCTGAAATTTAACTCCTTGGTTCTCCTCAGTTTGCCAGCATGCAACAGAAGCAGCAGCAGTTCAAATATGAGATACAGAGCACTGCAGGGGGGGAGAGGGGTACAGAAGTGCCAAAAATAGAAATGTTTATTAACCATTAAGGTGAAGGAACAGGTGTTTTGCATGTTTCAGTGTGATTAAGATATGAAAGGAAGATGGATTTTACTTTGTTCTAGTGGTTTGGGATCTATTTAGAGATATTTTTGTTAGCTGGTTTCAGTTTGCAACAGAAAGACATCATAGTTGTTCAGTTCACTTGCTGATGTCAGACATGCTTCACTAAAGGATTTAAGACTCACTCAAGGACTTCTATTTTTCTTTGATAATGGTTCCAACATAAAACTGATTATTTTTTTTAAGTTCATGTTTAACTTCTGCCCTACATAAGCTTGTTTTTTCTTCTTCCTTTAATCGTAAGTTATTTTACATTAGGAGTTGATAAGTCCTTATGAACGCCTATTTTTGAAGTGAAACAGCGCTACACTATATTCCTTTTGTCACATACTTCAGCTTTAACCCCCGCATCTCCTTCCAGTTATAATCTCTAAACAATAAACATAAACCTACCCTTTGGGTTCCATACATTCGACTAACCAGATGTTGCTCCCAGCCAGAGTTGGTATCAAAGCTGTAAACTTAACAGGGTTCATATCTATGTGATAGTACTTTGCATTATAGGACAAATCCTGCCCCTTGCCCTCCCACCTATAATAGTGGTGATACCGACATGTGGGACAACCACTGCTGTCCTGTGTGCAGGATAGCTTTTGGGATGCACACATGCATGAGTAATTTCTGCTCGGCAATTCTGTGGTAAAGAGCAAGTAAAAATTAATAGATTCACAGCAAAGGAAACACAGTCATAGCAACCTCCTAGTATATGGCTCTTGGGGCCAAGGAAACAGTTTTTCTGCCCCAGGATTTTCAGAGGATGGCTGAAATTATTTTCTCCAGGGTACATGAACTCAAAAGGGAATATATTACACTCCCACTTAGAACTTACACAGAACATTGAAGTTGCTAGTGCTGGATGGCATTGCCCAACTTTGGGCCTGAAGGCACACATCGCTCAATTCCATTAAGATTATAAAGAGTTCAAAGAATTCCTTCAACACATTTTAAAGTGGTAAATTGTTTAAATTGAAATTCTTAGATAGTGACTTTTTTTGTCAAGGAACCTCCAAGGTGTATGTTTGCTTTTTGCTTGACACCTAAAACCTTCTGACAAAATACCTGTTACCTCGTAATATGTCTGGGAAGAGAATAATTTCTAGCTGCTTCCGATTGAGACATTTAGTTAATCCTTGCAGTCAGAAAGCTATAAGACCACAAGAAAGAGTAAAGCCATGTCTCCTCTGGAGTATGATGGATATAGAAGAGTTCTCTGTCTGTAACACCACTCCACCTCTCTGAACTCTGGGATGATGGTAAGATGGATTCTCCAAGGTGCAAAAGCCTTTATGACACCAAGTGGCAGACTCTTGCCACTCTCCACATTTGTGCGATGACCGAGTGTGCTATAATGGAGGGAAAGGAGGATAAGGGAGAAAGATGGCCTGAAAAATGTAGAAAGAAATCAGAGATCTTATCTCTAGCTGGGGTTTCACTGTAAGGAAACATGGATGAGAAAAAAAGAAAAAAGAAAGCGCAGAAAATGAGAAGCAACATCATTATACAGCTAAACCAACACTACAAATGTTAAAGTAAAAAGAACAGGAAAAAAAAGTCTTATGTATTATATGCATAAACAGTAGAACACCTCTCCCACTCTGCTCCCATGCTTTTATGAAGAGAATTAGTATAATTTGAAATCATTGCACTACAACCAAAAAAGGGTACATTCTCTCAAGCAACTATTTATATAGTCGTATGTATACTCAGCTGCTGAGAAAATCGAAGGAAACACTCATTAAACAATAAAACCTCCTTTTTATGACTTCTATCATCAACATTAGCAGCTTTACTGAACTATTTATTCATGAAAAATAGGGAGCCATAAAAAGTCACAATTCATTCCACTTAAAGGAAAAAAATAGAATACATTGTTCATTTAAGGAATAATGACAAAGCAATAGGGAGGTAATTTTCTCCACCCACTGAAAATGATAGATCAGGAAGAATAAATCTCGCCAAATACCTAATTCTAATTCTAATCAGTAATGCATTTTAACTGTTTGCATGCATTTGCAGGTCTATCCAAACTCTACAACATAGCAATGGCCAGACTACAAGCCATTTTCTTACAGTTATATCATGCAGTAGTCTGCCATACATTGTCCATAGCAGGTTTATTAGGTCTGTACTGGTACTCGGGGATTTTATGATTATTAATATTTTACTGTAACCATAACGAAGCCTGCATTTTACAGAAGTGCTACAAGCCGAGCTGCTTTAGGAGAAGAATTGGAGTTCCCAGCTGCTGTCTGCTCACAGTAGTAATATACACTTTAGCTTGCTCACTGAAGTGCTACATTACAAGGGCAGAGAGATGCATGCAATTGAACAGCAATATTATCACAGACAGGAGATAATCAGTTAAGAGCAAATTTTACAAGGGTTTTTTTGCTGCGAATGAGTGGGTGGATTTCAGTAAACCAAAGCACATCTATACTACACATTGAATTGCATTCTTGAACCTCTATGAGAAGGACTGGTCTTAACACAAGTGGACACGTGGGTATAAACATAAAGCAACTACGGTGTTGAATTCTATTATTTTTATGACATGGCTCCCCAACATTACAAGCAACGGCAATTGATGCTCAGTACTGAAACAGATGGTCGTTTCAAACACCTTGCCAACTGTTTGTATGCACCGAGTATCACCAGTATTTCTGACGGCCAGCCTCCACTTTCAATTTTAACGTCGCTGCTTTATTTAAGCAGCACATGGGAAGAAGTGCAGCTTAGCTTTAGACAGGGCATTAATCTTCTCTTGTTAAGGGATAACTCCTCACAGCGCACACGTGGGGTGTCAACCTCCCCCTCACACACCTGTGGTGAAGATAGATGTTAGCCGTAGATTCTGTTTCTCTCCTACCTCTATCTGAATATATACGCACAGCAGTCATAAAATGTGATGACAGGGCCATTTAAAATACAAATACAGTTCAGTCATAAATAATGCCTTTCTTGTAAGAATAGAAAGACAGATGAAAAGATTAGTCACTCAAGAGTTCACAGAACTCTGTTTCCCGTGAAATGGACAGGAGATGGAACAAGTTAAAAATGAAACAGCAGAGATTTAAAACAATCACTTCACTCCAAGGTTAATATGTTAGCAGTTGGCACAGCTGTGGATACAGAAGCAGAGCTGATGATGTGAAACTAAGGTAGCTAGCTTTTTTTTTTTCAGTATTGGCAGAAACAGACATCAATTTGGCTGACCGTACAAGCAATCATTTCCCATCCTCAACACAACTAATTATCTTAAACAGTTAGATGATGCCAAGACACATTATTTAATGACCAGAATACTAGGAAAGATAGAAACCTTGATTTCTGAGATTCCATCCAGAAGATGTAAATTGTAGGCATTCAGACATTGCAATAGTTAAAGTAGATGGAAGTCCCAAGTCATTCTTTGCCATAAACAGACACAGGCAGTATGCTTATAAGAAACCCATGGCTACTCTTACAAAAGTGGTAGTTACCCCAGGTGTCACTACTAAAACTCATCCTGACTTCTCTTTTGTCCAGGGGAGAACCCGTTCTGTTGCAGTTACCATAAAGATGAAAGATTATCGTAGAATAGAACCATAGAATCATTTAGTTTGGAAGAGACCTTTGAGATCACTGAGTCCAACTGTTAACCTAACACTGTCAAGTCCACTCCTAAACCATGTCCCTAAGCACCACATCTACACGTCTTTTAAACACCTCCAGGGATGGTGACTCCACCACTGCCCTGGGCAGCCTGTTCCAATGTGCGACAACCCTTTCTATAAAGAACTTTCTCCTAATATCCAATCTAAACCTTCCCTGGCACAACTTGAGGCCATTTCCTCTGGCCCTATCACTTGTAACCTGACAATGAAACAGACCCCCACCTCGCTATTACCTCCTTTCAAGTAGTTGTAGAGAGCAATAAGGTTCTTCAGACTGAACAGCCACAGGTCCCTCAGCCGCTCCCATCACACTTGTGCTCCAGACCCCTCATCAGCTCCGTTCCCTTCTCTGAACTCTCTCCAACACCTCAAGGGCTTTTCTGTAGTGAGGGGCCCAAAACTGAACACAGGATTTGAGCTTTGGCCTCACCAGTGCCCAGTACATTACCTTCTGCTTATGACATTTTCTACCAGTTATGACATTTCCTAACAGATTTGTATAATAATAAACCTTTTAAAATTCTGTCACGCCTGAATTTTAAAGATGAGGAAACCTGGGTGACGTAAAAGCTAAATGCTTCCTTGGAGCACCTAAGTCAACAAATTTTGCAGAAAAGGGAAGGCAAAAAAAAAAAAAAAAATAAATAAATGCTGGGATAAAAATGTGAAAAAGAAGGGAAAACAAAATGTTGCACATTAAGGGTTGCAGAGGTTCACACTTTTCCAATTTAAATTTCCTACTCCCTTAATATTTCTTGTGCCAAATATTTTGTCTTTAGAAATTATGCATTCAGAAACCCAGCTGTGACATCACAAGTTTGCCCCAGGTCTAATTTCCCCTTAAAACACAAAATACTGCATGCAGGCTTCTCCTCTGTCACCTTTTCTGATGTATGGCGGAACTGTTTTCCAGCAGAGGGCATAAAGAATTTCATACACAATGTCACAGGACTTCAGAGCAGTAAATAAATAAATGAAAGCATTTCTTCCTGTGGATCTCCTTTAAGTGAGAGGCACCCAAAATTGTGTACCTGCCCTCTGCCATGCAATTATCACTTCTATTTTTCTACTCTTCTATTATTTGATGCGGTAGATGGCCCTTAACCTGCTACATGTGGCACAACAGGTCAAGAGGAGAGATGGTGCGGTATTGTGCTACATGACTTCATGAAATAGAGTTTGAACTGTGGAAGCACAAGAAATGGAAACAAAGTAAGTCCTATGCCAAACACCGAGACTCAGTACATTCCTGCAAACAGGGATGTATTCCAGCATTTTACAATATAATGGCATAAGAGACAATGCTTTAAATATAGGCAGTTCTTTTTCCTCTTTTATTTGTTAAGCTTTGGAATGGAGACAAACCTAATTATGGTACTTAATTTTGATTTTAGAAATTGATTTTCTAGTCTTCTTTCTGCTGGTGCATAGGAAACTAGTGAGTCACGCAAGTAATGTAACAACCATTAGCAGCCTTAAAAATAAATAAAATCTAGAATTATGCCACTTTATCCTTGTCTTTGTCCCTAGTTCAGCACAAATTCCTGCTTTACCTTTCTGATAGAAATTTTTAAGTTTCTTCCTGTTATGTTAAGAAATCACAACCAAAATGGTGTATAAAATCCTCAGATGTGCCATTATGCTGCTCTGATTCTTGTATCAAATCAAAGCACAGTGTATGTAGCACAGTTATGTATTTGCATGGCAAGTACTCCCACGGGAAATAACATAAACTATAAAATTTATCCTTGGGGAGGGAAAAAGAAAGAAAGATCCACACACTGCAAGCAGTGCTTATCCGTGTCACCAGTGTGTTTTGCAAAGGACTTGCCAAATATAATCCTGAACAAAACTGAATCCAGTGTGGAAACACTTATATTACAGCACTGTGTGTATGCCTCCCATCCTTCAGTATTTAAGAACCTTTGTTTTCTTTATATGTACAAATAACTCTGTGTGATGCTGGATTATCTCTCTTTCAGAAAGGGATGAAGCAAGGCACAAAGAAGTAATTTGGTAACAGCCATACAGGAAATTGGAGAATCTGCACGCTGCCCAGGAGCCCCAAATCTCCTCTGTCCCAGCACGTGGCCACAGGGTTTGCCATGGCCAAAGCCAAGCAGAGGTGGGATGCACCCTCTGTAACTCAGTCCTGTGCCAGTCACAGCTTTCTGTCCAAAACAGGCCAGGAGCAGGAAGGCTGGCAATTTGATTTTACCTGCCCACAAAGACCACTTTTTCCACATGATATATTTTTTTTTAGCAACAGCAAGTGAGACAGCCTTCAGTGAGCTGTTCATCTCACTGCTAATCACAAAGAACCCCCAAAAACTGTTTCAGGCACAAGTATGGGAATATATATCAACCTATCATAAACATTATTTTATTTCTGGCTGATTACAAGCTGCCTTCTCTTTCAAAGCCCTCCTTAAATCTCACTTTCGCTTTATCACCCCCAAGAGCAAAATTAAAAAGTCAGCTTAAGCAGAATCACCACAAGTTATAGCCACTGTATCAGTGAAACACATGGACTCCTCTGACCCTGCGTCATTTAACAGTTTGAGGTGAATGGGCTTAGCTCTTGTCCTTATCCACGCTCTCCAGAAAACCCATGTGCACAAGAAACCAGGTTTTCTTGAACTGTGAAACACTAAATAATTACAAGCGATGAGATCAAACAGGATAGCTATAGGCTAACCTCCTGCCACCACCTCCTTGCAGGCACCACGTGTTTACCTGCATGGGTTGAGCCCACCGAGCACAGTTCTGAGCAGTAGGAGAACCCATGCACACCGTGCTCTGTTGCACCAGAGCCTGGGCTGCCTTTGGTCACTCTCTGACAGAGCAGCAGTCCTCCACTCCCAGATGTGACCCTCTCCAGCCATATTCTGCTGTTGGTTGAGCCATCCCCAACCCAAACTGCCCCAGTCACCCCCTCCTCTTCAAGGGCTCCCACCTGACATTTCACAGAATCACATAATGTCAGGGATTAGAGGGGACCTTGAAAGCTCATCCAGTCCAATCCCCCTGCTGGAGCAGGAACACCCAGATGAGGTTACACAGGAAGGTGTCCAGGAGGGTTTGAATGTCTCCAGAGTAGGAGACTCCACAACCCCCCTGGGCAGCCTGTTCCAGGCTCTGTCACCCTCACTGTGAAGAAGTTTTTTCTCATATTTAAATGGAACCTCATGTGTTTCACTTTGAAAACATTGCCCCTTGTCTTATTATTGCTTGTCACTGAGAAGAGCCTGGTTTCATCCTTGTGACACTCATCCTTTACATATTTATAAACATTAATGAGGTCACCCCTCAGTCTCCTCTTCTCCAAGCTGAAGAGCCCCAGCTCCCTCAGCCTTTCCTTGTACGGGAGATGCTCCACTCCATCATCTTTGGACTCTCTCCAGCAGTTCCCTGTCCTTCTTGAACTGAGGGGCCCAGAACTGGACACTATATTCAAGATGTGGTTTTAGTGCCTGTTAAAGAACACAACCCACACGTGGAGAACAAACAAATACAACAGATAATGACTTCTACCACTTTTCATTTTA
Organism: Streptopelia decaocto; assembly: GCF_964273445.1. Taxonomy (NCBI): domain Eukaryota; kingdom Metazoa; phylum Chordata; class Aves; order Columbiformes; family Columbidae; genus Streptopelia; species Streptopelia decaocto. Next base: position 204,723,898 of record NC_138663.1, read on the forward strand.
GCTCTTGCTCTTTACCTCTGTCCTCAGCTTTCTTCAGCTGTGATCCTCACAGCTCACAGGAAGAGGTCCTACAGTTCAATATCAGTTGGGAAGTTAAGTAATTTCAGAGGCAAATCATTAAGAACAACGTTGCTGTACACTTTAGGTGCTGAACCCAGGTTTAGCAAAGCAATGCATTCTTGCTGAAATGCAAAAAAGAAACAATATGGAGGAAAATGTTCTAATTAGTCTCTCGAAAAATAAGGCGGTCTACTACTAAGTATGATGGATAAAGAAAAGCAAGTCTTTTTTCCAAGACTGGCTGCAATTCTTGCTTCCTACAGGCAGAGACAAGGAAGGGGTCTCCACGCTGATGGAACAGCCTCACCACATCTCTGCTGCTCAGGCAAAGCAGGGAGAGGACAGCCCAAACCACAGCAGAGCCGGCACCAGGCTGCCTCCCTTAATTCTGCTGCAGTTCTTCTACATGAGCTTAATTATTCTTTGCAAGCCAGCTGCTCACTCTTTAAATCAAAAGAATAATGCTCTACCGCACTGGGACAGTCTAAAGATAAAAGTATTAGCAAATGTGAAGTAATGTGATAGAAAGCATTATAGAAAAAGGAGCATCTACCCCCATGCTGGCAGATGCAGAACCTTACAGAATTCTGCTGAAAGGTCTGTTTGAGTCCATAACAAAGCTGATTACACAAATGCTTCATTGTAATGTGACACATGAAAAGTTCCCCTTTAGCAATAACGGTAATAAAGGAGGGTGTTATACACAGTTTGACCGGAAAGAAAAAAGAACTGTAAAGGAATATGAGGTCAAAGACAAGAAGTTATTCTTTTCACACCTAGGATAAGATCTTCAGAAGTAGAAAAATACACAGCAAATATTAAAATATAAAATGAAGGTTTACCTGTCCAGATCATATTTCAGTTAGTTAATTAATTATATACTAACAAAGGATAAGAGAAAATTTCTCACACCATGTTTTCTTAACAGTAGTGTTTGAGTGCAACCCCCATCCATTTTACTTCCATTCCTTAGGATGAGCATGAGAAACACAGCTGTGGAGGGAAAAGTTTCATTGCAGAGGATTCTGGCATTTTGAAAACCAGAGGAAGAACTGAGGCAGCATATGGCTAGTGGGATATACTTGGATAACAGACGACTAAAGATGATAAAAAAAAATCCAGAAAAAAAGGTTATAGCTTTTTAAGACAACAATAAAAAATAGCATCTTTTCAAACACTTCGAAGTTTTTAAATTTAATCTTAGTGTTTCAAGAAAACAAAACTTTTTCAGCTCTCTAACCAGTAGAAAATTGAGAAAGTGTTCTTTGAAATTGTCAAAATATTTATCTTTCTTTTTCATCAAAAATCAGAACATTTCAGCCTTCTCTAGGGCTGTCAATACTGCTGTCTATATTGCATTTACATTTAACTTTCCCTCAGGATCCCAGTCAACAGATATTTTTAAAATTTCTGTTCTGCACATCTTGCTGGAAATTCTTTGGATTCATACATTTAGCAGCCTAAGAGATTCTCCCCCAGCTTTCTGAAAATTGATTTTTGCCAAGCCGGGCACACTGGTTGTCTTCTCACATGTCACCCCAATGCCATGAAGATGCTAACATGAACTTATCTGAACTTCTAGAAAAGGAGAGAACTTATCTGAACTTCTAGATAAGGAGAGAAAGTACCACAAAAGCAATAAATTAGCTGCTTCTCCTTTTTAATGAATACTGGTAAACACCATAAACCTGCCTAGACCTCCCAGAAGCAGAATAGAAGTTGAACAAAGGACTGTTTCTCCCCACAGCAAAGCATATAAAATATTTAATATACTCAGATTTTCAGAACTCATCTTTGCCCTCCACATAATGATGCACCAGATTAGGTGTCTAGAATGACTCTAGTTATTTGTTATATGGCTCTAGGGGAGCCAGCTATATAGTGAACTGAACCAAAGGCTCTAAAACGCTTCATACTTCCAGCCAAGAGAATTAAATAATGAGCAACATGCCAAAATGCAATTCCCAGCATTGGAGGGGAACTCTGATCTTAGGAGAAACAATCTGTTCTCTTCACTTCCCTCCTCTTCACCATTCAAAGTCTTGAAAGGTTCAGTGATGAAGGTAAAAGTGATAAAAGGGCTCAGACTTCCAGGAGTGTGTTATCCTAGCAGGCCCGGGCTCCCAGATACTGCTGAATGTCACAACCTACTGGTCTTGCATTAATGCGAACAGCTGGTCTGGATTATGGTGAGCCCCAGCTCCGATCCAGACCAGATCTTTATTACAGCAAGTCCCACAAGCAAAGGATAACAACGAGAGTGCTTCTGCTTGCCTTCTTGTCTCACACTAACCTGCCTAACACTCCCACAGTCATTATTTTAATCAGTTAAGCACAGCCCATTGCCAAAACTGTTTTGTTAAAATGTCCTCTGGCATGTCTATTTCTTGCTTTCAAGCCCCCCCTTTCACGAACATAAAAAGTATTTATGCTTCTGTAGTTCCTTAAAAATAACGGATTAAGTAACACTCACTTGAGAAGATACTCTGCCTACAGTAGTGCTGTAGGAAGACAACAAAAAGATGGCAGATTGCAACTGTATTACACAAATGTATTGGTAATTTGTTGTGATTTAAAGATGAGACAAGCAGACAGCATAATCCTCCAGTCTCAGATGGTGTCAGTCTGAAAAGGACTACAGCAATATACCTTTTGATTATCTCATCTTTTATGAACAATAAATCACCATTAAGGCTTAGGACACAACATGACAACATAAATGTGTTATATGAATGCATTATCTCTGTATACTTCAAGGCAACTACACAGTAGCAAAATGTGGCTATTCCTATCTATGGGATTTCCATCAGAATAAGCACAGGAAAGAGCGTTCTGACCTTTTGGCTTCGATTGAATCCCCAGTGCACATTCCAAGCAACATAACATGGATAAATGCTACATGGTAAATCTCACGTTTCTTTGTCTATGCAAAGAGATACTGAATACCAGACAGTACTTTATAAGTCACAATTTCAGCTGTGTTTAGGACAGGGCACATAGCCTGGGTTTCAGCCTCCACAGCTGTACGTTTAGGAATGTGCAATATGTCTTGCTGAGAAAGACCTGCATTTTTAGTTACACAAGCACTGAACATGGTGCAGTGGCAAGGCAAACTGCATTACAAATGCAAATGCAAGAGACTGGGGAAAAAAAAAAAAAAAGGCAAGCAATTTGAAGAAATGCTTGAAATGTATGTAAACAAAGTCACTTACTTCAGTTGAAACTGGTCCAAAATGACAAGAAGGTATATGCCCTTTGACTACCTGAGATAACAAATTGATTTACAAAGTATTTACCAAATTCGGGACTTCAGAAAGTGAGGTAATTTTTCACGATGCTTTTCTATACATAGTATGAAGGAGGCTGTTAAAGCTGATATACTGTAATCTCAGTTACATTTAAACATCTGGTCCGTTTGCTTTATGTGCATTGATAAGCTCTAGTCAGAGCAATCAAGAGAGTCTTAAAATGTTATTTGTTATAATTTTTAATTACTGTTTTACTTATGTGTCCTTCTTGAGCAGGTTTTAAAATCAGGATTGTAAGTAAAATATGACTCTAAAACATCATCATAATATATAACATTATTTCCAATTCAGTATTTTCCTAATGCGGCTTTTGCTACTGTAAAAGTTGTAGCTGATTGATATTATGCAGCACAATTTTCCCAATGATAATTTCAAGAAATAGACAATTATACATAGGATGGATATAGTTATATCTGGGGTGGTCTGCAGGTTGTTTCACTTCTAAACAAACAAGCATCAAACAAACAAACCAACCCCTTCATAATACCTCAGAGTTATATTCTCTTCTTCCACTTATTTAAATGGGAGTTTTCCCTGATTAACACCATTTTTCTCCTCTCATTTGACTCTGGCAGAGCCTCTGTTCTTTTGCTGAAGTTATTTCAGAGTTTTAGGCACTATGCAAGAATTTATATTCACTTGGAACTGGGAGCCTGCCTATTTCCATGTTCCAGACAGTATTGGTTAAAATGGTAAAAAACTAAAGGCTGCCTAGATGGTTTAGGCATTTAAAACATACCCAGCTATTGCCATCATCAGGCACCAAATAATCTACAAATAATTATTCAGTTGGGAAGAAAGGTCAAACAATGGGCTGCAAAAGTCGCACGTATTTGATTCATCCAACCGCACTTATTTAAAAAGCAGAAAGCCTAAAATATGTTAGAAAGCTACAAAAAGTAATATCTTTCACTTAATTAGGCTTCTCAATACATGTGAAAGTACTTTAGAAGTGTACCGCAGGTCAATGAAAATAAAAATTGACAACCATAGAAGCCCTGAATTCATTTATAAATAAATAGTAATTCTGGCACTGAACTCTGATGTAATTTATCTCACACAAAGGGAAGAAGCTATGCAAGAACTTGCAATTTATCCTTTGCTCAGCTGTGAGCATAGCCCATGGTATTAAATGATCTGAGTCATACTGTTTTTTCTAGGAGTACTCATATATTTTTTGTGATTAAATAATTTTCCACATCTGTGTTAAGATATACATTAGTGTTATTTTTAAAAATTCAAATTTTAATCCCCACATACGACAGAACATTTCTGGAGATATAACACAGATTCTATATCACATTTTTAATGTGAACTGAAGCATTATATCTACAAGATTTGAAAAGCAAAACTTCAGTAATGTGCATAACTCTAATTAGACGGCAACTGAGCAGAACTGTTCAGCTGCCTTGCTTAACAGCTGGTCGAAGTCTCTTAGGGAGGAGCATATTTTTACAAAACATTTTATGAGGCCACACACTGAGAGCTACAGGAGTTTATTACAGAGGCAGACAGGTTGATTAATAAAGATCAATTTTGCTTTGGGAATCAGAAATCTAAGTGGCTTACCTGTCCAAGATGCCTAGGCAATTTATGGATTTATGCTTATTTACGTGTGTGTGATTTAGTGACTAACAATGTCATATTAAATAAATAGCCTCATGCATAACTAGTCCAGACCTTTTATCAACTTCTCAAATGCTTATACTGGTAACATTCAGGAGTGAATATACCCATCCTCAGACAAAAAAATTTGAAAATGAGGATAAAATAGCTGAGCCAACACGTAACAGCAATCTGTCTCCAAGACAAGTTCACAGACAGTCTGGCGAGATAACTAGGGTAATAGGAGTGGAAAGAGAGAAGGCCAAACATGGTGGAGTGTCAGATATGCAGCTGTGAGTCAGTTTATTTTCTAAGTTACTGCGCAAGATAGATGTTATGACCTTTCACACAGCATTGCTGAATAAAGTGTTAGCAATACAAGGTGTTTGTCTGGACAATAACTTGGTCATTTTATAAAAGCTCAAGAATATTTGAAGTTTTCCAAGAGGTACTCCTTTCTGGAGGTCACTGGTTCTGTACTCTGGACACAAGGGTGCTGCTTTGTAGACTTAGAGAATGATGCATAAGCCAGATTTTTTTTAATTTTTTTTTAAAAGGAAATCTATATCTGGCAGTCACTCAGAAAATGCTTAATACTGAAAATGAAAACGTTTTCTATATACCTGCACTGGGCAAAAGCTCCAACTGTAGACATAGTCTCAAGCTCCTGTGTCTTTATTTCCTTCTCCATCTCACTGTTATTTTCTTAGCCTTTCAATTAATATTATAGATTGTTACTATTTTCCACTACGCTTCACGCCAGAACATTATTCTGCTAACCAATCCTATCTGACAGCTCCTGGCACTGTATAATATGAACGATTGTTCCCAGTCATTGAACTCTATTAATTCAGAACATCTCTACGAAGGCATCCACATTTATTTGCCATGTTTCTCTCTTCTTTAATCCTCTTCCATTAGGGTGGCAGGTAGCATATTACCTGCATGAAGCACAATATGTAACTTTTGACACAGGTAGGTTGAAGTGTTTTAATTCTCTGACAAACCCATCCACGCAAAACGAACTTGCTATGACTGTACAGACAGGGCCATCTTTTCTTAGCTTACCTATCTGAAATTGTCAGTGTCTCTCCTCATTTTATCTTTCTTTCTTATTCATTTCTTTTTCATTTATAATGTCTTCTTGCTTGGTACAAATTGGACACAGTATCGTTCCTTTCAACCTGCTCTCATCACCTTTGCTCTCCAACTCACTCAAGCATAGATGTCTCACAATAGCTGGAAGAAAGTTATCTGGCATTTTGTTCCCCAAACTCCTTTGCCTGTACTTCCACCCCATAAGACCTAAGCAGTAATTTCTTTTATGAAGTAGAAATTAGGTAACTTTCTGAAATGCAGCAAAACATCTACCAACTAAGTTGTTTAAGAAAAAAAAAAAAGATCAATACCACATCCATAATTCATTAAAAGTCTGTCACTCTTCAAGCATTTTTAATCACCTCATTCTACTTCAGAGGTTTTCAGTTTATGAGCGAACCTTTTATGTCTACAATGCAGGAACCAGAGAGAGTGTTGCTTCAAAATTTCTTTACCATGACGTAACAGATTAATTCAAGAACAGCTGATGGGACATTCCTTTGCTTTGATAGTACATTTTTATTATTGACTACATAGAGTATATACTTATCCTTTCAAAAGAAAACGCTATGAATAAAGCAGAATATATGAAGATATAGAAAACTAAAGCAAGATGACCTATATTTTATCTGGGCTAAAGCAAAAAAGCTGACAGGAAAAAAAAAAAAAAAAGGAAAAAAAAGAAACAAACAAACAAACATAACAAAACAGTCCAGTTCTGGGCCCCTCAGTTCCAGCAGGACAGGGAACTGCTGGAGAGAGTCCAGTGCAGGGCAATGAAGATGCTGAAGGGAGTGGAGCATCTCCCGTACAAGGAAAGGCTGAGGGAGCTGGGGCTCTTTAGCTTGGGGAAGAGGAGAGTGAGGGGTGACCTCATTAATGTTTACAGATATATAAAGGGTGAGTGTCATGAGGATGGAGCCAGGCTCTTCTCGGTGGCAAACAATGATAGGACGAGGGGTAATGGGTACAAACTGGAACACAAAAGGTTCCACTCAAATTTGAGGAGAAACTTCTTCTCAGTGTGGGTGACAGACACTGGAACAGGCTGCCCAGGGAGGTTGTGGAGTCTCCTACTCTGCAGACATTCAAACCCACCGGGACACCTTCCTGTGTAACCTCATCTGGGTGTTCCTGCTCCAGCAGGGGGATTGGACTGGATGATCTTTCAAGGTCCCTTCCAATCCCTGACATTCTGTGATTCTGTGAAACCACAAGAAAACACCAACAAAACCCAGGACCTCAGACCAGCTTATTTCTAAAGTTAAAAATTTAAATAAGTTTATACCTGGTCAACAAATATTAACATTTGTGACAGATGCACCACTTCCAAACAAAGTAATGTCAGTTTTGTATGTTATAGTGGTTTTGCTATAGGCACATTTCCTGATCTCTTCCTTCCATAAAAACTGATAATTATTTGGGAAGGGCAGGACCTCCTACTCCACAGTGCTGTTCAAGCACCACGGTAGAGCTGTCACTCACTGACGATACTGGGAAAATTGCCACAACCATAGAGCTGCTACTTGTTTTCTGTTGTTGTCTGTTTTGTTTTTGAAAGGAGAAGCCAGAATAGCTCTTATTTGGCTCAAATTATTCTGTGCCTGGGTATCTTTACAGCTATTCAAATAAACTCAGTATTACATTGTATAGATGGAGATCTTAGGCTGTAGCTGTAAAATAATTTTCAGATATGTTTGCAAAGCCATTAGCTATCATAAATTGCACAATTTATCCCTAGGTCAAGATTTTTTCAGGTTGTTTCTCCCTAGATAATGAAACCCTGCTTTGCTTCCAAGCAGTCAATTCCATCCAAATGCTCACCCTGCAGTGCATACTTCCCAATTGCCAGTTTGGGACCTGATGTGGGCTGCAGCATCCCTAAAAAGCCAACAGAACCTACAAGCTTCACTCCAACCCTGTGTTCTGCCAGTGCAGAGCTCCTGGAATTTCTGAGAGTGTTTCATCACTTCTCGCATAATCTCGGACAAAACCCACAAAACTGGCAACACACCTTGTCTACTTTTTGCCAGTGACTATCACGGGATCTGTGATGTCAAGGTTGGACTGAGATACCTAACTTTTGGATGTCTAAAAACCAGGTAAATAACATCTCAACATAGCATTCACAAACATCCTATACTACTGAGCAGAAAATGTTCATTTGTGTTTTTTCACGAGTTGACAGACAGGAACACGTAATCATATCCCTTCTGTACAATTAATTATGGTAGTTAAGCGTATCACTCAGATGAACATTTGGTTTAATAAGATTAGTGGCATTCAAAGACATCTTCGTCTCAGTATGCTTTTTTGACTCTTTTTTCCACTGGCTTTCTAAAAGGATGAAATGAAAATATTTGGGTTTGTCTTTCACAGACACAGATGCTCAGTTAAGTCAAGAGAGGTATCAGATCACCCCAGTGTACTTTAAAAGTCAAACTATACATTCATGCTATGGGGCCACGTGCCCCCACATGCGTGTCCTCTTCCAACAAATTTATTTGGAATTCTGCTGGACTTTCTAGCAATTATTTAAGGAAAAGAGTTTTCCTGATACAGGACCATCAACATAACCCTTGCTTATTGCTAAAGCAATTCATGCCTACAGTTTGTTTTGGATAGCATGTTTGATTTCTTAGCCAGAGTCTCTGACTGCAATTGTAATCACATATTTGAAGATACTACTTGACAATACCCAGGGATACAGCCATTTAAAGTTAGTCTTTGGTCCCAATATTTACGAATAAAAAGTTCTACAAAAACTTAGTGATTTAAACATTCACCATCCTTCCTGTCCATAGAGTTCCAGGAGATTTAAAAGGATGGCACCTTATCATGCGCTTTCCACCAGGGACAGATAACCCTTGCAAAGATTAATGTGCTGCCAGACTACTCTACCATCCCCAAATGTATCACTTTAAAATTTCATAAGACTTTTTTTTTTCCTCACTAAGCTGAATAATGCCCACAGAGCTTTCTCTTGTATGCTGCAAGGAAGGAACTGTAAAATATGCCGATACCAAACATATTTCTGATATTAATATTCATTTCACACACACATACACTCTGAATAAGTAGGCTTAGTGCAGCATCAAGACTTCAGACTACATATTTCTGCCATGTTAGGCTTCATGATGTTATGCATTACCTTAAAGGGTATATTATAGATATCTTAGTGAAGATTATTAGCCTTGATTTATGTTATTTTAATGCCTGATATTTTTTAGTAGAAATATCTACAGAAGGCAATGAAAGAGTTAAGTTGGACGCCACTGCACTTTATTAACTCATGCCCTGATTTTAGCATTAAAATGCAAACTTGATCTGAAAGATGCAAAAGGCAGGAATCTATTATGCATCAACGCTAGAAGTTATGTACTAATTCCAGAAATCAGAGAAAGATTTAACAGGAAAAAAATTGTGTCAGTCTGATCCCGATCCTGTGAACAGAACTGAAAGCAAGCCTCCAAACCCAAACATTTTTTTTCTGTGATACAGTATTTTCAATAAAATAATTTCTGCACCTTTAATTTATATATTAAAAACTGTAGCTAGACAGAGTATAGAAAATGGAGAAAATGTAGTGAACTAATATTTTAGGTTAGCCTAGATAAAAACTAAAATTATTTCCTCATTACCTCCTTGCTTTAGAGATCAAAATCATGTTTCTGGCTTGCTGATGCAATTATTTGCTTGTATGTTTGCCAGGCAGTGTGGTACGTATCCATCTTCACTACATGCTACACGCCAGCAGTTGCTCTGCTTGTGCTGGCCAGTTGGAAAGCAATCTGTTAAAGTCCACAGTGTGACACAAACCCATTCTCCTCTGCTCTTAACACCTTTCTCATTGCGAGCTGTCCTGAAAAGCAATCTCTCTCCATCAGCACATCTCCTTCCTAGGACCTGGCCAATAGATCTTACAGTCTACACACAAGTTTTCAACTGATGTTTTCTGGGCTGAGAAGGTTTTTTTATGGGTTCGCAAAACAACACACAGATGAAAATCTACTTGGTTCTACCTCAGCTAACCAAATATTCTGTTATAATTTGGATGACCATTACCCAGCTAATTCAGCTCAAGCTGAAGAGCTGGGTAATTCATCAGTCATCTAACATAACCCTCATTTAAATCCTCACACAAAGTGGAAAGTATTTAATATTGCAATCCATCACACATCTCCCTTGCTGGTGTCAGTACACAAGGAGTCTTTTGATTTTCTTTTTCTTTTTGAGATCTACATTTAAAGTTGCATTAGAAGAGTGCTTGCACTTTGATTTCAAAAATGTCTGCTTCGCAATTTACACAAACTTCTAAACTGGACGCTCTGACAATATGTAATCCCCATTGCTAGGACAGGCAAGATTCCGTCAACGTGGTAACATGACTCCTTCAGCACTCACCCATCATGTCTTGCTGTCCTATTAAAGCATCTCTGACTTACAGCAAACAATTTACTTTGGAACAAAAAAATCACAACACTGAATATTAGTGATGGGACAGAATTGCTGGGGCACTGAAAGAGACTCAGCAAACCAGGATGAGCTTCTGGCTCAGCCATGAAATTATTGTGCAACTCCTGACCATTCCCTTAACCTCGCCATACATTTGTTTCATCAAAATAGAAATAGAAGAGAAAGATAATACTAATCTCTATAGAGCCTTTCAAAATATGCAGATTAAAATTACCTCATGGCTCAATATAATTAAAGAAAGGTAAGATTCTCTACTATTCATTACGTGTAAAAGACATAATGCATAAATGCACAGTAATTTCTTTACATTTCCAAGAATATATACAAAGATACTTTTAAATCTCTATCCTTTCCATTTAGCCTTTCTTTTTTTAATTTTAGTTTGAGGAAATCAAGAAAGAGACCCATTCATTCATCACATAAGTTTTCCTCTGGCCTACTTCCAGTTGATTCATTTCAAATTAGTAATCAAAATTAAGAAAGGAATGTAGAGCACAGATGAAGCCAGTATGAGTTTTGCATGTGTGATTCCAGAAGAGCTTAAAATGAAAGTCATTTGAGAATTGTGTAGAGCTGCAGAACAGCTCTGTAAATAACACTGCAACAGAACAGCTTTCTCACCAACAGCAGCAGCAAAATTCAGCAAAACTGCATTTCAGTGCAGTTATTTGAGGCACTTCTGCACAGATTTCTGTGCTGGAATTGCAAAACCCATCATAAACATTAAATAAAACAAAAATAACGAGTTTCTCAAATTGCAAGTACATGCTAGTCATAAAACTGACACTGAAAAGCCAGGAAGTTCTTCCAGAAAAAGCGGGAGCAGAACTTTCATTTTCGCTTTGTCTTCATTAATTAGCTTTTAATGATCAGAAAGTTTCTCTCACCCAGCCAAAATGTATACAAAGGCTTCAGCATGCTATTAAAACAAAAAGAAGGTCTTGTTAGAGCATGTGAAAATACTATCTTCTAGTCACAGGCTTCTCTTTTATCTTATTACATTTTAATTCCTATACTTTATTCTCTACTTTTTTTCTCCCAGAGCTACACTTTTATGTCCTAAGATAGATTCAGAATTCTGAGGCAACAAGGACCGTGCTTTAGGCCTACTCTGTAATTTAGCATAATTTGTTATAACTGCTAGAATTATTAAAAAGGTTCCAAGGCATAATTTTTAGAATAAAATATGGCTATAAAGATTTCTTGCTGACAGAGGGCCCAGAGGAGTTCAGATTTGTCTATATATTCGGCTGCCAAGTGATGGTGGTTTATCTATACAATATAATAAATTTTATATCAAATTGCCTTTCTCTGATTGCTATCATTTTTATCTGTGAAATCCTCCAGTATTCAGCACAACTGAGAAATAATTTCAGAATAGCTGCTCAGTATCTTGCCTGTATATTTGCTAAAATGTAGAAAATGCAACAAAATCCAAAATGTAATGGAGCAACTTAAACAGAGAATGAAAGGGGAAGCTGCCTCCATTACAATTGCAAGTGGTAGAAATTGTTTATTCTCTCAGTGTCTGGAACCATACAGCAACATTTATCTTTCACTCTACTTATTTCTATTTATTTAACCTTCTTTATTTAATTTTTTAAGAATACCTCCTTTCTTCACAGTTTCATTGTTTCATCTTATCCTGGGGGTTTCTTCTAACTGAAATGATTCTATGATTCTATGATCTTCATCTACAAAGAAGGTCAGCACTATATATTGGGGAAAAAGAGGTTCTAACAATTAAGGAGGATTAAAGTAATAAAACCCAAAATGTTGCTTAAAATGGGTTCTGAATTTCCTCGTGTGGGGTGGAATATACTTAGTGTCTGAACAGGTAGTTTGTCTTTGGTGAGACCTGGGACACAGCAACAGACATAAGTAGAGAAGAAGACTTTTCACTAGGGCAAGAGAAGACAGAAAGCACTAATCTACTAATCTCCCTCCTTTTGTACAAGGGGGAGAACAAAAGGCAAGAGTTGTGCAAGGTTAGCATTAACATGTTAATGGTTTGATGTTGATACTTTTTGGCACCATATCAGAATACCTGGAGGTTATTTTGTGAGGCCAAGACATTTATGAGAAAGGCTGATGGATAATAAACAAGACTTCCCCCAACAGCATAGTGGGAAATGTGCATTTACCCAAATAAATGGCCATCAGAGCACTAGGAAAAGAGCTAGAAGAGCTGAAAGACAATACAGTTGCAAGAAAATCAGCACCAGAAAGATCATTATGGTCAAAAGGATGTGAATACGCCCTGATATTTCACCAGGATTTGCTGAAAACATCCATAGTGGAGCTGGGGGAACAGAACAGAGAACCCCAGATCTGCTCTGCAGCCATGGATGGTTCCAATATTCAACAAAGCAAAGTCCTTCAGGAGCATGTTTATGAATTAAAGTCCTAGCATAATAAATCAAAAGCATCATTAACAAATACTTCTTCTTAATTTATGTGTAAGACCAATCCTAGCATAAATTCTGATCAGTATCAAAGACAGGAAAAATAGCCTAGCAAATATGATAAATCAGTTTATTCTTTCAGCAGGATAAAGTTTAAACTGTGCCTTGCTATGTAACAAAACCACAAAGCTTCATAACTCCTAATGCAATAGGTAAATATTTCCTGAATACTACATCAATTTTATGGTTCATTTCTAATAAATGACACTGAAGAAAAAGAAGCCAACCCTGAGAATTCTCGAGTGCGTATTGAATCACTGGTCATTTCACCCTCATAAGAATTTGAATTTCAACAAGAATTTTTAATTGAACCCCCTGGATTTTAGTTTATGATTTAATCTACCATGTTGCTAAGGCAACCAACGATTATAGCTGCTGGGCAAAATTCACAGAATTGTTAATCGATCTTAATCTGGATACACTGCATCAGTAGTTCTTTTGCAGGGGAAACAGACAACGTTAAGAAAAAAAATGTATTTAATCCTTAAATTACAATATACAATGACACTAGAATTGGAAATATGCTTTTCATAATAAACATCTATATTAGAAATACCCTCTTTTCAAACCAGTTGTTCCAACAGAGAGAAATCCTTCACTGACGTTTGTACATCCCCCATCAGTGTGTGTCTCAGAGGCATCTAATCAATGAGCTTTTTAATGTGCTCAACTCTCCCTCTGTTCTGAAAGTGGGAGAATGGATTTACCCTAATAGAAGGTTGCAGTCATTATTCTGATATGATTGTGTTAGAGGATAACCTTTGTATGGGGCTATTTTCAAATCTATGTACTATGTGCATGGCCTACTATATAAAGTGAAATGGTCAAGAAGCTACAAAGCTTTGTTCTTTATCCTGTTTTCACCATGAGCATTAATCAGTCACTTACGATCTCTGTTCCTGTTCTAACTTCCCATTTCATCAGTAGAAGGCTGTAATTAGACTTAGTTGCTACACAGGGATGTTGTGAGATCACCTAACTTTTGTATTTTTAAAATATTCTTATCCTCATCTGTTATGGTTAGCTGATATATAGCATATTCATTTTAATGGCCACCAGTAGTTAGCCAGAAAGTATATTTTCTGTTTTATGGTTTCATTAAGTGTCCATAAATTTATGCATCTAAATTTAGCTAACTTATCATTTATAGGAGTGCTTTCACTCTGATTTAATCTAATTCAATTTTAAAGAGAGCAGCTAAACTCTTCTGAACATCCCAAGCTAGTGTCTTATTCCTGATGTATTTTTTGGAAAATCCTGAGCTATAGTACACTAGGACAGTATTTAGCAAAACAAATAAATGCAGTTATGAAATGTCTTTACTTATTATTTCTTGAACTTACTTTTCTCATTTGGTGACTGTTCCTCCCATTCTTTTGCTGTTGTAATCTAGAGTAACTCTCATCTACTTTGCTTTCCTCAACAAATTTAACCTGGAATACCCAAGAGTCAAAAACCTATGAACAAGTTACTACAAAATAACGTTCTAGGTGAAGGACTTAAAGGACCAGAATAAGTTTCAAATAAATGCCTATGTAACTCCATTTGGACTCCCCTTGTTGAACAAGAAATTCTACAGCTGAGGAAGAACTTTCCCTGGGTGCTGATACAGAAAGAAAATTACATGGTCTTTCATCACATCCTGAAATTTTTGATAGTAAACTAACCTATCACAGCCTTCAGAGATATGATAGTTCATAAACCTTTTTGATACTTCATAATCATTTATCATTGTGGAAATAAGGATGTGGTCCTCCCCTGTATCACCTGAAACCAGGTTAATGCAAACACACACATGAGTGTAATTCACTGATGAACTGTGAGAAGCCATCATGATTATGCTGCATGAAATACTAAATGAGATAATGCCTCAACAGAAAGGGGGAAAGAATTATGAAGATCCATTTCAGCTGGAATTTTGTACGAGTAACTTCCCTTTGGCTTCACACTATTTAAGAGGTTAATCCAAAAGACACAACTTTTCCTATTTAGGTCTTGAAATCAAAACCATATCTGAATAATACCTTTGAAGGAAAGAGTAAATAATGGAACTAAAACTGGTAGCACAACACAACTTTTTTTATTCCATTTTTCTCATTTGTGTTTCTCATATCTTCACAATTATTTATTCATTTTCTCCCCAGTGTCTATTACAAATTCCTCATTTGTTCCAGTTCTAGTCTCTGTTCATTTTGTCTACTCTGTGTTTTTTAAAAGACTCTACCCCTCTCTGCACCTTGTAGGTGTTACACATTACCTTCCTTTCTACCTTACAGTAGTTACTGTAAAATGCATTTTCTATATACCTCAATCTGGAAAGGAGAATGCTCCAGAGAGACCTTATCGTGGCCTTTCAGTATTTAAAAGGGGCTTGTAAGAAAGATGGGGACAGACTTTTTAACAGTGTCTATTATGATAGGACAAGGGGTGATGGTTTTAAACTAGAAGAGGGGAGATTCAGGCCAGACATGAGGAAGAAATTTTTTACAATGAGGGTAGTGAAACCCTGTCCCAGGTTGCCCAGAGAGGTGGTGGATGAACCATCCCTGGAGACATCCCAGGCCAGGCTGGACGGGGCTCTGAGCAACCTGATCTGGGTGAAGATGTCCCTGCTCATGGCAGGGGTGGCACTGGATGAGCTTTGAAGGTCCCTTCCAACACAAACTGTTGTATGATTCAATGATTCTCTGAAGAAACTTGCCTAGCTGTTTTAGCTAAAGGAAGCACATACTATGCTGTAATGAGGATAAACCTCTGGATTATTTTAAAAGATTGGAGTTAAGAATCATATATAGGCCTTCATTAAAAAAATAGACTTATTTGCAAATATATTATATAACACATGTACATATATATTCACATTTATATAAATATGACTGTCAACTGCTTTACAGTCTTCCTAAGGAAGTTAAATAAGATAGAAAATTTTGAACAAATTAAAGATGGAAAACAAATTGTGCATTCAGCTGAAAATGATGATACATTTGAATTTCTTAATAACTAATATGCAACATCATACACAAAACACAGGATACTACTTGAGCAGAATGCTTAAGAAATCACAGCTGAAACAGTATAAGGCGCTTCATCCCTTTTTCAAATCATTCATATGAAACAAATCTTCAAAAAGACCCTGATCCAGACTTCTCCAAAGCTTTTCCCACAGAACATCCCAGTTTGAAACCTTTTTCCCTCTTACCTATACAGAATGAGAAGTAGCCAAAGCATAGGTTTGTTAGGTCTCTCATACCATAATTGCTTTTTTTTTTCTTGGAAACACGTCAGTAAAATGTCCTTTGAAACTCTATTTTACACCAGGTGCCTAATCAAAAAGTCCCACTGTTTGTGTAATTTTAACAATACTCAAAGTAATGAACAATACCATGGCGTTTAGATTTGAATATCCCATTGACTTTAATCAGGACTTCTGCACAAATATAGATATGTCCAGTAACACATAAGCACACAGTTACAACAAAGTATAATATCAAACACTTCAGGTTTGATCTTTTCATCATTTATTTGACCTTTTTTTCCCCATTCCAAAAAGACTTGGTCACATTTGACAGTAGTTATATTTTGCCTGGCTGATTCTTAATTTTTTCCTTACTGCAGTTAATTCAAAATGTCATGATAGATCAGGCATGTATAGTTATTATCCTATCCATTTTGTTTTGGTTTGTTTTAAATCACCAAATTATTTAGAAAGCTAAAGTCTAGAAAAAGCAAATAGTTTTTGAATGACATTTAATAAAGTAGTTGTCAGAGTTTAACTTCTACATCCTCTGTAATTAATTACAAGGTGTGTTATAAATGTAAAAATAAAGAGTTTGTCATTTCCTTTGACTCTAAATATAAGAAGCTTTAATTTATATAGTACTATAAGTAGAACCAAGTATTATTCGTGGAAGGTTGGATCTTAGAAAGCCTTCCTGAACTAATTTAAATCCTCTCTTTTTTCTTTTGCTGAGGGGTGAGTGGGGGAGGTGAAGGAGGGACTGTAACCAAAGACTGTGGCAGACCAGAGGAGCACAGAACTACAAACTGGTAATTCCAATATTTGGATTCAAGCTACAGTGGAGTGCACCATACCTGATGTCCATTAGAGACTTTTTTACACTGCCTGAACGCATAACACCCTGATCTCTCAGCTGGATGTCAGCTCACCAAATACCTCAGCGGGAAAACTTAAAGATTGGAAAACTAAGTAATAACAATTTAAAACAATATATATTCAAGTACATTCCTAAATATAGTAATTAATTATATTGCCCTATTATGTATGTGAATATTGAAGGCAAGAAACTTGTTGCACTTACCCTGGACTTAAAGAAAGCCAGAAATGGCACATCTCATCTCTCCCAAGCCATATTCTCCTTATTCTTTGGACCATGGTGCTGGAAGGACACATGATGACTTATCCTTAAAAAGCCTCACAGATGTACATTAAGCAGTTGAACACTTTCAGGTTTAAACCTCAGGGACGACATGATAAGTGAGTCTCGTTTGTTTCTTTTTGAGAGGGGAGTGTCTCATGAACATTTGGCAAATAACCCTACCTATCCTGCCAAGAGCAGAATGGGAATGCAGATTTTGCCAGTGTCACTCATAGATGGCTCATTGCATACACTGAATTTACGGTTCAAAAGTTCGCAGTACTCAGTGTGGAAATTGTCCATAGTTAAGTTGTGAAGGTAAATTTTATTCTGTATCTTCATGAATCAAAAGAAAAATTCAAAACTAAGAGATTTACTGCATGTGTTCTCAGAAAGTCCATACATATTTTGACACATATTCCCTATAAACCTGTGCAAATAATGGATTATTCATTGACTAACCAAACAGGGATAGAAATCAGGTCAGGTATACCTGAAATATTTTATTCAGTCCAGTACAATAGTTTTTATCTGGGAGGGCAAACATTATTTCTTTTACTACTCTTACTTTTGAATATTTTGTTCTATTTTGGAATGGCAGTTTAAAAATGCAAGTCCAAATTTATTTTTCAGCTTTCAAATAAAATGTTTTGACTTTTCTAGAACAAACCTTGAATTAAAAATGTCAATACAAAACACTGTAATTTCTGGGTTGTTTTTCTTCTCCTTTATTGAGATGAAATTATTTGTTGACATCAACTTGAAGCAGCCGAGAGTTTTAAGGTAAGACTGAAATAGCTTTTTGTGGTAAATTTACCATTAAAAGTGTTACCATCTGTACTCATGGTGAACCCTCCATGTAGTTAGATTCTTAGCTTTAAGCTATGATTTCTGACAATAAATATGGACATGTGGATTTTTTTTTTTTTTGTACTGAAAATTATAGTGTAGTTGTAGTCACGTCACCTAAAACCGAGCAAAAAAGAATCAGTATTTTCCCATAGTTAAGCATGATACAGTTTAAATATTTTAGAGGGATCACAGAATAACAGAATCAACTGGGTTGGAAAAGACCTCAGAGATCATCAAGTCCAACCCTTGGTCCAACTCCAGTCCATTGACTAGATCATGGCACTAAGTGCCATGTCCAATCTCAGTTTAAAAACCTCCAGGGACGGTGAGTCCACCACCTCCCTGGGCAGCCATTCCAATGCCTGACCACTCTCTCCAGAAAGAATTTCTTTCTAATCTCCAGCCTAAATTTCCCCTGGCAGAGTTGAAGCCCATGCCCCCTTGTCCTATTGCTGCCTGCCTGGGAGAAGAGACCAATCCCCACCTGGCTAGAACTGCCCTTCAGGTAGTTCTAGAGAGTGATGAGCTCACCTCTAAGCCTCCTCTTCTCCAGACTAAACAAGCCCAGCTCCCTCAGCCTCTTCCCATAGGGCTTGTGTCCAAGTTCCTTCACCAGTCTTTCCTGAGCTGAGGGGCCCAGAACTGAACACAATACTCCAGGTGTGGCCTCACCAACGCAGAGTACAGGGGAAGGATCACTTGCCTTGTCCTGCTGACCACGCTGTTTTTGATACAGGACACGATACCATTGGCCTTCTTGCCCACCTGGGCACACTGTTGGCTCATGTTGAGCTTCCTGTCAATTAGTACCCCCAGGATCATAAAATGTTTATTAATTTCAGGACACCGCTTCAAGAACAAGATGAAATACCAAATCGTACCACACAAGTCCTAAGAAGGTATCACCATCTTGTAGGATCCGCTTTTTTCTTGGTTGGTTGGATTTCTTGAGACTAGTAAACTGATCAGAAAAACTTTACAGTTTTATTTGCTCTGTAGTAGTATTTCTTGAGCAAGCGAAGTTGTGCATTAACTTATTTAACCCCTAAGGTGACATCAGAAAATTGCTCCTTCCATTTATTTAGGGCTTTGAAGTCTACACTAAACAAGATGATTATCATCAGCTTTTACTAAATTAAATTAGTAGATGACCAGACTACTTTGACTAAAATATCTTTTGTTTCCCTCCGTCCCTGTATGACCGCATCAATCAATAATGCAGAAAGGTAACAGGAATATTCCAAATGCAATTCCTTCTCAATGATTTTTTGTTGGAAAAAAGTCGAAGTTTTGTTAAGAGCATGATCAAAATACTGCTTAAAATTCACAAGTAAAGTTTCAAGAGATGCACTTTATTTTGATTGTATGTTCTATGTATAAAACACATATGTATAAAACATACCATAAGATAGCTGTGGAGATTCTTATACATGAGTGAATTGTAAAGAACTGAAAACAATACATCATGCTTCCCATCCATGAAGAATTTAAGACCATACTGCCACTGACGCCTATGTTAATTTTTTTGAGAGTCTAATTCACAGTTTAGTGTGCCTAATTCACCTCTTAAAAATCTGCAGATTCCAGAAATTGCCACTGAGCTAGCAGATTTCTGGAGTTTCCAATCTGCACAACCTTGAAAATGTTATATTCAGGTTATTACATCATATTAAATAGAGACCTATTTGATGAGACAGAAACATATGGGACAACAACATGCATTATATACATGATTATACTCTACAGCTTAACTGAAAACCTTCCTAAAACATAATTCTCTACCCATCTGCATGTTGCATATGATTCATATGTTCTGACTTTTTTATCTACTATCTGAATGCTCCTGATTTTTCATGTTGTCTCATGAAATATTTCCAGATTTCAGACTAATAGATCTATGAGCAGCAGAATAAACAAGTCTTCCTCTCCTGTGCCTTTGAGTTGTGTTGTTAAACTCTCACCTCTAAGAAGGTGAAGCCAATAGAAGGTTCCGCTGTGGTGGAAATTTCACATTTTCTCTTTCTCACTCTGCCACCTCTCATATTTACCTGTATTGACTGACTGATATCTAATTCCAGATGAGTTTGTGCTCCATCTTTCCTGTATTTGCTTACCTCCAAAGTGGAAGAAAAATAGGGAAGGGAGCAAAAATCGGCATAATGGTCTAATACAGTATTTTGTTCAGAAAACATTAAAAAATACACAGATTGCAGTGGTAAGAGAAAAAAAGGTATTTCCTTTTCTTTTTATTTTTTTATTTTTTTCAATTTTTAAGAGCTTTATGTTATATAACTTCTTATGGCATGAGAATGTGCTCAATTTTTCAGTTATTGATTTTTGCTATTCATTTGTAAATGTTTTGCTTAGTGAATTCAGTCACTACTGTATTTAAGGATTTGTCCACAAAGCTATAAGCCATCTCTAAAACATCCAGTTAATTAAGTATGTATGAGTAATTTATATTTCCATTTCCATTGTAGATTTGCATATTTTTCAAAATTATATTTTATCATCTGCCTATTCTTCCAGATCTGTTTAATTCATCTGAAATGCCTTACAGCTTTGTCTTGTTTTCACTATCCAGAGTAATTGTGTGCCATCTGCAAATTGCCCTGTGCCTGTCTAGCTATTTCCCTCATAAATAATTACAACATTTGTATTTCTATAGCCCATTCTCGGACAGATTTCAAACTGTATATAGACTTTCCCTGGTCCAGATTGTCTTAGAATAACCTTAGCTTTCCTTTTGCCACATTGCAAATAGTCCATTTATTTCTTTCAGTTGTTTTGATTACTTAGATTTTAGTATTCTATAGTATTTTATTTTCTGAAATATTTCCTTAGCACCTTAGAGTGATGGGACTTTTTCAAAGTTATTCAGTAAGTACAAATAAATTACTTCAGCCTCTTTTCCACTTATTTAGTAATACACTGACACCATCAGAGATTCCATTAAGTGAAGATAAACTTGTTTTTCCTTTGCAGAAGCTATCCCTGTTCCAATCCCATTACCTTTATCTCATTAAAAGTATCTGGCACAGATTTTCTGACGTGTAATTCCCAAGATCATTCCTAGCATTTCTTAAAAGACAGACAAACATTTGCTGCCACACAGTTCTCTAAATAGAACAGCTGTGATGCTGCAAATTTTTATTAACTACCCATCAGTCATCTTATTCTACATAATTAATACTACTTGTAAGAGAGAAATATTTTTGTCCACTTTTTTCTTTTGCAAAAATACAATACCACCAGGTCTTAAAAATCTAGAGTTAAATTACCTCAACTGCAAATTGGAAAACAGATTCTCTAAAATTCTCTGGAAAACAGACTGTACCAAGCAGATACAGTTCTATGCTTGTAGGATCAAGTTTCATCTCCACAGTCCTTGAACCCCTGTAGCCTGCCCAAGAAAAGACCTGTTAACACTTATAGTCCAAGGCTAAGCAAAGACAATGAGGACAAGTTAGTGGTAGATTCCTTTCACAATGAGGTGCCTGAAACCCTGTCCCAGGTTGCCCAGAGAGGTGGTGGATGCCCCATCCCTGGAGACATCCCAGGCCAGGCTGGAAAGGGCTCTGAGCAACCTGATCTGGGTGAAGATGTCCCTGCTCATGGCAGGGGTGGCATTGGATGAGCTTTGAAGGGCCCTTCCAACCCAAACTATTCTGTGATTCTATGATTCTTTGACTCTATGATTCCATTATTCTATAATTCTATGTTTCTATGATTCTATGACTCTATAATTCTATGATTCTACTCTATGACCTTAGTACTTCAGAAAAATAGATGAGTCTGGATGAAATACAGCATGAATACACAGGATCAACATGGTCTGCCACTGCACCTACATGACTTAGCCTTTTAGTACTGTTAACAATGCAAAACACTGCTGTCCAGTGCCCCCAGAACTTTCCCCATCTTTATTTGCAAAAAGAGCATCAAGTGTGAGCTACCATCAAAAGGATAAATTAGGGATAGGGGTGGTATTGAAAACATGAAGAATGTTATTTCCTGTCTTTTCCATCTTTTTAATGTGCCATCCAATGCCCATTCTTTCCTCAGACTCAGCCATAAGACACAGCAGCTTGGGTAGTCTCTACCACCACTTCCCTCAGCAAGTGGAACTTCTCCTTCCCCACAGTCAAACGGATGTCAAAGGAGTCCACGCATCTTACAGGGAAAGGGTAGCTGAGAAAGACCCTGCCTGCAAACAGGCAATTCTAGAGGAAAGGAAAAATATTTCCAGAGTATAAGGACTTTTTGCAACTTCTGCATTTAGGCATTCAATAAAGTGTTGCCCTGGTGTTATTTCATTTTTTACAGCAAACCGTTAAGTTATTTCTTCTTAGTGGGATCTTATCACAGGTTCAAATGCCACTGCAGACCCCAAGACATTGCCAGAGAACAGAATTACCATACACCATTGTGCCCTCCACAAGCGCTCCCAGAAGGCAGATAGTGTCAGTATGCTAAACCCATTACTAAATAGTAACTATAATGCTCAAATATTATGGAGAATTTGGATAAGACCATCTACCTAGCACAGGTCTTCAATATCACACTCAGTAAGCCAACAAACATCAGCAGAAACATTCTGTGAAAGAGAGGTGGAGATGGGTGTCCACATGAACAAAGGGTTCCCAGAAGGATGTGCCAAACACTGCTACACTTTATCTCGAGCCTCTTAACGGAGAATTCACCCTACCATAATTAAGAAAACTTATTTATACTAACCATTATGAGGAAAATTATGTTGAAAAACACACTTAATTGGAAGTATAGTAACACTCATCAACTCGGTTCAACATGTAGAGAATTAAATCAAGGACATTAATTAACACATTAAGTAAGTTGGTTAGGGGGTTAGTTTTTACACTGGGCAATCATAGCAGATTCTAATTGGTTAGATCTCTTAAGTTAAAAAGAGACTCCTATATTCACAGAGCCATTTTCAGTTAACACCAAGGGTTTGGGGATTTTTTTCAAAATGAGCATATTTGTCTGTGTGTTTCTCACTTAGTGAGATGCAAAGCATCAGCACAGTGCTAATGGGAAAAAGCTAATAAATGTAATAAGATAGCACTGGTCTATAATTCAACCTCAAGATACGAACATCTCTAGCTAAGGAAATTACAAAGGAATTATGCAATAGTTAAAAGGTAGATATAATTTGATTATAGTAGATTGAATACTGGATAAAATTTGAATATACACATGGATTCCTATTAATTTCTGCTCACTTGTGTTGGTTTTAGCCTGGACAACTCCATGGTATTAAAACATTTAAGCTTTTCCTAAGCTTAGGACAATGGAACTCTGTACTACAATCACAGCCCCTGGGTAATACTATAACCTACATTATAATAATCATCATTCAGATTGAATTAAGAGGCTTGGAAAGAATATGCATCTAGGGAGGAATCTCCAGACCAGTCTTGCTTGGATCATTACTGATAGCTATAATGAGAAAGGCAGTGGAATATTTGCTTTGATGTATTCAGGGGCCTGGAAGGACTGCACTAATAACCTGGTCAATAATCTTGATGTAGCAAAGACAAGACAATCTGAGCTTTCCTACAGGAGGGTGAATTCAAAAACGGATGAATTTCATCCTCTCCCACACCTCTCATTTTATTATCAGATGAGATTCTCAAAAAGAATTTAAAAGAGTTTGTGGCTTAGAGTCCTTTGAAAATCAAAGGAACTGTATTGCTGCTTAAATTAGGCTGAAACCTACTTTTCCCAAAAGCCTGAATATAAAAGAATCCGGCTTTTCAAGATTATATATAAACACAACCATCATCCCCGGGTTTAGCAGTGTTTGGGAAAATTTTGTACTTATCCACCCACACATGATCTTACTGAAGTCTGTAGAGAGTTCTCCTACAGATGGATGTGACACACCATGTTAGTATCTGGAATGGCAGAGCAATACTAACAACCCCCAAATTTCAGTCAGGAAGGTCCAGCAAAAATCATTTGAAGGCTGCTATTTTTGTTAAGGTTTCTTCCTTTGTAATCCCCGGTGGCAATGCAATGAGCAGATACTACATAGGCTCAGCCTCCTTTGAATATTAAATTACTGAAGTTTAGAAGAATTTAATTAGTATCTCACCTACTTACCATCTTCCAAGGATTCCTCTGCTACAATTATGGCACTACATTACAAGCAATTTCAGCTTAATTGAATAACTTGAGCAAAACCGGGGTTCCAATTGCCAGAATTATGTGTATTAAGATAGCTATAACTGAGTTAAAAAACAGAAGAGGTGAGATGATCACTATGCATGCTGTGATAAAAGGTTTGTGGCAGATACTGTACATTATTCACCCCTAATATTACCATACTGGCAAAATAAATATGTTTAAACAAAATTGCAGGTGTATCAGTGATCTGGGTGTGAAAAGTTGAAGAATTACAAAGTCAACTACCTGGCTGTCAGGTACCAAAATGTAAGGTCTAACATTTTTTCAAATATCTCCTGAATTGTTTTAACAGTTTATTCATCTTCGCCCCCAGATGCATATACCTGTGTGCACTTCAGCCACTGACTGCCAACTTCTGTTCTCACGGTTTCTTGCACACAACTCTTTGTTAAATGCATTTTCCTTCAAAAACCTTGAGCCAGAAGCCAGAAATTAAAAGACTTTCAGAGACAGTGAGAGTGGGACAGCAAAAGAACACAGGGACAAAGCCCAGATTTTATTTTCCTCAGGCTGTTTCTCTACCTCATGTAGCTCCAAACTGGCTCAGATCCCCCCTGGTCTGAGATAATGACCTGGCATAGGAACTCAGCTGCTGAGTCATTCGACTTCAGCAAGAAAGTATGAGAACAAAAGACGTGGTGGTAAAGTCAGTATATGAAAAGTTATGGCAAGCCATAGATCACAGAATCACAGAATGTCAGGGATTGGAAGGGACCTCGAAAGCTCATCCAGTCCAATCCCCCTGCCGGAGCAGGAACACCCAGATGAGGTTACACAGGAAGGTGTCCAGGTGGGTTTTCAATGTCTCCAGAGTAGGAGACTCCACAACCCCCTGGGCAGCCTGTTCCAGTTTCAACCCATTTCCCCTTGTCCTATCATTGTTTGCCACCGAGAAGAGCCTGGCTCCATCCTCGTGACACTCACCCTTTATATATTTATAAACATTAATGAGGTCACCCCTCAGTCTCCTCCAAGCTAAAGAGACTCAGCTCCCTCAGCCCTTTTTCGTATGGGAGATGCTCCACTCCACTGTACGTTTCCGATTGCCTAACAATGTAGCTGAGTATGTAGAGTTTCTAAGTCATTCAGGTCTGAAAGATAAATCTGAACCATCATCTACCTTGCTTCTCTGCAGCTGCACTGTAAAGAGTTTGACTACACAGCTCTCCAAATGAGGAAGATAGAGCCCCTAAGCACAGACATGTACAGTCCTCCAAAGGCATAGAAGTGGAAATTCCCAGTATGTGAAGTGCTGAAAGAGAATACGGGAAGAAAATTGAGTTTTTTTAAACTAATCTCAACACTTCACTTCTTTAGCAGCAATAATATGCTGACCTACTGATGCTCTACCGCTTTGCTCAACACCATTTTTCTGCCGTTTAGAAACATAAATACTGACATGATGCTCTGCCTGTTTGATTATCGTCTTTCTCTATATATGCCGCTTGCTCTTTCTTTGTCTTTGAGGTGCAAGTGTTTAGTTGTCCTTATGGCCTAGTTCACACTCTAAAATAGTAACAGGATTAAAATTCACTAATCCCAGTAACTTTAGGAGAGTGTAGGTAAACAGCACTTTCAGAAATGGAAACCTGTCTTGAGTATTCTATCTGAGATTGCTTGAACCAGTTTTTCAGCCATTCTGTGACATTACAGCTGTTAGCAAAGTATAAGCAATTCAGAAACACCCTTGTCTGCACTTTACTATACATATTCCCATTTGCCTTAAGTAAATATCAACATCTCCGAGATACTGAAAAAACAATGCCTTTTCAAAACACAAGTAAAATTATGAATATAATAATTAGGAAAATAACCCAGTTCCAGCTGAAACCTCTAATCCAGTTCAGATCTGCTTGGTTTGCAGATTTGTTGCAAAATAGTAAAAGAAACCAACTGCCTAATGACTGCTAAAGAGGAAACAGCAGCAATTTGAATGTGAAAACAGATGCAAGTGTGGTCTTCAGAAGTTGGTTGATGACATTAACACTCCTGGAGTGTTAAGCTGTTAACTTGGAGCTTTTTTGGCCAATTTCTAGTAATTACTATAAGCCTTTATACTCATATGCAATGTACTATCACTGAAAATTCTGTTTCCCTGCTTGGCATTTGCTCATCTATTTAATCTAAGACACAATTTGTGACACTGACTTCAAAGTAGAAATTTCTTTATTTGTTGAAAACACCATTACTCTTTTCAGTCTTTCTAATGTCATGTTATCAATTATAACAATTTTATGAAGTCAATTGTCATGTTTAATGATTTTTTTATTTGGAAGCAAAAACTTCACCCACTAAGGGCTGATTAAATCCAATGCAGCAATCCAGGCAGATACTTATTATAACTGTAGAGGAAGGGAGGTTTTGAAACAACCAACTATGCATATTTTCTTTGAGAATGAGATCACTTTCTGCATAACACTCTTCAACATGAAAAGTTAACTTCTAGCTCTTATGAATGTAAAAGACAGGTTCTGATCACATTTGGAAGATAACAGATGCAATTTGGTGTTCTTGAGTCTGTTGGTTGAAAAAATCAATTGCATCTGCTGCGGAGCAGAGTTTCTGTAAGTCTTAGTAGAATTAAAAGCTGCCCAGAGCACTGCCATTTCAGTGGGCAACTCTGATCCACTGGGCTGGATAACATTCAACTATATTTCACATTGTTTTTGCTTGTGGGGAAGAAAACCCACCTTCCAGCTGTAAGATAAATCAACACAAACTGTGCATAAGGGCCGTGTATGACAAAGGGGAGACACCGAGTCTCCTCCCCAAAAAACAAAATGGTCAACAAGACTGCAGATGTATTAAACAACAAAGGTATCAATTGATGCATGTTAACAGCTACTAGGTACAAACTTGTACTTTGTGGATGGCTCACAGTATTAACAAAATCTGTGTGCAGGTATAGGAATGGATACAATAGATAAGTAAGGAAGGAGCACCTAAAGGAGATATACAGGAATAGATCTTGAAGGCAATACAGAATTTGGAAAAACATATACTGATTAACTACGGAGAACGAAAACAAAGCACGGGAACAGAAAATATAGCAATGTGGGAAATCACATTAGTAAACACTGCAGATCTTAAAAATTCACCTGAGTCATCAAGTTTGCTGACTATTTTTTGACATTTTCCCCAATTGCATCAGCTTAAGCAGCAATATTATCTGTAAAAGATTATTAGAAAGAAAGTAACATGATCTCCTGAAATAGATATATTGAAAGGTACCAAATGACAAAAAGCACTTTTGTTAGGAAATACAGACTGCCTTAGCTTATTAAGCTATTTGGCATACCACTTCTTACAAAACTTGCTTAGAAACCGCTTATGTAGAACTTGTTTGGCATAACTTGGCTTAAGTAACTTAAGTTTACTTAGGCTGCAAGCTGTGAACTTAGGAGCTTTCTGCCTAGAAGGGCCCAGCATTGGTTCAAGCTAGAAGACAATGGAGCTGTTGATCATCAACTGGAGCTGTATAGCTAAAGATAAGTTAAGGAAGGGAACAGCATGTCTAAAGAAGTCAAAAAACAGCAGAATGTGAGAATTTATGAATGTTTTAGCTACTGCTAAGGACTTATTTTTCTTCTGAGCTGTAGATGCCAAATAGCAGCTAACAGACAGTACCTCGTTTGGTGCATGCAGAGATAAGAAGTGGCCCACCTGACGAAAATAAAGGAATCCAATGAAGAACCTTAGATTCTTAATTTTACAGTTGGCCCAAATTGGCATACGAGGGGTGGGAAGCTTATATTGTAACGGTATAATTACCCGGGCTTTTCTTTGCTTGAGGTCCCTCTTCCATAGGAACCTGCTATCTGTGCTGTACCTTGCAAAATAAAATACTTATTTTAGAGTAATTTCTGGAATGCTTGCCTGATACTGCTTCAGGATACCTAGGGTGAAGAAACTTCCTAAACAGTTTTTCATTTAGAAGTCTTTCTGAGAAGGCTCAATTAGCTATTGATACCAAGATGTAACACCATAATAATATCTAAAATGCTTATTTAGGCTAGATTCTTGAAAAGACATGGAAAATAATAGCAAGTTCATAAATATTTCTTTTTTTTTCTTTTAAATGCCAAAATTCTGGTTTTTGTTTTTCTGTTTTTGTTTGTTTGTTTGTTTGTTTCTACAGCTCCACAGTCCACAGAACTACATTGCAGCAAGATGAAAGACGAGCCATGAAAAACAGGATTTTAAAAAGAAAGCACTTGAAAATAAAATGTGTATTAGCTTAAGTGCTTCTTAGTCAGGCTGCCAAGATATTCTTCTGTAAAGTCTGACTAAACAGATTCTGTCCTCTTCACTCTGTCCTCTTCTAGAGCTGCAGAATTCTGTTTTGTACTTCGTTTTACACCTGATACTGACAAAATCCAGAGTATTTTTCATGTGTCACATCACTGGATGTATAAATGCATATATTTTCTGTTGAGTGAGTGAATTATCAAGATATTCCTCAGTGGAAAGGTATTACGGCAGTTTGATGCTTCATTTAAAATGTAGAGTACATTCCCAAGCGTCAGGAGTAGCTGAAGTCTGACAAGAGGGCATTTCAGCTACTGAGCTCAGGGAAAAAACTGGTGTTAAACCTGTCTGACATCTCTGAGAAAAATCCCTCCTGTTATGGTCTGACTAATAACACCAAGATGCTTTATTGCGCTTTTCATCAGTAGGTCACAAAACACTTTGGAAAGGTGGCAAACATCATTACAGATACTTTACAAATATACTGATATTCTTGTACTCCTAGACTCGAAGAAAGGAATTGAGGGAACATACAAATCCTATGTCTGTAAGCATCTAGTACTGATTCCCATGGATTTATTGAATATATTTCATCTACTTCAGCTGGAAAAAAACCTTCATAATAGTATGTCTCTCTCTGTTTATTTTATATTCTATAACTATTTCATATGGCCAGTACATCAAGTTAAAAACAGCTCAATGAATTATAGGGAAGCAAGGAGTAACTAGTACCACGCAAAACATTGCAGAAAAACAAGGAGAAAAAAAGGATTTCTAGAATCTCTAATTTTCTGGACTATAGGTGAGTGACATGTTGAGAAATACTTGCAATATATCATACTTTTTCAAAAAATAAGTGTCAGGAACAAGATTATCCTTCAGGAGAAATCTATTACCTGAAAATAATAAAAGATAAAGCAGCTAATTAATCCTAATGGATGAAGCACCCAGTAGAAGAAGAACAGAGAAACTCTCAAACTGCAATTCAGATTAACATTTGAAAAGACCTTCAATACCTAGGAGGCCCATATAAAATAAACAGAGTCCATAGCCTGAAAATATCTTCAAATTCCTTTGAAAATTCCTTTTTTTATTCTTCAGGCAAATCTAACAACATATAATGGGCTGGTAGATACTGTCAGAATTTGCTTTGCTTGTGTCTATCAGAGGCCATAATTCTATTTTGCCAAAAAAGAAAGGATTGCAATGCCTGAGGGTCACCTTAAATTGTGGAGATTTCTCCAATTAAATCACCCACTGACAGAAGCAATTTTATTTAGTTTCTTTTTAATTCTGTCAGAAGCTAGAAGGATAACAAGGTACTGTCTGCAACAACATAAATCATGTGGAAAACATCCATCAGAAATCCAAGGCAAAGAAGTCAAGCACACAAAACAACAGTTAGCTATGATGACAAAAAAAATCATAAACTATTATTCATTAGTAATTATTCTTCATTGCAACTTTTGAATTTTACACCATTTTAGGACTTTCTTCACGACAAGGTTTGCAAAAAATGAAAGACATTCCTTCCCGCATGAAACTGAGATACAAAATATTCTTCAGAATACTAATTCATAAGCTGCTTATTTCACCCTGAAACATAATGAAATGAAGTAAAAATTCAGAGCTACTTTTGGCACTTCTCTAGGAGTAACAACAAGCTGCAGGCACATTTGTGTGTTCCCTTGGTCTCTTTTTAACCCGATTGCATTTTTGTATTAAAAAACAGAGATGGCCGATACAGATCTGTGATACATGCTTATCTGTTGCTAGAGTAAGAGATAAGAGCAAAGCAGCACATGATTAAACATGTAACAAGCGTTGTATCTTCATTAAGCGATCTGCTAAATATTCAGTGGAATTCGCTAACAGATACAGACTGCAGTGTGGGACTTGGCCGATAACTGCATATCAAAAAGGAGAGGTGGAAAAAGAAAAGACAAAAAACCCCAAAATGAAAACAACAATAACAAAAAAACCATGAAAGCTAGGAAGCTACCAGGGCAGAGATCAAAAGTATTATAATAAGATCATTGCTGCCGGGCTGAGCTACCCTGGGGCTAAAAAATGGCTCATGCAGATTAGCTATACTTATGGAATCTAGTCAGTGTAAGCAAAGAAAACGATGCAAGTTTAACTTTTAGATGGCTTGCTAATATATCCATGGATACATTAACACGTCCTCTATAAAACCCCAATTAATTTTGTAACTACAAGAGAAAACTTCAGACTTCTGGTGCTGACAGATGACAAAGCATCAGCCTCTCACAGGCCTCCACGGCTCTTTAAGAGCCTCTGAAATGCAGCATCTTGATCTGGAAAAACAGCCTGTGCTATGGCACAGTCTCAAATGTTCGTCACACCTGGACAACGGAAATTAAAACAAATTCAGCCTGATCTTGTTCTCTTCCCTATTTGAACTTCACCTGTAACATGATATTCTTCACCAGTAATAGGAATTAAGGATGTTTAGCAGCTCTGGAAAAACCAAAACAAAGCAAAGCAAAGCAGAACAGAACAAAACAAAACAAAACAAGACAAGACAACCCAACCCAACCCAACCCAACCCAACCTAACCAGACCCAACCCAATCCAGCCCAACCCAACCTAACCAAACCCAACCCAACCCAACCCAACCCAACCCAACCCAACCTAACCAAACCCAACCCAACCCAACCCAACCCAACCCAACCCAACCCAATCCAACCCAAACCAAACCAAACCAAACCAAACCAAACCCTGGGTTTCTTATCACAGTTAGATGATCCCTGCAAAAGCACTAGGAAATATAAGAACACAGGAGTACTGGGCATGGTAATGCTAAAAGCTGAAGCAACAAGCTTTTCCTGTGTAAACCTGATTCTCTGCTAGCTACAATTACATGATCAGAGGGATTTCCTGCCATTGCTCACTTAAAACAGGTACACAAGTGAGTGTATTTTCTAATGTTGCTTTGCAGCTCTGTGCAGCAGAGTGAATGTACAGCTCACGTGACCCACTGCAATATCATGAGTCTTGGAGTTCGCTATGTCCACAGCACTTGCGACAGTGGATGACTTTAAATTATATACAGGATTCAATGGTAAAAAAATTGTCCCCAAACTTTTTGAATAGTGAAACGGACATGTTGCATCTGGAAAACAAAAATCTGTACAGAACATTTTGGCTTTATTTTTCCAAATTGTCTTTAGAACCCAAATTTTATTGAAGTCAGTGTTAATTCATGAAATAAACAGCTCTTACCTAATCTACATTTTTAGTCACAAAAATTATTCTTTATGACAGTCTCCAGGAAGTTCAGGCTAAAGCATTTTCTACAGATTAATTAATCATCCAGGCTCATCCTCAGATCCTCTTTCCCCATCTTTGCTATTAATAATTTGTCAGAGAAGCACGGCAACCACTGTAGTGAGGTCTGACCCACACTTGGACATGAAAGGCTTCATTAAAGACTGAAAAGAGGGTGTGCCAGGTTCCAGGAGCTTTCCCAGGAATGATCTTCCTGCAGCCAGGTGGATAAAAATAATAATTATAGGAGTGCACACTCATCAGAAGATAGGAGTTGGCAGATAGAGAGCTCTGTCTTGGAAGACAGATAAAACATATTTTCCCCACTAGATAAAACGAACCTCAAGAAATGGGTGAGATAGGGGCATTTCCCACCATCAAGGAAAAACTAACAAATGCAACTCATGTGCTGTGGTGGTGGGAGAAGCAGATCTCCTTCTGTAAAGCAGTTTGCAGAAATGTCAGTTCACGTAGAACCTTAATTTTGGAGACCGCTAAGCAAATGAATTTCCCATTTGCTCCATGTGGAGATGTTTATTTTTCCTCCACTGGAAAGCCATTCCATCAATCCTGACTTTCTCTAAGCGGTCAGCAGCTCTGCTGGGCTGCAGGACAATGCCCTGGGACAGAAAGAAAAGGAGGGCTATGCAGGGTGACTCTTCCCCTTCTAGAAAGCGAAGCCATCAAAGAGGAGACAACTGAAGAGGTTACAAAACTTCCTTGTTTAAAAATATCTTAGGCTAAGATAATAACAGTAATTTACTTGGCTACTTGTTTTTGCAAAACTGCCATTGATGCTTACACTCAAACCTCGCATTAAATTAGGAAATGGAGGTAGTAGTTGGAATAGCCTGAAGTTGAAAATGTTCAGGGACCAAGGAGGTACAAGATCCTTACATGGATTTTTGCTTTTAAGCTTATTTAGATAAAGTGGCATATACTTAAACAAAAAAGAAATCTAACATCACAATAATACTAATAAGGTTCATTTAGAAGCCAGAGTTATTGTTCATTTTACGAACGCTGATTAGCTCTGTACCAACGAGGAAGGGAAAGAGAATCATATTTAATTTAGAAACAGAACTTGCATGTCTGAATTTCAGGCACAGTTGTGTTCTATTCAGATTTCCCAACAGACCAGGGATTCAGAAGGCATCTAATTTCTAACAAGGTATTTTTACTGAATTAGCACTCCACACCATGTCACTGAGGCGTTAAAGGCGCAGATCAAAGAATTCCGATCTTACTGCACCATCTAGTGGCAAATGAGGGAAAGTGCAAGAAACTGATTTTAAACTATTTTTTTCGTTACATTACATGCTGTTTCCTATAACAGATCAATAAAACACAATTTCATCACCTCCATAAGTTGAAAAGAACATTTACAACCTTAATGTGGCAACTCCTACAAAAATTATAAAATTTTAGCATTTTCCTAAGTGTTATTATTTTCCCAAATGTTAATACAGCCATGTAACTGAAAACTTCCTTTAAAACTTTTGTGTTTGACATTAAAAGTTGATGAGGCTGTTGTAAATTTTATTTTCTCCACACTAATAAGTAGATCGATCTTTAATAGAAGTTTGCAGCTTTCTAAAATCAACCATTTTCTAGAACTAAGTTGAGGGTATGAGAAATGCTAGAGGAAGAAAAGTGGTAGAAAAGCAAAGTTCATGCAAGAAATCTGAAGTTAAAAAAGTAAAAATACGATCAAAAGAGGCTCCACTTTTGAACAGAACTGTGATTGCTCATTATTATCTTCTGAAAGGAAGTAATCTGGCTAATGCACGCTATGTTTTAAGTACTTGAAAGATAAGAGAACAGTATTCAGCACACAAAACTAGTGTTAAGGTCATAAACAAAAAGTAACCAATAATGATATAACTCCACTAGGATATTTCTAGGCTGCATCAAACCATATAATCTGGAAGTTGAAATTACAGCCAAGTTCTTTAACAATGTGTACAGAGCAACATGATGCCAAATTTAAGATGCATCTGTATTATGCAACACAGCACCACGTCAGGCATTTTGAACTACGCATCTTCAAAAACATGTTCTAGATCCTTCCATTCTGAGGATTAGAAAGTCTTCAAAGAATCCCTGGAATGTTTTACTTGGAGATGTACACATGGGTATAGACAGGGCTGTGGTTTCTCTGCCTGAAATTCAGTCAGCTGCAAAACTTGTAACTGTCATGAAGAAAGTCTGTGCTCAAGCTGTTAAAGTGGCTGATAGATGCACACTGAGATGTTCTCTGGAAACTAAGCAGCACATGCAGGGTGAGGGTAGCCTGGAGAAGAGAAGGCTCTAGGGAGACCTTATTGTGACCTTTCAGTAATTAAAAGGGGCCTGTAAGAAGGATGGGGACAGACTTTTCAGCAGGGCCTGTTGTGACAGGACAATGGGTAATAGTTTTAAACTAAAAGAGGGATGATTCAGGCTCGACATGAGGGAGAAATATTTTACAGTGAAGGTGGTGAGACCCTGGCCCAGGTTGCCCAGAGAGGTGGTGGATGAACCATCCCTGGAGACATCCCAGGCCAGGCTGGACGGGGCTCTGAGCAACCTGATCTGGGTGAAGATGTCCCTGCTCATGGCAGGGGTGGCACTGGATGAGCTTTGAAGTTCCCTTCCAACCCAAACTATTCTATGATTCAATGATTCTATGGTAGCAAACAGGTGGCTGGGGGCATCCGTCAGTTATGGGAGCTGGAACAAGCCCCCTGAAGGGGGCTCTGATTGTATGTCCTTTGCAGATTTCTTTCCAAATGAATACAAACATATGGAAACAAGCAACTCTTTCCTCTGCCAAACACAAGTCACTTGGGAAAAGTGATGTGATTAAGATGGATATGTGGCCTGGCCTTGGGAAAACACTTCAGTTCCAAAGCATCTTAACTAGATTAATTTTATGTTCAAATATTTTTATTTTATGCTACTATTTCAAACACAAATACATTGAGCAAATCATCCTGTCGTTGGCGCATTTTGAAGCCACTAAACACAAAGGACTGCCTGAAAAGTTTTTGGGAAGGTGCACTCTGATGCTGCAAAGCCCACAGTGAAATCCAGACAGTGAAATGCAGTCAGGCCATGACTTAACCCTACTCAGTCATACATCTACCCCCTGCTCTCACGATGTGCTTGCTGGCTGCGTGGCTGCTTAGACAGACAGTCCTAGTGACACACAGGAGGTGATGTGATCCCTCTCTTGGAACAAGCAGACTCGTGGCTTTCATTTACACACATTTTCCCCCTACACCAAATGCTCTGACCTGTACTCAGAAAACTGGGGCAGGACGAGTCAACCTTTCCAGTGCAAACGGCTCTTGGTGGAGTTTCTTGACCACTTTAACCCACTGCAATCTCCAATATCTTCTCACTCCTAAGACTAGAGTTGACAGGCTGTACTTGGACCCCAGCATTTGTCATGCAACCTCAGAGCAGGATTCCAGCAGTTCTGCCTCTCACGCAAGGCAACAAAATATTGAAACTGCAGGCACACTTATCTAGCAAAACTTTAAAAGCCAGTATTATACATTTCCCTAGAAAGGCACACTATGGTTGAGAGGCAATACGCCTCACATTTCACCGTTATTCAGTGCAACCATGTTTACACAATAGTGCTGAGAAAGGAGGGGAATACTTAATATCAGACTATGTGATGGAAAGTCTATAATTCAAGACAACAGCCAATTCTGATTTTATTTTGAAGTGTTTGGAATGCTATTTTTCAACTATGTGGAAATCACTGTGACAAAAAGCTTCTGAATAGGGATTTCAGTCAATTTCCAGAAACTAAAGTGAATTTAAAGCAGATATTTCAGATAGGAAGGTACTACAGTGCTATGAGCTTTAGGAGAAGGTTTACTCCATCCTCCTGAGCTAAATCTCTACTGAAGGTTAAAAGACAGGACATAGACTACAGAGGAAAGCAAGCAGGAACTTCAAAGCTATCTGAAGAGACAAATTACTAAATTTAGATTAAGTAGCAGGCATGAGACACTGTGAATCTGAAGGAAAGAAGGGAAAGGAACAGAGTCAAAGACAGAAATCCTCAGGCTAAGGAAAGAACATGCAGAAGACACTTATTTCCAAGTGGGAATACTATATAGCTCCTCTCCTGCCATCAGTTCAGAAAACAGCAACGGAAAACAATTCTCTCCTGTCACAAGAGCAAATTAGACTGCGAGCTTTTTTAAGGCAACTCTAGACGTCTGGGGAAACCCTTCACCTCACTTCACAATAAGCTTTTCATCATCATTGCTACATTTTCAGCTTGGATCATGCAGCCTTACTTGAAAGTCTCCATCTGTGAAGCAAAATATCTATTTTTGACTTTAATGAATAAGAAGCACCACTAACATCCTAATCCACCAGGAGCCCTACAGGAGTGGGAATATTTCCCTTAAAGGCAAGAAATTGCTTTGTCTGTGTTTGTCCCCTGAGGTTACACAGAGGCCACATGGAAGTAAACTCCTCCAAACAACTAAGTTGATCTACTACAGCATAAGAAGATATGTCACTGCTTGATACTGTTGGCTTCTGCAGTAGATGTTAGGTAAGCAACCTGGAGAGCTGCTGAAACATAAGACAAATGACACACAAGCTACCCACCGAAACAAGAGCAGAGGACAAAGATTCATTCACATGGCTATTCCATGAAGGATTAATGAACAGCAGCCACATTCACATCAATCTTTAATACTAAGCATTTCCTTTCACTTGTAAACACACTGTAATCACTCCGCTAGGCAAGCAATGCCCGTTTCACAAGCTTGGAGCACCAGAAGGGGCAAAGCCCATCTGCCTTGTTTGCTGCTTAGTTAATTGCCTGAATAAAACCATTGTCCAGAACTTCATCACCTCTAGCAAAAAATATTCTTCTTTTTTGCCCTTCCCAGGCCGAGTAGAAAATAAAAATAGCAAAACCATTATGCTCATTACTCCATCCATGCTCCTTTCATTAGAGAAGCTTTAGGAACATCTTCAAACTATTGCAGGCTTATTGAAGAACAAATGTAATTTTCAGAAATTGATTTATTTTTGGTTAACATGCAGGTGCACCATGAAGATAAGCACTTTTTGCCCAGCAAAATATATCAGAGGACATCAGACACACATACAGAAAACCTTCTATATTTTATGAACAGTTGCATTAGTTAACAGCGAAATGTCTCCTCTCTGAATTGCAACAAAACCCACAGAAAACAGCAAGTTTTTGAGTAGCAAGGTTCTGAATAGTGGCAAATGAGCTTATTTTTCAGGCATAACGTATGAGTTTGATGTAGCTTTTAGAGAGATGCAAAAATCAGGACTCCATCAGATGGTTACATTTACAGTAATAGTTCAGTTTCTCAACAGGGACAATCAGGAAGGGAAGTTTGCCATTCCAAAATCACCATGATATTGAGGCCAAGAACCTGCATTATTGCTTTCTTAATGTGCACCAAAAAAAAAAAAAGCTTAATTGCCAGGAACCATTTTTTCTCAAACAAAGATCTGGCTCAATGTAAAAAGGTCACATCTCAACACAAAGCTCTGCCAATGAAACCATCACCTGTTACACTGCAGTGAGCCTTAAAAACCCATCACAGGTCAATCAATCACAGGACAATCGAACTTCTCTCAAAAAGAAGCTTGCCTGTTTGTACAACAAAATAAGTTTCCCAAGCGTTTCATGCTACATGTTTTCTCGTATTTGAGGACCAAAGCTACAGTGAATATCAATCCTACCTTCAGAGGAGAAATGTGCGACTGTAAGACATATCCATGGACATTCTCTATTTGAGACAAGTTCTTCTCTGACACATGAACAAGCTCAGGGCCTCTCACTTCGTGGGTTAATCGAGGCAAAGTATGATCATGTGGAGCGTCCTCATCTTGATAACGATATTTCTGGAGAAAAAAAAGATAGCAAGGAAGGACAAATAAACTTTGAGGAGGCAATGTGCATGTACTAATGTAAATATGGAATAACAGGAAAAGTATCAGACATTGGGCTGTATAACTCTTAAATTTCCTAATCTGTTCTGGACAGAATACCTCATTATTTTTTTAACTTTTCATCAAAGAGAGAAAATATAGTAGATCACACAGATACACAAAACTTACACTGTACAGACATCAGGGAGCAGCAGGAGGAGAGGAAAGTGTGAATCAGAAATGGAGTTCATAAGTCTTTAAGAATGACAGAGGGGCAGATAGTGCCATCATAAACGTCGTTTTCAGCTGTTAGTAATATGCTAAAATATTGGAATGAGCAAAATCAAAGACTAATATTTATTTGGAAGGCCATATAGAATGATAGACTCAAAAAATAATTTTGGTTGGAAGACACCTTTAAGATCATTGAGTCCCACTGTTAACCTAACACTGTCATCAGCAATTGCCAGTTATTTTCAATATACATATGTGACATGATTTATTCTCTTCTTTTCTGGAATATGCCTGTGACCCTTCACATATTCACTTTTCAGATAATTAATGAATCTATAAAATGACTGGCACCAGACAAGCATTATTTGGGCAAGAAGCCATCAGTGTAATAGATGGTACTCCAACCAATGTCACATTAAGGGCTTGGCACATAGACCTTTAAGCCCCAAGCAATTAATTATTTTTTGAATCCAATGAGTATTCTTTCAAAAAAAGATGACTACTAAAAGACGCCCTCTTTAAAGTGAGTCATTTGCTACAACGTGATTAGCAGAAATAACCACAGAATACCAGAGTCATCCTATCTCCCTGGGAAATGGGAAAAACAGAAATGTCCAGTGACTGCAGTGGTAGAAGCCATAAGAAGTTTTGGGCAGAATATTAATGCAGCTTTACACTACCAGAAGCAGTGTGAGGTGGCATTAAGGAGAGAATATCTCTTGGTGCCCATGAGTAAGTCCTTTCTCCAACGTGGCACTGCAGTGTCGCTGTTGCATAAATGAGAACCAAGGATCAAAAGAAAGTGGTTCACCCTGAACCTCGTGCTCTCAAAAAGCTGAACACTTCCATGAATGTCCAGTGGTAGACTTTCCTGTTAAAACATATGCTTCAAAATTGTAATTGATCATTTTATCTGATAACTGTACATTGCCCTAACAAATGCAATAATATCACTGTTCATGTGCCATAAACTCATGTGCCTTCTCATTCTTCACAAAGTGCAAGCCTAGATCATTTCTGGGTCAGTCCTGGTATGTGTTTGCCTCATGTTCTCAGCACCAAACTAATTGATTTTTATACATCTTTCCTCCCACAGCGTCTCTTCACTGAAATGCTTTCAGCTGTGAGCCAAAACAGCTTGACACAGCAAAAAAACTGTGGTAAGGCTGAAAATACCAAACCAAAATTGAGACTATCCTGCAGAAATGCCTCATTCCTCTCCAACAGTCTGTCTTGGTGGGGTCCTGCAAATGTCCTTGAAATTACCCCATTCCCTAGAAACCAGGGTTTTCTCTAAGGATTAATTCAAATTTCTGGAAGGAAAAGCATGATTACACGGAAATGTTACTTTACATTTGACAAAAGAACAGGTGGATGTCTTATGATAATTAAATTACAAATCAGTGCCTGCTGCTGACAGGGTATTGTATGCTGCCAACTAGCATCAGATATTTAAAATCCTCTGTAATTACCTATAATGGGAAAGTGAAGTGCACTGCTGTGATTTTTTAATATGAATGTGTGTTTTTATAAGCTATCATTCTCTCTACAATGTGAGATTATTCCAGTATTACTGGTCGTCACATGGTACTAAGACATTTCTAAGACTGTGTTTGCCAAAGATTTGTCAGCTAAACAGGGCTGAAGATATGAATCCAGCAGAAGGTAATGGTCAAAAGCCTTACATTTCAAATAAAATAAAATAAAATAAAATAAAATAAAATAAATTAAAATAAAATAAAATATAAATGGGAAGTTGTAATAGAAGTTATAATAGCCAGACTACTGCACTACTATGGAAATATGGATGTTCTTACAACCTACATTTGACAGACTGTTACTCAATTAAGACAGTTGGGAATTTGTCATTCGATTTTGGGCCAAAGAGAGCTGGCTTTTACAAAAGCCCTCAGTTTGATATTTTGTTTTTGTTGTTGTTTGGTTGTTTGGTTGTTTTTTTTTGTTTGTTGGTTTGGGTTTTGTGTTTTGTTTGCTTGCTTCTTTTTGTTGTTTTTGTTTGTTTGTTTGTTTTGTTTGGGGTTTTTGTTCATTTGTTTATTTTTGTTTTGTTTTGTTTTCTTTCCCAGTTATCATGGCCTTGCTTTGCAGAAAATGCAAACAAAACATTCAATTTTAGATCGACTCAAATTGACCTGTGTCCTGAGCTGCTAAATGTGGTCCTACTGGAGCTGCCATTCAAAAGCACATGCCCCATTCTTCTCTACATGCCTCTTTGACTGGACCCCACTCCAATCCATCACACATTAGTTCTGCTTGCAGTGAGAGGGCTGCAAAAGGAGGGAGCAAAGTGTTTCAAGTCTCGAATGGTATTATTCTTTTACATTCCTCAGGAGGGGTCAGAATTCTGCATATTAGAAGCTGTGGGTCTTCATAGAACCCACATCACTTAGAGACCACAGGGAAAGGAATTTCTGCAGATAATTTGCCACAAGACAAAACGACCTCCAGTTGTTCCATTGCAATCTGGGGATAGAAAAGGCATGCAATTGGGTCCCAATGCTGCCTGCTCCTTTTCCTTCATTTGCCTTTTCCCTCAACCTGCGATCTGAGCTACTTTGCAGCTCCCACACAGATTAACCAATGCTGGTCATCTGCTGCAACCTTGACATGGGAGCCACCTTTGAACAGGCTGATCGTCATCTTCCTTCTATATGATATTAAGTCCAGCATTCAACACACTGGATTTTTTCACAGTTTTAGCAACAGGAAAACCTAAAAACATAATGGATTTGGCCAATTTAGACAAAAGTTTAATTTGCACAGTTTCATTAAAAAATGATAGTGCCACTTTGCTTCTCTTTTTTCAGTGGTCTTCAGTGTGTTGAATTTTGCTGGCACTGCTCTCCAAAGGCAGCAAATTTCAATGTCATACAGACAAGTATCTTGAGAAAACAAACTTCACAATTTGCACACACAAGTCCTTGGGCATTCATCCAATCATGAGTAGAAATAATGTTACTCATTCAACTGATTGCAAATGAGCAACACAGCTTGAATTCTGAATATTTGCAATCAATCTATAGAGTAAAAAGAGAAAAAAATACTCTTCTCATTATATAAAATGGAA
This sequence comes from Streptopelia decaocto, assembly GCF_964273445.1. Classification (NCBI taxonomy): domain Eukaryota; kingdom Metazoa; phylum Chordata; class Aves; order Columbiformes; family Columbidae; genus Streptopelia; species Streptopelia decaocto. The sequence continues at coordinate 204,765,137 of NC_138663.1, forward strand.
GAAATCACAAACTGCTTGCCAAGACTGTGGAAGTAGATTAAGGCACTTAAATCATTGAATAATTATACTTATTGTGAATGACTTGCTCTTTTGCTTATCAAGTAGATTTCCAACAAGCTTGTCATGATATCACAGCAATAACCTTCATCCAAGAAGCCCAAAGAGCTTTACAAGTGGTAGCCAAGCCTCATAACATCCTGTTGAAAAAAATGTACATCATCTAAAGGTCGGTAAAATTAGGCACAAAAATACAACAACTTGCTCAAGGTCACAAAGATAATCAATTAATTAAGCAGTGGTAGAACTCAGGAAATTTTTCTGGTCTTTTCTTCTAAACTCAAGCCCTAGTGCAGCTACACTGACTTTAATAGTAAAAGTAATAATTATTATTAAAAAAAAAAAAAGGTTGTAGGTTGGTTACTGCCATTATGATTTATTTTTATGGTTTTGTTGTTCTTGTTGTTGCTTTCCCTTAAAGGTTCCAGGAGACAGCAGACTTTCTAAGGTCAGGAACTAGGTTTTTCACTGTGTTAATATTATAGCTAGCAGTGCTTTGTGTAATTCATATTGTGAATTCATATCTCCGAGAAACACATAATGATTTTTAGAGGACAAGAGGTTTCCTGTAAAAACCAAATTTTTTCACATGAGAGACACTATCAGCACTGAATACTGAGAACTTGCATAGTTTTTCCATTCAGTGCAACAAGAACTTCTGGTTTCTTAAGAGGGGGGAAAAATACATATATATATGTATGTATTACTTTCTGAGTTTACTGAAAACAACAGGTATTTGCCCATTTTAGGGAATATATGTTCAGGTTTTTTAAAAAATGCAAGTAAAATTTAGTGGGAAAAAAAATACACTTTTCAGTATACTCCTCATCTGTTTTTGAAATTCTAAATTTTATTTTTCATGATGAAGACATGAAATGGACATTAGCCAAAGTACCTCTTCCTTGTATTAGCTGGATGTACTTGCACCTTTTGCTCACAAGATGGCACAAGAACCATCAAGTTAAAACATATGCTCACATATGGCTATGAAGAATCGCAGGAAATAATAGGTAGCAATGAAATGTCATAAATTCAAATGATTTTTATTTTGAACTGACGTGGTACAACATTATTAAAAAAAGGTGGCAATGGTTTATAGTAAGTACATATGAACAGGTATGATTATACTCAAACCTGTTGTCAGTTGGAGGGAAGCCTAACAGTTCATATAAGCATCAAAAGTTAAAAGCAAGTAGGAACCTATTGGATTTGCAGGCTTTTGCATGAACAGAAACACAATGTATTGACAAGACTGAGACTAGCCCAGAATGCTGCATTCCTCCAGGAATTCTAAATCCTAATTAAAACCGCCTGCATGCAAATCTGTACCATGAGGTATTCAGCTCCATATGCTGCATCGCATTTTGGACCTGTTAACAGCATCAGTTTAGCCCTCTGGAGGTTGCTACTTGCTATCCAATAATTTAAAATAGATTTTTAACTTGAAGTACCAGTGTAAAAAAAGACACTCTAAGAGGGCGGCTTTGCTAGTATTAAATGGTGAATGTGGCTGAAGACTATAAAAAAAAAAAAGAGTCCAGCTAATACTGATTGTTTATCTAAGTGGAGCAAAGGAAAGATGTGGGTGAAACCATATATTTTATCAGCATCACGCTGTAGCAACCTCTCCATCCCTTTGTCCTGCAATAGCTTCACTTGCATACTCCTTTTTATATTTTTCCAGTCTTCCCCTCTTTTTTGTTGTTTTCCTGATATGTGCACAACCACTACAGAAGTCTTTATGCCTCATTAGCTCCATCCTTCTCACCTCCTTCTCCCCACAGCTCCCCGTGCAGCCCCAGACGCACCATGTCCCCACTCCCATCCCCTGGTGCCTCCAGTTCTACTGGTGCAATCCTCCAGCGTGGAAGCACTGAGCCTCCCAAATTCTCCTTTTCCACCCCTTGCCTGACCTGAGGAACAACAGCTTCTGGCACGGGGCGGCTGTGCTGAGGTTACAACTGAGCATTTGGAGAGATAGAGCTGGAAAATGCCACCAGTCGCTGTGTCTCAGTTTCCCTGCCAATAAGCCTGTGGTGGCAATGCAGCACAGCAAAACAAACACCCTGGGTTTATATCAGAAGATTACAAAATAATCACGTAATGTAATAAATAAATGGCTTGCCCCTCGTATGTTTTTTATACCAAAACCATCGATTTTAATTTAGTCCGGCTCTGCTCTGCTCATGACAACAGCAGGGTATTTGTGTTTTGCAGCTGAAACCCTCTCCCCAGTCTGCACACTTGGATGCCCTACTTAGTTGAATTTATACTAAAAAAAGGACTCCTTTTCCTCATGAACACTGCTAGTGACTTCTTCACAGTTATCCAACCACAACAAACAAAAAAATGTAAGTGATTTGTATCTCTTAGTTTTGCACGTATCTATGTACTGATTGAAGTTTAACTACATATTTTCATTATATTATTTCCCAATGCCCTTCTGAGCATCAGTCAGTAGGACAGCACCTCCCGGGTTACTCCAGAGGATAACCAGTTTGTCCCCTAACTCTGCTTCTTAGGCTTCATGGGTCTTGAGTAGATGCAGTTGTGGTGGGCCTTTTGGGCCCTCAAGCCTGCCCAGTTTCATAGTGCTAATTTGGGACGCTGCCTGGCTGTGTCAGCACCCACCGGTGGTCGCTGTGGAGAGCTGCAGATTGAAGGGATGCTGTGAGACTGTGCTAATTCCAGTGTTAATTGCGATTCCCTGAAAGGTCCAACTGAAGGAGGTCTTTAGGGATGGTATTTGGGCATAGTGTCTATTGTTGTACTCTTGCCATGAGTTCATCTTATGCCCAAGTATCTCATGCAGTCTCCGGGTATATTTTTTTCGTGATAATATGGATGATTCTCCATCTCCTGCATCCCTTTTCCTTGTGCCAGCTCTCATCCTGCTCCTTTACTTGTACTGTTCAGTCACTGATTAAGACTAGGGGTTTTTCCAGGTTTGTCTAAACCTGAATTATGTATTTATGGAGCTGCCAGCCTCATAAATAGGTGCAGCAGCTCTAGTGGAGAAGGCAACACAGGAGAAGGAATGAAAAGTCAAGGAGGAGCAGAGTAGTTCCTTGAAACAGCATTACTGATAAGAAAAAGATAAATGAAAATATTACGCTGAGTCCTCTTCTCCCTTGGATGCATACATAATCCAATATGGTGAGATTTACATATCATTGGTAAGATAAACCAAGCAATCTATAATGTGTTAATGGCAAATCCAAGAAAGGCTGACTTGAGGTTTCTCTAGGGAAGGGAAGGAACACAAAAATCATCAGAACAGGGTCTGGAGCAAATGGTGATAAAGACCAAAGCTCAAGTGGTAAAAACCGAAGAGGCAGAGAACCAGAAAATATGTGCTTCTCTGGTGCTGAAAATTACTTGTAAAACCCCTAGGGACAGCATTTGTCTTATCTGCCCCCTGGGCAAGTTTGCATAGCGGTAGCTGCTCCCAGCAATTACTCAGGTGACAGGGGCCTGTGGCTCTGCAGATGGTGGCCTTGCCCCATGCTAGGTTCTGTAGACTTTCCATCTAGGGCTGTGGAGAGTCATTTTAAAATTCGACCCTTGCACTGCTCACACATTCCCATTTCCCAGGCTTCTTGAATATAAGTGTTCCCATTGATACCCTCACTTCTTCTGAAGTCCCAGCTCTAAATGAAATCTAGGAGGAAAACTAGACTCTTCTAGGAGGAAAACTAGACTCTGGTTTTATTTTATTTTTCTGTTTGTTTGTTTTTTGTTTTTTGTTTTTTTTTAATTAAAACTGAATTCATGGGTTAAACGAAAGATGGGTTTGCAGAGTAAAGTGCTGAACAGTCAAGGTTGTATGAATTCTTCATGAACCCTATCACATTCACTGTGCAGACAGGGCAGTCCTTTGGGAATTAATTGCATATTGAAAGACACAGGGACTGTGTGTCTGTGGGACTCCTGTATAATTTCTTCAATAAACTGGAGAATTCTGGACAAAGGCTATGGGTGCAAAAGGATGTCTCGGAATAAGACAAGTGAATGCTACTGTAGCTAACTGGTTTTGCTCTTGCTTTTGTCACAGAAATCTAGTCATTTCACAAAACCAGACTTTCCACAGGTGTAGAATCGAGATGTTCCTCACTCTGGAAGGTCGAGGTAGACACAGATGGCTACCTTTTGCAGAAGTGCTGAGCATCAGCAGCTTCAGCTGAAATCTGGGGGAGCTGGACTTTGTACAGAAAAAATGCAAAGGAATCCTGTGTACTCCAAGAAGCCAAACTAAGGTGGAATTGGTATCAGCTGACACATAAACTTCTGGCATAAGCAGATCAACCAGATTCCCTTGTGAATAACTGAAACTTCGCAATAGTATGTGTATAGTTATCAAATAATTTCTTACTGAAGGCACTTTTTCTCTTATTTTTTTTGCTTTTTTTCCTAACTTGGACTGCAAGCAGCTTAGGATTTAGGCATGAGATTAATTTCATTCTCAGTATCACAACCTGGACACAGGAACTAGTGGACTCATTTGTTCTTAATCGTTTTGTTAAATGAGTAAAAGTTCTAATCACACAGGAATATTGTGAAAATAAATTCATTACCGTTTATGAAATACTTGGATACCATGGTTATGCTTCATGTAACAGCAAAATCAATGAGAAAATTAGTAATTGTGTAAATGGAACACAGTTTGAACTGCATGTGTTAAATAATGCATGGAGACATTTGTTGAATGTAAAATGCCACATGACTGAAAGAAGCAGAGGGCCCGTGAAAACAAAAATAGCTGTAATTAAAAATGTATTTGAGTTATATTATAATACTGCATTACAATATATGGCCTCAGACGGCCTGAAATAAAATTGCTTAGACCATCTTAATTCTTGCGTATCCTAAATCTGAGTGGTTAACTTTATAACTCTGCCATCCCTTAACTGTTCTTTGAACACAATGTATACATACATAAAAAACCTCATAAACTTTAATAGCATTCCTGCTCTTTCTACTGTGAAAAAGGTATAGAGATAAGTACTGAATTTTTCAATGTTTGTGGAAAACTGGCTCTTCTTAAATAAAAATACAAATGTCCTGTGTGCATAAACTTGCAAAATAATCTTGCTGTTGCCACTGATGAAACCAGACCATTACCTTTGAAGATAACATCTTTTTTGTACCAAAACAATTTTTGTTGGTGCTGGAAAAGTTATTACAAGTCTCAAATATCTACTATTTTTATCAGCCTCCTCTTGTAAAAGCTATGAATTTTTACTAACAAAATAATGGATTCAGTACATTTTAACTAGGTGTTCAATAGGCCAGCAAAACACATTTGCGCCAGGTGAATTTGCATGTACTTGACACCTGTAAGAGTCAAGATCAACATTTCTAAAGCAGGGCACTTACTGAAAAAGCAGCTTTGGACCTTTAGGTCTTAATCCTTCAAAGTCTTTCAGTACAGCATAATTGTAGTAAAATAATCTGTGCTTTCAGATACTTTAATAAAGCCCTGGTTAAGATGCAAGCAGGCAAAGTAGCTGTCATTATAAACAGAATGTAGAGAAACATGAAGCTATTGTATGAACAAGTGAATATTTGCTGTACTGAGGCTAAACCAAAATCAGTATTTCCACCTTTCCACCTCTCCACAATCAGCCTAGCTCCTGATGTAAGGAGCTCATGGCTCCAGGGGAAGCTCCTTCAGTTCACTGATGGCAACACATGGAGGTAGAATTATTCCCAGGTCAGGAGCTGAGCAGGAACCCAATATCCCATTATATTACACTAGCTATGTGTACACTGAGTTTAGTGTAATGGGAAAATCTCTTGGGCTTGCATCCTTTGAGCCCACAAAGAAAATGAATCCAGCACTCCTCAGGACATAAGGGAGCAGTTTATCATCACCACTGCTTATTTTATTTAAAAATAAACTTATAAAGGTATTACAACCGCATTTTCTGAATGGCCAAGCAAGCCTGCCAGCACTGCCTCCCTTAGTTTTTCAGGTCCCATAGGGCTTAGACTGGACCAAAGCAATAAGCTGGTCATGGTGAACAGAACTGCAGGTAGCTAGCAACATTGCAGGATAGAAAGGGATATATGCACAGATTTTTATTTCCTGTAGAATTACTTTTAGATCTAAGCACCTAAGCTTTGCCTTTGTCCTGTTGGGACAGGTACACATTATTCATGTTTGAATTTAAGTATGAAAATCAACCAGTAGTTACTTTGCTTGATGTTTTTTTGTTGGGGCTATTTTTATTTTGGCATGTCCTTCCATAGTCATGTTGGAAGAAAGGGCATTTTTTTAATTTTTTTTTTTTTTTTAATTTCTAAGTGATTTGGAGCACTCATGTTTTAAAGAAGCCAACTGGGCTCGGAGTCTCTGCAAACATAAGCTGGACTCCATGCCTAAATGATCAGGCACTTGCTTTGTATCATATTGTAGTATATATCTGGCAGGGTTGGTAATGACTGAAAAGTCCTTTACAGATGAAAAATGCTATAAAAATTCAGATTTATCTTATACAGCACAGAAGACTCTCTGGGCACCAGACAGCACTTTAGATGGAAATTTAACTACCAGTCCATTTTCTTGAAAATCAAGATTCTATGTCTTAACATGGATACCTCAAATTTTTTTGCTTTTGAGAGATGCCATGTGACTCTTCTGTCGCATACCATGTTGTGTCTCACCATTGTGTCTGACTGTCTTTGTGCCAAATTCTACAGTATTTTGATTCTTGCTTCTTGATGAGTTTTTTTTGGGTGTTTTTATAGCTGCAGAAAGCAGGGGAAGACAAAGAGGAAGGCTGAAGGCTTTAGAAGTTAGTGAAGTTAACTCCTAAGCAATAGCAAATGTGTTTCTTGCAGACTGACCTTACGGATGTTCAAAACCATCCTCCTTTGCAGTAACACTTAATTAAAAGGTTAAAACCCTACTGCATTCACTAAGAATCCCTATTTGAAAAAAGTTTAGATATATCAACAACTTTTCTTCAATTTCTTTACATTTTCAGCTGGAGGAAGTAAATATCTTGCATAAAATATCATGAAGAAAATAAAATCTAAATTCCTTTGGTCTCAATGACTAGCTTTCAAGAAGGCTGCATAAATGACTGTCAGCTGAATAACAATGTCATGGTACATTTTCTGTTGTTCTTAATTATTAGAAAATGAGGACAAAGCAAAACCCATCCTGGTTAAAATTAGATTCAGCCCAGATCATAAGGCAATCATGAGGCTCTGTTAACTTTGAAATGAAAGGCAGTATCACAAAATGATACCCAAAACAAAAATCAGAGACAATCCCAAGCAAATAGCTTGGTCTAGACACAGCAGTTTTATTATTAGGCAGAGAGTGTTCTTAAAGTCCCGACCCAACAAACTGATTGATTTATTATATAAATAAATATTTTCCAAAGCTTTATATGTGCAGTGGGCCAAATCCTCAGAACTGCAACATCTGTCTGGGAATATGGTCTACTTAGAGCTATTTGATTATTCATTTTTCATCCTTTTTTAGTATTTGGCTAAGTGCTGGATGGATAGCCCAATACCTATATCTCTATGTTTTCTCATGAGGTAGCAACATGAACTCCCCCAAATAAAAGCTCTTTTGTAAAAAATGCATCTTTTTCTCTGCATAAACCACCTTTACAAGAGCAGGGAAGTCACTCTCCATTTTCTGTCAATCCTCTGCTACTCAGCTGATAATACCAACAAGGAAAACATTTTATTGAGTCTGGAGCTGTGATTTTCTGCTGAGGAAAAGAAATGCTCCCTGGGAACCAAACTGAGAGCTACAGCTCATTTTTATCTTGACAATGAGAAAGCGAGCATGCCTTTAACTTGTTGTTGACCTTTGTTGCAGTTGGATCACTGATCTAAAAGTCAGTGGCTATATATATACGTAACATTATTCACATCCAACTATCATGTATCAAGTGGTAAAAACACATTTGACTATTTATAAAACTTCTCTGCATGAGCAAAATTCTGCAAACATTAATCACAGCTGTGTGAATGACTATCCACACCAAGGAATATGCACCTTTTTGAGTGATTCATCTCATATTTGCTGCTCAGGAAGGGGTGGGCTGCCCTTTCATGGTGCCGCATGCTTGACACTAACTACCCAAAAGCTGAGATACTGACACTGGTGAACCTCACTCAGAAGCTCCTCTGACTCTCAGACCCTGAGATGACCCATGGACATTTGGTCCCCCATGGGAGGTGTGTTTATTTTTCAGCCTAGTGACTTGGCATTTTGTCCCAATTGCTACGTGACTAAACCAAAGTGAAAACTGCCTATGTGGGAATTGCCACAACCTGTTGTGAATGTACATCTGTATTTTCAAAAGCTGATAATCTCTGGGTGGTGTTAAATTAGCCTGGTTCTCCTGCAGCTCCCTTGGGAAGGGCAACACCATCTAATTTCCCTTGCTACCATGCAAACTATTAGACTTGAAGTTGAACATAGCATTAGTCAAATCCCAGTTGCAAGTAATATTTTGGCCCTATACGTCCATGTTCTCATAGATACTTTTTCAGCTTTATTAGCTTATTAAAAGTGTGGCCTTATTAACTTTTTTTACCACCAAAATGATGATTAAGTGGTGCAGCAGGAAATGTTTGGAACAGTTTCTTTTACAGATGATTAACTAGTGTTATGAGATGCTCTTTAGCTGTCTGAACAAATGTAGGATGATATTTCACTTTTGTACTAACTGTCCTCAATTTTTTAAAAATATTATTACAATAGTGAAATACCTAGAAACATAGCATCTTAACACATTCTCTTCTTGAGCTAATTAAAGTGCCATGGAAGCACTGTAAAAATTTTTCCTTCATTTCTTATTCCATGTATTTACAAGAAAATCCAGTAAAAACTTATTTCTTAATAAGCTGAATGAATCAGACCCCCAAGATACCTAAACATAACAGGACAAAGTCTATTCTCAAAGCTTCTGAATGACTTTATTGAAGTCAATGTTTTCCAAGTGAAGTGCATCCAAGTGTTGTAGGAAAATTTCCAAAGTGTTTTAGTTATTATGCTTATTGCATGAAAATTTGCAGTTTTTCAGTTCCTCCCACCTCGCTAACTTTCACACATCCGTGCTGCTCATTTGCAAATGCTCAGCACTCACCTGGAAATAGGTGAGATGTCTGCATTTTCCAACACCCTTGCAGACCTCCTGACAACTCTCTGCGTGGTGTCAGAGCTGACCTGCCCATGAAATCACCTGAAAAGTTGCACTTTATATATATATTGCCAAGCTATACTAGCTAGCATCATATGCATAAATGGCTAATCACATATTCTGGGCCCATTCTCTTCCTTGTTCTGGCTTCAGAATCACAGAATCGACTGGGTTGGAAAAGACCTCAGAGATCATCAAGTCCAACCCTTGGTCCAACTCCAGTCCATTGACTAGATCATGGCACTAAGTGCCATGTCCAATCTCAGCTTAAAAACCTCCAGGGACAGCGAGTCCAGCACCTCCCTGGGCAGCCATTCCAATGCCTGACCACTCTCCCTGCAAAGAATTGCTTTCTAATACCCAGCCTAAATTTCCCCTGGCAGAGTTGAAGCCCATGCCCCCTTGTCCTATTGCTGCCTGCCTGGGAGAAGAGACCAATCCCCACCTGGCTAGAACTGCCCTTCAGGTAGTTCTAGAGAGTGCTGAGCTCACCTCTAAGCCTCCTCTTCTCCAGACTAAACAAGCCCAGCTCCCTCAGCCTCTCCCCATAGGTCTTGTGTTCAAGTCCCTTCACCAGTCTTGTTGAATGCATCATATTTCCCAGAAGTATTTTTATGTAAAAAACACTGGCTTAGAAGAGACTATGTATGGCACATATTTACAGTTCTATACAAAAAAACGTGGACCCCTTTTTTGTAAAAGGTGCCCTAGCCAGATTTCTTCTTTAAATTAATTTTACAATAAACCAAAGAAAAAGGGTAGCCATTTGTTTCAAAACATGTTCACAGTGAGTTTATATCTGACATTTCTATCCTGTCATGTACTTGTTTATTTTTATATGTTTGCTGTCTTTCTAAGCTACATCAGGAATCAGTATTTGACTCTCATTAGCAGGATGTGGAATTTAGATTACTTGTTATCAGTAAGAAAATGTAGTCAGAAAGCTCCCAAAAGACCATATGGAGGATAAAAACCAAAAGATATCCCAAGTGAAATTAATGTTAATATCTGTATTTATTTATATCACTACCGAACGAGGTTTCACATGAAATTCTACTATTTAAAAAAACTGTTTATGATACTTTCATAGTGAATCAAGAGCAATTTCCCTGAAAAAAAAAAAAAAGAAAAAAAGAAAAAAAAGAAAATCAACGTATCAGTCAATTGTTTTACTTCAATCGGAGTGCCTGTTTTTAAAATAATGTGACAAGCTAACACGTAATGCAAAACAAAAGTAAAAGGAGGATTTGAAATACATTATTGTGTTTGTTTGCAAATGTGATTCTAATTATTTTTAAGACAATTAATAAAGATAGATACCTTCCCATGAAACATTTCCAGAAGGAAAAATGCTTTATCATAACAGTTTCAACTAAATTAGAATTGCACCAAATCACGTAACCAGCCAACATATAGACATATTCACACAAATTTCATTTTCTGTTTATTCCCTGCCTTCAAACAAGAGCTTGTTTTATAAATATGTTCAGCTAAAATCCATTTAATGTACCTATTTTAGATTTCTGTATATTAAAAATATTGAAAAAGAAAGCTTAGGAGAGAGAATAATATTATTCATTAGACCTAAAGATCGAGAAGGGATAACAATGTAATTTATTAGGGCTTTAATATAGCTAGGAAAAAAAAAAAAAGGCAAACATTTGGGCACACAGTCTCTACTATTAAATTAAATTTGTTTCTATCTTTTGACATTTCTAATCTGTTTGGCAATTAAGTCCCAAAGACAGAATTATAAACAAAACAAAATGAAACAACAACAACAAAAAAAGGAGTTCAGGGATGATGTTAAAATTTATATTTCCCTCAAGGACGAGGGTATTTAAAGGTATCCTAAAAGTGGAATTGCCTGTTGCAGAGTTGCTTGAAACTTCTTTTCTTATGCAATCCCTTATATTTCCAAGTTTCAAAAGAATTTTAAAGAGGGGTTAAATTATTTCTAAGTTTGTTAAGCCACTTAAATCTCATTAAGTGGAGAAATTCAGCACACACATCTAGTCTCAAGAGTCGTTTTATTTCTTTAGCCTTATCACTTTCAGTGCAATTCGCTTCACAAAATTTAACAAGTCTAAGGTGAGATGCACAGGTTTCACACTTCAGGGTTTGCATTCATCCCTTTGTGTGAGATGATTTGCAAAAGTTGTCCTTGTGACAATTAATTTAAATAACATGAAATATTCAGTGAACCTAATTCTTTCTCCCTGTATAAATGGTCATTTTAGCCGACAAAGAACACAAGTGGTGAGCTGAATATTGATGGCAAATCTTTTCCTCCAGATATGCAGAAACCATTGAATGAAGAACTTTGTTCTTCTGTGGAAAAGATATTCTTAATTTCCTGAGGGTCATTAGAAAATCCCCAGACACTGCTGTGTCCAACAAGTGTACCCTTTTGTGATCAACACCGTTTGAATGAATGATTTCTGTTAATGGAGGGAGGTTTCCTGTGCTCTCAACCTCTGACATTCACGGATGAGTTATGCTGCTTTCTGCCCTGCTCCAGCCCTGCAGAACTGACTAAGATGCCGTCAAGGGGTGCAAAGATCACCAGGAAGAAGCAGACCTAGGAGATGGAAGACTTGCTTCCACCAAATAAAGGAGTGAGGGGGATTTGAACATTTTTGAGTTCTCCATCAGCAGCACAGGCTACCTGAACAGTTAGGGAAGATCATTAGTGAGCAAGTAAGAAAAAAAGGTCAGAAATTTCACAAACACATGAATGGCCAAAGAAAGTTCAGAAACTGAAAAAATAGATAACACTCAAATCCCTTCTATTCAATGCAATCTTTCATAAAAACTCATGATTTGGTGGCTAGATGGAGGAATTTGCAGCTCTTGGGAATGCCAACGTATAGCAGTAATAAGCTCTGAGGAGGCTGGGGAGCTGCAGAAGGAAAGCAAGGGCTTGAAGAATTGACATATGTCAACATTGTATGTATGCATAGGAACAGAAAGAAATTAAACCAGCAGTACTGAAAATGCCTTTGTCAATTGTAAGAACTGGGGAGATAGATATAAATAATGCTAATTCATGAAAACAGACAAGGTCAGAATGGTCCATGATCATAATATTGCCAAATAGCAAGAGGAAGAGCCTTTCTTTCAAAGAAAATGTTATGGCTCTGACTTACAGAACTGTGATACAAGCCTTACAACAGAACTGTTGTCAGACACTAAATGCACACAAATATATACACACTATATGGTATAATGCAAGCAAAGTTGTCAGTCTCAGCTTGCACTGGAAACCTGCATGGACATCAGTAATAAACAGTATTAAAAAGGCTTTAAAGAGGTGTTAGTAAATTTATTTTACTTAATTTGAAATGAGAAGTCATTGAGAATGTCAGCTGCAATTTGCTGTCTTTTTTGTGTTTTGTAATTTCTTATGCAGGGAGAAGAATACACTGTCATAGCAAAAATAGCTTCAATATTCAAAAGATTCCTACTATCCCAGTAGGACCAAAATGACCAAATGCACTAACTTTAGGAAAATATTTCACTTCACAATGACAAGCTCCCTTATTAGTTTTGTGGTGGTGTTGAGAATTACCAACAGGCTAAACTCCAATGAATTTGTAAACGGACTTCTTTTCATGAAATAAGATACTGTAAACTTCCTTTACCTCTATCAGGGCCAGGCCTAAATCCCCACCTGCATTTTCATTGCACCTTTCTGTTATTATCTGTGGTATTTATTCAAAATTTTCTTTGGGACACTAACGTATGAAGGGGTCTGACAGGTTTGTAGATATCAGAAGTAGCAATGGAATAAGCACCCTTCTTATTGTGGATAAGTTCTTTGTCAGGAAAACCACTTTCACCAACTGGAATGCTTTAGTTCACAGAAATTACTTCTGTAGCTTGTCATCTTTTGTCCATAATCTTGGTTTGTTTGTTCATGTTTCTGGTATGGGAATAACAGATATTATTTAGGGGTCAGTTTGTATTAATCAACACTATTTACATATTTTCCATCTCACATCCTTATACTTACAAGACCACTGATGGCTGCAAACGTAGGAACAAGCATGGGGCATGTATGGGCACTTGCTTTCCATAACCAAGTTTCACTTATGATTTTGTTTTCTATATGTTAACTTTATTTATCTCCCAAGCCAAACATATTCCAAAATATGAAAGAGAAAAGAAAAAAGAACTCAAAGATCCAAAAGCAAAGCTTTTGGAGGCAATAGCCAAGGCCTCCTTAGAATTACAGCTGGCGAGAGGGGTCAAGGACAGCAAAAAGAACTTTTTCAAATACATAGCAGATAAAACTAATACCAGAGGCAATGTGGGCCCATTGATGAATGGGGGGGGTTCCCTGGTGGCAGAAGATACAGAGAAGGCAGAATTACTGAATGCCTTCTTTGTCTCTGTCTACTCTGCCAGAGGCTGTCCTGGGGAGCCCTGTACCCCTGAGACCTCGGATGAAGCCAGGTCAATGGAGGAGTTTTCTTTAGTTGACGAGGACTGGGTTAGGGAGCAATTAAATAGTCTGGACATCCATAAATCCATGGGTCCAGATGGGATGCATCCGCAGGTGCTGAGGGAGCTGGCTGAAGTCATTGCTGGACCGCTCTCCATCATCTTTGCCAAGTCTTGAGAAACAGGAGAGCTGCCCGAGGATTGGAGGAAAGCAAATGTCACTCCAGTCTTCAAAAAGGGCAAGAAGGAGGACCCAAGTAATTATAGACCGGTCAGCCTCACCTCTGTCCCTGGGAAAGTAATGGAACAGCTTATTCTTGGTGCCATCTCAAGGCATATCAAGGATGAGAGGCTTATTAGGGGCAGTCAGCATGGCTTTACCAAGGGTAAGTCATGCTTGACCAACCTCATAGCCTTTTATGAGAATGTAACAAGGTGGATGGATGATGGCAGAGCGGTGGATGTGGTCTACCTTGACTTCAGTAAAGCCTTTGACACAGTCTCCCACAGCATCCTCACAGCTAAGTTGAAGAGGTGTGGTCTAGACAGTAGAGTAGTGAGGTGGGTTGCAAACTGGCTTAAGGAGAGAAGTCAGAGAGTGGTAGTCAATGGTGCGGAGTCTAGTTGGAGGCCAGTATCTAGTGGAGTGCCTCAGGGGTCAGTACTGGAGCCAACATTATTCAATATATTCATTAACGATTTAGATGAGGGAATAGAGTGTACTATCAGCAAGTTTGCTGATGACACTAAGCTGGGAGGAGTGGCTGACACGCCAGAAGGCTGTGCTGCCATCCAGAGACCTGGACAGGCTGGAGAGTTGGGCGGGGAATAACCTAATGAAATTTAACAAGGGCAAGTGTAGAGTCCTGCATCTGGGCAGGAACAACCCCAGGTTCCAGTATAGGTTGGGAAATTACATATTAGAGAGCAGTGTAGGGGAAAGGGACCTGGGGGTCCTGGTGGACAACAGGATGACCATGAGCCAGCACTGGGCCCTTGTGGCCAGGAAGGCCAATGGCATCCTGGGGTGTATTAGAAGGGGGGTGGTCAGTAGGTCAGAGAGGTCCTCCTTCCCCTCTACTCCGCCCTGGTGAGACCCCATCTGGAATATTGTGTCCAGTTCTGGGCCCCTCAGTTCAAGAAGGACAGGGAACTGCTGGAGTGGGTCCAGCGTAGGGCAACAAAGATGATTAAGGGAGTGGAGCACCTCCCTTATGAAGAAAGGCTGAGGGAGCAGGGGCTCTTTAGTTTGGAGAAGAGGAGACTGAGGGGTGACCTTATTAATGTTTATAAATATATAAAGGGCGAGTGCCACGAGGATGGAGTCAGGCTCTTCTCGGTGGCAAACAATGATAGGACAAGGGGTAATGGGATCAAGCTGGAACACAAGAGGTTCCAGTTAAATTTGAGAAAAAACTTCTTCTCAGTGAGGGTGACAGAGCACTGGAACAGGCTGCCCAGGGGGTTGTGGAGTCTCCTTCGCTGGAGACATTCAAAACTCACCTGGACATGTTCCTGTGCGACCTCACCTAGGCGTTCCTGCTCCAGCAGGGGGATTGGACTGGATGATCATTTGAGGTCCCTTCCAATCCCAAACATACTGTGATACTGTGATACTGAACAGGATTCCTATGAGACTCCATTGTTCTCTAACATCCTTCAGTTCTCCTTGTTATCTCTGGGTAACAAGCTACTTTCCAGTATCTTCTGAAGGTTGAAAAATCTTGTGTCTGCTCAGCAAACTGAAAGGAAAAGTCCAAAGCTGAGTCCTTGGAATGTCAAGCTAAGTGCCTAAAGCTGTATGTCAGGCATTACTAGTCTTGCTTTAACACCTCATGTTACTGCAACTGTCAGTATCCAAAAACTCTACAGCAATGCAAGGATTTGAAACCAAGTCTCTAAATCATTTACTAATGCTCAGTCACAGAAGATTCTCCACTCAGGCTCATGGGAGAAGAAAAATGAGGCCTTTAGTAGTCAAAAACTTAATGCTGTGCGTGTGATTCAGACCCAAGTTGTTGAAAACACAAATGTAGTCACACTCTTTTTTTAAGGAGGTAAAAGAAAGCAATAAAATAAATTGAAGGTACTATGAGAAAGAGTTCTTGAAATTTTAGTTTTTTTAATGGCAGGCCTGTGTACACTAGTGGGTATGTCAAAGTAGCATCTTTGCATGCAAAATGGAGTTCATCCACTACACAAGTTTGTAGCTTATCCAACAGGGAACCGGCAAGGTAATATAAAAAAATAATCCATCCCATCTGCACACAAAGTGTAGCTGGCATTTTAACTTCTGGTCAATGCATTTCCTTTTCTTCAAGTTCTATTTACACTTGCGTTTGACAGGACTCTTACAGGGAATATAATCACCACCACTATGCTGCAATTTAGAATGAGAACAAGGACATTATTAGTAAAAGGAACGTGGGCGAGCTGTAGTTTACTGAAAATAAAATTGCAACAAAAAGAAAAAAAGGACTCTAAGAAACTGCATGTAAAGCCTGAAGAAATAATTCAACCCCACAGTGAAATATTTTTCATAGTAATATCTAATATTTTGCTGTAGGCAACGGAAAACATAGCTTCATTATTAAAAATTACCAGGTTAAAAGAGGACTTGAAGATATAAGCAGCACAACTTTTTGCACTTCACTTTCCCACATGCAGATTCTGTGGAATCAGTAAAAAAAGAAATGGGGAGGGTGTAGGAGCATTTTGCACAGTGAAGTGGGGCTGCTAAGGTGTGCTAACCATGGGGATGAGGTTTTCCATGGAGGAATGATGAAGCACTACACTGCCAATGAGCTTTCTTATATTTTACTGGATGCAAAAGCCACTCTGGAAAATATTTGCAAATAACTGAATTTTAAAATATGTATCAGACCAGACTCTTCTCACTGCTATTTGAAGAATCTCACCAAACCCTGATATTTTCTTTCTTAGATTATCAGTACAAATGTGGGGTTTAACCACTGCAGCATCTTAATGTTTAGCCTCACTGAGCATGAGAGCAGCTACTTTTGTCCTTGCTGTGATGTTCTTGCTCCTGCAGGTCACAAGTTTTGCTACCTTGCTGCACTCCCCTGTAAGCACAAAGTGATTAGACAACAGCTACCTGTTGTTTCAAGATCTGCAAACCCAACAGTACAAATGTGGCACTCAATCGTGCCACTGGGATGTTGGTAGAAGTCTTAGGTATGTGTGGGTGGGAAGCAGAGGTTTTCCACAAGGCAGCCACAGGGCTAATGATAGAAAATTGTGTTGATGGACATTCCCAAGGTTACTCTTTAGAAACAGTGTACATATAACCAACTATTTGATGCCTCCTGTAGGACTGCAATCCGCTTATAATTTCAAAAGTAATTACCAACTCTGTGAAAACAATGTATTTTGACTGCAGATAAATGTGCTATATGGAAAGAAGGATAATTTGAACAAGGTTTCACTCATGATTTTTCAAAAATCTAATTTAGTTTCTGGAGGTTATTGGCTTGAAATCAATCCTCAGCAAGTGAAATCCTATCGTCTTAACTTATTAAATGTATGTTAAAAGAAAGGAGATAAAAAGAAAGACAGCGATAGCAAAATTTTCATTAACTTGAACCTGACTCTCATTTACAGAGAGGCTGGTATGCACCATTTTAGTTGTGCAAAGAGCTTTTTAACTGGGGGCAAATGCGTAGTTTTCACCCAACTTAGCAACCCTTTGTGGTGGCAAAGCTGGGTTAAACAGTCTGAGTGCAAATAAGAACGAGGTCAAGTATAAAATAAATTAGGAGGGAAACTTTATTGTCTATGAAGGGTTCCTAACACATTTCCTGCAAAGTAAAGAGCACGCTCCACTTTTTCTTATTTTGTTTCTCACTGATGATTCCGCAAGGTATGGGAAGCATTACACTGCAAATGAGCTTTCTTATGTTTTACTGGATGCAAAAGCCATTGTGGAAAATATTTACAAATAACTGAATTTTAAAATCTGTGCCTTAGCAGAGTCTTCTCACTGCTATTTGAAGAATCTCACCAAACCCTGATATTTTCTGTCTTAGATTATCAGTAAAAATGTAGGGTTTAACCACTGCAGCATCTTAATGTTTAGAAATGCAATGCTGGGCCAATAATGGACAACAGTCTTTGGTTGTGATTTTGATGAAATCTCTATGAACTACAGTAGCTCTAATGCTTCGGCCTCTAATGCTTCAGTCACTGCAGGCTGAACCTGGTTCTGTCAGCTCCTGTGAACTTTGGTAGCACTAATGGAAACATGGCTAAGGGATTCAGGTTATTAGTGATAAAATCGGAATGGGCTAAATAATTAAATAGCGATTCAAATATTTTAAAATATTTTATGTAGTCTTTTCACTAATCTAGCTTAAAAGGACTGCATTTTAGAAGTCAGTTGTATAAGCCTATATTGTGAGGGAAAATAAACATATGGTAAACTAAGTGGCCCATGTTCATCTACAAGGCAGAAGTAAGTTAAAGTAAAGCACTGTTTTCTCAAAGTGGCAATCTAAGTTTTACTCTCATGCCTATGGTGCCTCCTTATATATACCAGCCTTCGCTAACTGAAAAAGAAAAAAGTTATCCCATTTATTATTGTGTGGTCAGCTTCAAAATGTAAATTTAAAATGCTCAATCTATCTTTTTAAAAAGTTATTTTATTTTTTTCTTAGTATTTAACAAACGATTCTCAATGTTTAGAGTTAGAAATTCTCTACACATTACTCTGCATTTCAGAATGGAAAGAAAGAGGGAAATTGAAAGTTTTTCGCTGAATAAAGTTTTAACAAAATTGTCCAGAAGCATGTTTTACAATATTGAAACATTAAAATACAAACTGTTAAATAGAAAATATACTAATACATTAAAAATGTTAGTAGAACTAAGCAAATCACAATAAGAAACTAAAGTAAAAAATTAATGTTTTCTTATCCTGAGGGAAAAGGTAATTAAAATGAGTTTGTTCTTACGAAATGCTCTAGTCTCAATGAAATTACATTTAAAAAGGAAAGGGAATAGTCAGCCAGATCTAAGGCAGACTGTATTTGAATAACAAAGCTTTTGCTGTTCAGCATTAATACAATATTTAGAAACACATACTTACATTTGCATTGTCATTTGCAAGAAAAAGCTGCTTGTTCTTAATAGGCTAGTTTCTCTAAACTCTGGCAAATCTGATCATTTTAACTTAGCCTCTGATCATTGGTAAACCTGGGAACTAATTTTTATAATGATGTACCACTGGACTTACTCTTCCTGTTTCAAATCAAAAGAATATCAAGCACTTCTGAAACGACCTAAAATGTATTCAAAACAGTGGAAAGACTTTCATTTCTTAGGGCTTTCATCCAGACTTCTCAACTTGTTTGAAAGATCTATCCCTTGAATTGTAAGCAAAGAACAAATAGCACTACTGGACTGGTTGTATTAAAGTGCTAAAAGAGGGGGCAGAGGTACATAAAGTATCTTTTAGCCTTTTCAGTAATGACATTTGAGAAACGCAGCTGACAGAGGCTTAAAAACTTTACTCTTCAGAAATGACTTGTAAAATCTGTACCTGGATACACCTGATTTCAGATAATGAAAGCTTTGGGAACATGTCACAATTATTCAACACTACTCCCTACAGCCAAAGGTCTCAACAACTCGATCTTCAAAGTGTTTATTGATCTAGATCTGGTACAATGAGAAAACAGCTTAAATTCCTAAGACAGAGATGATGGACAAAAAAAACCAGTGCACTCCTAGCACAACAGATTTGTCCCTCACAAAAGGAAAATGAACGTGTCCAACAGTTTATTGAATGAAGGAGGCTGGTAAGATGTTCAACTAATGCCTGTAAAATCGAGGATCTATTTCACACTAGCCTATTCTTAATACTTTCCTAATAAAAACACACCATCCAACAAACTGAAACAGATATTTTTATGTTGTATAAAAAGCCACATGCATTATTTCCTTTAAAGAGAGAAGGGTGAGAAGCAAACACTCAGTAGCCTCCAAGGAAAAGGAAAAAGCTGTAATTTTGTACATATTAAAAGTTAGTGAAAGAAGGAAACACCAGTGTATTTTTTAATCTTTGGAGTTAGCCTCTGAGCACATTCTAGAGTTTACCTTTATTTAAAACAGGACCCTTTTCTACTTAATTCTCCATAAATTATTCACGTGATTTCTATGACTCAGTCATAGCATGTTAACAACTCTGTTATTTTGTGTAATTGCTGTACATAGGTAATCAGGATGCTTTACATTACAAAGATAATTATGATGGTGTTTTCTGTTGTCGTGTGATGCTGGGAGCCTCAGAAGCGTTCTTTTCTAACACCCTGCTTTTCCTATGGGTGGGAGGAAATTGTAAAGAATTTCCCACCATTCTGTATTTTTCTACAAACACATAAATTACACAAAAGAGATACCAGATTAGTCACAATTATTTTGCTTTCTAGTGGCCAGGTCATGTTACAGAAGTCTATTATATTTAGGCAAATACTTCCTTAATTTGGGGCCTTAAGCAATGCCGCAAGCATATTTTGTAGCAATTGCATTATTACTTTAATGAGTAACCTGCATGGAAGTTCCTTTTCAGGGTGTATATCTGTGCATAGTGATCATGAACCAGCAGAAGTGCAGCACAAATTTTGGTTCATGAATTTTAACCTCAATAACACAAACTTTCACATCCTATGCAGCCAGCATTTGGCTTATATGTATGTAGGTGGTTTGGTATTTTTTTTCCTTCCTAGAGACAAGGATTTATAATAAATATTTGTCTGTCCAAAGATGGAAGAAGTTCTACTACCTTCAAGTTTTCCCTTTGTTTGAAAACTTCAGAAGGCAGAAACCTATCAGAAATGTTGCAATACATGCTGACCTCATGCTAACAGGTACCACATCAACCCTAATATATACAGCGTTTCTTCACTTAGGTTTTCTGCAATGCCAGCTTGTTTCTGTTAGGTAGTGACTGTTTTCACAGATAAGCAATTAATATGAAATTAAACATGGTACGTGACTTTGACACAAGTTAACAACAGTCAGCAATTACAGGATTAATTTCACCCGCAGTCTACTGTGATTCCAAAGTTATAGCTAATATTAATTGGAAACTGCCAATGAGGAAAACCTCACAGATCTTGTATTCTATCCCCTCACCAGTGCAGGCTTGTTTTTAATACATCCAGTACTTAAATGCAAGCAAGATTACTATTTTCTTGGCAACCATGTGTATTAATATGCATACATTAAATACTTTCAGTTTAACAGGCAATGACATAGAATCTATTAAATAGGTAAATGATAAAGGGCACAGTGCTTAAGAACACAATATTGTATTAA
The DNA here is from genome assembly GCF_964273445.1 of Streptopelia decaocto. NCBI lineage: Eukaryota > Metazoa > Chordata > Aves > Columbiformes > Columbidae > Streptopelia > Streptopelia decaocto. Next base: position 204,786,148 of record NC_138663.1, read on the forward strand.
ATATATTTTTTCTACCACTTTTCTAATTATCTGTCTCCACTTATGGTGAGCAGGATCTCTTAGAAATACAGTATCTTTGGGGACTGAGTTTGCCTCTGAAGTCTACTGGAAAGTTTCTAGAGCTGATAAATTCAAATCCCTACGCAGCAGTTTACAAAATATGTAGAGATCTCATTTGTGTATGAGTTTTATGAACTTCCCCAGGAAAATATGACTGAATTCATATTTTAAGATGAAAGATGATCATCAGTCAAGTAGAAACATCCAGGAGATTGCAGCTGGGTCCAGCTAGTATGGGATGTGACGATTGTCACACCTTGCAGTGCGATGTTCTCATGTTTCAGATGTTTTTCTAACACTCTATAAAGCTATGAGCTTCATGTCCTTTGACTATAACCTTCACAATTTGATCACTTTTCACTGTGAATCTTCACACTAGCACAGTGGACTCCTCAGAACAGGCAATGACCTCAAAAATGTCGAATAATGTCCAGAGGAGCCACAGAAATGATCAGAGGCTGGAACAGCTCTGCTGTGAGGACAGGCTGAGAGAGTTGGGGTTGTCCAGCCTGGAGAAGAGAAGGCTCCGGGGAGACCTTATTGCGGCCTTTCAGTAATTAAAAGGGGCCAATAAAAAAGATGGGGATGAACTTTTTAGCAGGGCCTGTTGTGATAGACCAAGGGGTGATGGTTTTAAACTAAAAGAGGGGAGATTCAGGCTGGACATGAGAAAGAAATTTTTTACAATGAGGGTGATAGATGCCCCATCCCTGGAGACATCCCAGGCCAGGCTGGACGGGGCTCTGAGCAACCTGATCTGGGTGAAGATGTCCCTGCTCATGGCAGGAGTGGCACTGGATGAGCTGTGAAGTTCCCTTCCAACCCAAACCACTCTATGATTCTATGATTCTAACCTATTATAATTTATTTTAATAACTCACATGGACATCTCAGCCTCCTGAAGCTATTGTCACATACTGAACTAGTCTTATTTTTTCCAGTACTTAGGAGACAGTAAAGGAGTATTCTGGGGATTTGCTGACTCTCTGTTTCCCAAAGCTTCTGTTTATTTGTAGGTTCTGAAATAGGTGCTCTGGTCTTTACCACCCTTACACCCACCACAGGTTAACAAATAACTTGGCTGTAGTGACCCTGGAAGCATTGAGGAAGGCAGTGTTGGTCTTACTGTGTGTAGGAACATGTCAAAATACTGTGTGAGTCACAGTTCTGTTGCACTCTCTTCTTTACGTAGAGTAAAAAACATCTTGCACCTTGCTCCTCCTACAGAAATCTGCATGGCCAGGACTCCAAGCACCAAACACCTTGTTAAATTAAATTATCCTCATTCAAATAATGCTGATATGCTTAAAAAAATTATAATAATAATAAAAAGGTATATATATATATATATATATATATATACACACACTAAAGAAGCGTGTATACCCATATATATATATGGGTATATATGTGTATATATATACAAACTCTTGTTTAATCTCTGGGTTGGTATTTTTCTCATCATTCCCCTTTTTATAATCTATGTTACAGCCTAACTTTGTGTTTGGAGTTCTGAATGCAATGTCATATTAGGACAATTTCATGCAATATAAAAATATCTTTTTCCTTCTAAAATTATTTTTAAAAGTAGAAGTATTGCTCATGTAATACAAATATCTAACAGTGGCAGCTAGTATTTTTTTATTTTGCCATAAATAGATTACAACAGTTGTATCTGTCATGTGGATTGTAACAGTTCAAAGTTGTACATGGATGTGTATCTTATGAAAGACGAGTCATTGTTCACGTTCCGGAGTAAAGCTTGCCATAAGTATAAAACGTAGGAATTATTTTCAAGTTCTGTTAAACTTCACATGTAAATGGAAATGTAGAAGCTTACTTAAAAGTTTTAAGTATTTATTGTTTAGCAAAACCATGCTTTCATATTATTGTTAAAGCATAAGAGTTTTTGTAAAACATGTCAATATGTATATCAATTTTGCATATCTTAATAAAATTATTAAGTTAAAATAGAATATTATTTTTTATTAATATTGGCCTATTCTGTGATCCAAGACCATATGCATTTTCATATATTGGAAGGCTTTCAGCATCAGCATTTTATCCTTAATCTTCATTGTAGCAAAAGCAAAGTACTATTTGTAGACATTTATTAACAACTTCTAAACCAGTTATCACTTTAATGCACAGAGACTTTAACCAGGATTGGTGTACGGTTTATTTTACATTAATGACCATAAATATGAGTCCAAAAAAAAATAAAAGAAATAAGATGTATTTTATGTATTAAATACGTTCCTTGTAAGTTTTCATTACCCAATACTAAGTAAGCATTTTCTGTTGGTGACGCTGTTGCTTTCATTAAACATCCTAAACTTTCCACTAGCTTTGAGATACAGGAAAGAGTCTCTATTCTAATAGTAACTGCATTTATTTCATTATTTTCAAGGGTTTGGGAATCTAAAATTAATATTTATGACTTAAGAAGGACATGGCAGGGTAATGATGATGATGAGTACAGATTTCTTACTGATACAGTGACTGAAAATCCAAGATTGTTTTTCATATTATATATTTGTGACCTTGAAAGTCATAACTTGGAGCCACTATATTTGTTCTGGTTCACCACATACACTTGATCTGTTGAAGCACTGACTCATGAAATTCAAGTGTGATGTCTATATAAAGACCATTTGCTATGGACCTAGGAAGACTAGAGAGGTTATATAGGGCAATAATTTATGGGTGACATAATTGGACTAGGACTGGAAGCCTTCCTACATCATTACAATTGTATGAAGACTAGAAGAGTATATAAAAAAATTATAGTGATAAAAAGTCAAATGATAATCCAATCTTATTTTTCATTTCATCAAAAAGATATTTATAAAAAAATTTTTAAAAGTGTTAAAAGAGTAAACTGTGTTTTACTCAGTGCTTTCAGCTCCACAGCATATGCCATGGTGATCAAGTAAAGACCATCAGTTCAAACATGACAGACCTTTTATTAAGTAATGACAGTATCCATTTTAATACTAATTTTAAAATGTCCAAGTGTGTCTATAATATTGTTCCAATATTCTGAGGTCTACAAGTTAATGAAATATATAATTTAATGTTACTAATCTGCATCGAAGTCTTATCACGGTAAATAACATGAACTGACTTTTTTATTTTAGCAGTGTATTCAACTCGGTTCCATTTGGTTTTTTTCAGACTTAATCACAACCATTTGCTACAATACTTTTTCTATATTAAATAGTGGGATTTTCCAAGAGAGTACATGTTTATTGCTGTGCACCCTAACATAAAAAAAATGGAAAAGTTGATTTTTTAAAAACGAAGTATGTTGCTTTTACACATCTACTGCTTTTACACCTCTGTATCAATGATTCTACACTTTTGTATCAATGATTCTACACTTTTGTGTTTTGAGAACTCACATAAAAAGCTATTATTTAAGATGTATAAGTGAAAATATTTGAAATATTAATTGATTCTTAATCCTAGAATATTGCTTGTCAATTGCTTTTATACATACACACATATTTAGTAATAGACGTCTATACGTAACGATTTTTTTTCAAAACTGCATCATACATATTTTATTTACAGATATCTCTGAAGAATGATTCAAAACGGTATTTTTATTTACATAGTCTTATCATGACAGACTCTATGGTGATGAGATCTTCAATTTGTGAAGAACTGAGGCTGGAATGGTCAAAAGAACTTGAGGGAATCAGTCACATAAGTTTCATAACATAATTATTGTAATAGATCCTTACACATTTAGTGCTAAGGAGTCATTATGGTAGTGCATAACTTGGCTATTTCTACCTTCACAACAACTGCAGGGGCACAACTCAATGTGTTATGCCAATGACGTGATTTTACACATCTGAGTAATAACTGTTTTGCCACAGGGTTATTACCATAGTGTGGTGATAGCACTGCAGGGCTACAACAGGAGTGAGAAAAGAATTATCAGCATAAAATTTTACCAGATATTTGCAATACTGGAGTTTCTATAATATAGGAGAACTAGACAGCATAATACATGACTTACATATCTAAATCTAACAGATCTCTCCACCTCCACGGAAGAGCACTCAGGATGCATTCTGAAGGCCAAACTAACCATTCCTCTTGACTTTTCAGTACAACGAAGTGTGAGATTTATGGCCTGCTTGAATGACAGGTGAAAATTTCAGGTCCTCTGGATGACCCACTGGCACCATGGGGGTGCCCCCACCTCAGTGTTCTCCTGTTCTCCAGCCCATTCCCAGAAGCAGAGCAGAGGAGCTCCAGATCATGCTCCCCTGGCCATGTAGACTAAGACATGCTGTCCTTTAGAGCAGAGGTGTTACACACGTGCTCACAGAATTCTTTAGGCTGGAAAAGACCTTTGAGATCACCAAGTTCAACTGTAAACACTGCATGTCCACCACTAAACCATGTCCCTAAGTGCCACATCTACACATTTAAACCCCTCCAGGGATGGTGACTCCACCAGTTCCCTGGGTAGCCTGTTACAATGCCTCACAACCCTTTCAGTGAAGAATTTTTTTCTAATATCCATTCTAAACCTCTCCTGGTGCAACTTGAGGCCATTTCTACTTGCATTTGTTATAGAGTATTGAGAAGCTTTTTGAGATGCATTTAAGGAGAATCCACATGCTCGAAAATGTGGGATGCTCTGGACCTGGAGACAGAACAATAGCATAAGCACTATCCATAGAGCACAGTTAATGTTAGAGTGGATAGTAAGAGATATTTAGGTGGAGAAGCTGTAGCACAGAGATATGGTGTCTGGGCCACGTTTGCCCCCTAGACAATAGTAGCGTCATGGACTGAATGTCGATCTCTACGTTTGCCTGTAGCTTAGAGTCTGGTATAATTCAGTGTATAGAGGTGCTATGACCAGTAAAAATAATAAGTGACAATTTATGTGAATAAATTGCCAAATAGAATCTGAAAATACACAGGTTTATAGCAAAACAATTTGTGATTGCTCAAATGATTAGTAAGTTGATTAGCTTAACTAGGCTATTCATCTACAAAATGTGAAGCATTTCAAGGTTATTTGGGGCTGCCTGATCTCATCTATCTCACTTTCCTTGGAAATGTGACATGACTACGCTCACTGGCTGAACAGTTACAGACTTACTTACTCTGTCTATGGAAGACTACTTGGGTTCACCCCTCCATTAAACTGAAACCAATAAAGACAGATCCTCATATGGTATAAGAAGAGATAGTGACAAAAAGACCTCAGCAAAATCATATAAGAATAAACTAGCTACCAATACTTTCCATAAAAGCTAAAAAATTAGCAAAAATATCAGACGATCCAAAGTTATCCAAAGTTAAACTATTTCTTTAAGCTTGATTCAGACTTGTGTTTGGGTTCTGCTCAGATCTGTGTGAAATTATGTACCTATGAGCCACAATGCCTTGGCAGTAAAATGAAATTAAGTGTCCATCTGCCGTAGCTTGGGCTCTTATTTCTTGCTAATAAAACTTGTCTCAGCAGAGAGCTGATAAACAATTTTCATTTGCCTACAGTCACTTCTTGACAGATGCACACGTTCTTTTGATCTCTGTCAATCACCCCCTAATTCTTCCCAAATCAAAGTAATGGTAATTGAAGTTGTAAGTGTATGTACAGACATATAAGAGAAATAATGTGTTACACTTGGAATTCAATGATTGTCAATGATAAATCTTTGAATAAAAAGCAAAAAAACAAACAAACAAAAAAACCCCATGTTTTCCTGAGATTGTAACTAATGGTTACAGCACATTCACCCAAAATCATGAGCACAATGGGTACATTGTGCAAGAAAAGTGAAGGACAAAGAGTACAAACTAGAAAAGAAAGTGGCTTGGCATGAAAAGCCTATTCTGGTCACATCATGGTGCTGTATTTGAATCTGAAAGTATCAAAGAGGCTGTGCCTGTTGGAACCAGTTTTCAAAACGTTTTTCCACACCCTCACCAGCTCAGGTCTGTCCTGGGTGAAGTATCACAGAGAAATGGGTCTGAGACAGTGTTTGTATCTCCTACCAGCAGCACCCTGCCCTGGGATCCTTCAACTCTCTGTCTCCACCTTGGCAGCAAACCGGTAAGAAATGCTGCCTTTAAACAACAGCCCATGTACTCAATGTTATTTTTAAAAACATCCCAATTAAACGCCTAAAATAGAAAACATGGTGATTGATTTCAAAACCCAACAATATGAATCAAGCACATCATAAATTACAGGCATTAAAATACATCATTTACAGTAGGAGGTATCTACACCTCTCTATTAAGAAGGCAGGATGCATAGCCTGTAAAGTGAATAAAATATTCTAAAACATTTTACTCATAGAGGATACAAGATTGCCACAGGGTAAAAGTTTTAGGTATCTAAGCAAACAAAATCTCGTTAAATGTTCTGTTTTTATAAAGCCTGATCCAGATAAGACCATATTTTAACATACTGAAGTAGACAACCATTATTCCATTTCTTTCAAGGTTATACGAGGCAAGCCAACTACCATGGAAATTTGATGTGAGCACAATGTTTATACAGTAGGAAATTAAATGGATAGAATGCAAAACATAAAGCTTGTTTCTAATCACTCTTTATTTACCATTCTATAAAGCTCAATGACAAGGCTGAATGGTTATGTCGTAGCTGATTAGACTGAAATCAAGTGCATAAGCAGTCACAGATAAAACTGACGCATAAAGCATAATGAGAATAGGAATCACTGGGACTGAACTCTAAAATGCATTCTGACATATGGATTCATAGACTCAGCACCAAAAAAAACAAAAAAAACAAGGAAAATTTAAAAAAATAAATAATATTAGATGTCTAAACTAACGACTAGATTCGAATATTGCCCCAAAATTGTTACAATATATGATTTCATGAGTGCTTCTTTGGTTTCTATTATTGTTTATGTCTGCTTTTGAATATTAATTTGAACCTTAAACAATGTATTTGCATAACACAGGAAAAGATTCACTTGTAGCATTGTGAATGATATAATTCCTATGAAAAAAACATTAGGTTGCCAGTTTGCTAGCCTAAGGATAATCTTATTTCAATGAAGGAATTCTGTAGTAATTTACACACTAGTCATATGTGCCTTCAGTACAGACAGGATCTAACTATTTAACAGGCTTTTTCACTCCCATGTTTGGGAGGATATAACACCACTATGTTAATGGAAACTGAGTATAAGTTATCCCTTCTTCCAATATAAAAACAAGTCAAGGAAAATAAATAAAATTTTAAAAAAATAAAATTAAAAATTAGTCAAAATGACAATGAAATTGCAACCATATTTAAGTTTTGCTTTTATAAATAGGTACCACCTCCCAAAGTCTGATACACAGACACAGTTAACTTTAAAAGCTAGTTTTTTTCAAACCCCAGAGAAGAGTCCAACATCAGATACGTTAGCCTTCCTTTCTAATATCACAACAGAATTATGTTAGAAAAATCTTAGGTAAATGGCATTTTGAATCCAGCAAAACCAGGCATCCCCTGATAAAAACATTTCTATTTTACCTCCCAAAGAATATCAGAAAACAAATTAAGATGAAACTTTGACAGAAAATTTATATGTTAAAAAATGTAGTTACTGAACAGATAAAATTAGCTCGAGCTTTTTCCATTTTTAATGGACTATACCAAGACATACATTTAGGGCAAAAATATGGAACTTTGTTCACTCAGAAATATTTAAATAAAGTACACCAGATATCCCTTTATTTACCTCTCTTTGAGGTATGCAATATCTAGTTCTTACATGAATGGATCTTCCAAAATCTTTTGCAGCAAGTTACTCTTTAAAATTCAGGGTATTTCTTTGTACTGTATTTGTACCAGTTATGAATCATATAGGAGCATAGTAGTGGCTTCTTTTGACAGGGCAAAACTGTTAACAGGGGTGGTGACAGGCTGTCAGTTTCTAATGGTACTGGGACCCTGGGATTCTGGAGTCTCCGAATCAAATTCTGATTCCAGTTGCACTAACTTTATCCTTTATGAGTGAGTTTTGTTGAGGGTAGGCACTCCTAAGAGTCATGAGTATTAATTTAATGAGGGCAAACACTGTTGTTGATTTGGTACTCCAAAATCTCAGCTTTCCAGCGACTGCACTTCAGTACTGCAAAGGCTTATTGCAATTCGTGCCCTGAATGGGACATGAAGTGTCAGGACCATTAGTTTCTTCAGTTCTTTCACTCCTGTCAGTCTAAAAGAGTGAACAGACAGGTGTGATTATTATGAAATACACGATTCTGCCTTTACATCTTATCCACTGAGTATTGAAAAGTCATAAGCTAAAGTGCTTTTATGAAAGTTGTACATGAGTGGCATAATCTTAGATTTTAAAAAATGAAACCGTCAAGTGTTCAAAAGATGAAAGAGATTGGCAATAAAAAAAGAGAAAAAAAAAGAAAGAAAAATACAGTCAGAGGCATTTATCCAATACTGTGAAGCAAAGGTCATCATTTACTGTGTACAACTTGGCCTTTATAGAAGGAATTTTTATAGAACATAGTGATTTCACTATAAAAAGAACTCTTTTGTAAACATGCTGAGATAGGAAAGAATAACTGCACCTTCCATCATACTGACATTCAATACACAGAGACATGTATGATATTTTACCAAAATTATGCTGCAGCATATGGCAAGGAGTTGTTGCAATTTTTCTTTCGGTTGTTACACAGATTTTGCCATTTTTCTTTTTTAACAGGGAAAACTCTGGTACATTATTTAGACTTTATAAAATAGAATGAAAAATACTATTTGATTGCACCATTACTAAGAATGAAGAATGAAGCTCACACAGGGAAAAAGAAAGTAGAAAAAGAAGAAAAAGTTTAAAATTTAAGTGAAGAGATCAGCTGCTATCCTGAGTCATACATAAAGAAAATGCAAATAAGTTTCTGTTAAAACTGCTTTGAGATGCTATAAGGCTGCTAACTAATATGATTGCTAACACTGGAATTATTTATGCCTTGATCAGACTTCCTGGAAAGAATGGACTGTCATGATTGTTTTTTTTAAAATGAAGTGTGTATGAAGTCTGAAAAGATAAAGGTACCTTGTCTAGAATTTCTTATCTGTCTAGTCATCACAGAGTCCTATGAAAATAGCATTATGTGGGATGAAGAAAGACTTGAAGAAGCTACATTATTACTAGAAGTTGTAGGCAAGAAAAATTGGAGGAGTTCATTAATTTCCTGAGGAATGTGAAAGGTCTGACATATATGTGTGTGTATATCTATGTACACACAAGCACAGAGATACGCATGGAAGGACTAACATTCCAGGTCCATCCACTGGTCGTCACAGGAGTGAAAAGAAGTTTTTGTGAAATCAAATTGTTGTGGGCATGGGACTATGGCCATTAGGACTCTTCCATTTTAACACTCATAGACTGCTGTGGGCACAGTTTAAAACCTGACGAAAGGCTGTTAACTAAGGTATGATGGGGTTTGGGTCACCTGCTTTGCAAATGTGGTAAGGCTGTGCCACAATCAGCCAAGAAACTGCTGATGCAGCACTGGTCACCAACCTTAACCCTTCTTTAGAGCTGGAGGTGACACCAGGGGTTTCTCCTGGAATCCTCTGTCGATCCAACCCATTCTCACCTGACAGTTGTGTCCTCCTGCCCTGTGACCTCTCCCAGAGCCCCTGTGCCCACTGGCTACCCATGGGCAGGGTAGATTTCATAGGACTCTCAACCATATAACATTAGATGTGCAGTGCCCGATGATGCAGACTGGTCACAAATGTGACAGCTTCTGAAATACCAGTGATGGAAAAAGGTTCTGGTAAAAACTTAGTTTGTTGGCTTACACAAATCATAACTCTACAGATACTGCAGGTTCACTACTGTTCCAGAGAATGTTACACTGAGTTGGGCATGTTTAAACACACATTTTGAAATTACATTCCCAACTTCTACTCACATTTGGTCGAACACAGTCTGTCTCTTAAATGTCTTATATGGGACTTTTTGTTTGGTTGGTTGGTTGGTTTTTGTGGTTTTGTTTGTTTGTATGTTTTGTTTTTGTTTTGTGGGGTTTTTTTGTTTGTTTGGGGTTTTTATTTGTGTGCTTGTGGTGTGTTTGTTTGTTTAATATATTTAAAGTGTATGTAACTACCTGTTCACAATGCAGTCGGAGAATGGAAGTACCTCCAATAAAATTGTAGTGTCATCCTCTTTAAACTATTCTCTATTAAATCAACTGCTAACTCCAAAGATCATACTTTGGCAGTAAGTTATTAAACGTCTGAACAAGCATACGACATTTTAAGGAGACTGTCACAGGCAAAACTACACTTTTTCTTATATTTCACAGATCCTTTAAGTAAAGAAGACCAATTATTCTGTCGGCTTCATTGTGGAAATCCAGAACAACCCTGCCTATTCCATTCAGACTAATGCTGAGCTCCTCACTGGGACTGATTGAGCTGATTAGAGTCTACAGGAGCCCCCTTACTGAATGCAACAAGGACTAAATTTCAGCTGTGGCATTCAAACTTAACAGGCAATGAATGGGTCAGCCAGGCAATGACCAAGGCTATATCCATACCTGAGCACAGAATTAGCCAGGAATACCTGATCCTCATTAATGCATGCTCATTTTTGCTAATGCTGATTGGTATTGTGCTGTATAGCGCCACTGTAATGGTCGCTGTTTCTCTCCCCTCTCTTCAGGCAAAAAATTGCTTCTCCATCTGACTCCCACTCCTCATGGCCACTTTTTCCGGAGCCTCACTGCTGCAGCTTCTCTTGTGTTGCATCTCATTTTTTTTCTGAGAAACATAAAAGAAAGTGCAGAATGCTCCTACTCCTGATATTCCTGCCAAATTACTTGACATCACAGCTGGGTGCCTAAGAATGTGCTGGTTCTGTTGGAGAGGATACATTACAGCTTGAACAAAACCTCTGAATTTGCTTGTCTTGGCTAAAAATCTAGGAAATGTCACTGACTCTCCATGTCTGACCTACTGTACTTCAACTTCTGTAAATTTGATTAAGTTTTCTTTCCTCATACTGAAACACAGCATGTAACTACTTGGAACTGTTAGCTGGACACTGAGGGGTTTTCCCCCTTCGATCTCTTTAAGGCTTTTAAGCTTTGATAGTTTTAAAACCCAAAATGTACAAGAAAGAGCAAGTATATGAAATGATAAATCAATAGGGGTTATGTCTACTTTTGATCACAGTCTCCAAAGAGGGAGAGAGGAAGCAAAACAAATGTAAATGCAAGCAAGACAATATCTCTCCTGTATGTATTATCTCTCTAATTCCATAGGGAGATGCCATTAAAAGTAAGTAATAACTCTCATTCCATGACGCTCATTCAGTTTCTCTGAACTCACTGAAGCACTCTATGAAATGTCTTACAATACATCTTATTAGCCCTATGTAAGAAATACATGTTGGGTTTTTTTTCCAGGAAAAAGAGTGAGACAGAGAGTGAAATGGAATATGTTAAAGAATCAGCATTTTTCAGTTGACCATAATAAAAGGAGGTACAAACTATTAAAAAAAAAAAAAAAGAATCTAGAATTATAAAAGAGAGGATCTTGGTTATCAAGCTAATGTGATTCTATTTGACAATATAAAAATTTAGAAAAGAAAAATGAGCTATCACTTTATTTAAAAATTCCACATTTTGAAATCTCTATTTTTTTTTGAGCACTGAAAACTTTTAGACCTTTCCTTCTTGGATTAATAGAAGAGCTGATAGATTTATGAGATTGTTATTATTTACATGAATCAGAACTACTGTGACGTGACAGACTGTCATTAAGCTTAGACGCATTTAGTGAGTCAAAAAGTGTGGTAAGATTCAGGAAACTTGAGTTGCCTTTCTGATTTTAAAATTTAATCAGTTTTTCTGTTCTTTGGTCATTTTTATATTTGTAGGTGAGATCTTTAAAACTGAATGAAAAGTAGGAAACCAGACACTGTCCCAGAGTCAGTTCCCTTTGACACCTGCATGTGCACTTCTACTTCCTGAAAGATTTTACTGAAATAATCTGTCATGTGTCACTTATCCTCTAGGTTATTTTTTCTTTTCTTTGCAGTCTTTCTGTTGGGTCACTATCAGGTTTCATTGCTGTTGGGCATCCTAAAGTAATTTAAAACACTAAACCTGGTCCAAATCAAGTTGGTCTGAATCAGGTTTTACTCTGAAACTTAAAAAAGAACTCAAAAAAAACCAACAAAAACACACACACAAAATAAACAGAAAACAAACAAACAAACAAAAAAAACCCCAAAACTACAACTACCCAACCAACCAAAACCCCAAACAACACATAAACAAAAAACCCCCAAACGCTTCCACAGTCATGGGTGAACAGCTACAAGCTTTTATTTCTCATCTTTGAGCTACCACCCATAGAATAACAAAGTAGGATAATTCCTGCTACAGAACTGAATTTAAACACCTTTTAAATGCTTTTAAAATTCTAGCTGAGGAATCCAAGTCCTCTGTGCAATTACTAGCTTGCAGGTGACCAGGAGTTCTTTGCTTTCTTTCACATTTTACCTAAATTATCTGTCTAGGAATCAAATTCCTGCAACAGAGACCTGGGAACAGCAGTAGACTCAGGCTGCATAAATCAGTGTCCTTCAAAAGCCTCTTTGCAGTGAATACACTGGCATTTTAGACAAAGTGGTACGTGTAGGTCTAATCTTCACCATGTCTACTGTTAAATAATATTAAAATTGAAATGAGCTTCACCTTATACCCCTGAGCTATGCTTTGGATTATCTAAGCCAACATATTCACTTTAAAAGGTGCTTATGCAGGGTTTTTTCCACGAGGCAGTCACCTATATCATCCTAGTTCATATATAAAAACCTTCACACATCCTACATGCCTGCTAAGCACAAGTCAAGCAGAACTTGACAATTACACAAAGAGCACAGTCAGACAAGGATGACCGATGGCCAACCAAATCAAGGATGGCAAACCTATGACCCATGGACCAAACCAAGGCCATTAGGAAGACTCATAAACTCACAGTCCACTCACTGTCCTCTTTTCTCAGTAGCATTGCAGGGAGGAAAACTATGTCACATAAAAATACATCTGCATATGATAGGTGGCCTGTCAAGGCATATAGCTGCACAATTGACTAATTCTGAGGTAACTAAAATGTTTAACTATTCTTATTTTAATAAAATCTCCAAAAGGTCTGCATAGATCACAGGTGTGTCTGGTTCATAATACTATTTTTCATGAATATACCTCTTGATTTTAATCTCCAATTTGGGTTGTAATAAGTTGAATAAAATATTTCTACATGCTAGGAAAAACAAACAAACAAATAAACAAAGAACAGACATTTGTTTCTGAAAATTGTATGAGAGTTTGTAGACAAGTACTTTCCTTACAATTGTTCTGATAGAAATAGAGGGAACTCAAATATTTAAAACCATATGAATCCAGAAATAAATCCAAATTTCAATGACTGTCATTGTCTAAGTGACAAAACCAGGAAAAATTAAAACATTTTGTTTTCATTATCCACTCTTATTAAGTTTCAGTGTAATAAGTACTACAAAATCAGAAGCTAAAAAGTCATTGTCACTTTATATAAAAATACCACGGGGAAGGTTACTGGTCACTTTAATAATTACATTTACACCATCTTAACAAAATCATTCTTTTTTTATTAATTTTATTAGCAATTAATGGTGTATGATTGCATGTTATAATCAGTTACAGCTTTTTTGAGTTTAATAAGAGAGGAATTGGCCTCAAGTTGCACCAGGCGATGTTTATATTGGATATTAGGAAAGATTTCTTCATGACAAGGGTTGTCAAACATTGTCAACATTGGTTGAGTCACCATCCCGGGAGGTGTTTAAGAGATGAGTAGATGAGGTTCTTAGGAACATGGTTTAGTGGTGGATTTGGCAGTATTAGGTTAATGCTTGGACTCTATGATCTTCAAGGTCTTTTCCAACCTAAATAATTCTGATTCTATGTTTACTTATTGGTTGGAACTAGACTAGATAGAAAAATTAGGTTGAAGTTATGAAATACTTCAACTCCAACTTCTCTACATACAGCAAATAATCTCTTATGAGCAAGTTGTAGTAATGTCAGATGCCCTACAGTGGGTGAAAACATTGTCCTGATTTCTTAGTGTGGGAAAGTTGATGCTTGCTTTCTGTAAATATTAATAATTATATTCAAGACACAATAAAGATAAATAGAAAGCTTCTAACAATGAAATATGTACAAATTAAAGCATTATTGCATTATGCAAGAAGGAAGGTGGCCAGGGCTTTGTAACTGAGCAAGTTTGATGCAGCTGGGGCAGCTGAATTTTTTACTTATGGGAAAAGTGACTTCTGAACTTATTTTGTTCTTAATGAATAATGTGATACTCAAATTTATCTTAATCCAAGTGTTCTCAAATGCTTTCCAACAGACATTGTCTTTCCTGGAAATTATAGTGAAGAAAATGTCATTGTTATTGCTGCTTTAACAAATTAGTCAATTTAGGAAGTCTTGTAACAATTGAGTTACTTGCAGATCGACTGCTGATTTCTCCAGCTCTCATAGTTTAATGGATCTGTGACCATCATGACCTTACAGATATATTGTTTCAGGACTTCTAGCAGTCTCAGTCTCAGCATTGAGGGAGAGGTGACTCAGCAGCCAAGTCAAAAGACACAATTCACTGGGTTCCTGACTTAACATTTTGCCTTTCATAGTGTATAGTCCTATGCTGGAGCCAAAGCTGTCACTGGGCTCTTGGGATATTTAAGGGAAAGTCAGATACACTCAGCATCAGAGAATTCACTCAAAGTCTTAAAAGAAATGGCATAATAGAGACTTAGGGGAAACTGCACGTAAACTTATCTGGTACTCATATACTTGTTAAAGTCGCAAAACCATCTTGTATAGGGCACTTTAGGGTATACCTGGGAAGAGTTTGAAAATATTCAGCGGCAAGAAAACACTGAAGAACATCCCTGAAGGCTACAGAGCATAACCCTTGATTAAAGGAAGTGGCAGCCATGTAGCAAAATGGGCTGCAGTTTCCTTGGCCCATCTTCACCTCATCCACAAGAAATCTCCTAGGCTCTTGCAGAAAGCTCTGAGACTAATGCAGATAAAAGTAAAACACCTGTTCTTCGGGTCTTTTACCTGCAGTTTTCAGAAGTGGTGAAGAAATAAAGGAATTAGTTTTTACTTACATTTAGTAACTTTTAACAGGGGTACAATGAATCATCATCTGCACTTCAGGAGAGTGTGTCTAGAGTGCAAATAGAAGGGTGGAACTTCTGACACTTTTAGTCAGTGTAGGAGGTTTTCTTTTTGTTTCTTTGTTTGTTTTTTAATTTTAGGCTGTGTTGAGACTACAGGAACGCTGTACTGTATGATAACTCATGAGTTTTGTCCCAAAGAGTCACTTCTCAGGCTGAAATCTTTTCAAGTCTCTTTCGCCATTCACAGGAATTCTACATCCAGTAGAATGTTAATGAGATGATGCATTCACTAAAATGTTTCTAGAGGAGAAGAATATTTAACCAGCAAGGTATGATCAGATCTTTGTGTGAGGAGGCTTTTTGCTAAGGGTGAAAGAGTGAAAAAACTCATTACAATCATCATTTCCACAAAGCTAGCTGGTCAGTCCAGTAGTTAGAAATAATGCTCATTGCTTCCATATAGAGCTCACATCTGTGCTTAGCATAATTTCAGTCTAATGTATGAACTGCAACATAGATCCTCTTTCACTAGAACTGCTGTTTTGATGGAATGCTGATTCTGCTCCCCTAATTCTATAGATTAAGAACATGCAGTCAGAGCTTATTTGGGATAACTTACATTAAAACAGTTAAATGTGGTAGAAAGCAAAAGCTACAAGATGTCTACTAGAAATAATTTAGTTCTTTGTGCAGACTCCTTAGGATGCTCATTAACACTCAGGTGCAGTTTCTGTAAACTAGCAAGCAACTGCCAATATATTATAAACATGTCAACATGTTACTTGTTTAAATCTGTACTTGCTGTGATATGAGATCAAATAGTAGTAGGGATGTTACATAAATATTTGTTCAAGGAAAACTATTATTTTTTTCCTAGGTTTTAGCAAGACTAGCCTAAACACTGCATCTAGAATAGTATTGCTCTTTGGGAAATTTCCATTTTGGAAAAACCTTATAAAATCATTTCACATGATCACAGAATGGTTGGGGTTGAATGTGACCTCTGGAGTAACTATGCAAGATTCAGGTCTAACAACTGACATTAGCATTACCTAGTATCATCAGAAAAATAAACAAAATTTTCCCATGGGTGTGGGATTTCCTATATCTATTTAACTAATGGAGAATTATAATATAAAATGTTCCTGTGTTTTTAATAATAATGTAATTAAACATCTGTATTTTTCAATATATTCATCAACGATTTGGACAAGGGAACTGAGTGTACTGTCAGCAAGTTTGCTGATGACATTAAGCTGGGAGGAGTGGCTGACACACCAGAAGGCTGTGCTGCCATCCAGAGACCTGGACAGGCTGAAGTGTTGGGCAGGGAAAAATGTAATGAATTATAACAAGGGAAAGCGTAGAGTCCTGCATCTGGGCAGGAACAACCCCAGGTTCCAGTTTAAGTTGGGGAATGACCTATTAGAGAGCAGTGTAGGGGAAAGGGACCTGGGGGTCCTGGTGGACAGCAGGATGACCATGAGCCAGCACTGTGCCCTTGTGGCCAGGAAGGCCAGTGGCATCCTCGGGTGGATTAGAAGGGGGGTGGTCAGTAGGTCAGAGAGGTCCTCCTTCCCCTCTACTCTGCCCTGGTGAGATCACACCTGGAATATTGTGTCCAGTTCTTGGCCCCTCAGTTCCAGAAGGACAGGGAACTGCTGGAGAGAGTCCAGCGCAGGACAACAAAGATGCTGAAGGGAGTGGAGAATCTCCCTTATGAGGAAAGGCTGAGGGCGCTGGGGCTCTTGAGCTTGGAGAAGACTGAGGGGTGACCTTATTAATGTTTATAAATATATAAAGGGTGAGTGTCACGAGGATGGAGCCAGGCTCTTCTCGGTGACAACCAACGATAGGACAAGGGGTGATGGGTTCAAACTGGAACACAAGAGGTTCCACTTAAATTTGAGAAGAAACTTCTTCTCTGTAAGGATAAGAGAACACTGGAACAGGCTGCCCAGGGAGGTTGTGGAGTCTCCTTCTCTGTAGACATTCAAACCCACCTGGACACCTTCCTGTGTAACCTCATCTGGGTGTTCCTGCACCGGCAGGGGGATTGGACTGGATGATCTTTCGAGGTCCTTCCAATCCCTGACATTCTGTGATTCTGTAATTCTGTGATCTCTCAGCTGAAGTAGCACCTAGAGGTATTCACATTAATTTCTGCAGATTTGATACCAATCTTTTGACCATTTCTGCCACCAGGTAACTATGAGACTTATCTGGCTACTGTGTCCCGGTTGTGTATGTCTCACAGCAAGAAAGATATTGAAACAAGTTTAGTGTAAGGTCTAAAAGATGATTTTGGGCTTGGAGCACATTTTGCAGAGAGGTTGAGGGAGGATTTTGTACAACTTGGAGAAAAGAAAGGTAAGGGAGGGAACTCAGAGCCTTTTTTACACAGGTGAAGGCTCATGTTGCACTAGTGCAGAGCCCAGCGTGACAGTCAGCACACATTAACTTATGGAAAAAAACAAGCTGCAAACAGAAGTTGTCAACAGCGAAAATAAAAGTACAAAGAGACATGAAGAATAGAGATGCCTTAGTATATATCCTCAGAGTTGCATTGTAATGTAAGTCAGCCCTGTGGTCTTGTTTGTCCTGGAGCTAGAGAGCCTAACTAGGCTACAGAAATCTCATTAGTGACCAGTGGTGCACATAGTCAACATTTCCTTCACTACAGCCAAATCCTCTCTCTTACAAATTACAAAGGCTGCTCTCCTTGGTGCAGACATTTGATTTCCAACCACTACCAGACCTATGCAAGATATAGCCTTAGTTGTTGGCAGAGATGGTTTAATGAATTTGTGGATTTCTCTCTTCACTATCCCAATCTGCCTGATGGTGGAAGAAAACCAAAAGCTATTGTAACCCCTGGACACCGAGCTTGGCATGACATTAATGCTGGACAGTTTTATGGAGCACCTCCAGAAGAGCTGGGGAGACAACTGTAGCATGAGATGCAGGAACGACCTCTGCAAAAACCCAGGATACAAGGAGGAAGAGAGCAATGGTGGTCCTGACATCCCATGGGTTCCTCCATGGTTGCCCAACACTGAGCAAATCCATGTCTGAGGTGATGACATTTAGCTCCATCTGCCACAAAGCTCTTTGCTTGAGTTCCCATGGGCTCAGGCTGCTGCCAGGGCAAAGCCTGGACCTCTGCCACGTGGGAAGGATGAGTGCATTACACTATGAAAATCGTTTTTATATCTCCAGAAGCCAGCATTTCCCATGCCAGAGGGAAGAGCATTACCTCTGTCTGTTCCATTCATTATTTCAAAAAATGCAAAAAAATGAAAGAAGCTTAATACCCAGAATCTTTTTACAGCTACTGCCAGTTTAATTACCCAATATAAGCCATTTTATCTAGGCTAAGGTTTAAATGTTGCAGTCAAAAAATTGAAAATAATAATGCATAAAATAGATCTTTTTATTTAAAATATGTTAATGTTACAAAAACCTCTCACCTGAAAATAGTGTAACAAGTCAGAAATGTCAAAAAACAGTGATGAAAAGGAAACAGCATTTACTTATGTTTGGTTTCATGTTTTCATTGGCTTTTCCTGTAGCTATGATGAGTAGAAATTCTCCTTCAAAAGGAAAAGATTCTTAAATCATCATACATTTTCATTAGGTGGGGCAAGGAGAAAAAAAAATACATTAAAAGTTGTCATTGCTATGGGACAAGAACAGAAGGGTCCAGATTCAAAGCAGAATAATAAGGAATGTGGCCAAAGGGACCTCTTCTAATTTTGTGGTTTAATATATTCATCTTAATTAAACAAAAAAAGGGACTTAAATTTTGAATGTTGTAACTCAAATGAGCCCAAGTCAAACAGCTGCTATATTGGCTCAAAGCACGCAGAAGAGAGACGGAAGGTGTATAGCTGGTGTCAAATGCTGCTGGCATTCTGTCACATTTGTAAGTCTTAATTTACATATATGCACCTATTTGCACTTCATAGGTGTGAAGGTCAATTATTGCAAGCATAATTAACATCTTACTGCCAAAAGTTGTTAAGCTATTTAGGCAAAATGAAGATTTGAATAACAGAGTATGGTAGCTAGATGTTGCATTAAAGGATGAGTAATAAAATTAGGATCTGAAAAACTTGGCTCATTTAGAATATTGTCTGTTCCAAGAAAAAATAATTTGACTTAATAAACTCAAAAGTAATAGAAATGCATTCTGTAGGTTAACTGGGGGAAAAAAAAAGTGTGTGAAACTCATGCAAATTAGCATGAAAGCAGCTTAAAGCAAATGTTCCACCAAGGAGAGAAATGGATGTACGTCTGTCCCTGAAGAGAAGGAGGCAGGTTTTCAATATCTGAAAGGATGTAACCAGGAAGGCAGAATCAAGCTTTTAGATGCTTGTTGGAAAAGTATACAAGTCATAAATGGAGTCATGGACATAAGGAAAAAATAAATTATTATGAAGATAATGAAGAACTGGAGCAGGGATCCAGAGAGGTTGTGCAATCGTAGTCCTTGGAGGTTTCCAGGTCATAACTGGATAACCCTCAGCAACCTGCTTGGATTTCAGTGTTGACCCTGCTTTAAAGAGCAGGTTGACACAAAGACCTCACAAGGTTCCTTTCAGTTCAGCAGTTCCGTCTCACATATGGCGATGGTGAAAAATAAAAACACTTTTATTTATTTATTTATTATTATTATTATTATTATTATTATTAGAATTAGAATTAGAATTAGAATTAGAATTAGAATTATTATTTATTATTTAATTATCATTATTATTATTATTTCAGTATTGAAAGAAAGATGTGTACTACATGGCTGCCTTGAAAATGGAAGCACAAGCAGTATTTATAGTCACAATCTCTAAAGCACTTCTCAGAAATGGTAAATGAGTTCTATGCCTGAAAGAAGGAATAAAAAACAAAGGCCTGTATCTCAGAGGCTGACTGAGGAGTGGGTGTTTAGGCAAATTAATTCCTCTATATTCGTAATATGACTGCATAATTTTTATTGACTTTAAAAAATCCATAATAGCCACTAAAATCTTATAGAGTGAGGGAAAACATGAAGCTAATGAATAGTAGGCGATTAAATATGCATTTTATTTTTAAAAGAAACAAAGTAAAGCTGAATTTATATTTGGATAGATTTCCAACTCAAAGCCTATTCACAAGTTCAAAATTAAATTATCCGTAAAATCTTGTTTCTGCAAGTTTGGAAGAATATTCAAACATCTTTCATATATTAAGTAATCTCTGTCTGGCACATGGCTCAGCTATTTTGAGCAACAGGAGGTACCTGTACTGGCAAAAAAGGGACACCAGTTTCGTCATAAGCGTGAAATTATCATATGAGGATGTCAGAAGTACAAAGACTGATGTCATGACAAATAAAAGGTATTGCTCACAAGCCGTGGAAAGCAATGAATCACCACAGTTTGGTGTTTTCAGGACACAAAACATAACGGCGTAAGTCGGAAGTCTGGATGAATGAAGTGGAGAGATGGATATTCTGGAGGGCTTAATTCAGGTATTACTAGTCACTACTTTGAGTCCAATGTCACCTGCTCTATTAGACATGAAAAGTGAAGATGTCTGGTTGTCCCTGACAGTTCCGAGAAAAAGAACAAAATATATTTTTATATACCAGGCATCCAAAACCTTTGATAGAGAACTCTCAGATAAGAACACTCAGTTACAATGGCAATTGCACATCTTAATGTAGTTCACACACAATGTTTTGAGCACTGTAATCCATTCTACTGGAAGACCTGATAGTTATGATTAAGATATATATTTTCTTTCTAAACATCAGTTTTTCAAGTAAGCAAAAGAAAGTATGTACACCTTCTGGTGAAAAAGATGACCTGAACAGCTGAACTGGTCCATGACTTTAATAGAGGAGTATGGTTGATGATTATTGTGTGTCAGCCTTTCAAATGAAAAGAAAAACAAACGAACCAACAAAAAGACCCCACAACAGATTGACCTCTAAACCTATGTTAATACTGTTAAACTTGCATGGATAGATATAGCCATTAAAAAATCCACATATACACACTTTCCAGATAAACTGAAAGTTTCTTATCTATTCTTATATTAAGCAACTCATAAAATATTCTCACAATGATTTTATACTCTATGGCATTATGTCTGCAGCAGATGCTCAGGTTAATCTATGAGGAATTTCACAGTGGAATATAAAAAAATTACAGAGCAACGATGAGAAGGATCATAAGAAGTATATTGGTATAGGTGGTATTTCTCTTGAAATTTAGAAACGGCACATCAGTAGAAACCAGAGGTTTGCAGTACAACAGAAATTAAAGTGCTTGCTCTAGATTTTATGGAAAACAGGTCTTGCTAAACCTGATTTCATCCTCTGTTGAGCATACCACTTTGACTGTCAAAGATAACTGTCAAATATGAAATATTCAGAATTTTGAAAGGTCTTTACATGAGAACCACACATAAAATTAGCACTAATAAATAGCATTAAAGCATAGATTTAACAGACAAAGAACTGACTAGACGATAAATATAAAAAGTAGTCAACAGTGGAGTAACATGATTTGAATGAAAATGTTTCTAATGTAGATTTGTAGCTATAGCAGCAATCCTGCACTGATGAACCATTTCATTAAATGGGTTGAAATACATAAAAGTGCTTCTGATGAAAATTTTGGATGATGCAAGGATTGGCATAGTTAAGAATACTGAAAGCAGAGCTGTAGAGGTCCATTCCTGCGGAACTGTGGGATTCACCTGACCAAATAAAACTGCCTGCTTTGTGGATATCTGAGCTAGTCACCTCATTGTAAGAGTCATCTACTCTCTTAAAGGAATGAAATAGGTACATATAGATGCTGGATAATTCAGATTATTAACATGCTAAAAGTGCCTATTTCTCTCCACTGATGGCAAAGAAAACATAGACTGACTCAAGACATTGTAAGTATTTGAACTTAGTTGAAATTATCCTTGCCTTTTTTTTTTTTTTTGGTAAAAATAGGTTATTTATTTATGAATAAAGAAAATATAAAGAAAATAGGTAAAGTCTACAGAAAGATGGGTTGAAGATTGGATAGAATTGAGGGCTTGTGATGGATATGCAAAGAAACTCCTACCAGGTTTATGAAACATGAAAACTATGAAAAATTGGACATGAGTGAACAATGTGTGCTTGCAGTCCAGAAAGCCAACAGTATCCTGGGCTGCATAAAAAGCAATGTGGCTACCTGGCTGAAGGAGTGGCCTCTCCCCATCTACTCAACTCTCACGAGATCCCACCTTAAGTCCCGCATCCAGTTCTGTGGTCTGCAGTACCAGCAAGACATGGACCTGTTGGAGAGGGTCTGGACAAGGCCACAAAAATGATCAGAGGGCTGGAACAGCTCTCCTGTGCAAGTCTGAGAGAGTAGGGGTTCTTCAGCCTGGAAAGAAGGCTCCATGAAGATCTTAGTACAGCCTTTCAGTACTTCTAGGGGGCTTATAAGATGTTTTACCAAGGCCTGTAGTGACAAAACCAGGGGCAATGGTTTTAACTGAAAGAGAGTGGGTTTAGGTTGGACAAAAGGAAGAATTTTTTCTATTATGAGGGTGGTAAGACACTGGAACAGATTTCCCAGAGAAGTTGTGAATGCTTCAGCTTTGGAAGTGTTCAATGTCAGGTTGGATGAGGCTTTGAGCAACCTGATCTAGTGCAAGGTGTTCCTGCCCATGGGGGAGGGTTGGACCGGATGATTTTAAAGGTCTCTCCCAAACCAACCTACTCTATGATTCTATGATTATGTGCTTAGTTTGGAAAACTTGAACTTAATCTGTAGATATACATATGAAGAACAATAGATCCAATTAGTAACAAAGGGCAGTACAGAAGCAATTTTCTTTCAGTACTGTGCACCAAAACTCCAATACAGGGATACTGCATAAAATTAAAGTGTCTACATTTAATAAGGATGTTGTAAAACAAGACCTAAAGAAAGAGAATAAATAAATGATTCAAAGGATGGGGAAATTTTTTCTTTCAGTACAAGGCTAAAAAGCTCAAGCTGTTTAACTTTCCATCTCATGACTGAGAAGTGATTCAAATGCAGTGTTTAATACAGTAGAAAAAACCATAACAAGAACTACTAACTGAGAGGTGCTGCCAGGCAGCTTTACACTGGAAACGTGGCCCACACTGATAGTGGGGAAAACAGCCACCAGCACAAACTGCCCAAGGAAATGACGGCTTCCCTGTTACCTGATCCCTTTCAAGACTGAAGTTCTTGCAGGGAGATCTATGTCTTTGAAATACAAACATTCTTTAGTCCAGTGAAAGTTGCCGTTTTAAGGAAACGTGACTAAATCTAATACCTTTTCAAGGAGCATGTTATTATAGCCCCTCCTGGCCTTAAGCTCCCCAAATCTTTGCTTTCTGTGTATTGATGAGTGGAGAATAAAGATCAGGCAAGTACGCATGGACTGCCTGTGTTTCATTTCTGCCACAAGATCTATTGGCACTAAATCCCTGAATTTACATATAAAAATCATCTTAACAGGTTATCTGAGGAACTAGTGCTTTAGCAACATATGTCAAAGCCTGAAGAGAACAAAAAAAACCCCAGCAAGAACATGCAATGAATACAGATGGGTGTACAAGTTGTTTTAGCTTATGTGATCATCTGCACAAACACAAAGAAACACCTGGAACAGTGACAGGTGGGGAAACCCCTGAGTTTGCATATGAGAAGACTCTTAGATTGTCAGACCAGGAAAAATCTGAAGAACTGTCATGGAAATAGATAAGGTGCTGTTCACAATTCAGTAGGTAGAAGACTTCCCCCCATCCCCCTGTCAGTACTACACTGGTACTTGATGTGGAATTAAGGACAGCATCATCATTCTGGATGGTGGCATTGCTGAAAAATACAAAAAATTTAATAGCATTTTCTGAAAAGTTAGGAGTTTTAATCACAACGTCCTGTGTAATACTGATTTAAAATTTAAATTTCATCAGCTGATTTTCCTGGTAGTTTCAATTATTTTTATATCTTGTTAGGAGTTACGTGCACTGTTCGAATAGCTGATTGATTCTTTCTCAAATATATATCAGATGCATTTCAGTGCCTGGAAAAGTTTTTGATATATACTTATGTCTCTCTAAGTTCTTGTGCTGATGACATCACCTGTTAGTATGCATTAACTCTCAGAGGTACAGGGAGATGTAGATTGTATTGTTGTGTTAAGGATTTAGCATGAAAAGAATGTTGATAATAAATTGATGTTTTAGTTGTTGTTAAGCAATGTTTATACCAAGTCAAGATATACTAGCAAGGATGCTGGAGATGAAGCTGGAAGGGGAGCACAGCCAAGACAGCTGACCCAAACTGACCAAAGGGATATTCCATACCATATGACATCATGCCCAGTATATAAGTTAGGGAAAAGTTAGCTGAGGAATCACTGCTCAGGAACTAGCTGAGTATCAGACAGCAGGTGGTGGGCAATTGCATTGCACATCACTTATTTTATAAATTATATTATTATTATCATCATCATCATCAGTTTTTCCTTTCTGTTCTATTAAGCTGTCTTTATCTTAACCCATGAGGTTTACATTTGTTTGTTTGGTTGGTTTTATTCTCTCTCCCATCCCACTGTGGAGGGAATGAGCGAACAGCTGTGTGTGGTGTTTAGCTGCCTGCCAGGTTCAACCACAACATATGTTAATCATTTTCTATTGTCCATTCATTACCGAGATCGGCTAATGGGAATCCCGAAACTTTCATACAAAGAATTTCTTTATTTTGTGAATACTGAAAAGTCTGCAATGACAGGTCCCTTCCAATCCCTAACATTCTGTGATTCTGTGACAGAAGACTGAGAATAAACACTGAGTTCATGGGTCTCTGGTCTGTGCTTCCAAAGAAAAGCCATTTCAGTAGAAAAACTCAACACCTCTTCCCCTGGATGATGCCATTAGTCAAGTCACATATTCCTCTGCACTGTCTGCCTAAGACACTAAGAGGAGAAGAACCACTTTCTTCCTTCACAGCTTATCAGGTCTCATTAAGAAGACTTTTCTTTCCACTGATTTTAAAAAAATCACCCCTTCAATCTGCTTGTGGATATTGTATAATACTTAGGATGATATAAAAAGTGTGTTTGTTCATAGCATCAAACCTCAGTATTTATGTGCGTGAAATATATATAAACAGCTTATACATACAATCCTTACTGTTGCAGTATCTCAAAATTCTACCAATAACAGACAATATTCTTTGCAAGTAATATTTGTTTCTAAAGCACTCAGGCCAGTAAATCTGGAATCAGCAAACAGAGATAAAAAGCATGTTTAAGAGAAAAGGGCAAATTGACTTTATGAACTAAGAAATGTTCCAACTGAGAGAAGGTATGGCAATAGTGCTGAGAATGAAGGACCTTATAACAACTTTTATAAGGGGAAAGAAAAGAAAAAAAAAGCACTGTGAGGAATACAGATCAGGAAAGGATGAAATAAAAAGGAGGTGATTACAGAAAATGCACTATGCCATCTGGAGAATGTTTGACATCAGCAAAAGCAAACAAGAGTCTGAAGGAATACATGTTCCCAATGATAATTATACATAATATATCATAGCTAGCAAAATGAAGACTTCTGTAGATAAGGTTGGTTTCTAATTTCCATGCTATTCCCCATTTTTTCAGTTACTTGTAACATTTCATTTCCTTTTGGCAGCATCACGTCCTTTCTCTCTGACTAGTTCATTAAGAAAGTTCCTCTCACTAATATTTCCTGAAAGTGTTTCACACAGATGAAAAATTGCTTCAGAAATATCACTGGAATACAGAGGTGAAACCAAATGAGAAGCAATTTTCTCCATTCCACGCATATTGTCAGGGTATCAGATTCAGTATTTTGCTTTCATTTGGCCCATAGAATAATTTTATATAAACTATGCTAAAATATCTGAGAGTTTGGCTTTATTATAATAATCACCACAGTTGTTTCTCAGTGTTATGTGCCTGAGATACCCATATTAAAATATGAGTCCCAGTTTTTCTTGCAGCAGCATTGAAAAGAGAATCCAGTTTTTCAGCCTGAGGTGACTGATTGCCTAGACAGGCTGAAGGCTGGATGAAGGTTATTGTGAGAAAATTCCATGTTTATAAAAACAACCTGAAAAGTGTAAATACTTTATTCCCATGTCTTGGAATAGGCAACCGTATGGAGTTTTGGATATATTAGATAAATTGGTCTAGCCACTAGACTGAGAAGCTGTATCGTTAATTTAATCTTGAATCCTCACTAAAATGAATATTAAATCACTTATCTTCATCAGTTCACCCAATATGTGCAATGGTGGTAAATTAGATATATTTTAATTGACTTATCCTTTGGGGAATTGCTGGCGTGTGGTTTTTACGAACTTCTTCACTATGAGTAGGCAGCATTCACAAAATAAATCGATGCGCTTTGAGCCCCTTCCCAGAATAAAAAGAAATAGTAAGTCTGGGTGAGATTTTGTAGTTCATGAAAATTTCATTCAAAGGACAGAATGACTCAAGTAGAAATTTCCAATTAGCTGCTCATAAGACACTGCTGAGCTGTTTTGATATCTTCTCAATGTAGAGGATGAGATGAATATTGCTCTTTGAACATTTTAATGGATATTAACACGTGTATCCTGTGACAAATTTGGACACCATCACACCCCCACCCCCTGTATTTTATAGTAAAGGTAGAGGTGTCAAAGAACATATGAATGTGAGAATATACTGATAAAAGAGCACTCAATCTGACGAGCATCTGCATAGCTATAACCAATGTAAAAATTGTTATTTAGCTGACAATGAACTTATAAATATCAGGATTTAGGCAGAATGCGACCAATTGTCTGAGTAAGCAGAAAAGTGATTAGTAAGATTTTGTCACAAGTTTTAGTCATAAGTCTGTCATAATCAATGTCTATTGTTATTTTAATTATGGTATTTGAAACGAGACAAATGCAGCAATATCCAAATGCAATTAAAGGAGAAACAGTTTGTTCTCAAGACAAATAATGAGATAGGCAGCCAACATACTTGGGAAGATACTTTCAGCAAAATCTGAAGTGTAATTTGTGAGGAAGATGAAAACCTCAAATGTTGTCCACCAGTGGAAGAGATTAAACAGTGTGCTGCCTGAAAATGTAACATATTTAATAAGGCCTTGATTAGAATTTCCAATAGAAGCTCCATTTATTCAAAATATTTTAGTGCATGCCATATGTGCATTTGATATGCACGCACTTAAAATTATTAGACCAATTTTCATTAGCAGTCCCTATATCGGCATGCTTTTGAGTGCTAGAAATGGTTTACTCTGATTCATTTGCTGCGTCAGTATATAATTTGATGTCAGAATTAGCACTGATTTTTTTTTTAACCTCTTCCCTTTCACAATATGTTTTCACTCAGGTTTGGTTGATCACCTCACCACAGTGAAATATGTATTTTGTTTACTGAGCTGAACATTCACAATGCTACAATAACTGAAGAATCCTGTTGTGCTCCAGCTAATGGAATGAGTTATATATACACATATGGGCGGGCCAGAAAAAGCTGTGGATAATCAATTTGTATCAGTTAGTGGTGGGAGAGGGGAACTGGCTCCCTTAGCTTAGTGACAGTGCAAACCTATGGCAAAGCTGTGCTGGGTGTGGTGGCACTGGCCTCCTCTTTGTCACTCAGACAGACACATGGTGCCCTCCAGGGCACTGCTGGGGATGGGATATTTAACACTGTACTATTTTCTGAATATTCTTTTTAAAGACAAATAAAATGTTCTTTCTAAAGATTAATAAAAGCACAGAAATAGAGGTGCAGCATTCACTAAGTAAATACTGAAGTCGGTGCAATTCTATGCTGACTTTCTGGAACAGCTGAAGTCCACAAGATGAAAACAAATGACCAGCCTTGAATTAGCCATCAGTTGCAAGTCCTTAATCTCTATCTACATAGTACAGTATGAAAATCTTAAACTTTGTGACAGCAATGACTAATTTTAAGTGAACAGTTACAGCTAAACTAGCAAAGCTGCAGTATTCAGCAACACTCCACTGAATCTAGTTTAGTGCACCTTGTAAAATTTGTGCTTACCCTACAAACCTATTTATATTTCCTTCACATCAAATACCTAAGGGCCCATAAAAATATTGCTTTTAATCTGTGGGACCCTCCTACATCTAAAAATATGTTTGTCTCCTGGTAAGTCTGGATTTAAAGCCAAAGGTTCATAAAATTAAATTAGATTAAAACTAAATAGCCTTTTAAGAGAATGAGACACCACTTGCCCAAAGCCCAAGACTCCCTACTTTTCGTCATAATGAACTGTATGAGAACTGAGACACAGACTCTGTAGCGTGTCTCCTACAAATAGGTTTTCATATATAATCAGTCATTGTCACCCTTTACTCCCTGGAGACATCTGATTAGACATTCCTGGTACACCAGCATCCACACAAGCTGTAAGCATTTAAAAGCTTAAATTACAGCACAATTGGTAACTCCCTCTCAACTTTGTCTCTTCACATTTCTCACTATGGTAAGAAAAACATTCGCATTCCCTTGCTTTAAGAAAAAAATTTAAAAGCACAAAGATGACCAAATAGAAAATACATGTCTTCTTTATGAAGAGCTGATCCACTTTTTTTGCCAAGCTACTTCTTAATCTCCCTCCTCTGAACTTTGTACTGCATTATGCCATTAGATCTACAGACAACCTAGGCAGGTTAGAGATGTATAGAACCATACATGTTTATGATACTCAGTGACAATAAACAACAGGTTCGTGTACAGGCCATGTCATTTTGTGCTCAGCAGTTCACAAAAAGCCTGGAAAGAAGAAGAGGTTTCACTACGATTAGGACTGTTGGTCAACAGTTGCATTTAGCTAAGCATCTTTCAAGAAGACGAATGATAATTTTCTCTTCCACCTGGAAGTGCAATGTGAGCTTTGCTTAGCCTCAGACTGGCAGCTCAAATAATCTAGACTGTCACATCTTTACCCATGGTCTCCATTTCCATTTAACTCTTCAGTTTATTACAAATTCTCAGTTCTCATAGAATTATTGAATGGTTTGGGTTGGAAGGGACTTTAAAGATCATCTAGTTCAACCTCCCTGCCATGGGTAGGGACACCTTCCTCTAGACCAGGTTGTTCAAAGCCCTGTCCAACCTGGCCTTGAACACTTCCACGGATGGAGCATCCACAGCTTCTCTGGGCAGCCTATTCCAGCACCTCACCACCCTCATGGGGAAGAACTTCTTCCTTCTATCTCATCTAAATCTCCCCTCTTTCTGTTTGAAGCCATTACCCCTTGTCCTCTCATTAAATGTCCTTGTAAAAGGTCCCTCTCCAGCTTTCTTGTAGATTCCCTTTAGGTACTGGAAGGCTGCTGTAAGGTCTGCCCAGAGCCTTCTCTTCTCCAGGCTGAACAACCCCAACTCTCTCAGCCTGTCTTCAGAGGAGAGGTGCTCCAGCCCTCTCATCATCTGTAAATGAACTACTGACAGTTATAGAAAATGTCTGTAATATAAGCTTGTAATAAGGATGTATGACAAGCTCAAGATACATGTTTCAGGCATCAGATTAGATTATCTACATTAGTTAGGTTCTAATAAGATCAAGCCTTTAATCACTTAGATTGCTAGTTTCAAATGCACAAAACTGATTATTGTGTAAAGTTTAGGTCACAGTTACACAGATTTTTTTTGCCTTTTTTTTTTTTTTTTTTTTTTACATAAAGTTCATCAGTAAAAGGCTTTGGCTTGTTCTGTATTATTTCTCCTTTCATCAGACGACTGTCTCAGGTAAAGACAGTAGAGGACTGAACCCTAAATTTGCCCTCTCCCAGCGAAGTAAATATGCTGAACTAAGCAACCTCTTTACCAGTATAAGGTTATATACTGATTTGTCTTATAGAAACAGCCAATCTCCATGTACTTAACTGAAAGAGACAAGCTGTCTCTGAACCATGCTCTGCAAGCCTGGGAGGGCACATGTTTCTCTCCAGTCCTAAGAACTTTGGCTTGACTTGCACATGGAAAATCACATGCACCTATATTTAAAATTAAAAAAAAAAAAAAAAAAAAAAAAAAAGATAAAAAAGAAAGAAAAAACACAGCTACTCAAATTATTCTGAGCAAATAATTAGCTGCATATATTCGTGAATCTATTCTAAATATATTATACTGCTATAAACACTATCTTTTTAATAAGTAATATTCCAGCCCATTCAATCACAAATGCAAGAAATTCCGGTGGTATCTACGTGACAACTCTTAGCTTTGTACAAATACCTGCAGGACAGTGTAATATGGAGCACTATTCCAAAGCTGTGCTTTATTTTAAATATTTGTTTCATGAACCAAATGACAGGGCTTCATGCTATTCTGTCCTAGAATGAGTTTCAAAAAGTTAAAACGTATTTATTTGTAGCAATCTAAGAATATATGGCAATAGCTCTTTTCCTTACAGTGCCGTGGCGTGTGCAATATAATCAGTCCCACTGAAAAGAAAAAAGTTGCTGTCAAGGGCACGTACTCTTAAAAATAGGAATTAGATCAGTTTTAAGTTTTTCAGTCCACTGTTATTGAAGAACCACTGACAGTTGCTTGGATGATGAATTATTTGGGTTATTTAACCAGAATACAAGATGCCTGGTCATGTTTATAGTTATGTTTTATGAGATCTGAAAATTCATAGAATGGCAGAAATAGTAAAAATGTCCCATATATTGATTTTTCAGAAACAGTACCTTTGCATGAACCTATTGAGCCTCCACTTAAAACCCCCACTTTTTATCCTGAGTCATTTATTATTTGAAAAAAGATCAAACAAAGAATATTTAAAAAAAACAACAAAATTAGTTACATTATGTGAAGGCAGATCTATATGAAGTACAAGTTACACAATACACACAATTGTGAGGCATAGTGAATTTTTACTTGCCAATTAACCGAAACATTAAGCCAGGATAAAAAATATATGTTTTGCTGCAGTTTATGTGTCCTCTTCATGCCATATCACCCAACTAATATCTAGGACTAACATAGCATGTGTTTATGTACAATAAATTGATGTAACTTGAGTTTTGTATTCACAGCCTTTTTAATGTTAAGTCATGGTTCTCAAATACCACAACTGCACAGATATCGTAAGATTTTATACACAGTTGCAATGCAAAGTCTTGTTTCTTCAGATAACCAATAGATAATATAGATAGATAGATAATATAATAATGTAAATTATCACTTGACTAGGTAATATAATGCTTGACTTTCTAAACCTGCATCGTATGTGAATTTGCTGGTGTCACCTGCTCTAAGACAATAACAAAAGTCAGTCCACCTCCTTCTCTAGAAGTTTTCCCACGTTAAAGAATAAAAACTACTCTATGGATTTAGGTGCAATTCAATCTTAGCTTTGCTGCACATTATTGTTGCATTTCTATGAAATATAGTCAACATAAAACTAAGAGGAAAGGAATTTCAACCAGTTAACACTATACATCCTCTACTTAGAAAACAGCAGACAGACATTCCACAGGCAAATTATTAACATTTTTTTCTTCTTTTTTTTTTCCCTCCATTCCCACATATTTCTTTTTCACTTTGTTCAGATACACTTTTCCCCATATAGTGGCATTCTATAGAGGCTTTTAACCTATGTGTCTATGATTTTTCATTAATTTGCCCCATTATACCCACTGTCACTCTCTCATCCTAAACCATCTTCTTTACCGACAGACATACAAGTCAGGGCAAAAAAGTTAGCAGTGCTATTAGAAAGCTAAACTAAGAAGAGACGTTTCAATGCTCAAGATCAACTACTTATTCAAAAGGTACCTCTCTCCACCAGCTAAAGAAGGCAAGTGCTGACATTCATAGACCAACTCTGGAATTTGCTCAGCAATTACTTCATTTAAACTGCTGAATTACTTGGGAAGAAGGGCAGCAAATAGTGAACTCTCAAAAGATTTTTAAAAATGTCTTGACTCAGAACTCAAGAAGTCATCTGGTTACTTCAAATGTCATATGAAGGGTTTTATACTTTGCAAACACAGGTAAAATTTCTACCTGCTGATACCAGACTCCAACTATCTCCAAATTACAGTTCTCTTTTCCTTCTGTTACACTGATGAACAATGAGTAAGATCTAGCAATTTATTATAGATCTAGTTTGTTTGTTTGTTTGTTTTTCCCAATACTACTTCAAATGGCCTTGTGAAAGCCCTGCTAATCCAGAAGAAATGAAAAAATAGGTACTGCCGGAAGTATGAAAATCTAGAAAATATGTGGCAAGTACACCTTCAGGCTGGTGAGCCAGCTCTTGGCCTTGGGACCACAACCCACATCCATCACAATGGAAAGAACTTTTTTTCACCCATAAGTTTGTGTTGCAGAGGTAAAAACAAACGGTGTTAACAAATTCTTCAGAATGGACAGGGAAGTTTTATCCATTTTGTCCCAAAGCATCTGATACATTAATATCATGTGAAAATGCCCTTGTGACCACTGCCAGTATGTACTTTTGGACAACTACTATAAGTGAACATCTACACTTTTTCACACGTTACAAGGGCTCATGATTTTTCCCAAAAACAAGAGTAAAATTTGATCTTGTGCAGATTGTTTCCCACCAAGTTCCCCAGAATGGCACTTGAAAACTGACAGTGAAACAACCTACAACCTACTTCTTTATCATCTTTCTTTGGAGTAATAATTAATTTAAGAATATCAGTAGTTGGTTCTTTCTTTATATGATTCTGTACCTCTTCTGTCCTTCTTCACCTATTTTTTTTTTTTCCTGTTTCAGAAACTATTTGGGAGAGGGTATGCCTTTTTTTTCCTATGTTCCTATGACACTACTGATTTATAATCTAGTTCCTAGTTTTCACATCAACTATAAATATATTAGGGAAAAAAAATATCTCTGAAAGAAGGAACTGATTTTGCACCTTTCGTTAACACTGACTAATGAAAAACTCCTTAAATGCTTGAAAAATAGACTTTTTTTTTTAATGAGTTCTGGCTTGGATTTTAAGATTTCACAGAAGGATTAATTAACGTAACTTTTAGATGTAGATTGTATCAGGAAAGATACTTCATCAAAGTTTTCTCCAGTTCTTGCATTTTGTTGCATAAATAATATTGGAAAATTGCACCATCAGTTCTATCACTGTGGTACAAAAAGGTTTCTAGTGTGGTTTTGCCAACAGGAACTTGGCAAGATCAGATGAAGACAAGGAAAACCAAAGCAAAATGGCTAAATATTTCAAGGTTACCAGAAAAAAAAAAAAGCAGCTTAGCACTGTAAGACTGGAAATGAAACAGAAGAAAGGAAAAGCTCAACTAAACAGTAAAAGTGGCAGAGGTGGGGCTAAGAAACAGGGGTTGGGATTTTTAGATTTGGACACTTACAATGTTTAGTCCTTAGTCTATAATTTCACTCTTCAAAATCAATGCCTAATTAATTTAAGTGAAAGTCACAGCAACATAGAATCATAAAATTACAATTTGCCCTGGAAGTGACCTGTGTCAGGTTGTTCAACTCCTTCTACAATTAGAATTAACTTTAAAGTTAAAGTAGGTGGCTCAGGGCCTATGTTGTTTCAGAAAAAAATTTCAGGCCCTTATTAGTTTAGAAACCTTAAAAGTGAGCTTTGAAAACTTGGGGTCAAGAAGTTCTGTGGAGTTTAATCCTAAAGGCAATTTAAGCTAAGAAAATACACTTCTTTTGACAGAACATCTAAGAAAATGGAAGAACCTGGCCATTGAAAATTTAGTTCAATGAGCTGAAATGCATATTTCTAAAGGGATGGCGGCTTTCAGAGGTCACAAGAATGGGCAGAAACCTTTGAATATGGGATGGACATGAAGAATGAGCTGTATTTTTCTTGCATCTGTAAAGCTATAAACATGTAACAGGAAGAAGTTTTATCCATCAAAACAAAAACTGCAATTTTTCAAATACCTATGGCCAAAACGAGCTATAACTGTTCTTAGATAAGCAGAATACATTACAATTTTATTTGTGTGTGGGAACACGTAAGGAAAATCATTCAATGATAATTAAAACCTGCAGCAGTACCGAAGGTTTACGTAGTAAAGAAGCTATACATATTCTATCTCTCAACAACATAATTTGCCTTGTAGAAAACCAAACAATAGCAAAAGTATAATTTTCTTAATTCTCTGGGTTTTGTGTGTTTGAATTAGACAATTGAGCAACCTTTTTATTTTTATTAAATAGAGTTGGATTAAATACTGTATTTGGCTCACGTTCAGGGTACTGAACATGGAAAGGCATCTTAATTGCCTGTGCTTTATGGGATTCAACTATTTCTTGATGTTTAAAATTTCTACAGGTTTTAGTTACAGATTAAACTAAATTCAGTCATTTTTCATTTGCAATGTAATTAGTAACAATTATTTGTGTCAGCAAGAACAATAATTTTTTCCCAACAAAACAGAAGTGCCGCTTTTTTGTTATTGAGAGTTGGGTGCAAAAGGTATTGTAGAAAAAAGTCTCCCATGGTAGAAGCTGAGGCCAAGCAAATTAATAAGTTTGGGTTTTATTTTAAACTGGGTTTTTTTTGTTCTCTAAAATTATCCAAATTGTCTACTAATTCCTATGTCTCTTTTCAATATTTTACTGAATAAAGGGTCTGAAAAAAAATTTTGTTTTTAACTAGAGTCCAACATCAAGAAAGTATTTAAACCAAACTTTTTTTTTTCAGACACACATTCGCTTCATGTTATGGAGAGTTTCACATTCTCTGTTGCAAAAAAGTACAATTTGATATGAGTTTCCATGGAACACAACTCTATAACATATTGTTTTATTATGATTGCTTTTACCCTGGGAAATACTTTTTCAATAACATATGAAAATATTTCTCCTTGCAGTTTTATACCTCTTATAAACAGCTTATATAAACAATCAAAAGGCTTTGGACTATCTATAGAAAGAGAATGTATAACCAATAAAATCAAATACACTGTTTACAAAGCTCATATTTCACAACACGCTTTGTGCTTTTCTGAATTGGTGAAGATTTGCAAGTTTGAAGCAAAGAGAAAAATCATTTAAATCCCTTAGTTGGAGACTGAATAAATTACAAAGTAAGTAGGACAGTTTACTGAGTCAGCAGGCATCAACATAAAGGCACATAGGAGTATACTTTAAGATATGATATCCTTATTTTTCAGAAGGTTTTTTCCATTGTAATAACTATTTTACCTTGAGCTACAAGTTAAATTATGACTAATTTCTGAATATACTGTCAGAGCAAACAGAATTATATCAGTCACTCTCAATGGTCAGGGATATCTCAACTTTCTAACTTTAATAACTAACATTCTAAAGTATTTAATCAGGATATTTTCCCCAGAAGCAATCAAAGCACCTATATTTCTTAAGGAATATTACTGTTAGCTGCAAATTTTTTAAAAGCTCTGAAAAGGCAGTGACTTCAGATTACAACTTGAGGCTTCTGAAGTTTCAGAAGCCAGGTTTCTCAGCTCCTTAGTGCTATGTAATGATGACTTCACGCAAAAATATAAAGATTATCTAATAGCTTACAAGATTACAAAGATTGCTGTTTTTTTGATTCTTTTACATTGGAAACTCTGGGCCAGTCTTTCACTGTTGGGAAACACTTGTACCTCTCATGACAGCCAGCTGCTTATCTAAACTAAGTTGACTTTATATCTAAGTAATCAAGAAATCCTAGAGGTTTCAAGTAAGCAGATTATAATCAAGCAAAGTGTGCTTTAGCCCCTTCCAGAGTAATTTGACATTAAAAAATAAATGAAAAAAAATTATGTCTGTCATGAGGGAGTAAGAACCCTCTCAAGGAAGTTAAGAACAGTCTGATATTACAACTTGACCACCTAAGCTTCTCTATGTAAGAGTGGGACTGAAGAATATCTAAAATTAATGTCTGGCAACTCTTACATTTTACTGGCTAGTGACGAGACATAAATTTTCTATTCTTCAAAAAAGTCTGACTTCTTTAAACTAATGTAAGCCATCTTTCACCCAAGTCACCAATATACATCTCACTGTTTCTATGAGGCAGATGATATAGGGACCACAGGACACAGGAATGGACGTGGTCTCCCCTGGGAGGAAATATGGGGTGTATTCAGCAGAAAATGTGAGACTAAAGCCATCGTCATCCCAGAAAATGGTTACTTCTGTGGTACCAGCCTCGATGGCAAATCTTTACCTAATGTGATTTAAAATAATTGAACTAAAATCCCCTAGTTTTTAAAGTTTATATAATGGAAATGACAACTGACCCAGCACCACAGAGTACAGTTATAATTAACAGGAGACTTTTCTGAAAAATGTCTGTGGTGCCTTGGGGAACAATGTAGGTCACAGCATCAATTAAAAGCAGAACAACCTCTTCATTGCCTCTGTGACATTTAACCCCAAATCATATTGTTGCTGTAAATTAAACAACTCATGCTGCATTACATCAGAGGAGTGAAAAAAATCAAGAATAACTAGTTTAAAAACTCATTTCAAGCTCCAGCACTCTAACCTATATAACATGAGCAAGCAATACAAAATGCTGATGTTACCACTATTTTCCTCAACTTTGTTGAGCAAAACTACTATAGGTATATTCAGTGTTCTTTTTACATTATCTGGATATTAATATTAGACCTCTACAGGAAAGTATTTGAGAATTACATAATTGAGGATTAAAAAAAGCAGTTACCTTTGCCGCTCATTGCAAAGGAGATGTAAGATTGTTTAAGACTCTAGGGTTCAGTTTTAGTAACTGGAAGCTATAATGAACACTCTTCTATGCAGGAAAGTGGAATACAGAAAGACGTTTCAGATAAAATGTGTCTGCTGGGACCACTGCGGACAGTTTACCTAATTACTTTTCTAATATTACAAGAAATATCGATGATGACTGTTAATAGAAGCCACCCAACAATTTAAAGACTTTTACTTGAAAAGAGTTTCCCACAAATAGTGTCTCTTTTTAACATCAGAAACTTGTTTTCTTAACAACAAAGATAGTTTTCAGTAACATTCAAGCCAGAAGAAATGACTTCAGTAATAAAGCCTCTCAGACACTGTCTCACTTTGTAAATACTTGTTCATCTAGAAATAGTGGGCAATATCTTGGATTCATTTAAGTCATTTGAAGTTTTATCATTTGCTTCAATGGGAGGGGAACCAAATGCTTCTGCTCAGTTTGTGAGGTTGGAAGGTCAACTACATAGCAGTGATAAGCTGGATTTCCTGAACAATATCTGACAAGGTCTATGAGAGAGACCACAATGGAACATCAACTGGCACCAGAAGGTAGGCAAAGTATATTTATAAAGTGCACCTCCAGCCTTTCTACTACTCATGAGTAATCATAAATAATGAAAAGTTAATGCAGGCAAAATTAGACCTCCTGATACCCATGCAATATTTTTAGCACAAAAATTCTTCACAGAGAAATGAGTGAGTTGAGAATTCTGTAGGGGTGTATAGGCAAGAGCAAAGACTCATTTCTGAAAACTGAGCAGGGGAAAAAGCTAAATAGCTATGTTAGTTAATGAATATGTCCCTGAGTACACAAAGGAAGTGGATGTGTACGTCAGAGAAATTCCACTTTAACTCAATCAGGTTTTGAGACTTCAACTCTGCCTATGTTCTCTACTGTATACAATGAAGGGTATACTGTATACAATATCATATACAATAAAAAACTTTGTTCCCTTTTCCCAGTTGAAAAGTTAAAGAATGTTAACTTCTGATTAACCCTTTATCCATCATTACAACATCTCAGTATCAGTGTTAAGGACTGAAATTCCATTGGTGAAGACTTTCAGAAAATCCAGAAATTAAAAGTGGAGTGGCCATGCTTCAGAAAGTTTACAGTCTGAGTGTAAAACAAGAGACAACAGACAAACCATTGCTCAACAGTTGTCCTCACAATCTGACCAGTGTCAGAGTCCTAAACACCTAGCCACTGAATTTTGTTTAGACGCTAAGTCAAAGAGAGATTTTGCTGGTGAATGCAACAAAAAGCATGAAAATGGGGTTTTTATTTTGAAAACTTCATAACTGAACAATGGACCCTTCCATCCTTACCTGACCTAAGACGAGAGTCACTTTCTCCCAGTGAATGATATAGGGTAAGTACAATGGGAATATGCAAAGGTAGTTTATTTTAGCTTCAAGTCAAAGAAGGGAGCTAGAAAAGAGTTGCTATAATGAGGTGTAACATGGGGACAAAATAAAGCTAATTTTAACTATACTTTCTC
Source organism: Streptopelia decaocto (assembly GCF_964273445.1). Lineage (NCBI taxonomy): Eukaryota > Metazoa > Chordata > Aves > Columbiformes > Columbidae > Streptopelia > Streptopelia decaocto. The sequence continues at coordinate 204,824,730 of NC_138663.1, forward strand.
TAGGAGTTGATTAGTGCACCTATGGACTTTTAGACTATGGGGCCTCAGTTTCTTCTTACCTCTAAATGTGCTAGAATGTTATTGCATGAGAACACACCATTCACTGCTCTGAGGATATGTGTAATAGTTGTGCAATAATGAATTAGCTATATGTAAAACAGATAGAAAAAGTCTAAGGAATCTTCAGGCAGTAGGATGTTTCTCTAAGCACTTCTCAAAAGAAAGGAGAATGTTATCTCTGTTTTACAGATAGAAAAACAAGGGCCAAGAGAATAAAGCAAGCTGCCCAAGATGATTCAAGAGACTAGTTGCAAAGCCAGGAATTGAAACAACATATCCTAAGCCTAGAATCTCATTTTAAAGACCACCAGATATACAAAATATCATGGAGATGTAGATGGCAGACAGTCACACAGAACTGAGACAACAAACCCTCTCATACAAACCTTGCTGTTCTAATAAAAATTTAGCTATTGCAGATTACAAATCAATGAAGGAAAACTAACTCAGAAATCAATGACCTTGGGAGGATTCAAACTCCATCCTCCACACATGTAGGCCAGGAAATGCATGTACCTCTTATATGATGTGGTGTGTTATGGAGTTTAAAAAAAAAAAAACAACAAACAAACAAACAAAAAAAAAGAAAAACATATCTCCAACAAAAGCACAATAAAGTGAACCTAAGCACCTCATAACATATTGTGTCTTTTTTTTTTTTTTTTCCCGGGACATTAATAACAGAAATGTGGGTGACAAAGAATATAGGTGTCACATTATTTTGTGAGATGACTCTTCAGGTAAGGAGCCAACAGCAATTATTTCTACAAAAATTTCAAAAGGTAGCTGTATGTAGCAAGACTTCTAGCTTCCATTTCCAGTCTGGTTGATTCACGCCTGCATTAAAATGCAAGCTGCAAATCTCAGGCCAAGCAAAATGTAAAATGAGAAAAGCATTGGGAAGGAATTAAAAAGGAAGTAAATGCTCTCTACTAAAGCAAGTAAAAACAGCTTCCCATTTCTTCATTTGAACTAGTGGCTGGGGAAGAAGGTGATGAACTGCGTTAGCTGTGCCAGTTGAATCTTCCTCAGATACGTCATCTGATCCCATATTCCTGTGTTGAATAGGTTTTGCTGACTCTGCTGGAGCAGAGAGCAGGCACCCAAAAGGTTCGGGGTTGAAGGCAGAAATTGTCATTAGATCCAGTAGCCTAATGTACTGTGGCTCATAATACCGACAACAATAACTTATCTTAAACTAAAGTGTGTGTATCTATTTTGGAAAAGCATCTAATCTGGAAAACATAATGAGGTTGAGATCTACCACATCCCTAGACAGTTTGTCCTGTTACACATTTTCACTGCTAAAAACACCTGCCCGACATTTATTTGTGTTCACCCTGGTACGTATTCTTCTTTACTCTGCTATTCTGAAGAATCCTCTTAGATTCAGTCTCCCCACAGAATACACTGTCAATAAGTCATGTCTCTGTGATAATGTTTCTCTGCTCAAGTCCCTTTTCTCCCTCTTTATAGATAGCTAATATCTTTTAAAAACTTGGCACGATATTCCTACAACCTCACTTTTGCTGTGCACACAAATAAAATCACCTCCTTATTCTTAACTTTTAGTCTTTTCTTTAGCACTCAAAGTTCATAGTACAAACCCTGCTGAGTTGTCTGTTCTTTCCTCTGGAACCTTCTTAGTGTCATTTATTTCCCCTGTAGGGATCCCTTCTGTCTGTGTAGGGCTGGCATTGCTTCCTTCTGGCTGTGTAATACTTCTAGGTAATAATAATTTTGTTGAATGGCCTCTGTTTACCAGACCAGACTGTAACTGGATTTCTCTGACTGTTGTGTCTTTTCTTTTTTCACTTTTTCAACCTTTGAATCATCCAAAAATTTTACCATCTAAGAATTCATGCCACATTCCAAATGATTTATGAAAACATTGAAATATGATGTCCACATCCAATTCTAAATTGTGGAAATCTGCCCCTCAGAATTTCCATATAAGATCCATTTCTCACTGATTAGTACTTTGAGATGTCAGCTACTCAGTCCTTAAGGAATATTATTTTGATAAAGCATACTGTTATTTATTTATACTAGATATAATGGAAAATTAAATCAAATGCCTTACAAAAGCCTAAACAACACCAAGGATCATTTATCAAGCAAATTCACATTCTGAAATGAAGTTTATCGAACATAATTGCTTTGCTTTAAAACTATGCTGACTACCACTAATTTATTCCTACCATTAATTTATTCTTATGCTTGCTTTCTTAGGTAAATACTCATTAATTTTCAATACTTTTTACAGGGATGACACACAGATAACCTGCTCTGCAGCTTTATTTGAAAACAAAGATAGAAACAATAGCATGTTCTCTAGAATCTAAATAAAAATGTATCGACCCATCTCTTCATCGTCCTTTTTAAAGGCTCATAGGTGAAAGTTATGGAGTAATGAGCCTTCTGATTTACTTATTTTATCACTGGCAGATGCTGTTTAACATGCTTTTAAAGATTCAGTGTTGTTTGCATAGTAGGGACATTGGATCTCCTACCACCATATGGGCTTGTTAAGGAGCAAACAGCATTTCACTCCTACTGTGTGCCACTCAGTATTGAAGAGGTATCAGAGGTTTTTTTCAGCTTTGCATGAATAAATGACACGATTAGTTAAACAGTGATTGACTAGCTTCATCTCTTCTTTCAGTTGTTACAAAAAAGCAGCAAAAATTAGTTTCATGCATCCAAAATAAACCAAGAAAAAAGCTTCATTAAACCTTTCTCAAAATCCTAAGAGGCAGACATTGAGATAAATACTGTAAGAGTTCTTATCTATTATACTTGCCACTGAATTCACCCTGGGTTGCCACCTTAACCACCACATAATTTTGGTCCTTATATTTAGGAACATTACATAGACATCTTAAGCCATTATGAAATGATGTCCAGCTGGCAGAGAGCTGTGCAAGGGTCACTCAGAATTGTCATCTTCCCTATTTATTGCAGTGTCTTTTCAACTCTAAAATCAAAGGATAGCAATTTGGACATCAACAATATATCACTTTAGACTACTTTTACCAGAAATGTCCCATTAGTGTGCATTATCCTGGTATCTTAAACTGCCTTCTGTTCCTCCTGAGATTACAAAGGACCCAGCTGGCAAACAACCAAAATATCAAGTTTCTCACACATCTATTATCATAACGACAGGAGGTCATACACTGAAAACTGAGAACACAAATGCAACATAAACTAAGCTGAATATTTTGATAACAGAAATTTATGGAGGTTGTTATCCTGGTGCAATAGAGTCACTGGCATTTTTGTTTGATTTGCCTTTGTTTTGTTTTGTTTTATTTGTTTTTACTACTTGTTTCAATGGTAATTTCTCTATTGAAAAAGGCCTTTTGATAAAATAAACAACACACTTCAACAATGCTCTTGTCTGTCAGGCTTTTCACATCCATGATAGCAGAACTATTCAACTTAAATATATGTAGTCTTCCTGTCCTATATCCCAGGTTGTTCCTGCCTGTTACACCTCAGAGTGATTGTATCTCTGAAAGGCCAACAGACACTAAAAAGAAATTTCAAAAAGATAAGGGTGAAATTTTCCTGACCACATGAGATATCTAAAGTCTAGACATTTCCATCTAAGTTATTTGACCATAAAGAATGTCTGGACAATGGAGAGAGACAATCCTTTTCAGGGCACAATCCACCTCCATCTAAAGGGGACATACAAAACAGGTTAGAAAACTGCATTCAGGAAGTCTCTCCACTGACTACCATGGCAATATAGTTGACTTCCTGAGATATCAGAAGTCGAGGAAGGCCAAATTGTTTTCCTAATAGCCCAAAATGTTTTCTGTTTTATCAATACGTAGCTGAGGCTTCTTATATGCCACAGCATCTTGGCAATTACTGAGGCGTTCACACAACTATGTTTTGAACTCAAAACAGGTGCTTTGGAATCTAGGGGAGCATTGGTGAGAAAAATTGGCAAAACCATGAAGCAGCAATCCAGAAACTATTTCCTTTCCTCACTTATTTCTCACAGCTAAATTGACTACTCTCACCTGTGCATTAGTCCATTCCATTTCAGGAAAGGGTCCCAGCTGAAGGCCTCTACCTGTGGGATTTTCTTCCTCTTGGCCTCTCTGGAAGTACATAGAGACATCTGCTCAGGACATGTTCCAAACTCAGATTTTTCATTGCGTTTGTATATGGTGTCTACTCGTGTGGTTTTGATTCACGGGTTGTTTGGGGGGAAGGGGTCTGGGGGCTCATGTTCACTATAACTGGGAAATAATCTTCCCTTCAAGTTGTAAATTGATTTTAATACACACTGAAATGCCCAGAGGCTTTTTAACAAAATTGAAATGGCATTATATTATAGAATATTCAAAATGTCAATGAATATTATTGATTATATATATCTATGGAATAGCTATTTATCCTTCAAGGAAGAACAAGCAAGGGATATTTATTTTACAAGAAATAACACTGTACTATTTTATTTCAGTTTATTTTTAGTATGCAACATCTACCAATCTCAAGTAATTATTAGCAAATCAAGCAAAAAGGCTATAAGGAATAAATAAACATTCTCTTGACAGTCCACCTCTTTCTAGCCAAAATTAGAAATAACCCTGTTGCTTCTAAATTTTAAAAGCCACTCTAATTATCACTATGAATTTCTGAATTTTCAACAGTAAGAGATGATCTTTTTGCTTTTAATGAACAGCAGGCTTCAGTTTTGTGAAGCAGAAACTCTACAATGAATTCAAGCTCCGGCCTAGGAATGAGTCAACGCCATTGTAGAAAACATATGAGTTCTTAACAGACAACAAAAATATGGAAGAACCCTGTCAGTAAATGGGAGAGTTACATTGCAAGAATCAAAGATTTTGTTAGTAGTAAAACTAGTGTGTCTGTAGCTATGCATCCAATTGTTTGGGTTCTTTTTTTACGTAATGTTTAACACCGAAGGTACTGAAAAGTGTTTTTAGAAAGCCCACTTTCTTTAGCTTATGTAATGCTTACCCTTCTCATTCACTATATTACATTAGAGACTTTTTAATTCAATATTACTAAATGCCAGAACTACTTAGAAGCAACAAGGACAAAAGAAATAGAATGTTTTCACTCTCACCTGCAAGATTAATTCTTTTTTTTTACCATCAGGCATAAACCCACAAGGCTCACAAGTCATTCAGGGAAGTCTTGAAACACTGTTGGTATAAGGAATGGCTACTAAATGTCAAAAATCCCGGACTATAGTTTTTAATGTTAAGTGTAGCCTGAGTAAAAGGGACTTTTAGCTCCACTTAAAAGGACCACTGCTGTCATACAACAGTATTCTTAAGAACTGAGGCTTATATTGCTGTTGTTAAACTCCAGGCATTTAGATGTGTCAGCCAGGAGCAGAGTCCTTCGAGACATGGGAAACTCCTGAGGCTGGTTCAGAGCTCAAACAAAAACCTGAGTCACTCTTTGGAGGATGCATTCCCACCTCAGTGAGGTGGGATGAATTGAGGTCTGAATATTCAATTGAGCTCATACAGACAGGACTTGTTTTAACGTGACAAGAACTGGAGTAACTTGTTTTACAGTGTAATGAGTGGCCATAGATTCCCACACATCAGGATCAAGCCTGCCAGGAGTGACTGGGAAGCATTAAATGGATGAGTCCACCAGGGTTGATACATTTTGACTGCAGGAATGTTCTGCGTATACGTAGTTTAGTTTGTGACTTTGGTTCTGGAGATTTTTGGAAATAAATGTGTATTTTCATAAACAACAGACAGAATAAATTCTCACAGAGCTGTAAGCGCTGCTCTGATGGAGGAAACTTCAAATGCAAAAATACAGAGTAAGGAACATCTGTGTGGAGATCATTAACTAAAGAGGAGACAAGAGTGAAGTTCTGTTGAAAAATGATCTTCCTTCAAAATAAGAATGATTACTGTATATAAGGACATGGGTTATAAGCATTGTGCTGTAATCACTGATGATGAGACATCAGTAGAACTTTGTAATTTTGGGGGTGCTGCATTTTAAGATAGATACTGAAAAAAAAAATAAAAAGGAAATCTACAGGAGAGGAAGAGAGATTGAGAAATTGCAGCCTAGGAAAGACTGAAAATGGAATCTTATATGGAGATAGTGATCAATTGTCTCTTCTGAGGACAGAATACAGAGAAAACATCCTAAATTTTCTGCTGTGAAAAAAAACAACTCTAACTGTGGGCGTGCTGAAACATTGAAAAAAAATCCTTTCTGGTCCTATATATTGTGACTCTATAGCTTTCAGCAATGGGAAGTTTATTCCTTATTCATTTCACGAGTTTTGAGAACCAGATGATTTAGAGCCAGCTAACAGCAAAAGACACATTCTTCTCTGCTATTAAAAAAAAAAAATAAATCTGTATACCTATTTCAAATTAAGCACTAAGTGGATATATTATGAGGAAATATAATCCTCTTTTTAAAAACAGACTTTTGAATAAACTTTGCTCAAGTGCAACTGAGGCAGCATTTAAAACCAGCATTCTTCATAGGCATCATATTGTATGTTACAAATTTGACAACCCTAAAGGTGAAACTGAGTTTCCCTGATAAATTTGTCTTGTGTCATTAGATGCACTAAGGTATCACTTTGTCTCTAGCTGCTCTTTCAGAAGTGTATGGGTTTCCTTTTCTGAGAGCCACATGCTTATCTCAGATCTTGCAGGACATCTAAAATAGCACTAGATGCTTGTCTTAGAAAAAGGAATCTCACTCAAAGTCTTTTTTTTGTTTGTTTGTGTTATTTTTTTGTTTTTAAGGAGGTGTTCTATTTGCTAATAGCTATTGTCGTTGATACCAGTTATTTTTGAATACAAACATATATTTAAAATATAAAGTTTGGGGGTTTATTGCAGAGAAAAGCTAAATCTCCTGCTCTTACATATATATATATATATATATATACACACATATATAAGTTTCAAGGTACCTTAGATGTTATGAACTACCATGACAGTTGTGATCCCTTGGGAGACCTCACTTTTAAAAATCCAAAGTTTTACACAGGACCTATAGACAAACAGGTTTCAGGGTCTAAGTATTCCACTTTCAGAAGGGGTTAAATATTCCTATAGCTGGATCACAGCCTAGAAAGCCTTGTAAATCTGTGGATTGAGGAAGGATCAATTTAGTGCCATGAAAAAAAAAAAAAAAAAAAACCATATATTAAATACTGGGAAGTTCTCTGATCCAACAAAAATTACTTTCATACAAGAACATGACACAGTATCAAAAAACAAGTCAGCTACACAAAGAAAACTGAGGAAAAAAGTTCTATGTTTAAAAAAAAGTCTTCACAAGGTGAAGACAATCTCATGAAAACCTCAGGGGACCATGCAGTTCCTATTAATCTTATTTAGAGGGCACTGAAGTACTACTATGCCAAGTAACAGTAACAAAATATGAATATAGGGAGATGTAAAGAAAATTGTGATAGTGTTTTTAAATAAAGCAGTGAAAAAAAATTGGTATTACAGGAACTTCAATATACTGAATAGTATCAGTGATTACACTGCTAAGTTCAAGCCCGTTCTTTATGCCAATGATGTAATTACTAGATGAATTCTGCAGAATTTACACATATGCAATTACAAGTCACTAAAATTGATATTTAGCATGAGGTGATGAGCTTTTGTGGCAAATAATTGCTTTTAAACTAAAAATTTCAATTATGTCAGACAGTGAGTGGAAGGCAAGTTTCAATGAAAAGCTCAAAAATATATAGGAGTCTACAATTTCCTTTTAATATTTGAGTCATTCTTCTTACCAGCTTACAACAGAATAATAAAGGGTTGATAACACATTGGTGTTAAGTCCAAAAATACTTTTAAAACAGGCTTGTGAATGAAATGAAAATTCAGGAGCAGCAGATGGCTTTAACTGCTGTTAAATGTGGAGTGGCTTCCAAGAACAAGATGTATGTAATAAATAGCCAGAGACATAAAGTTTCCTTGCTAGTTTAAATCCTGAGCATACAAGCTAAGTGGGGGCTTTCAAGCTTTGGCTCAGTGCAACATCCTTACATTTTACTCTTGTCTACAGCAGCAAAAATGCTTGTTATTGACAGTGTGTGTCAGCAATGGGTGCAATTAAAGCGGCGCTGAACACAGTTTCATGAGTAGGCAGGTTTAACATGGGCTTTTAGAAACAAGAATAGTTGTTGGCTGTGCTTGCAGGTTAATCACATTCAGCACCAGCGTGTTCATTGTCAGCAGTGGATAATTATGCTGGTGTACACAATGCCTCAGTTTGTGCATATGTTTTACATAATAACCGTGTTATGAATTGCCTACCCTCCTAATTCTTGATCTGGATGCGGGAATTAGGATGGCGTGCTGCATCTAGGGTTTCTGCAGTCAAGATCTGACTGTCTCCAGGTCTTGTGCCCTGTTGGTTTGAAGCAAAAGTGAAGTCCTGGAGGTCCAGGAAAACAGGCAGCAACTTTTCTGTGTGTACTTAAACCAGTTTTAGCTCCATCTCCTAATCCACCAAAAAATAGCTTTGTCAGGTGGCAGCTATGACTATGTTAAAGTTTCTACATTTGTTACCATGTATCATTATATTTGATTGACACAAATATTTGTGATATGGAATAAAACTGGAATTTGTAAAGCCATACAGTAATGTACAGAGGCACAAAGACGAGTTCAAAATAATGAGCAGAACTGACACAAAAAAATAAAAGTACATTGGGATTGAAACCCAGAAAAAAATAATTGTTTTTATTTTCTCTTAAGCTATTGCTTCTGTAAAAACAAAGAGATTGTGAGGAACTGTGGAAAGGAGCATCATGGGGTCTGACTGAGTCTCTGAAGTTCAGTACAGACCTGTGTTTTAATATATGTACCTGCCTGCATAAATGCATCAAGGTTGAGTCTAGTTAGTACATGGTATCAGTATCTCCTCAATACTATTTTGAATGAGCTGGAGGGAAAGGGAGAAGCAAGGGAACAAGTTGAAGAAAGGTGAGGAACCAAGTGAAAGAATTGTATCAGACAAGACCAGAGATGTCAGGTCTTCATGTGGGTAACCAAGTATATTCTTGCTCTGTTGCTAGCCTGTCATTTTTCACTGCTACTCTAGAAAATCATACTTTCTACCCTGTCATCCCACAATAAAACACCTCTTTTTCAGTTAATTATATCCAAATAAATACTGAGATAACTAGTGCAAAAACACATCTCTCAAATCCTATCATTATACTCCATTCATGAAATGGATAAAATTAATTCAGTCTACTGATGCTTGTGTGGCATCCAGTGATCACTTGGTGTCCAGGGGTGTTCTAAGAGATCTTTCTCATCCTTGTCTGGTACTTACTGCAAGTCTCAGAAGCAAGAGATTACTCTATTGCCTGGGAAACTCAGCCATTAAAGCAACACTCCCCAAAGCATGCCTTTTATTCCCAGCCCCAAATCAATGGATAAAAAGCACCAGCTGTATAAGCTCCCATACTTTTGGTCAATCTGATAAGTAACTTTACCAGAGGAGTATAATTAGTTCGGAGATTTCCAGAGTTGTTGCTTCTATCCAGTGTATCTCAACTGAAATGTCCTTATTTCCGCTGTCAAATGGATGTAGAACCTCTTATTTTGTTTGCTCCCTGTTCAAGTTTCTGCCTGTGCTGGTCAGTTGAACCTGCTGCAATACTGTAACACCACTCCTCCTGTACCGCCAAAGAAAGGGGGCTGAGTAACCCACGCAACCCTGCACCCTCACTGTGCTCACTGCTGGATGTGAGTTGAAGCCCTGGCTGTTTCGGGTCACTCCAGCTGGCTCCTTCCAGGTTTAAAACTGCTCTAGAAGGGGTCAGATTTAAGTAGTGTGGACATGACACAGTGCAAACAGAACTTCTGTTCAGTAGTGTAGACACAGCCACTTTCTACTGTTAGAGGTACACAATACCATCACCTAAAGTACGAGTACCCCAGACTTCAAATACTATCCATTATTTTGCTTTGTCTTTTTCTTTTCCCATTTGCAAGTCTCCAATGACTTTAGGGGTGGTTCCTAGAAATGCAAATATACTTGCTGTCAAACTTCTATTAATCAGTTATCAGTGATGACCAGTTGAATTCACTGGAGCCATCCTGTAATTTGAAAGTGCTGAATACAGATCATAGTCTGACTGATTTTGCAAAAGTGTTTTTGAGAGTTTATTTACATTATTTTCACCATCCATTTAGACAGGGAATTATAGCGATAACAGATTACATTATTAAACCTAACCTTTCTTGAAAAGTACTTAAACACATGCTCAGTAAACTGTGGTCTGTTCTCAGATATTACTCATCTAGTTGTACTGTCTACAGCAAAAGTTGATTTGATATGTATGAGCTCCTCTTTCACAGAAGCATCGTCTGATAAAGTAAGACAAATCCAGCACAAACACATAGGTTTGTAGGATATTTGCCCCCCCCTGAAAATGTAGACAAATAAAGGCCTTTTTTTTCCAGGGGCTTTTTTTTTTTTTTCCTAACAACCAATGTCACCCTCTTTTGCATAATGAAGGCGTGTATACCCTGCCAGATCAGCAATACTGCCCTTCAGCTGAAGCCAATTCAATGTATTTTGCACTTTCTTTTGTGGGTTGTGCACTCTAAATGCCTGCCATTTTAATATATTTTTTCTGTAATATTTTGGAGATCATCTTTCTAATGCCCAAATCCTATCTGCTTCCAGGTGTTCTTCCCAAAATTGGTAATAAGGGTTAAATACATGCCAGTGCCAAATGTAGCTATTTTCCAGGGTCTTACCTTGAATTTGCTCTGGCAACCTCTGTGCCTGTCTCCTCTGAGACCAGACTGGTTATTACATTTCAGTTATTAGGAAACAAATTTAGGCTCAGGACAATTTTTTCTACTAAACCTTTGTTAAATGCATGAGAGACTTTGTCTATAACCATCAGCTCTCTTACAGGTTTATATTTAGTTCATCGTAATACATTTTAACAAAAAAAAAAGTTCTATATCTGTGGAAAAGTGGGGATTTCCCAAGCCATTTTGGCAATTGGTTTGTGGTCAATATTAGCTTAGATTTATTTCTGAGGAATAGGGACATGAGATATTTGCACCCATAATCTGAAGTGTTCTTCTGTATTACAGCAAACTGTTCAGTCTCTGTTACCTGTAATGCCAAAGTTATTTCCAGGCTTCACTGTGTGAATAAAACTTATTAGTATTTCACTTATGAAGATCATAAATGAAATTAGATCTTCTAATTCCCAAACTATATAGTAAGATTAAAGCATTGATGTCCATGTGTTGCTCTCCCCTCAAGAAAACCACGTGTGTTGAGGATATAGGTGTCAACATGAATCAATGTTGATTTGGCAGTACTGCCAAAGAGCAAATATATAAGCAAATTTAGTTCAGTTTTGACCCAGCAGCCCACTTTTTCCAGAGAGCATCTGCTCATGGCTTTCTAACCTTTCTAGGTCCCCCTGCTTGTGAGGACATCACAGATGTGCTGCCTGGTGAAACATTTTGGTTGTCCAGCACAACTCAAACTGCAATATATTAAAAGATTATCTTCCAGGGATGGAAAAAGTAAATGTACTGTTTTTCTAAGGTATCTGCTAGTGAATCAAGCTCATAAAAACACATGGCATAAATTTTCACTGAACCATCATTCTCTTTTTTTTTTTGTCTTACCAAAACTAATGACTGTGCTTGCTCTGCCAATACTTAGGCTAAGGGATCTTTACCCAAACATGTGAACTGGAGATTGGTTGGTCTCCATCATCTCTTCTGATGCCTCTGGAGACTATAACCATGCCTATCAGCTGAGATGAGGATGTTCATGCCATTTTAGTACCAGAGATACCTGTCTGGCCTTCAGCTGTCGCTGGAGAAAGGCACAGGTTTCCTACAGGTGTGGCGATACATCTACCACAGACATTGAGTGATATCTCAGATGCTCTATAACATTTAAAATGCTGCTAAATGTCTGTGTTTTGTCAGGTTTATTCCTCCTGAAGAATATTTTTCCAACCTCCACTCTACTTTCTTCATTTTTAGGAATGCAGCTTCCTGATGAGGAAAAGGAGTTCCCGTATTTTCCGCTAATAAAAGAAGTATCTTTGTCGTAGTACCATTACATGATGTGTCTTCCAGTGTGCTGATCATCCATCCAGTTGACTCAATTCTTCTTTAATGTGGGGTCTCCAAAGTAAACTCTGCTCTTCAGAGACCTCTCTCCCTGTTTAGCTTTTGCACACTTATGTGGCTTTCCTTCTTTAGTGGCAACAGGAGCAGCACTTAACTACTTTACTATCAGTAGTAAATTTACCATCCAGTATTCAAGCCTGTACTTTTCTAACAATGAAAACAACTGTTCCTGGCAACATAGTGGTGTGTGTGTCATGTCCAGCTTCATAAATGCCCCATTTACTTCCAGTTCAATAGTGTATTTATCTCCTAATGAACTGCTGCTCATTGTTCCTAAGAGGATTCATCTGAGCAAAACACATCGTTGGCTCTTGCCAGCTTTTGCAAAGCGATATAATCTATCCTCCTTCTCACATCTTTCCTTTTGTGACACCCAGTGAGTTGGCTTCTGTTAGCTAACTCTGCTTCTAGAACTCCATGTGCTTTTTTGCTGCAGTCAGAGTTGTGATGCTGTGCATTTAGCTCTTTCCTCTTACAGTGCTGAGGTTCTCAAACAGGATACAGTAGTCTACCTGTGACCCTGAGTCTGGACTTATGGTCCCTTCTTTTGTTTGTCAAATCCTTACATCTTTCCTCTAGGGACTCTCAGTGATATTCCTAAGTAGTATTTACACTCCCAATCTGTGTTGGGCTGTGTTGGGGCATGCTCAATCCCTCCTCCACTGTTTTCTGCTACAGGACAGCTAAGCGGGCTTGACGTGCTCTTGGAAGAGCTCCAGATGAATGACTGGGAGAAAACAAACACAGGGTGTAATACAGAATATAGAGTCAGCACGTGTTCACGCTGCACACTGAGCATCAGCAGTGTGGGATGCACAGGAGACTACGCTTACGTCTCAACGCGCATGCAACCAACATGATCCCTCATCAGACGCTCACCCCCCCAGGAATGCCACACAGCTCTTCTCTCACAGAAGAGCTCTAATTAAAGTCACTATTGATATTTCATGCTTATGGGGTAGAGAGCATTCCTTATCCTTCCTTACTTCAGTTTTATAGGCTTTTTGCCTGAGGCAACAAAAAGTATCAAACATATCAAGGATTTCAAACCAGTGATTGTGAGAAAAGGAGCTGCCCTTTGCTGGCATTCACTTCTTGCAAAACTAGAGTGGTTTTGCTGTCATCGTCCTTCACCTTCCTGGAGAATTTCAGTCTTGGTGAGGTTGGCTTTGAAGCATTTTGCTCTCCTCCTCTCTGTATTTTCTCTGTTCCCTTTTAACTCCTTCTACTGATCATGCTCAGCAATCCCTCAGTTCTGACAGCACTTGCAAGAGGTCTCCTTTAGATTAGGTCTGGTTTCAGCTAGCTGGTAATAACCAACGAATTCTGATGTCACCTCTCATGACCCTCATGTCTTATTGACATGAACACAGAGGTATTCGCTGGTTATCTCAGAGAGGACTAAACTAAAAAAGGTTGAGACTTGTTTCAAATATATCCTACCTGATTTTAATTTCACTCCTGTCTTTCTAACAAAATATAGCGAACGTTGCTACAAACAGAAGAAAACTAATTATGATGAAATACATTTGGGGAGGATAACTGTGCTGCATTTTTGAGTGCCTTCAGAGGCATAAGTGTATATTTTAGCTTTTGTGCTATATCCAAATAAATAAAATATAGTAATTCAGAAATGCGTTGGCAGGAAATCTTGATGCTGTTTCATTTTATGAGAACACAAAGTATTAGGCATTGACCTCATGATTCACAGGAAACAAATGTATATTTAAAGAACAGAAATAGTTACTCTACCTTAGTAGATCCAGTTTTGCTATATTTAGAGAGCCACTGTTTAAAGACATTCCCAAATTTAATTGTTCTAACATTTAATCCCTCCAGTTACAACAGAATAGAATTTGTATTAAGGTTCTTTCTCAATATTTCTCAGTTCTCTTCAGATTAATTCTTAGTGAGTTAATTCTTATAGCTGTTTTATATACTCACAGCTCTTACTTTTTCTGTCTTAGGTTTATATCTTTGGATTTTAGAAGCCTGTAAATCTTCATATTATTCTGTGAGTCTTCCCAGATTAAATTTGTACATACATTATGCTTATGTTATGTATATATAATGTTATCTCTTTTGACTTTATGCAACAGCTCAGCAAGAATATGGTCATTTTCAGTAGATGCAGGGATGTGTATTTATTTGTATAGGAAACTTAAGTTCTTCCCCTAAAGTATTAATCCTCTTTCTGAGCAACTACCCTGAAGAATTATGTCACTGAAAATAGAGTTACAGGGCAACCATAGGAAAAAATAATTAAATAAAAGAAGCTGTAGTTTGGAAAAGTACTTTACATAACACTTGTAAAGCTCACTACCACAAACATGACATTTGCTGGATCTCATGACAGCAATAAAAATGAATAGTATCCTTTAATGTCTTCACCATCTAGACACATTTCACAAGAGTATAATATATGGGGTTTCTTTCACAAAACTTTCCCTTATTCACTCTCCCTGCACAAAATAGCTCAAATTTCTTACAGCTGTCAGTCTTTCCCCATATTAGCACTAAACACCTTCCTTACACCGATCATCAGTCCCCTTGCTCTGCTAAGACTGTCATTTATGAAAGACACTTTCTCATGGTTGATGTGTACATTTTGAAAAGAATTGAACATGGGTGAGGTGGGGGATAAATATGAAGAGACCAGGAACACCTGCTGGAAACACTGTTCCTTCGGGTGATATGAGAGGACTGGAGACAACTCTGCTACATCACCAGACCACTGCATCCACCATAATCCTTGACGGATGGGCAAATGATGCTGAACCCTTTTAAAAAAACTTTATGAGTGAAATTAGCTCTGCAGCATTAAGTGCTAGTATCAAAGTGTGCAATCAAATGTCCAATACTACTGAGCTCACTAGAAAAAAAAATGAATGCCAATTTCGTCTTACAAGGTCTTGAGATTCATGGTTGCAGGGTGTCTGTCACAACCATAGCTAAATTTGAAAAATTATAGATCAGATTTATGACAAGATATGGATTGTTCAGGCATTATTCTTTAGTATGAATACTTCTCAGACTGGACAGAAATTAAAAATCCCCTCTACATTCCAACACTTGGCTAGAGAAACAGCAAAAATAAATCACTTTTAAAGATGAGATTTCTGGTCTGATTAGTATCTTCCTGATCCTAAATCACTCTGACCATGATAGTGAATAATCCTATTTTACACAAATATACACTCACATCCACTGCACATGGGAGACAGAGCTAAGGTTGCCATGGGAACTTTACCTCCAGACTTTTTGGTTTTGTATAATTAAAATAATGCAAGTCTAACGTTTCAATAATTTAGTTTTACCTTATAATTAATTGTGTTCATGTATTCTCTAGGCAGGAACTCATTTTATACGACAGGTACAGCCCAATGCAATAACTTCATTCAACATTTCCAAAACTTGGTTTTCTGAGGAGGGGATATTTTAAACGGAAGTCACTGTGCAGGTATACGGTACAGTATAGAAATAGCTGTGTAAGTGATAAACCAGGTGGTTCAGCTGCTGCTAAGGTAACCTCCATGGCAGCAATGAACTCAGCACAAGCTGTGTGATTGTACTGTAGTGTGTGCCAGCTTTTGGCATGGATTGATGCTGAGGGAAGGGAAGAAGGAGAACAATTCTGAGACCTGATACCTCTGCTCCATCAGCAGCCCTTGCCCCACACGCATTTAAGCCACCACAAGGAGCACCAGCAAGTCCAACCCTGCTTGCCATGGTTGCCCTCCACTCATTCTTTTTCGGTTCATCCCTCTTCTTCTATGCTCTTTAAGGCCAAGTCCTAGCTTCGCCTAGATGTTCAGAAAACCTGAGGTAGCTCTGAATGTAGGAATACACTCAGGCTCTTCAGTCTAAACTTAGGCTCTGGGTTTTCAGAAGAGGTGACCTACAAACCTCATTGATGTTAATGACTGAAAATATGCAGGAAACAGCCTTCCTCAATGACTCTTCCCTCCAGATGAGGGCTTTTGCGTCTTAGAGAAGCTGTATGAAGATACCAGAGAAAAACTAACAGTCAATGGAGTTGTCTGTCTTTTCAGTAAAGGGAAACTCAATCTTTTGTGCTATCAATCTCTAGAGCAAAAAATACTATTAAAAAAGCAACACCCTTTCCTCCATGTTTAAACATCTTGCTTCCTCTAGAGACTTGGACCTTGTGATAGGTTGTACGTGAAACAGAGGATGCTCACACTGTGCAAGGATTATTGATCTAATTGCAGTAACAGAGCTGCAACTGATCCCAAGAACATTAGCTTTATATCCTGCAGTTGATATACATGTACAGATGCTGCTGTCAGTACTGCAGACATGGAAAATGGGCTTTCTGAAGAACCAGTTGATATATTTAAGCGGAAAGGAACTGAGAAAAACGAAGTCTTTGGCACTGTGATGAAATGAGACCCTGACATATAGATCTATATGGAGGAAGGAGTTTAGTTAAAATATTCAGTATAAGTCTCCTCCCTAAAGGAATAGCACTTAATACATGTTAAAATATAATTGTATAATTGGAACTCAAGTGTTTGGGTTATGTAAAAGGTGCTGTAGGCGTATCAGCTCAGACAGAGGTAATTAGATCTTGTGTATTAACATTTTTCCCTTAAAGGGATAATCAGCAATATTTTTAGTAGTGGAGATGGATAAGCCTAGGAATTTGGGGAAAAAAAACATGTTGTTTGGAACTCCTCATTTAGCTCTGTGTTTTCTTCATTCCTACCTCTGTCATGACTGGACTGCAAGAATATTTTTGCAGTAGATTGCCTGCTTAATGCAACTCCAGCTGGGTACCCACACAATGACCACAATGCTACAGCTTTTGGTGAAATCAGCATAAAACTGAATCGCCTGCAAGCATCAATTATGGTGCTGAAAATAGGACTAGATAGTAGCATTAAAGAATACAATACTTGGCATGTATAGATAGTAACAGGTCATACACTGAAGCCACAAAAATGTCTGTGGCAGGGCCAGGAATAGAAGCAATCAGAGATTTAATCCCTCCTTGAGGCAAGGGTTAACACTGTATACAGAGAAGAGTAAACAGCCACATATCATTGCTTAGCTCAGTCAGTTTGAAGGGTACAATAGAAACAAATATGATTTCACTCACTGTAAGTCAAATGACAGTCAATGGCTCTACAGCTTTTGAGTATCCAATTGAAGCCCTTGAAAAATCAAGTGGAGGTATGGGAGGATAGGTTACCACTCCATCATAGGGTAAAGGTAGGAGAATGTCACTGACTTCTTGGATTTTCAAACAGATTAAAATGCTTCCTAGAGAAAGACCCACTTATTTTTAAAATGGTAAACTGCATCTCTAGAAAGTGGAACAGCAGAGCACAAATTAAAGCTGTTGTCATTTTTTTAGACTTTTTTTTAAAATTATTTTTTAAGATAAAAGATGTACAGCTCCTCAAGCCAGGAAAACAAAACAAAGCCAAACAAAACACCCGCATACAAGATCTACACCAGGTATTTTCTAATTTTGTTACTGTTTTACATTATTATCTTTTAAAATACAAGAAAAACACCTCATGGAGGAAATTCCAGGAGAAAAACCCAGACCTTAAACTCATTATTGAGAACTTCGTACCAAACTTTGGAATCCAACAAAAATCTCAACTGAAATCAATAAAAGATTAATCCAAATGAGAAGTATTTGCCCAATTTCATATTTCTCCATCAATGTTTACAAAATATGAAGGGTGAGTGTCAGGAGGATGGAGCCAGGCTCTTCACGGTGACAACCAATGATAGGACAAGGGGTAACGGGTTCAAACTGGAACACAAGAGGTTCCACTTAAATTTGATAAGAAACTTCTTCTCAGTGAGGGTGACAGACACTGGCACAGGCTGCCCAGGGGGGTTGTGGAGTCTCCTTCTCTGGAGACATTCAAAACCTGCCTGGACATGTTCCTGTGTAACCTCATCTGGGTGTTCCTGCTCCGGCAGGGGGATTGGACTGGATGAGCTTTCGAGGTGCCTTCCAAGCCCTAACATTCTGTGATTCTGTGAATTGCCCACTGAAGACTTCCTTATCTCATGTGAGGCTTTCTGAGGATTTTGAGAACAGTAAAGGTATCTTGTTTCTAGGTAAGTCAAAGCCTTTCTTGCTAAGTGAAGGGAAAAAACTCGATTTTGGCTTTGTTCCTAAAGTATCAAAAGACCAGGACTTGTGGATTGAAAGAGCTCGGTGGCCTAAACAGAACTTTCTTTTTCAGTGTTCATCTGCCCTGACATGAGAGGCAAGAAGAAGCAAGGAACAGTCACTAAGATCCGTAGGACAAGCTTTCCTGTCTTCCCTTATAATGACCTACACTATATATGTGACAAAGAGATACACAACCATTTTCCAGGTGTATTCCCAAGCACAAATATCAAGCAACTCAACTGAATTTTACCCTAAAGCTAGTGACTGGAAGTTCTCAATAAAGGACTTTTTAAAAGGCAGAAATTCATACACAAAAATACAGCAAAAATTAAAGAGGTCCTCAGAGGCTTTTTCACTTGCCAGTTCTTTCAAGGTGCATTTGCTCTAAAATGTGTCTTCTGTTGTGAGCTTGCACCTGAAACTGACCATTGCACACAGCGGTCGAGCACAACAGTGCATTTGGGAATGGGGAATAGCAATGAGTCAACGTGTCTTAGGGCTCAAGCAGCAGCTCAGCGTCAAACTGCTAAATGCTTGTTTGTAGCAACTCTGCAGGTAAGGCCAATAGGTTACCTAGAGCCAAAGAAGCAGTGAAAACAGCTGTAGATGACAGCAAACACAGCCAGAAGTCCACCACCACCTAGGGACTGGTCATTTCCTATCACAAAGCTGCCAAGTCCTCAGTTGTCTTTGCTCATGTTTATAGTGTTTAATGGTACATATGATAAATGCCTACAAGGTCTTTCAGGTTTGGGAATGCCATTGTAACTTTAAACATTATTATATCAGCATGTGTCAGACATAGAATTGTTTTGCTTTGCGCACTGTAGGCTCAAGAACATTATTATAAAGGTGAGAAATTAACTTCATTCTCAAAGCTTCATACACAGAAAATGTAATTTGCAGAAATACAAGTACAAAAACTATTCAGCTCTTTCTGGTTTTCAGCACCTTCTCTTTTTGTCCTGCTACAGTTTCATCATTTTCTTATTCTTTGCAGCACACACTAGTCTTTTTGGATGAAAACAAACCCTTCCATATTAGACACACCAGGAAAATGAATTTTGGCTTGCAGTTGGTGAATGAAGATTATTACAACTTTTATTCACATGCAGAAAATAACAATATAATATCTAAGGAACACCAGAGAAATGCAGTGTTTATTCTAATTTATCAGTTTTGTATGCACTGACTTGTACTAAAAAAGTCATCTAATGCATGACTGCATTAGTCTTCTTTTGCATGACTACATTAGTCTTCTTTGGAAAATTTTGTGCCAAAACTTGTTGGCCCTAAGTCCAACTAAAATCCAACAGATACCAAACCACATGTAGTGTTGTAGTTTATATGCATTTGATGCTCTGTGGGGCTTTTGTTAAGATAATCCAAGAAAGAAAAAGCAAGAGAAGCCAGTCTTCTGCGGCCTTTCACCCTTTAATATGGAAGCAGAATTTTCAGACCAAATAGTCATATTACCTTAGATACCAACCCTGACTGAGATCTGAAAAAATTTTGCACGTAAGCATCTCAATAAAAAGCCCTAACCCTAATTTCTGAATCTAAACTACACCAAAGGATAGAAATTTCAAGTGCTATACCTTGGTCTTTACATCAGTCATTTATGTGGTTTAGCCAAATCTGGAATTACTAAGATGGAGGTATTTCACTATGATATGTTTTATCAGTCTGATTTTGGTCTCTGAATCAGCTTCTCACTGTCTAACTAGGTGAATAAATTACATAGGAAATTCAATCAGAATCTGCTCTCTTTCCCTTTCTTGGCTTAATTTAATTTTAGTTGCTCCTAATTCAAGGAGTTAAAACCTTCTTAAGAAATAAATGCTTTAAATACATTGTCAGGATTTATCTTATTAGAGTTTTTGACAACAAATCGTTTTATTTTGTACTGCACTATTCAAAGTCTTGTTTGACTTCTCACTCTTGCATAAGAAATTTTAGGGACTTCTATATAAGGCAAATAGACCTCTGTATCACAAACATTTTTGACACTTTCGAATGAATCTTTACAGCCTGAAACAGACATTGCAATTCTTCCACCCACCATCTCATCCAAGGCCTACAGCCACCAAATTTCCAGAATTTAAGAGAGGGAGTCTTGTTAATGTACCAGGTAAGTATAGAGTTGAGTGACTTGCTTGTGCATATGCACATCTGTGTGAGAGGGTACGGACACATTTCTCTATTCCTGTCTGTCATTTGTCATAGAAATGCCCCATTAACTTCATTTTCCTTCTCAACCACATCCACTGACCTGGGGTCTAACAGTGAATTTTAAGTGAGAGCTAGAAACAGCAAAGAAAGCACATAAGCATATTTGAGAAGTAAATCAAAACAAAGTAGGAGGTAAGACATAAGGGCTGAATAAAGGAAGCTCTGGAGGAAGAGAATAACCGATGGTCATTAGACCCTTGGAAGGTGCTTAATTGCCATCAAAAGCCAAGGGGGCTTGTACCTAAGTCTCTCGAGGATCTCAAACTCAGAGTCTCACAAAATCTACCTAGACATTTTTACTAATAGAGGAACTGAAGCACAAAAGATGAAATCCTAGTCCCTGTGACAGCAGCCCCTACCATCCTAGCAAGCCCCTGGCAATACTCCCAGTTTTATCAAAAGGGATTAGATCGACGCTCTCCACATCTTTTTGTGGATCAATGGAAGAACAGGGATTAATGCTCAGAACATTTAACCTCTTTTGCCTTGTTCTAAACCCTGGATTATGCTTCCAAAATTTCCTTCTGTTTTAGCTGAAGCGATATTTCACCTGGCACTGTTTAAAACCCAAACCATTTCTTCTGCAAAGTGAGGTGTACGGCTGCATGCTAAATCAACTCTCATTTCTCCTGCTTTCAGTGAAATTTGGATTAGGTGATTTATAGAGGTCCTTTCCAATCAACATTTCTATGATTCTGTGATTACTTTGTACAGATTCTTATCATGTGAGATGACCCTTTCTTATCTAGGCTCCTTTCTTCTATGAAGAAACTGAAAACAGAAGAAATATCATCAGACTACAGAACAACTAATCCTTATTTAATAACAGAAACTTTATTAACTAATGGAGCCCTACGCCGTCCCCACTGGTGAATACAAATAGTCAAGAAGTAGCTGGTGTTTGCACACAGAATGTGGATTAGTTTGAGAGCAGCTCTGTCTCTCTGGCTCAGCACACCAAACACTTTTATTCCAATTATACTGGAAAGTAGTAGTTGCTAATGCTCTGTGAATAGGTGCTACAATCCAGCACCAGTAAGAGACTTATACATCAGATCCATAAGGATTAGGCAATAGCAGACAGCAAATTAAACCTCTGATTTAGGAAACCAGCTCTAGCAAAAGAAGTAATAGCCTGAGGTTCAGCTCCCGGATCTATGAGGGACATGATGGTCCTCGGTCCCTACAGCTGTACCCGGCCTGAGGAAACAAGCGTGAAGCCCAGCAGCTCTACAACAATAACACTTTTAATACAAAAGCTCCTTCTTCATAACCTGATCTTGCAGGAGATGCAACAGGTTCATCTGTAATACATCTACATACACAAAATTAGATACTCAAGTGCATTTTCTAGGTCATTTTCTTATCCCTCCTCTGCTCTCCCCCTCCTCCCTGGAGTTTTCTTAATTGTGCTGGGTAGGAACATGTTTCAAAACGTATCACCAAATTTTGCCTTATGAAAACATATTGTCCTGGTTATTTTATATCCCAAACTATTTTGCATGTAATATTAGTCCTCAGTTAACTTCACCACTGTAAAAATGTTTTCTTATGTAGTCAAGTGTTTAGTTCCTACCCCACTGATTTATTGTCTTATTTGAGCCAAAGACCAGAGATCCAAGTGCAAACACTAACACAGGCAGGGGAATGTAGTGAGTAGGAAAGTTAAAAATTTTATTTATTTTATAGGTGCAAAACACTGTTACTAACAGTACTGAAAAGACCTTCAGTCACAGCTCTGCAGATTGATGTGTCCTGGATTTGATGGGACTCTATGGTGCTTTGTTTAATTCATTGTAAACTGCAGAATCTGGAGTTTAATGTGTAGTTTAGGTGAGCCATAAGGCCATCTGAACTGGGCTGAATGTCCCTCCTAGGATCAGCCTAACCAGAATTCCTGGACAGTCACAAAATCTGTGTGATGCAGTTACTGATTTGCCTCTTTGCAACAGGCTTATGTCCCTCTGCTTGTCTGCATCATGCCTCATATCATCCCATGACTATTTTTAAACAATATCTTTACAAAATAAAAACTCAAATAACCAGAGCTCTGGAAAATGCTTCTCCCCTACAGCAAGTCTATATAATAAATCAGGTGATAGTAGCACCACTTGAATGGGTGGAGATAAGAGCCTGACAGCACTTTCTTTTCAAACCCTCTTTTTCCAGGGACTTGAAATTCAACCATAACAATTTGCCGCTGGCAAAAAGTGGGATGTGAAAGCTCAGACCTGGAGGAAAAACTTTAAAAAAAGAAGATGAACTGTAGTATTTCAAGTTATGCCTGAAATAAATACAGTGGGGAGAGCGCTGGACAGCCAAAAATGAGGAGGAGATGCTTTGATTTTCATTAATGCCATTCCTTTTTCACTTATATCTTCCCCTATCTTGCCTCACCATGGCTGTATATTGGTTCTGAAAACCAACAGTACATTGCACTTACACTGTTCATTTCCTTTCAGTGCTGTGTACCTGCAATAATTATTATTTCTCAAAACTCCTCTGAGGCAGGTATTACCAACTTAATTTTCTAGAAAGAGACACAAGGCACAATTTGCCCCAGGCCACAACACAACTTCTACGTGAAAGCCAGGAATAGAACTAAGGAGTTCCTCTTCCCTGTCCTAAATAGACGCCACAGACCCCTCCCTGCCATTGACTGTTTTCTCAGTGTTTTATGGAGGTGATTATACTGTTAGGGAACTATGTTTACTACAGACTGGGATATCCCTGGTATATATGAGAATTTCAAGGCATCTCACTGCCAGCTGACAATGCGTCTCAGGAATAGTCTAAGTGCCAGGACTAACATACTTTCACGACATACTTTAACAGGTGGTGATTTTAAGCTATATGCCAGTCTTCCAAGGTGGTAGACAAGCGTGCATTACTAATATAAATGCCTTTATAGATAGGCAATCTAGTTTCTTAGCATGATCCTTGATTCCTAGGCCAACTGACTGAGAGAGGCTCATGTTGATGTTGCTACTAACGTGGCATTTTTATTAAATGAAACTGAGGAGATGTGTGGCAGGCTTTCAAATATGATGTAAAGGCAAGGGGCAGAGGTGGGAGGTGTGCAAGTAATCTTCCCTGATGCAGTCTGATCCATGCTCCTTCTTGGAAAGAGTCCCTGAAGTGAAAAATCCTTCAAGCCAAGCCCATGAATTGTCTTGAAAGAGCTTGGGAGCACCCCAAAATACAGCCAAGTAACAAAACTAACAATTTTGCAATATGGAAAATCAGGAGTCAAATACTCGAGTATGCTCACTAGCCCTCTTTTATTTACATAGCCTAAAAATTTTGCAGCTGGCCCAAGGTCTGTAGCTACAGGTCTCTTTCCATAGGGGATAAGCTCACTTCTTGCAAAGAAAGGAATGTTATATGTGTCTACATTGTCTTCTGGAGGCAGCTTTATATTGACAGGCTTTGTAGTGTACTTGCCACAGCTATAGAGCCTCCAGGTGATTCATTGTATGGACTTTAGTGCTGACACCAGGTTACATCTTTCTGAAAATTCTTATTGGGCATATTTGATCTTAATTACACTGAACAGCTGTGAGCATCTCCTAAAGGAAATCTCCCCAAAATGATGTATCAGGATTCTCAGAATCAAGGTTTGTGAAATGTCAGTTTGAGTGAAAACTGAGAAACAAAAATCTTCAGTCTCACAGAAAGCCTGATTTCTGTCCACATACAACTTCATGGGGATCATTTGAGTAGATAACGTGCAATTACTCATTGAAGCGGGGTGAAGAGAGCCATTTTTACCTTACAGATTCATAATGATAATACACTCAATAGTCAAGTGACTCAAAAGAATAGCCCAAGTTGCCTTAATACATCTTTAGGTTATTCTATGCCATCTCTCCTGGGATTATGGATCACTAACTTCTACACAAAGTAGAGGAATTCCCATTAGTAATCTTTATTCCCATTCAGGTTTCCATTGCATTCAATGTGACCCTGAAGTAAATTCTCTTGAAAAATTCTGTCCCTAATGGCTATTAATATTTCATCAAATGTTTAAATCTGAAGGAAATATAATCAGAAAAGTAAAAGTAATAAATAGCTATGTTTTAATAATGAGAATATTTCTGACAGCTACACTGGAAACATAACAGCTACTTTTCAAAGATCAGGAGAACTGTTCAGTGACAGTTTTCAGTTTTATTGCTATTATCACTTAAATATATTTATATAACACTTCTTCATCACCATTCTCTTCTATGACATCCTTTGCAGTTAAGATGAATGTCTATATATAGCCTTCTCTTAGTCAGTAATTAGTTTGTAAAATCAAGCAGCTCATGTAACTGCATCAAGCCATGCCAGTATTTATATATTTCTATTTGAAAGTACCTCATTTTATGTAATTATTATGTATAATTTAAATCAAAAGTATATTTAAAAAATTGAGTGTCTGAGCAAACCCTGAACTTCTCCTTCAAAATAATCAGTAACCCTAGTTACGTGCTATCTGCCCTGCTTTTTTCACAGGTGCATTTTATTGTCATGTTTCTAATCCAGTGCTTGTAAACCATGACAACTGTTTCTTCTTTATTAGCAGATTAAAAAAGAAACCCACTTCCCACCATGGCTATAAAGCACAATTCAGAGCATCATTTAGCTTCAGGTGAATTTTAAGTAATCTAGAGTGAAGAAAATCAGACTCCACTGCTGTGCGACCAGCAAATATTCTTGTTGTGGTGACAAGAACATGCACAGCAAGTACCATGGGCCACCCAGTCTGGTGTTCAGCCCCTGACAGTTGCTAGAAGCAGATATTCTGGCAAAACATGGAAAAATGCCAGTGATTCAAATGACATAGGAATTGAAGATGCCATCTACAACAGAAGTTTATTTCAGTGTATACACTTCTCTAAAAACCCTAAACTTTATTAAAAAAGCCACTTTTAGTGCTGTTTTCTTAATTTAAACTATTTGCATGTTTGTGATGGAGTGGTTTCTCAGGGAATCTCCTACCATCCACCCATCCCCTTCACAGCATACAGGGAGCTCGTGGGCAGGACAGCGACAAAAAAATGAGACACAGCATTCTCACTCAAGCAGAAATATTTTAAACATCTGATCTTGATGCTTTTAGAAAAATGCCTGGGCATCGCCCGCCCAGACGTTGGCCAGTGCCAGGGAGTGACAGCTCGCGAGTGAGCTCACTCCGAATAAGACTGAAATGGTAACACTTGTTTGCATTCCCTGACCGGTGACTCAACTCCTACATGATTGAGGGGATGGACCCATCATTTCAGAGGATTCATGATCTAACAGCTGGGGTTTTTTTTTCCATTTTCAATCTAGCCAGACCTCACCGGTGTTGCTTTCTCTTCTGCTTGCCTCGTCAGGATCCCTGCCCAGGGTGCTGCCTTCTTTTCCTACCCCCAAGCTGCTGTCTCTGCACCGTCCTTCCTTGTGCCCTTCCTCCACCTGACCCACCTGGATCTTCCTGCTGCTGCCTCCTTACCTCTCCTTAGGCTTCCACCATCCTTGTGCCTCCTGTAGTATTGATTTCTGCAGCTAAGTTCGAGATAACAAACTCCATAATACTTACAAAGATGCAGCCCACTCACCTCAGATATCAGAGTACTTCACCAGTGCAATACTCCTTGGTGGCTGGGGACAAGAAAGTCTGAAGAGCAGGATTCACTTTATAAAATTTTCAATACTGGGAGAAGTTCCGCGCAGGGTCCCACAGCATTATAACCTAATACTTTGGCCTCGGAAAAGTTCCATCTGGTGTCCTTTGAGCACAATGTATAGTTCATTTTTTCCCCCACACATCGGTGAAGGGTGGGAACTGCTGGGGGGGTTGTACTTGTTCTTAAGCCAAAAGTGTTAAAAGCGTAGGGGGTTAGGCAATGCCTAACAGGAAAAAAAAAAAAAAAAAAAAAAAGATATGGCCAGCTGAATTTGCTTGAGCTTATACCCCATGTCTAGCTTGAATAGATGCTATGCCAGAGAAGAAAACTCTCCCCGCCTTGAGCTCTGTACACTAATGCACAAATCCTCTGTGACACAATTGATCATACTCAGAGCTTCTTGCCAGTGGCAATCCTGCATCTCTTTGCAGCTCCTTCTATTGCTGAGCATTTTTATTTTAACACCACGGTGGCCTAACAAGAGTAACATGTGGAAGTGGGTTTCTCAGTGCCACTGTCAAATGTTATGCATAGCAAGTGGCAGTAATGTTCCAGCTGACTTACTCTGCTGATTGTCTATGAATAGGCAGTAAACCCTTTCAGAGAGTTCTGGAGCGCTGTGCAATATATCAGTCTCTATAGATGGATCACAGAAATAAAAATGACCATGAATATGTTATATTTTTACATCTGTTTGGTTCTGGCCCCCAAAAAATCAAAACTAAAATATGTCAGTGGAGCCAGAGGTTAAGTCCACATCAGCAAGGAGCAGGAGTGGATCCACAGAATGAAGAGGTGGTAAGAAGGATTCAACCACATTATACATGTTTTGTGGTTTACTTTGAAATAGTGCTAATCTGTTTTTATAAACTCAATACCCATAAGATTTTGCAAAGTACTTGGTGTGTTCCTGGAGTGCATCTTTCTGCTTAGTTTAATCAAAATGGCATCCCTTTTCTGTACCCAGGAGTACTCCATAATGCAAAACAAAGCAGAACACACAGGTAAGGCTGGGAGATTAATTTCAAAAGCTCACAGAATCACAGAATGTCAGGGATTGGAAGGGACTTCAAAAGATCATCCAGTCCAATCCCCCTGCCGGAGCAGGAACACACAGATGAGGCTACACAGGAATGTGTCCCGGTGGGTTTGAATGTCTCCAGAGAAGGAGACTCCACAACCTCCCTGGGCAGCCTGTTCCAGGCTCTGTCACCCTCAATGAGGAGAAGTTTCTTCTCAAATTTAAATGGAACCTCCTGTGTTCCAGTTTATACCCATTGCCCCTTGTCCTATCATTGGTTGTCACAGAGAAGAGCCTGGCTCCATCCTCGTGACACTCACCCTTTATATATTTATAAACATTAATGAAGTTGTTCCTCAGTCTCCTCCAAACTAAAGAGACCCAGCTCCCTCAGCCTTTCCTCATAAGGGAAATGTTCCACTCCCTTAATCACCTTTGTTGCCCTGCGCTGGACTCTCTCCAGCAGTTCCCTGTCCTTCCGGAACTGAGGGGCCCAGAACTGGACACAATATTCCAGGTGTGGTCTCACCAGGGCAGAGTAGATGGGGAGGAGAACCTCTCTGACCTACTAACCACCCCCCTTCTAATACACCCCAGGTACCATTGGCCTTCCTGGCCAAAAGGGCACAGTACTGGCTCATGGTCATCCTGCTGTCCCCTACACTGCTCTCTAACAGGTCATTCCCCAACTTATACTGGAACCTGGGTTGTTCCTGCCCAGACGCAAGACTCTACACTTTCCCTTGTTATATTTCATTAAATTTTTCCCCACCCAACTCTCCAGCTTATTCAGGTCTTGCTGGACAGCAGCACAGCCTTCTGGTGTGTCAGCCACTCCTCCCAGCTTGGTGTTACTAGCAAACTTGCTGATAGTACACTCTATTCCCTCATCCAAGTCATTGATGAATATATTAAATAGTACTGGTCCCAGTACAGACCCTTGAGGGACTCCACTAGATACAGGCCTTCAACTAGACTCTGTCCCATTGACCACAACTCTCTGGCTTCCTTCCTTCAGCCAGTTCACATTCCACCTCACTACCTGATCATCCAATCCACACTTCCTCAATTTAGCAGAGCAGATGCTGTGGGAGACTGTGTCAAATGCTTTACTGAAGTCAAGATAGACCACACCCACTGCTTCGCCATCATCTAGCCACCTGGTTATGCCCTCATAAGAGTCTATGAGGTTGGTCAAGCATGACTTCTCCTTGGTGAAGCCATGTTGACTGTCTTTAATGACCATCATATCCTTGATATGCTTTGAGATGGCACCAAAGATAAGTCGTTCCATCACCTTCCCAGGGATGGAGGTGAGGCTGACCAGTCTATAGTTACCCAGGTCCTCCTTCTTGCCCTTTTTGAAGACTGGAGTGACATTTGCTTTCCTCCAGTCCTCAGGCACCTCTCCTGTTTCCCAAGACTTAGCAAAGATGATGGAGGGTGGCCTAGCAATGACCTCAGCCAGCTCCCTCAGCACCCGAGAGTGCATCCCATCTGGATCCATGGATTTATGGATGTCCAGATTGCTTAACTGGTCCCTAACCCAGTCCTCCTCAACCAAGTCAAACTCCTCCATTGTCCTGCCTTCCTCTGAGGCCTCAAGGGTATAGGGCTCTTTAGGACAGTCTCCAGCAGCATAGACAGAAACAAAGAAGGCATTCAGTAACTCTGCCTGAAAAGCTCATTTATAATGTGAATTAATGTTCTATCTAGTTGTATTCAGAAACCACCTCAGGCTGTCACATGAAATGGAAAATCCCCCTTGAGTTCATGGAGATGCATCAAGAAGCTAAAGCATGTGAGGCTTTGAGCATGATCTACTGTGTATCATATCTTGTTGGAAAAGCATTTTTCTGACATCTCAAATTACTGTTTCTTACAATAATCAGGTCTAGACTGTGACTACACAGACACAACTCTTAATTAAGAACTAAGTAACATACCAGTGTTTATTCAAGAGACTAATAATGCTGGTACAGAAAACTAGTAGTTTTCTAGTAGTTTAATCATGATAAAAATAATAAATATGAACATCAAGACATTCAGTTATACACCCTACTATTTTCTAATACTAAAACCTTCCTCATTGCAACAGTTTTGTAAAACACAAAACTTTGGCAACCTAAAAAACAAGCAGTTTTACTTTCATGCTCACCTTGGAGAGCGGAATAGGTCACTATTTGGCTATTTCAGCTAAAACAGAGGAATCATAGGAAAAAATACCAAAATCAGCTATTGTGCCACAGGACTGGTTGTGATAAATGTGCTAGGAGGAATAAAGGAGGCAGGAAAGAGAAGGAGGTATATCTTATCCCCTTAAAAAGAAAGAAACAAACAAAACTTTCAGTTTTTGCTAGGACAGATATAAACATAAATCTAAATCAAAAGTAAAGTAGGATATATCAAAATACCTGGTCAGGGTCAACAAACATGCAAGTCACTCATCTTTCAATGGAATTACCTCAAAAAATACTTTCAATATATCATAGAATCATAGAATGGTTTGGGTTGGAAAATAACCTAGTCCACCCCCTCTGACATGGGTAGGGACACCTTCCACTAGACCAGGTTGCTCAAAGCCCTGTCCAACCTGGCCTTGAACACTTCCAGGGATGGGACATCCACAGCTTCTCTGGGCAGCCTGTTCCAGTGCCTCACCACCCTCATGGGGAAGAATTTCTTCCTTCTATCTCATCTAAATCTTCTGTCTTTCATTTTAAAGCTATTACCCCTTGTCCTGTCACTACATGTCCTTGTAAAAAGTCTCTCTCCAACTTTCTTGTAGGTCCTCTTTAGGTACTGGAAGGCTGCTGTAAGGTGTCTCTGGAGCTTTCTCTTCTCCAGGCTGAACAACCCAACCATCTCAGCCTGTCTTCATAGCAGAGGTGCTCCAGCTCTCTGATTGTCTTTGTGGCCTCCTCTGGACTTGCTCCAACAGCTCCATGTCCCTCTTTTGGTGGGGGC
This sequence comes from Streptopelia decaocto, assembly GCF_964273445.1. NCBI lineage: Eukaryota > Metazoa > Chordata > Aves > Columbiformes > Columbidae > Streptopelia > Streptopelia decaocto. The sequence goes on from NC_138663.1 coordinate 204,855,027, forward strand.
CCCATCACCAGACTCATTACAGCAGGTGGGGTCTCATTAGAGTAGAGGGAGGGAATCAGCTCCCTTGACCTGCTGGCCACGCTGCTTTTGATGCAGCCCGGTATGGGGTTTGCTTTCTGGGCTGTAAGCTCACATTGCTGGGTTATGTTGAGCTTCTCATTAACCAGCACCCCCAAGTCCTTCTCCTCAGGGCTGCTCTCCATCTATTCTCTGCCCAGCCTCTATTTGTGCTTGAGGTTGCCATGACCCATGGAGCTAAAGGAGGTAAGACAAAAACACTTCCATGTTAGTGTCAGAATTTTGGCTAAAATGTAATTTAAAAATTCTCACTCAATCTGAAATCCCTTCCTGGCACTCCTATTAATAATAAAAACAAAATGAACAGGATATTAAGAGGCGGGAGATAACTTTTCTGCAATACTCAACGAACTATTACAGGGCTCAATTCTGCAAAGTGAGTAAGCACATACTGACATTCAAGCGTGCATTGAAGTCTCATCATCTTCTGTGAGAATCTGATATACGCCTTGGCACTCCTCTTGGTGGAGATCTGTGAATGCAGGTCTATCTTACACACAAGCCAACCTTTCATCCACAGACACAAATCTGTCCATAGCTTTAAGACTCAGGGCACATACATTCATGTCCCAGCCCTGCAATATTATGAACAAGACAGTTCTGCAAAACCCCTCTGGCACCTGAAGGCCATGTTTTAAAACCTGCTTATTCCCCCTCAGCTTCAGCGCTGTACCACTGTGATGAAAACACTGGTATTTTCCTACCGAAAACAGGTAGGTTGCAATAGTGGCACTTCGGGTAGACATTACCTTGCCTTTCAAATTAAACTGCTCTGAATTCTTCACAATTTCAAGGTCAAAAATCATAAAACTAAGCATCATTGAAAGTAAAGGTCCAAGACAAGGTCGACTATCGAAGTCCAGGAAATCAAACTGAAAAGGAAAGCTTCCCACAGGCGCAGTAAAACTCCTCCACTGCCTTTTTTGCAACATATGGTATAGTAAGACATGCACACTCTCTTCCTGCCCCAACAAATTAACTCCCTGGCACCACCTGTTAGGAGTGAGCAGACTTGAAAATTATTGCATTGGGAACAGATAAAAATGGGTGTGATGGTTCTGATGTGGTGCAATTCTCTCACTCACTCCTGTACCCATATGAAGACTGTATTTAGCACAAAATTAAAAGTAAACACTGTAAATCAAGAACGTAAGCAATATTTCATCCCCTATAACTTGCACTGTCCTTTTGAAAGGAGTTAGTTAATAACCTGACCTGGTTATTTTTGTCACTTGGAGGTATTTATCTGAACTATGAATTCCTTTTTTGTCTATCTATATTTTAGCACTCTCCTTCTACTTGGAGGATCTATTTTCTCCTCTGTCACCCCAAATACAAAGTGTCATTCCTGTAAAATAATCTCCTTATTGAGTTCAAGAACCACGTGATTGTAGGAGTCATAATATTGTGAGCATGTTTAGATCTATGATTTCATGACATACAAATAAAACATTTTCTAAAAAGAACGATCTTCTTGTTCAAACTTCTGTGCTTGTTAAGAGTGGATTTTCACTCATAAACCTAGAAATATAACCCTATGTGTCCAAAGCAAAAAGTTATGTATTTAGATATGAGCTGCAGAACAGAAGGAAATGAGAAAAAGATATTTGACGTGAGGTGATGCACTGGTATGTATAGAGAATATCTTGTGTTTGCTTGATGGTGGTATCAAAGGGCATTAATCTGACATGTGCTGAACCAACCCAAGATAACTCAGTTCACTTGTGCTCTTTCTCATCTTTCTGAAAATGATCACTATCCTACACATCCACTTTTCATTTGAAAAGTAGCTCATACACCACCACAGGAAGATAAAACATTGACTGTGACCAACTTAATGAGCCTGAAGCACTGGAAAGGAATAAAAAAAGTTTGAAATTTATGATTTTTATTCTCCTGCTTCTTCCTAACAGGATCTGAAAATCATGAAAGAACTTAAGTGCATCAAAGAATACCCTTTGAAAATCACACTTACAGGCAGGAATACAAATTGAATACTAGTCCCTAGGCCACTGGCCTACCTTTGTAGAAGAGTGGCTTGCATTAATTTCCCCTGACTGACAATTCACCTTTATTAACTAGAATTTGACACTTGAAAACAAGACGGTTTAAGTTCTTAAAGTGAAAATAAAAAATAAATGTTAATTATTCAAATTAAATCAAATTAAATCAAATTAAAGAAGCTTTTAAACTGTTAAACTCTTGATGCTATTTATAACACTAGTGGCATCATGACACAGCAATTAAATTATAACCCTTTCGCTAATAGAACGTATTTTTGCCTGTTTAAAATGGAAGTGAAGAAGCAAGAAACTTTAGTTCAGAAAGTAACCAGAGATGTAGGCAGGCTGTAGTTTGAGGAAAAGGAGAAGGCAGACAAATAATAAGTGTTTGACTGAAACTTAGTTTAGGTTTATTATATGAAGCAGTAGATGATCTGTCATTAACCTCTAGCTGAGGTATGTTTAGGGAGCATTGGGTCATCTCTAACCTTTTCCATAAAGTTACTTCATTTTATTTAGGCTACTCTGTCACAGAGGAACTTAAAAAATTATACCGTGTTCCCTAGTTTATGGACTGTACAACTAAAATTGGATTTTTGTAGCTTAGTCATTTTTGAGGATTAAAAAAGTTACACTGATGATTTCAAAATAATTACTATCACTACCATTTTTTAATATAACTGCTCATTTCCTACTCTATTTAAACACAGAGGAACAGTTTTAACATCATCCAGTATTGAAGGATAACAAGGGAAAGGAATGGGTCAAAATGTTTTACCCCCCCTGTAAAGTCACCATGATCCAGTGATCCAAGAACCGAACTTGTTTACCCAAAGATAATAAGTTTTAAGAACATGTCACCACTTTTGAATTATTTCAGTAAAACAACAAACAGCATTAGTTATACTTTAATGTCAAGACAGGTTCTATATGGGGAAAAATACAGTCCAATCCAACACCTTTGTTAAAATATTTGGGGTGGGATTGCATTACACAGCCAGAAAAGAAACTTCTCTGGCTAACTGCGCCACCTTTTGATTTAAATTTAAAAGAGAAATTAAACAATTGTCCAGTCTCTATAAGAAAACACTTATTTAAAGATATTCCTGTAGACTTAAAAATGTGTTCAAGAGCTTACTTTACTTGTCTCTTACAGAGAAGTGCAGGGCTGTATGCTTTAGTATTGCTCTTATAAAAGCCATGTCAGCAATACAAACAGAAAAAATATGTTCATTCTAGCTGGTTTGTGTTTTTGTAATAACAGTATACACATCAAAATCAATAAAGCCAGGCAAATGGCAGAGTAGTGGTTTAGTAATCTTAGCACTGTTAGCTAAGTATACAATCAACTCTAAAACAAATGCTTCATAATCCGTTAGATTTTCCTATGTAAATCTATGCTCGTACAACCCTGGGAAATAAGAAAGCTTTACTTCTCATTTTTTTTTCCTAATATTTAAAACGTATCGGCTGTAAGCCCTAATTTATAGCCAGCGTATCACAATTTGCACTGAAATCTCTAGTCAGACATGAAATTAAACAGCACAGATATTCAAAGGAGTTACAGCATGCATTTAAATACATTATCCACATCCTACCTTGCATCCAAACATCAACGATAAAGTGTTGTTGGTGCATGCAACTTTGCAGTGGCAAATCATTGGTGTAAAGCAGTCAGGATTTTTAACAATAGGGCACATTCCTTTAGTGCTGCAGTAGTTGCAGCCTACTGAAGGCTAAAAACAAGTAGCTAATCCAGCACATGGAGTGGCAACATATGCTGCTCAACAGCTAGCTTTTCTCTTGCTGGTCAGAAGCAGCCTGCTTGAATCTCTACCTGTGTCCCATTCAGCCATCCCCTTCGTTGTTGATGAATCAACGATGCAGCATTGATCACGAATCTCAGGATTTCCCTTCCTCTGGGAAATTAGTTTTTACATCGGGAAAAAAAAGGAAAAAAAAAAGAAAAAAAAAGAAAGAAATGGAAATGAGGGGGACTAGCAGGTGTGGCAGTATTAGCATGTAAAAGGATGTAAACGCCTACTCATAACAATCACATAAGATTGTCATGCTAGCTGAAGTGGGCTGAAATTATTCCATCGGAAGAAAAATACTGCAGCTCCTGATTTGGTAAAAAGCCAGTGAGTTGCTGCAATACATAGTCATTGTGGGGAGAGAAGAGAAAAAAAATTACTTATCTAAGAAGCCAGAATCCTCAGCCTTTATCAATATGCATTCCAGTAAGGATTCCCTTCCCAGCGCCTCCCCGAGAAAAAGAATCAAATCAGTCGCAACTCCGGAGAAGCGATGACCTTTGCTTTCCCCAAAAAGATGAATCTCAGCATGAAACAAACTGTACTCAAAGCTGAAAATCCCAGATGCTGGGAGTTTGCAATCAGAGAAATACAAGTAACATTTATCCAATCCTGGCTTGCCACATGGGAGCTTTCTCCAGGCACAAATTTACAAATAGACAGGTTGAAGGATTGCAGGAGACACTGAATAAAGAGATGAAGTTACACGGAAAATGCACCGGCATGAAGCTTAAAAACATAACCCTCTTTAAACTCTGCTTTTGAGGCAAAGGAACTAATGACTCCAGCTAGTACTGTTATCCCATAACCTGCAAAAGGCTTGCTGTATTCCAGAAATGCAATAATTAAAGAAGTTTAGGAGCATAACACTGGTTTGGATTCAGTTACAGCTGTCGCTGTTCCTTCAGTTAAAGCAACACCAGCCAAAAATGCATAATAAAGCATTTGGGTGAGCGAACCGCTAGCTGTGCTTTTTAAGAGGATTATTTATATATGAAAGTTGGATGAATATTTCCTCCAGTTTTAGGTTTGGTCATGGCAGACACACAACTATAAAATGAAAAAGGCTACGACACAGAAAGTGAAGTGATGTCTTCAATGATTTCACAGCTGATAGCAAGGTAAACCCAGCAGTTGTTTCACAGTGACTTGACCCTGTTTTTTTGCGACTCACTAAGCTCTGCCCATCAAATTAGAAACTCTTTCTAAAGAAATGAGAGCAGCTTGTCTCCCTGGCAATCGTGAGTGAGTTCTTAAGGCACAACTGAAACAATTTTCTGTAATAAAAACAAACTAGAAATTTGTTATACAATAGACTGGAGAAAATGGCAAATAGAGGTCTCTGCATGCAGCCAGGTCAAGCAGTATAGAGGGTGAATGGTACAGAATTTTTTAATATATCTGCCTAACACTGCAGACCCTAATGTAGGAGACCTCTTCTATTAGGATCCTGTATTTATGTAAATACATATACATGCATGTGTATTGCATGGATGTATACATCTAAATTTTAAGTATAATTTCCTCAAAATTACCTACCCTTGCTTTGCAAAGTTCAAAAACATTAGAGAACCATTTCCTTAAACAATTTTTGATCCTAATTTTTCTTTTGCACCATAAAATAACTTTATTCTTATGCGATTTTTTTGTGTAGCTAGATTTCAGCTTGGCATATTATTTTCTGATTATTGTTTCTCACTCTATATTTTCAAACTTTGAGCTTCTAAGCTCAATAAAAT